>NW_027596196.1:0-640999 GCF_964194155.1 Cetorhinus maximus
CAAACCGTGATCTCACTCTCTGTCCATTTTAGCTCCCCGTGGTCTCACTCTCTGTCCCGTTAACCTCCCAGTGAGCTCACTCTCTGTCCCTTTAACCTCCCCGTGATCTCACTCCCTGTCCCTTTAAACTGCCCGTGATCTGACTCTCTGTCCCGTTAACCTCCCCGTGATCTCACTCTCTGTCCATTTAACCACCCCGTGATCTCACTCTCTGAGCATTTAACCTCCCCGTATTCTCACTCTCTGTCCCTTTAAACTCCCCATGATCTCAATCTCTGTCCCTTTAACCTCCCCGTGATCTCATTCTCTGTCCCTTGAACCTCCCCGTGAACTCACTCTCTGTCCCTTTAAACAGCCCGTGATCTCACTCTCTGTCCCGTTAACCTCCCCGTGATCTCACTCTCTGTCCATTTAACCACCCCGTGATCTCACTCTCTGTACCTTTAACCTCCCCGTGACCTCAATCTCTGTACCTTTAACCTTCCCGTCAACCCACTCTGTCCCTTTAACCTTCCCTGATCTCATTCTCTGTTCCTTTAACTGTCCCCGTAATTAAACTCTCTGGTCCTTAAACCTCAATCTCTGTACATTTATCCTCCCCGTGATCTCACTCTCAATCCCTTAAACAAACCGTGATCTCACTCTCTGTCCATTTAACCTCCCCATGATCTCACTCTCTGTCCCTTCAACCTCCCCGTGATCTCACTCTCTGTCCCTTTAACCTCCCCGTGAGCTCACTCTCTGTCCCTTTAACCTTCCCGTGATCTCAATCTCTGTCCCTTTAAACTCCCCGTGATCTCATTCCCTGTCCCTTTAACGTCCCCGTGATCGCACTCTGTACCTTTAACCTACCCGTGATCTCACTCTCTGTACCTTTAACCTACCCGTGATCTCACTCTCTGTCCCTTTAACCTCCATGTAAACTCACTCACTTTCCCTTACACCTCTCCGTGATCTCAATCTCTGTCCGTTTACACTCCCCGTGATATCACTCTCTGTCCCTTTAAACTCCCCATGATCTCACCCTCTGTCCCTTTAAACTCCCCGTGATCTCACTCTCTGTCGCTTTAACCTCCCCATTAACTCTCTCTGTCCTTTAACCTCCCCGTGATCTCACTCTTTGTCCGGTTAACCTACCCGTGATCTCACTCTCAGTCCCGTTAACCTCCCCGTCATCTCACTCTCAGTCCCTTTAACCTCCCCGTGATCTCACTCTCAGTCCCTTTTACCTCCCCGTGATCTCACTCTCAGTCCCTTTAACCTCCCCGTGATCTCACTCTCAGTCCCTTTAACCTCCCCGTGATCTCACTCTCTGTCCATTTAACCTCCCCGTGATCTCACTCTCTATCCCTTTAACCATTCCGTGATCTCACTCTCAGTCCCTTTAACCTCCCCGTGATCTCATTCTCTGTCCCTTTAACCTCCCCGTGATCTCATTCTCTGTCCGTTTAACCTCCCCGTGATCTCACTCTCTGTCCATTTAACCTCCTCGTGATCTCACTATCTGTCCCTTTAACCTCCCAGTGATCGCAATCTGTCACTTTAACCTCCCCGTGATCTCACTCTCTGTCCATTTAACCTCCTCGTGATCTCACTATCTTTCCCTTTAACGTCCCCGTGATCGCACTCTGTCGCTTTAACCTCCCCGTTAACTCTCTCTGTCCCTTTAACCGCCCCGTGATCTCACTCTGTTTCTTTAACCTTCCCTGATCTCATTCTCTGTTCCTTTAACTCTCCCCGTGATCTCAATCCCTGTCCCTATAACCTCCCCGTGATCTCACAATCAGTCCCTTTAAAAACCTGTGATCTCACTCTCTGTCCATTTAACCTCCGCTTGATCTCACTCTCTATCCCTATAACCTCCCCGTGATCTTACTCTCTGTCCCTTTAACCACCTCGTATTCTCACTCTCTGTCACTTTAAACTCACCATGATCTCAATTTCTGTACCTTTAATCTGCCCGTGATCTCATTCTCTTTCCCTTTAACCTCCCCGTGATCTCATTCTCTGTCCCTTTAACCTCCCTGTGTTCTCATTCTCTGTCCCGTTAACCTCCCCGTGATTTCACTGTCTGTCCCTTTAGCCTCCCCGTGATTTCAATCTCTGTCCCTTTAACCTCCCCGTGATCTCACTCACTGTCTCTTTAACCGCCCCGTGATCTCACTCTCCGTCCCTTTAACCTCCCCGTGATCTCACTCTCTGTCCCTTTAACCTCCCAGTGATTCAATCTCTGTCCCTTTAACCTCCCCGTGTTCTCACTCTCTGTCCCTTTAACCTCCCCGTGATCTCACTCTCTGTCCCTTTATCCACCCCGTGATCTCACTCTCTGTCCCTTTAACCTCCCCGTGATCTCACTCTCTGTCCCTTTAAAAGTCCCTGATCTCACTCTGTCCCTTTAGCTGTCCCTCATCTTAATCTATGTCCCTTTAACATTCCCGTGATCTCACTCCCTTTCCCTTTAACCTCCCCATAATCTCACTCGCTGACCCTTTAACGTCCACGTGATCCCGCACTCTGTCCCTTTTACCTCCTCGTGAACACACTATCTGTCCCTTTAACCTCCCCGTGATCTCTCTCTGTCGCTTTAACATCCCCGAGATCTAACTCTCTGTCCCTTTAACGTCCCCGTGATCTCACTCTCTGCCCCTATAACCTCCCCGTGATCTCACTCTCTGTCCGTTTAACCTCCCAATGATCTCCCTCTCCGTCCCTTTAACCTCCCCGTGATCTCATTCCCTGTCCCTTTAACGTCCCCGTGATCGCACTCTGTACCTTTAACCTACCCGTGATCTCACTCTCTGTACCTTTAACCTACCCGTGATCTCACTCTCTGTCCCTTTAACCTCCATGTAAACTCACTCACTTTCCCTTACACCTCTCCGTGATCTCAATCTCTGTCCGTTTACACTCCCCGTGATATCACTCTCTGTCCCTTTAAACTCCCCATGATCTCACCCTCTGTCCCTTTAAACTCCCCGTGATCTCACTCTCTGTCGCTTTAACCTCCCCATTAACTCTCTCTGTCCTTTAACCTCCCCGTGATCTCACTCTTTGTCCGGTTAACCTACCCGTGATCTCACTCTCAGTCCCGTTAACCTCCCCGTCATCTCACTCTCAGTCCCTTTAACCTCCCCGTGATCTCACTCTCAGTCCCTTTTACCTCCCCGTGATCTCACTCTCAGTCCCTTTAACCTCCCCGTGATCTCACTCTCAGTCCCTTTAACCTCCCCGTGATCTCACTCTCTGTCCATTTAACCTCCCCGTGATCTCACTCTCTATCCCTTTAACCATTCCGTGATCTCACTCTCAGTCCCTTTAACCTCCCCGTGATCTCATTCTCTGTCCCTTTAACCTCCCCGTGATCTCATTCTCTGTCCGTTTAACCTCCCCGTGATCTCACTCTCTGTCCATTTAACCTCCTCGTGATCTCACTATCTGTCCCTTTAACCTCCCAGTGATCGCAATCTGTCACTTTAACCTCCCCGTGATCTCACTCTCTGTCCATTTAACCTCCTCGTGATCTCACTATCTTTCCCTTTAACGTCCCCGTGATCGCACTCTGTCGCTTTAACCTCCCCGTTAACTCTCTCTGTCCCTTTAACCGCCCCGTGATCTCACTCTGTTTCTTTAACCTTCCCTGATCTCATTCTCTGTTCCTTTAACTCTCCCCGTGATCTCAATCCCTGTCCCTATAACCTCCCCGTGATCTCACAATCAGTCCCTTTAAAAACCTGTGATCTCACTCTCTGTCCATTTAACCTCCGCTTGATCTCACTCTCTATCCCTATAACCTCCCCGTGATCTTACTCTCTGTCCCTTTAACCACCTCGTATTCTCACTCTCTGTCACTTTAAACTCACCATGATCTCAATTTCTGTACCTTTAATCTGCCCGTGATCTCATTCTCTTTCCCTTTAACCTCCCCGTGATCTCATTCTCTGTCCCTTTAACCTCCCTGTGTTCTCATTCTCTGTCCCGTTAACCTCCCCGTGATTTCACTGTCTGTCCCTTTAGCCTCCCCGTGATTTCAATCTCTGTCCCTTTAACCTCCCCGTGATCTCACTCACTGTCTCTTTAACCGCCCCGTGATCTCACTCTCCGTCCCTTTAACCTCCCCGTGATCTCACTCTCTGTCCCTTTAACCTCCCAGTGATTCAATCTCTGTCCCTTTAACCTCCCCGTGTTCTCACTCTCTGTCCCTTTAACCTCCCCGTGATCTCACTCTCTGTCCCTTTATCCACCCCGTGATCTCACTCTCTGTCCCTTTAACCTCCCCGTGATCTCACTCTCTGTCCCTTTAAAAGTCCCTGATCTCACTCTGTCCCTTTAGCTGTCCCTCATCTTAATCTATGTCCCTTTAACATTCCCGTGATCTCACTCCCTTTCCCTTTAACCTCCCCATAATCTCACTCGCTGACCCTTTAACGTCCACGTGATCCCGCACTCTGTCCCTTTTACCTCCTCGTGAACACACTATCTGTCCCTTTAACCTCCCCGTGATCTCTCTCTGTCGCTTTAACATCCCCGAGATCTAACTCTCTGTCCCTTTAACGTCCCCGTGATCTCACTCTCTGCCCCTATAACCTCCCCGTGATCTCACTCTCTGTCCGTTTAACCTCCCAATGATCTCCCTCTCCGTCCCTTTAACCTCCCCGTGATCTCATTCCCTGTCCCTTTAACGTCCCCGTGATCGCACTCTGTACCTTTAACCTACCCGTGATCTCACTCTCTGTACCTTTAACCTACCCGTGATCTCACTCTCTGTCCCTTTAACCTCCATGTAAACTCACTCACTTTCCCTTACACCTCTCCGTGATCTCAATCTCTGTCCGTTTACACTCCCCGTGATATCACTCTCTGTCCCTTTAAACTCCCCATGATCTCACCCTCTGTCCCTTTAAACTCCCCGTGATCTCACTCTCTGTCGCTTTAACCTCCCCATTAACTCTCTCTGTCCTTTAACCTCCCCGTGATCTCACTCTTTGTCCGGTTAACCTACCCGTGATCTCACTCTCAGTCCCGTTAACCTCCCCGTCATCTCACTCTCAGTCCCTTTAACCTCCCCGTGATCTCACTCTCAGTCCCTTTTACCTCCCCGTGATCTCACTCTCAGTCCCTTTAACCTCCCCGTGATCTCACTCTCAGTCCCTTTAACCTCCCCGTGATCTCACTCTCTGTCCATTTAACCTCCCCGTGATCTCACTCTCTATCCCTTTAACCATTCCGTGATCTCACTCTCAGTCCCTTTAACCTCCCCGTGATCTCATTCTCTGTCCCTTTAACCTCCCCGTGATCTCATTCTCTGTCCGTTTAACCTCCCCGTGATCTCACTCTCTGTCCATTTAACCTCCTCGTGATCTCACTATCTGTCCCTTTAACCTCCCAGTGATCGCAATCTGTCACTTTAACCTCCCCGTGATCTCACTCTCTGTCCATTTAACCTCCTCGTGATCTCACTATCTTTCCCTTTAACGTCCCCGTGATCGCACTCTGTCGCTTTAACCTCCCCGTTAACTCTCTCTGTCCCTTTAACCGCCCCGTGATCTCACTCTGTTTCTTTAACCTTCCCTGATCTCATTCTCTGTTCCTTTAACTCTCCCCGTGATCTCAATCCCTGTCCCTATAACCTCCCCGTGATCTCACAATCAGTCCCTTTAAAAACCTGTGATCTCACTCTCTGTCCATTTAACCTCCGCTTGATCTCACTCTCTATCCCTATAACCTCCCCGTGATCTTACTCTCTGTCCCTTTAACCACCTCGTATTCTCACTCTCTGTCACTTTAAACTCACCATGATCTCAATTTCTGTACCTTTAATCTGCCCGTGATCTCATTCTCTTTCCCTTTAACCTCCCCGTGATCTCATTCTCTGTCCCTTTAACCTCCCTGTGTTCTCATTCTCTGTCCCGTTAACCTCCCCGTGATTTCACTGTCTGTCCCTTTAGCCTCCCCGTGATTTCAATCTCTGTCCCTTTAACCTCCCCGTGATCTCACTCACTGTCTCTTTAACCGCCCCGTGATCTCACTCTCCGTCCCTTTAACCTCCCCGTGATCTCACTCTCTGTCCCTTTAACCTCCCAGTGATTCAATCTCTGTCCCTTTAACCTCCCCGTGTTCTCACTCTCTGTCCCTTTAACCTCCCCGTGATCTCACTCTCTGTCCCTTTATCCACCCCGTGATCTCACTCTCTGTCCCTTTAACCTCCCCGTGATCTCACTCTCTGTCCCTTTAAAAGTCCCTGATCTCACTCTGTCCCTTTAGCTGTCCCTCATCTTAATCTATGTCCCTTTAACATTCCCGTGATCTCACTCCCTTTCCCTTTAACCTCCCCATAATCTCACTCGCTGACCCTTTAACGTCCACGTGATCCCGCACTCTGTCCCTTTTACCTCCTCGTGAACACACTATCTGTCCCTTTAACCTCCCCGTGATCTCTCTCTGTCGCTTTAACATCCCCGAGATCTAACTCTCTGTCCCTTTAACGTCCCCGTGATCTCACTCTCTGCCCCTATAACCTCCCCGTGATCTCACTCTCTGTCCGTTTAACCTCCCAATGATCTCCCTCTCCGTCCCTTTAACCTCCCCGTGATCTCATTCCCTGTCCCTTTAACGTCCCCGTGATCGCACTCTGTACCTTTAACCTACCCGTGATCTCACTCTCTGTACCTTTAACCTACCCGTGATCTCACTCTCTGTCCCTTTAACCTCCATGTAAACTCACTCACTTTCCCTTACACCTCTCCGTGATCTCAATCTCTGTCCGTTTACACTCCCCGTGATATCACTCTCTGTCCCTTTAAACTCCCCATGATCTCACCCTCTGTCCCTTTAAACTCCCCGTGATCTCACTCTCTGTCGCTTTAACCTCCCCATTAACTCTCTCTGTCCTTTAACCTCCCCGTGATCTCACTCTTTGTCCGGTTAACCTACCCGTGATCTCACTCTCAGTCCCGTTAACCTCCCCGTCATCTCACTCTCAGTCCCTTTAACCTCCCCGTGATCTCACTCTCAGTCCCTTTTACCTCCCCGTGATCTCACTCTCAGTCCCTTTAACCTCCCCGTGATCTCACTCTCAGTCCCTTTAACCTCCCCGTGATCTCACTCTCTGTCCATTTAACCTCCCCGTGATCTCACTCTCTATCCCTTTAACCATTCCGTGATCTCACTCTCAGTCCCTTTAACCTCCCCGTGATCTCATTCTCTGTCCCTTTAACCTCCCCGTGATCTCATTCTCTGTCCGTTTAACCTCCCCGTGATCTCACTCTCTGTCCATTTAACCTCCTCGTGATCTCACTATCTGTCCCTTTAACCTCCCAGTGATCGCAATCTGTCACTTTAACCTCCCCGTGATCTCACTCTCTGTCCATTTAACCTCCTCGTGATCTCACTATCTTTCCCTTTAACGTCCCCGTGATCGCACTCTGTCGCTTTAACCTCCCCGTTAACTCTCTCTGTCCCTTTAACCGCCCCGTGATCTCACTCTGTTTCTTTAACCTTCCCTGATCTCATTCTCTGTTCCTTTAACTCTCCCCGTGATCTCAATCCCTGTCCCTATAACCTCCCCGTGATCTCACAATCAGTCCCTTTAAAAACCTGTGATCTCACTCTCTGTCCATTTAACCTCCGCTTGATCTCACTCTCTATCCCTATAACCTCCCCGTGATCTTACTCTCTGTCCCTTTAACCACCTCGTATTCTCACTCTCTGTCACTTTAAACTCACCATGATCTCAATTTCTGTACCTTTAATCTGCCCGTGATCTCATTCTCTTTCCCTTTAACCTCCCCGTGATCTCATTCTCTGTCCCTTTAACCTCCCTGTGTTCTCATTCTCTGTCCCGTTAACCTCCCCGTGATTTCACTGTCTGTCCCTTTAGCCTCCCCGTGATTTCAATCTCTGTCCCTTTAACCTCCCCGTGATCTCACTCACTGTCTCTTTAACCGCCCCGTGATCTCACTCTCCGTCCCTTTAACCTCCCCGTGATCTCACTCTCTGTCCCTTTAACCTCCCAGTGATTCAATCTCTGTCCCTTTAACCTCCCCGTGTTCTCACTCTCTGTCCCTTTAACCTCCCCGTGATCTCACTCTCTGTCCCTTTATCCACCCCGTGATCTCACTCTCTGTCCCTTTAACCTCCCCGTGATCTCACTCTCTGTCCCTTTAAAAGTCCCTGATCTCACTCTGTCCCTTTAGCTGTCCCTCATCTTAATCTATGTCCCTTTAACATTCCCGTGATCTCACTCCCTTTCCCTTTAACCTCCCCATAATCTCACTCGCTGACCCTTTAACGTCCACGTGATCCCGCACTCTGTCCCTTTTACCTCCTCGTGAACACACTATCTGTCCCTTTAACCTCCCCGTGATCTCTCTCTGTCGCTTTAACATCCCCGAGATCTAACTCTCTGTCCCTTTAACGTCCCCGTGATCTCACTCTCTGCCCCTATAACCTCCCCGTGATCTCACTCTCTGTCCGTTTAACCTCCCAATGATCTCCCTCTCCGTCCCTTTAACCTCCCCGTGATCTCATCTCTCTGTCCCTTTAACTTCCCCGTAATCTCACTCTCTGTCCCTTTAATAGTCCCTGATCTCAATCTTTGTCCCTTTAACTGTCCCTGATCTCACTCTTTGTCCCTTTAACTGTCCCTGATCTCAATCTCAGTCCCTTTAAATGTCCATGATCTCACTCTCTGTCCCTTTAACCTCCCCGTGACCACCCTCCCTGTCCCTTTAACCTCCCCGTGATCTCACTCTCAGACCCTTTAACCTCCCCGTGATCTCACTCTCTGTCCCTTTTACCTCCCCGTGATCTCACTCTTAGTCACTTTAACTTCCCCGTGATCTCACTCTCTGTCCCTTTAACCTCCCCGTGTTCTCACTCTTTGTCCCATTAACTTACCCGTGATCTCACTCTCTGTCCCATTAACCTCCCCATGGTCTCACTCTCTGTCCCTTTAACCTCCCTGTGATCACATTTTCTGTCACTTTAAGCTCCCCGTGATCTCACTCTCTGTCCCTTTAACCTCCCTGATCTCACTCTCTGTCCCTTTAACCTCCCCGTGATCTCACTATCTGTCCCTTTAACCTCCACGTGATCTCACTCTCTGTCCCTTTAACCTCCCCGTGATCTCACCCTCTGTCCCTTTAACCTCCCGTGATCTCACTCTCTGACCCTTCAAACTACCCGTGATCTCACTAACTGTACCTTTAACGTTCCCGTGATCTCACTCTCTGTCCCTTTAAACTCCCCATGATCTCATTCTCTGTCCCATTATCCTCAGTGTGTTCTCATTCTCTGTCCCTTTAACCTCCCCGTGATCTCCCTCTCTGTCCCTTTTACCTTCCTCTGATCTCACACTCTGTCCCTTTAACCTCCCTGATCTCCCTCTCTGTCCCATTAACCTCCCCATGGTCTCACTCTCTGTCCCTTTAACCTCCCTGTGATCACATTTTCTGTCACTTTAACCTCCCCGTGATCTCACTCTCTGTCCCTTTAACCTCCCTGATCTCACTCTCTGTCCTATTAACCTCCCCGTGATCTCACTCTCTGTCCCTTTAACCTCCCCGTTCTCACTCTCTGTCCCTTTAACCTCCCCGTGTTCACACTTTCTGACCCTTTAATCTTCCCGTGATCTCACTCTCTATTCCATTAACCTCATCGTGATCTCACACTCTGTCCCTTTATCCTACCCATGATCTCATTCTCTGTCCCTTTAACCTCTCCGTAATCTCATTCTCTGTCCATTTAACCTCCACGTGATATACTATCTGTCCCTTTAACCTCCCGGTGATCTCACTATTTGTCCCTTTAACCTCACCGTGATCTCACTATCTGTCCCTTTAACCTCCCGTGATCTCAGTCTCTGTCCCTTTAACCATCCCGTGATCTCACTCTCTGTCCCTTTTACCTCCCCGTGATCTCACTCTCTGTCCCTTTAACCTCCCCGTGATCTCACTCTCTGTCCCTTTAACCTCCCCGTGTTCTCACTCTTTGTCCCATTAACCTACCCGTGATCTCACTCTCAGTCCCTTTAATCTCCCCGTGATCTCACTCTCTGTCCCTTTTACCTCCCCGTGATCTCACTCTTAGTCACTTTAACATCCCCGTGATCTCACTCTCTGTCCCTTTAACCTCCCCGTGTTCTCACTCTTTGTCCCATTAACCTACCTGTGATCTCACTCTCAGTCCCTTTAAACTCCCCGTGATCTCACTCTCTGTCCCTTTTACCTCCCCGTTATCTCACTCTCTGTCACTTTAACCTCCCCGTGATCTGACTCAATGTCCCCTTTACCTCTCTGTGTTCTCATTCTCTAATCCTTTAACCAACCTTTGATCTCACTCTCTGTCCCTTTAACCTCCTGGTTAACTCTCTCTGTCCCTTTTACCTCCCCGTGATCTCACTCTCTGTCACTTTAACCTCCCCGTGATCTGACTCAATGTCCCCTTTACCTCTCTGTGTTCTCATTCTCTAATCCTTTAACCAACCTTTGATCTCACTCTCTGTCCCTTTAACCTCCTTGTGATCTCACTTTCTGTCCCTTTCACCTCCCCGTGATCTCACTCTGTCGCTTTAACCTCCCCGTTAACTCTCTCTGGCCCTTTAACCTCCCCGTCATCTCACTCTTTCCCTTTAAACTCCCCGTGTTCTCACTCTCTGTCCATTTAACCTCCCCGTGATCTCACTGTCTGTCCCTTTAAACTCCCCATGATCTCACTCTTTGTCCCATTTAGCTACCCGTAATCTCACCCTCTGTCCCATTAACCGCCCCGTGATCTCACTATCTGTACCTTTAACGTTCCCGTGATCTCACTCTCGGTCCCTTTAAGCTCCCCGTGATCTCTGTCTTTCCCGTTAAACTTCCCGTGATCTCACTCTCTGTCCCTTTAACCTCCCCGTGATCTCACTCTCTGTCCCTTTAACATTTCCGTGATCTCACTCTCTGACCCTTTAACCTCTCCCTATTCTCACTCTCTGTTCCTATAAACTCCCCAAAATCTTAATCTCCGTCCCTTTAATCTGCCCGTGATCTCATTCTCTGTCCCTTAAACCTCCCTGTGGTCTCATTCTCTGTCCCTTTAACCTCCCCGTGAACTCACTCTCTGTCCATTTAACCTCCCCGTGATCGCACTCTGTCGCTTTAATCTCCCCGTTAACTCTCTCCGTCCCTTTAACCTCCCCGTGGTCTCACTCAGTCCCTTTTACCTCCCCGTGAGCTCACTCTCTGTCCCTTTAACCTCTCCGTATTCTCATTCTCTATCCCTTTAAACTCACCTTGATCTCACTCTCTGTCCCTTTAACCTCCCTGTGTTCTCAAACTCTGTGCATTTAACCTCCCCGTTATCTCACTTTCTGTCTCTTAAACCTCCCCGTGATCTGTCTCTTTCCCTTTAAACTCCCCGTGTTCTCACTCTCTGTACCTTTAACCTCCCCGTGATCTGACTCTCTGTCCCTTTAACGTCCCCTTGATCTCACTCTATCTCTTTAACCTCCCCGTGATCTCACTCTCTTTCCCTTTAACCTTCCGGTGTTCTCACTCTCTGTCCTGTTTGCCTCCACGTGATCTCACTCTCAGTCCCTAAAACATACCCGTGATCTCACTCTCTGTCCCTTTAACCTCCCTGTGATCTCACTCTCTGTCCCTTTAACCTACCTGTGATCTCACTCTCTGTCCCTTTAACCTCCCTGTGATCTCACTCTATGTCCCTTTAACCTCCACGTGATCTCACTCTCAGTCCCTAAAACATACCCGTGATCTCACTCTCTGTCCCTTTAACCTCCCTGTGATCTCACTCTCTGTCCCTTGAACCTACCTGTGATCTCACTCTCTGTCCCTTTAACCTCCCTGTGATCTCACTCTATGTCCCTTTAACCTCCCCATGATCTCATTCTCTGTCCCTTTAACCTCCCCGTGATCTCACTCTCTGTCCCTTTAACTTCCCCGTGATCTCACTCTGTGTATGTTTAACCTCCCTGTGATCTCTCTCTCTGTCCCTTTAACTTCCCCGTGAAATCACTCTCTGTCCCTTTAACCTCCCCGTGATCTCACACTCTGTACCTTTAAACTCCCCGTGATCTCACTCTCTGTCCCTTTAACCTCCCCGCGAACTCACTCTCTGTCCCTTTAACCTTCCCGTGATCTCACACTCTGTCCCTTTAAACTCCCCGTGATCTCACTCTCTGTCACTTTAAACTCCCCGAGAACTCACACTCTGTCCCTTTCACTGTACCTGATCTCACTCTCTGTCCCTTTAACCTCCCCGTGATCTCACTCTCTGTCCCTTTAACCTCCCCGTGATCTCACTCTCTGTCCCTTTAACCTCCCAGCGTTCTCAATCTCTGTCCCATTAACGTCCCCATGATCTGACTCTCTGCCCCTTTAACCTCCCAGTGTTCTCAATCTCTGTCCCATTAACCTCCCCTTGATCTCACTCTCTGTCCCCTTAACATCCCCGTGATCTCACTCTCATTCCCAATAACATCCACGTGATCTCATTTTCTATCCCTTTAATCTCCTCGTGTTCTCACTCACTGTCCCATTAACCTCCCCGGTATCTCACTCTCTGTCCCTTTAACCTCCCCGTGATCTCAGTCTCTGTTCCTTTAACCTCCCCGTGATCTCACTCTCTGTCCCTTTAACCTTCCCGTCATCACACTCTCTGTCCCTTTAACCTCCCCGTGATCTCACTCACAGTCCTGTTAACCTCCCCGTGATCTCACTCTGTGTACGTTTCACCTCCCTGTGATCTCTCTCTCTGTCCCTTTACCCTCCCCGTGATCTCACTCTCTGTCCCTTTAAACTCCACGTGATCTCTCGCTCTGTCCCTTTTACAACCCCGTGATCTCACTCACAGTCCCTTTAACCTCCCCGTGATCTCACTCTCTGTCACTTTACTCTCCCCTTGATATCACTCTATCCCTTTAAGCTGCCTGTGATCTCACTCTCTGTCCCTTTAACCTCCACGTGATCTCACTCTGTGTCTCTTAAACCTTCCCGTGATCTAACTCTCTATTCCTTTAACCCTCCCGTGATCTCACGCTCTGTCTCTTTAACCTCCCCGTGATCACTCTCTGTCCCTTTAACATCCCCGTGATCTCACTCTCTGCCCCTCTAACATACCCGTGACCTCACTCTCTGTCCCTTTAACCTCCCCGTGATCTCACTCTCTGTCCCTTTAACCTCCCCGTGATCTCACCTTCTCTCCCTTTAACCTCCCCGTGATCTCACTCTCTGTCCTTCTAACCTCACCGTGATATCTCTCTCTGTCCCTTTAACGTCCCCTTGATCTCACACTATCTCTTTAACCTCCCCGTGATCTCACTCTCTGTCCCTTTAACCTCCCCGTGATCTCACTATCTGTCCCGTTTAGCTCCCCGTGATCTCACTCTCAGTCCCTAAAACATCCCCATGATCTCTCTCTCTGTGCCTTTAACCACCCCGTGATCTCACTCTGTGTATGTTTAACCTCCCTGTGATCTCTCTCTCTGTCCCTTTAACATCCCCGTGATCTCACTCACTGTCCCGTTAACCTCCCTGTGATCTCACTCTGTGTATGTTTAACCTCCCTGTGATCTCTCTCTCTGTCCCTTTAACTTCCCCGTGATCTCACTCACTGTCCCGTTAACCTCCCTGTGATCTCACTCTCTGTCCTTCTAACCTCCACGTGATCTCACTCTCTGTCCCTTTAACGTCCCCTTGATCTCACACTATCTCTTTAACCTCCCCGTGATCTAACTCTCTGTCCCTTTAACCTCCCCGTGATCTCACTCTGTGTATGTTTAACCTCCCTGTGATCTCACTCACTGTCCCGTTAACCTCCCTGTGATCTCACTCTCTGTCCTTCTAACCTCCCCGTGATCTCACTCTCTGTCCCTTTAACATCCCCTTGATCTCACACTATCTCTTTAACCTCCCCGTGATCTAACTCTCTGTCCCTTTAACCTCCCCGTGATCTCACTCTGTGTATGTTTAACCTCCCTGTGATCTCTCTCTCTGTCACTTTAACCACCCCGTGAAATCACTCTCTGTCCCTTTAACCTCCACATGACCTCACACTCTGTACCTTTAAACTCCCCGTGATCTCACTCTCTGTCCCTTTAACCTCCCCAAGGACTCACTCTCTGTCCCTTTAACCTCCCCGTGATCTCACACTCCGTCCCTTTCCCTGCACCTGATCTCACTCTCTGTCCCTTTAACCTCCCCGTGATCTCACTCTCTGTCCCTTTAACCTCCCAGTGTTCTCAATCTCTATCCCAAATAACGTCCCCGTGATCTGACTCTCTGCCCCTTTAACCTCCCCGTGATCTCACTCTCTGACCCCTTAACCTCCCCGTGATCTCACTCTCATTCCCAATAACATCCACGTGATCTCATTTTCTATCCCTTTAACCTCCCCGTGATCTCACTCTCTGTCCGTTTAACCTCCCCGGGATCTCAATCACTGCTCCTTTAACCTCCCCGTGTTCTAACTCTCTGTCCCTTTATCCTCCCCGTGATCTCACACTCTGTCCCTTTAACCACCCCGTGATCTCACTCTCTGTCCTTCTAACCTCCCCGTGATCTCACTCTCTGTCCCTTTAACGTCCCCTTGATCTCACACAATCCCTTTAACCTCCCCGTGATCTCACTCTCTGTCCCTTTAACCTCCCCGTGCTCTCACTCTCTGTCCCGTTTACCTCCCCGTGATCTCACTCTCAGTCCCTAAAACATCCCCGTGATCTCAATCTCTGTCCCTTTAACCTCCCCGTGATCTCACTCTCTGTCCCTTTAACCTCCCCGTGATCTCACTCTCTGTCCCTTTAACCTCCCAGTGTTCTCAATCTCTGTCCCATTAACCTCCCCGTGATCTCACTCTCTGACCCCTTAACCTCCCCGTGATCTCACTCTCATTCCCAATAACATCCACGTGATCTCATTTTCTATCCCTTTAACCTCCCCGTGGTCTCACTCTCTGTCCCTTTAACCTCCCCGTGATCTCACTCTCTGCCCCTTTAACCTCCTCGTGATCACTCTCTGGCCCATTAACCTCACCCTGATCTCACTCTCTGCCCCTTTAACCTCCTCGTGATCTCACTCTCTGTCCCTTTAACCATCGCGTGTTCTAACTCTCTGTCCCTTTATCCTCCCCGTGATCTCACTCCCTGTCCTTCTAACCTCCCCGTGATCTCACTCTCTGTCCCTTTAACGTCCCCTTGATCTCACTCTCTGTCCCGTTTACATCCCCGTGATCTCACTCTCTGTCCCATTTACCTCCCCGTGATCTCACTCTCTGTCTCTTTAACCTCCCCGTGATCTCTCTCTCTGTCCCTTTAACCTCCCCGTGATCTCTCTCTCTGTCCCTTTAACCACCCCGTGAAATCACTCTCTGTCCCTTTAACCTTCCCGTGACCTCACACTCTGTACCTTTAAACTCCCGTGATCTCACTCTCTGTCGATTTAAACCGAGAACTCACTCTCTGTCCCTTTAACCTCCCCGTGATCTCACATTCTGTCCCTTTAAACTCCCCGTGATCTCACTCTCTGTCTCTTTAACCTCCCCGAGAACTCACACTCTGTCCCTTTCACTGCACCTGATCTCACTCTCTGTCCCTTTAACCTCCCCGTGATTTCACTCTCTGTCCCTTGAACCTCCCCGTGATCTCACTCTCTGTCCCTTTAACCTCCCAGTGTTCTCAAACTCTATCCCAATTAACGTCCCCTTGATCTGACTCTCTGCCCCTTTAACCTCCCAGTGTTCTCAATCTCTGTCCCATTAGCCTCCCCGTGATCTCACTCTCTGTCCCCTTAACCTCCCGTGATCTCACTCTCATTCCCAATAACATCCACGTGATCTCATTTTCTATCCCTTTAAACTCCTCGTGATCTCACTCTCTGTCCCATTAACCTCCCCGTGATCTCACTCTCTGTCCCTTTAACCTCCCCGTGATCTCATTCTCTGCCCCTTTAACCTCCCCGTGGTCTCACTCTCTGTCCCTTTAACCTCCCCGTGATCTCACTCCCTGCCCCTTTAACCTCCTCGTGATCTCACTCTCTGTCCCTTTAACCATCCCGTGTTCTAACTCTCTGTCCATTTATCCTCCCCGTGATCTCACTCCCTGTCCTTCTAACCTCCCCGTGATCTCACTCTCTGTCCCTTTAACGTCCCCTTGATCTCACATTATTTCTTTAACCTCCTCGTGATCTCACTCTCTGTCCCTTTAACCTCCCCGTGATCTCACTCTGTGTATTTTTAACCTCGCTGTGACCTCTCTCTCTGTCCCTTTAACTTCCCCGTGATCTCACTCACTGTCCCGTTAACCTCCCTGTGATCTCTCTCTGTGTCACTTTAACCACCCCGTGAAATCACTCTCTGTCCCTTTAACCTCCCTGTGATCTCACACTCTGTACCTTTAAATTCCTCGTGATCTCACTCTCTTTCCCTTTAACTTTCCGGTGATCTCACTCTCTATCCCTTAAACATCCTCGTGATCTCACTCTCTTTCCCTTTAACTTTCCCGTGATCTCACTCTCTATCCCTTAAACATCCCCGTGATTTCACTCTCTGTCCCTTTAACCTCCCCGTGCTCTCACTCTCGGTCCCTTTAACCTCCCCGTGATCTCACTCTCTGTCACTTTGCCCTCCCCGTAATCTCACTCTCTGTCCCTTTACCCTCCCCGTGATCTCACTCACTTTCCCTTTAACGTCCCCATGATCTCACTCTCTGTCCCTTTAACCTCCCCGTGATCTCATTCTCCTTCCCTTTAACCTCCCCGTGATCTCACTCTCTGTCCCTTTTACCGCTCCGTGATCTCAATCTCGGTGCCTTTAACGTCCCAGTGATCTCACTCTGGCCATGTAATCTCCCCGTGATCTCACTCTCTGTCCCTTTAACCTCTCCGTGATCTCATTTTCTGTCCCTTAAACTCCCCGTGATCAAATCTCTGTCTCTTTAACCTCCCCGTGATCACACTCTCTGTCACTTTAACCTCCCCGTGATCTCACTCTGTGTACGTTTAACCTCCCTGTGATCACTCTCTCTGTCCCTTTAACCTCCCCGTGATCTCACTCTCTGTCCCTTTAAACTCCACGTGATTTCACTCTCTGTCTCTTTAATCTCCCCATGATCTCACTCTCTGTCCCTTTAACCTCCCCGTGATCTCATTCTCCTTCCCTTTAACCTCCCCGTGATCTCACTCTCTGTCCCTTTTACCGCTCCGTGATCTCAATCTCGGTGCCTTTAACGTCCCAGTGATCTCACTCTGGCCATGTAATCTCCCCGTGATCTCACTCTCTGTCCCTTTATCCTCTCCGTGATCTCATTTTCTGTCCCTTAAACTCCCCGTGATCAAATCTCTGTCTCTTTAACCTCCCCGTGATCACACTCTCTGTCACTTTAACCTCCCCGTGATCTCACTCTGTGTACGTTTAACCTCCCTGTGATCACTCTCTCTGTCCCTTTAACCTCCCCGTGATCTCACTCTCTGTCCCTTTAAACTCCACGTGATCTCTCTCGCTGTCCCTTTTACAACCCCGTGATCTCACTCACAGTCCCGTTACCCTCCCCGTGATCTCACTCTGTGTAAGTTTAACCTTCCTGTGATCTCACTCTCTGTCCCTTCAACCTCCCCGTGATCTCACTCTCTGTCCCTTTAACATCCCCGTGTTCTCTCTCTCTGTCCCTTTAACCTCCACGTGATTTCACTCTCTGTCTCTTTAATCTCCCCGTGATCTCAGTCTCTGCCCCTTTAACCGCCCCGTGATCTCACTCTCTGTCCCTTTAACCTCCCAGTGATCTCACTCTCTGTCCCTTTATCCTACCCGTGATCTCACTCTCTTTCCCTTGAAGCACCCCATGAAATCACTCTCTGTCCCTTTAACCTCCCCGTGATCTCACACTCTGTACCTTTAACCTCCCCGTAATCTCACTCTCTGTCCCTTTAAACTCCCCGTGATCTCACTCTCTGTCACTCCAACATCCCCTTGATAACACTCTATCCCTTTAAGCTCCCCGTGATCTCACTCACTGTCCCTTTAACCTCCACGTGATCTCACTCTCTGTCCATTCAACCTCCCTGTGATCTAACTCTCTATTCCTTTAACCCTCCCGTGATCTCATGCTCTGTCTCTTTAACCTCCCCGTGATCTCACTCTCTGTCCCTTTAACCTCCCCGTGATCTCACTCTCTGTCACTTTAACCTCCCCGTGATCTCATTCTCTGTCCCCTTAACCTCCTCGTGATCTCACTCTCTGTCACTTTAACCTCCCCGAGAACTCACTCTCTGTCCCTTTAACCACCCCGTGATCTCACTCTCTGTCCCTTTAACCTTCCCGTGATCTCACTCTCTGTCTCTTTAACCTCCCCGTCATGTCACTCACAGTCCCGTTATCTCCACGTGATCTCTCTCGCTGTACCTTTTACAACCCCGTGATCTCACTCACAGTCCCATTACCCTCCCCGTGATCTCACTCTGTGTAAGTTTAACCTTCCTGTGATCTCACTGTCTGTCCCTTTAACCTCCACGTGATTTCACTCTCTGTCTCTTTAATCTCCCCGTGATCTCACTCTCTGTCCCTTTAACCTCCCCGTGATCTCACTCTCTGTCCCTTTAACCTCCCCGTGATCCCACACTCTGTACCTTTAACCTCCCTGTAATCTCACTCTCTGTCCCTTTAAACTCCCCGTGATCTCACTCTCTGTCACTTTAACATCCCCTTGATATCACTCTATCCCTTTAAGCTCCCCGTGATCTCACTCACTGTCCCTTTAACCTCCACGTGATCTCACTCTCTGTCCATTCAACCTCCCCGTGATCTAACTCTCTATTCCTTTAACCCTCCCGTGATCTCATGCTCTGTCTCTTTAACCTCCCCGTGATCTCACTCTCTGTCCCTTTAACCTCCCCGTGATCTCACTCTCTGTCACTTTAACCTCCCCGTGATCTCATTCTCTGTCCCCTTACCTCCTCGTGATCTCACTCTCTGTCCCTTTAACCTCCCCGTGATCTCACTCTCTGTCCCTTTAACCTCCCAGTGACCTCATTCTCCGCCCCTTTTCCCACCCCTTGATCACACTCTCTGTCCCTTTAACCTCCCCGTGATCTCATTCTCTGTCCCCTTAAACTACTCGTGATCTCACTCTCTGTCCCTTTAACCTCCCCGTGATCTCATTCTCTGTCCCTTTAACCTCCCCGTGATCTCACTCTCTGTCCCTTTAACCTCCCCGTGATCTCACGCTCTGTCCCTTTAACCTCCCCGTGATCTCACTCTCTGTCCCTTTAACCTCCTCGTGATCACTTTCTGCCCCTTTAACCTCCCCGTGATCTCACACTCTATCCCTTTAACCTCCCCGTGATCTCAATCTCTGTCCCTTTAAACTACCCGTGATCTCACTCTCTGTCCCATTAACCCTCCCCGTGATCTCACTCTCTGTCACTTTTCCCTCCCCGTAATCTCACTCTCTGTCCCTTTAACATCCCCGTGCTCTCACTCTCTGTCCCTTTAACCTCCCCGTGATCATACTCACTGTCCCTTTAACTTCCCCGTGACCTCACTCTCTGTCCCTTTAACCTCCCCGTGATCTCACTCACTTTCCCTTTAACCTTCCCATCATCTCACTCTCTGTCCCATTAACTTTCCCGTGATCGCACTCTCTATCCCTTAAACCATCCCGTGATCGCACTCTCTGTCCCATTAACCTCCCTGTGATCTCACTCTCTTTCCCTTTAACCTCCCCATGATCTCATTCTCTGTCCCTTTAACCTCCCCGTGATCTCACTCTCTGTCCCTTTAACCTCTCCGTGATCTCATTCTCTGTGCCTTTAAGCTCCCCGTGATCAAATCTCTGTCTCTTTAACCTCCCCGTCAGCTAACTCTCTGTCACTTTAACCTCCCCATGATCTCACCTTCTGTCCCTTTAACCTCACCGTGGTTTCACTCTCTGTCCCTTTAACTTTCCGGTGATCTCACTCTCTGTCCCTTTAACCTCCCCGTGATCTCACTCTCTGCCCCTTTAACCACCCCGTGATCTCACTCTCTGTCCCTTTAACCTCCCCGTGGTCTCACTCTCGGTCCCCTTAACCTCCTCGTGATCTCACTCTCTGTCCCTTTACCATCCCCGTGATCTCAATCTCTGCTCCTTTAACCTCCCCGTGGTCTCACTCTCTGTCCATTTAACCTCCCCGTGATCTCACTCTCTGCCCCTTTAACCTCCTCGTGATCTCACTCTCTGTTCCCTTAACCACCCCGTGATCTCACTCTCTGTCCTTCTAACCTCCCCGTGATCTCACTCTCTGTCCCTTTAACGTCCCCTTGATCTCACTCTCTGTCCCGTTTACCTCCCCGTGATCTCACTCTCAGTTCCTAAAACATCCCCGTGTTCTCAATCTCTGTCCCTTTAAACTCCCCGTGATCTCACTCTGTGTATGTTTAACCTCCCTGTGATCTCTCTCTCTGTCCCTTTAACTTCACCGTGATCTCACTCACTGTCCCGTTAACCTCCCTGTGATCTCTGTCTCTGTCACTTTAACCACCCTGTGAAATCACTCTCTGTCCCTTTAACCTCCCCGTGATCTTACACTCTGGACCTTTAAACTCCCCGTGATCTCACTCTCTGTCCCTTTAACCTCCCCGAGAACTCACTCTCTCTCCCTTTAACCTCCCCGTGATCTCACACTCTGTCCCTTTAAACTCCCCGTGATCTAACTCTCTGTCTCTTTAACCTCCCCGAGAACGCACACTCTGTCCCTTTCACTGCACCTGATCTCACTCTCTGTCCCTTTAAACTCCCCGTGATCTCACTCTCTGTACCTTTAACCTCCCAGTGTTCTCAATCACTGTCCCATTAACGTCCCCGTGATCTCACTCTCTGACCCCTTAACCTCCCCGTGATCTCACTCTCATTCCCAATAACATCCACGTGATCTCATTTTCTATCCCTTTAATCTCCTCGTGATCTCACTAACTGTCCCATTAACCTCCCCGTGATCTCACTCTCTGTCCCTTTAACCTCCCCGTGATCTCACACTCTGTCCCTTTAACCTCCTTGTGATCTCACTCTCTGTCCCTTTAACCATCGCATGTTCTAACTCTCTGTCCCTTTATCCTCCCCGTGATCTCACTCCCTGTCCTTCTAACCTCCCCGTGATCTCACTCTCTGTCCCTTTAACGTCCCCTTGATCTCACACTATCTCTTTAACCTGCCCGCGATCTCACTCTCTGTCCCTTTAACCTCCCCGTGATCTCACTCTCTGTCCCGTTGACCTCCCTGTGATCTCACTCTCAGTCCCTAAAACATCCCCGTGATCTCACTCACTGTCCCGTTAACCTCCCTGTGATCTCTCTGTCCCTTTAACCTCCCCGTGATCTCACTCTCTGTCCCTTTAACCTCCCCGTGATCTCACTCTCTGTCCCGTTAACCTCCCAGTGTACTCAATCTCTGTCCCATTAACGTCCCCGTGATCTGACTCTCTGCCCCTTTAACCTCCCAGTGTTCTCAATCTCTGTCCCCTTAACATCCCCGTGATCTCACTCTCATTCCCAATAACATCCACGTGATCTCATTTTCTATCCCTTTAAACTCCTCGTGATCTCACTCACTGTCCCATTAACCTCCCCGTGATCTCACTCTCTGGCCCTTTAACCTCCCCGTGATCTCAGTCTCTGTCCCTTTAACCTTCCCGTCATCTCACTCTCTGTCCCTTTAACCTCCCCGTGATCTCACTCACAGTCCCGATACCCTCCCTGTGATCTCACTCTCAGTCCCTTTAACGTCCCCGTGATCTCACTCACTGTCCATTTAACATCCCCGTGTTCTCTCTATCTGTCCCTTTAACCTCCACGTGATTTCACTCTCTGTCTCTTTAATCTGCCCGTGATCTCAGTCTCTGCCCCTTTAACCGCCCCGTAATCTCACTCTCTGTCCCTTTAACCTCCCAGTGATCTCACTTTCTCTCCCTTTAACCTCCCCTGATCTCACACTCTGTCCCATTTACTTTCCCGTGATCTCACTCTCTATCCCTTAAACCTCCCCATGATAACTCTCTCTGTACCTTTAACCTCCCCGTAATGTCACTCACTGTCCCTTTAACCACCCCGTGATCTCACTCTCTGTCACTTTAACCTCCCCTTGATATCACTCTATCCCTTTAAGCTCCCCGTGATCTCACTCACTGACCCTTTAACCTCCAGGTGATCTCACACTCTGTCCCTTCAACCTCCCCGTGATCTCACTCTCTGTCACTTTAACCTCCCCGTGATCACTCTCTGTCCCTTTAACATCCCCGTGATCTCACTCTCTGTCCATCTAACATTCCCGTGATATCACTCTCTGTCCCTTTAAACTCCCCATGATCTCACTCTCTGTCCCTTTAACTTCCCCGTGATCTCACTCTCTGTCCCTTTAACCTCCCCCTGATCTCATTCTCTGTCCCCTTAACCTCCTCTTGATCTCACTCTCTGTCCCTTTAACCGCTCCGTGATTTCATTCTCTGCCCCTTTAACCTCCCCGTGATCTCACTCTCTGTCCCTTTAACCTCCCCGTGATCTCACTCTCTGTCCCTTTAACGTCCCCGTGGTCTCACTCTTTTTCAAAAATACTGAACCTCCAATAGTGCGGCACACCCTCAATTACTGACCATCCAATAGTGCAGCACACCCTCAATTACTGACCATCCAATAGTGCAGCACACCCTCAATTACTGACACTCCAAAAGTGCAGCACATCCTCAATTACTGACCCTCCAATAGTGCAGCACACCCTCAATTACTGACACTCCAATAGTGTAGCAAACCCTCAATTCGAGACACTACAATAGTGCAGCACACCATCAATTACTGACCCTCCAATAATGCAGCACACCCTCAATTACTGACCCTCCAATAGTGCAGCACACACTCAATTACTGACACTCCAATAGTGTAGCAAACCCTCAATTCGAGACACTACAATAGTGCAGCACACCATCAATTACTGACCCTCCAATAGTGCAGCACATCCTCAATTACTGACTCCCCAATAGTGCAGCACACCCTCAATTACTGACTCTCCAATAGTGCAGCACACCCTCAATTACTGACTCTCCAATAGTGCAGCACACCCTCAATTACTGACCCTCCAATAGTGCAGCCCAACCTCAATTACTGACACTCCAATAGTGCAGCACAACCTCAATTACTGACCCTCCAATAGTGCAGCCCAACCTCAATTACTGACCCTCCAATAGTGCAGCACACCCTCAATTACTGACTCTCCAATAGTGCAGCACACCCTCAATTACTGACTCTCCAATAGTGCAGCACACCCTCAATTACTGACTCTCCAATAGTGCAGCACACCCTCAATTACTGACACTCCAATAGTGCAGCACACACTCAATTACTGACTCTCTAATAGTGCAGCACAACCTGAATTACTGACTCCCGAATAGTGCAGCACACCCTCAATTACTGACACTCCAATAGTGCAGCACACCCTCAATTACTGACACTCCAATAGTGCAGCACACCCTCAAATACTGACACTCCAATAGTGCAGCACACCCTCAATTACTGACACTCCAATAGTGCAGCACACCATCAATTACTGACACTGCAATAGTGCAGAACGCCCTCAATTACTGACACTCCAATAGTGCAGCACACCCTCAATTACTGACAAACCAATAGTGCAGCACACCCTCAATTACTGACCCTCCAATAGTGCAGCACAACATCAATTACTGACAAACCAATAGTGCAGCACACCCTCAATTACTGACACTGCAATAGTGCAGCACACCATCAATTACTGACACTCAAATAGTGCAGAACACCCTCAATTACTGACCCTCCAATAGTGCAGCACAACCTCAATTACTGACAAACCAATAGTGCAGCACACCCTCAATTACTGACACTCCAATAGTGCAGCACACCCTCAATTACTGACACACCAATAGTGCAGCACACCCTCAATTACTGACACTCCAATAGTGCAGCACAACCTCAATTACCGACAAACCAATAGTGCAACACACCCTCAATTACTGACACTCCAATAGTGCAGCACACCCTCAATTACTGACACTCCAATAGTGCAGCACACCCTCAATTACTGACACTCCAATAGTGCATCACACCCTCAATAACTGACACTCCAATAGTGCACCAGACACTCAATTACTGACCCTCCAATATTGTCGCCAACCCTCCATTACTGACCCTCCAATATTGCAGCACACCCTCAATTACTGACCCTCCAATAGTGCAGCAGAACCTCAATTACTGACACTCAAATAGTGCAGCACATCCTCAATTACTGACACTCCAATAGAGCAGCACACCCTCAATTACTGACACACCAATAGTGCAGCACACCCTCAATTACTGACACTCCAATAGTGCAGCACAACCTCAATTACTGACACTCCAATAGTGCAACACACCCTCAATTACTGACACTCCAATAGTGCAGCACACCCTCAATTACTGACACACCAATAGTGCAGCACACCCTCAATTACTGACACTCCAATAGTGCAGCACACCCTCAATTACTGACACTCCAATAGTGCAACACACCCTCAATTACTGACACTCCAATAGTGCAGCACACCCTCAATTACTGACACTCCAATAGAGCAGCACACCCTCAATTACTGACACACCAATAGTGCAGCACACCCTCAATTACTGACACTCCAATAGTGCAGCACACCCTCAATTACTGACACTCCAATAGTGCAACACACCCTCAATTACTGACACTCCAATAGAGCAGCACACCCTCAATTACTGACACACCAATAGTGCAACACACCCTCAATTACTGACACTCCAATAGAGCAGCACACCCTCAATTACTGACACTCCAATAGAGCAGCACACCCTCAATTACTGACACTCCAATAGTGCAGCACACCCTCAATTACTGACACTCCAATAGAGCAGCACACCCTCAATTACTGACACACCAATAGTGCAGCACACCCTCAATTACTGACACTCCAATAGTGCAGCACACCCTCAATTACTGACTCTCCAATAGTGCAACACACCCTCAATTACTGACACTCCAATAGTGCAGCACACCCTCAATTACTGACCCTCCAATAGTGCAGCACACCCTCAATTACTGACCCTCCAATAGTGAAGCACACCCTCACTAACTATCCCTCCATTAGTGCAGCACACCCTCAATTACTGACCCTCCAATAGTGAAGCACACCCTCAATAACTGTCCCTCCATTAGTCCAGCTCACCCTCAATTACTGACACTCCAATAGTGCAGCATACCCTCAATTACTGACTCTCCAATAGTGCAGCACACCCTCAATTTCTGACACTCCAATAGTGCAGCACACCCTCAATTACTGACACCCCAATAGTGCAGCACACCCTCAATTACTGACCCACCAATAGTGCAGCACACCCTCAATTACGGTCACTCCAATAGTGCAGCACACCCTCAACACTGACCCTCCAATATTGCAGCAGACCCTTAATAACTGACCCTCCAATAGTGCAGCACAACCTCAATTACTGACTCTCTAATAGTGCAGCACAACCTGAATTACTGACCCTCCAATAGTGCAGCGCACCCTCAATTACTGACAATCCAAATGTGCAGCACACCCTCAATTACTGACACTCCAATAGTGCATCACACCCTCAATAACTGACACTCCAATAGTGCACTAGACACTCAATTACTGACCCTCCAATATTGTCTCCAACCCTCCATTACTGACCCTCCAATAGTGCAGCACATCCTCAATTACTGACACTCCAATAGTGCAGCACACCCTCAATTACTGACACTCCAATAGGGCAGCACACCCTCAATTACTGACACTCCAATAGTGCAGCACACCCTCAATTACTGTCACTCCAATAGGGCAGCACACCCTCAATTACTGACTCTCCAATAGTGCAGCACACCCTCAATTACTGACTCTCCAATAGTGCAGCACACCCTCAATTACTGACACTCCAATAGTGCAGCACACCCTCAATTACTGACTCTCCAATAGTGCAGCACACCCTCAATTACTGACTCTCCAATAGTGCAGCACACCCTCAATTACTGACACTCCAATAGTGCAGCACACCCTCAATTACTGACACTCCAATAGTGCAGCACACCCTCAATTACTGACACTCCAATAGGGCAGCACACCCTCAATTACTGACCCTCCAATAGTGCAGCACACCCTCAAATACTGACACTCCAATAGTGCAGCACACCCTCAATTACTGACACTCCAATAGTGCAGCACACCCTCAATTACTGACGCTCCAATAGTTCAGCACACCCTCAATTACTGACACACCAATAGTGCAGCACACCCTCAATTACAGACACTCCACTAGTGCAGCACACCCTCAATTACTGACACTCCAATAGTGCAGCACAACCTCAATTACTGACACTACAATAGTGCAGCACACCCTCAATAACTGTCCCTCCATTAGTGCAGCACACCCGCAATTATTGACACTCCAATAGTGCAGCACACCCTCAATTACTGACCCTCCAATAGTGCAGCACACCCTCAATTACTGACTCTCCAATAGTGCAGCACACCCTCAATTACTGACTCTCCAATAGTGCAGCACACCCTCAATTACTGACACTCCAATAGTGCAGCACACCCTCAATTACTGACTCTCCAATAGTGCAGCACACCCTCAATTACTGACCCTCCAATAGTGCAGCACACCCTCAATTACTGACTCTCCAATAGTGCAGCACACCCTCAATTACTGACCCTCCAATAGTGCAGCACACCCTCAATTACTGACACTCCAATAGTGCAGCACACCCTCAATTACTGACACTCCAATAGTGCAGCACACCCTCAATTACTGACTCTCCAATAGTGCAGCACACCCTCAATTACTGACACACCAATAGTGCAGCACACCCTCAATTACTGACACTCCAATAGTGCAGCACACCCTCAATTACTGACACTCCAATAGTGCAGCACACCCTCAATTATGGCCCTCCTTTAGTGAAGCACACCCTCAATAACTGTCCCTCCATTAGTGCAGCACACCCTCAATTACTGACCCTCCAATAGTGCAGCTCACCCTCAATTACTGACCCTCCAATAGTGCAGCACACCCTCAATTACTGACCCTCCAATAGTGAAGCACACCCTCACTAACTATCCCTCCATTAGTGCAGCACACCCTCAATTACTGACCCTCCAATAGTGAAGCACACCCTCAATAACTGTCCCTCCATTAGTCCAGCTCACCCTCAATTACTGACACTCCAATAGTGCAGCATACCCTCAATTACTGACTCTCCAATAGTGCAGCACACCCTCAATTTCTGACACTCCAATAGTGCAGCACACCCTCAATTACTGACACCCCAATAGAGCAGCACACCCTCAATTACTGACCCTCCAATATTGCAGCACAACCTCAATTACTGACTCTCTAATAGTGCAGCACAACCTGAATTACTGACCCTCCAATAGTGCAGCGCACCCTCAATTACTGACAATCCAAATGTGCAGCACACCCTCAATTACTGACACTCCAATAGTGCATCACACCCTCAATAACTGACACTCCAATAGTGCACCAGACACTCAATTACTGACCCTCCAATATTGTCTCCAACCCTCCATTACTGACCCTCCAATAGTGCAGCACATCCTCAATTACTGACACTCCAATAGTGCAGCAGAACCTCAATTACTGACACTCAAATAGTGCAGCACACCCTCAATTACTGACACTCCAATAGTGCAGCACACCCTCAATTACTGACACTCCAATAGGGCAGCACACCCTCAATTACTGACACTCCAATAGGGCAGCACACCCTCAATTACTGACCCTCCAATAGTGCAGCACACCCTCAATTACTGACACTCCAATAGTGCAGCACACCCTCAATTACTGACACTCCAATAGTGCAGCACATCCTCAATTACTGACTCTCCAATAGTGCAGCGCGCCCTCAATTACTGACACTCCAATAGTGCAGCACACCCTCAATTACTGACACTCCAATAGTGCAGCACACCCTCAATTACTGACACTCCAATAGTGCAGCACACCCTCAATTATGGCCCTCCTTTAGTGAAGCACACCCTCAATAACTGTCCCTCCATTAGTGCAGCACACCCTCAATTACTGACCCTCCAATAGTGCAGCTCACCCTCAATTACTGACCCTCCAATAGTGCAGCTCACCCTCAATTACTGACCCTCCAATAGTGCAGCACACCCTCAATTACAGACACTCCAATAGTGCAGCACACCCTCAATTACTGACCCTCCAATAGTGCAGCACACCCTCAATTACTGACACTCCAATAGTGCAGCACACCCTCAATTACTGACCCTCCAATAGTGCAGCACAACCTCAATTACTGACCCTCCAATAGTGCAGCACACCCTCAATTACTGACACTCCAATAGTGCAGCACACCCTCAATTACTGACACTCCAATAGTGCAGCACACCCTCAATTACTGACACTGCACCTGCGGGAGTGTTGTGGGCAGTGGTGTAGCGCTGTGGCAGTGCTGTGGGCAGTGATGTAGCGCTCGGGAGTGGTGTGGGCAGTGGTATAGGGCTGCAGGGAGTTGTGGGCATTGGTGTAGCGCTGTGGGAGTGGTGTGGGCAGTGGTGTAGCGCTGTGGGAGTGGTGTGGGCAGTGGTGTAGTGCTGTGGCAGTTTTGTGGGCAGTGGTGTAGCGCTGTGGGAGTGGTGTGGGCAGTGGTGTAGCGCTGTGGGTGTGGTGTGGGTGTGGTGTAGCGCTGTGGGTGTGGTGTGGGCAGTGGTGTAGTGCTGTGGGTGTGTTGTGGGCAGTGGTGTAGTGCGGTGGGAGAGGTGTGGGCAGTGGTGTAGCGCTGTGGGTGTGGTGTGGGCAGTGATGTAGCGCTATGGGAGTGGTGTGGGCTTTGGTGTAACGCTGTGGGAGTGGTGTGGGCAGTGGTGTAGCATTGTGGGAGTGGTGTGGGCAGTGGTGTAGCATTGTGGGAGTGGTGTGGGCAGTGGTGTTGCGCTGTGGGAGTGGTGTGGGTTGTGGTGCAGCGCTGTGGGAGTGGTGTGTGCAGTGGTGTAGCGCTGTGGGAGTGGTGTGGGCAGTGGTTTAGTGCTGTGGGTGTGGTGTGGGCAGTGGTGTAGCGCTGTGGGTCTTGTGTGGGCAGTGGTGTAGCGCTGCGGGTGCAGTGTGGGGAGTGGTGTAGAGCCGCGGGAGTGGTTTGTGCAGTGGTGTAGTGCAGCGGGACTGGTGTGGGCAGTGGTGTCGCGCTGTGGGAGTGGCGTGGGCATTGGGTTAACGCTGCAGGGAGGTGTGGGCGGTGGTGTAGCGCTGTGGCAGAGCTGTGGGCAGTGGTGTAGTGCTGTGGGAGTGGTGTGGTCAGTGGTGTAGCGCTGTGGGAGTGGGGTGGGCCGTGGTGTAGCGCTGTGGGAGTGGTGTGGGTTGTGGTGCAGCGCTGTGGGAGTGGTGTGGAATGTGGTGTAGCGCTGTGGGAGTGGCGTTTGCAGCGGTGTTGCGCTGTGGGAGTGGTGTGGGCAGTGGTGTAGTGCTGTGGGAGTGGTGTGGGTAGTGGTGTAGCGCTGTGGGAGTGGTGTGGGCAGTGGTGTAGCGCTGTGGGAGTGGTGTGGGCAATGGTGTAGCGCTGTGGGAGTGGTGTGAGCAGTGGTTAAGCGCTGTGGGAGTGGTGTGGGTTGTGGTGTAGCGCTGTGGGAGTGGTGTGGGCAGTGGTGTAGCGCTGTGGGAGTGGTGTGGGCAGTGGTGTAGCGCTGTGGGAGTGGTGTGGGCAGTGGTGTAGCGCTGTGGGAGTGGTGTGAGCAGTTTTCTAGCGCTGTGGGAGTGGTGTCTGCAGTGATGTAGCGCAGTGGGAGTGGTGTGGGCAGTGGTGTAGCGCAGTGATAGTGGAGTTGGCAGTGGTGTAGAGCTGTGGGAATGGTGTGGGCAGAGGTGTATCGCTGTGGGAATGATGTGGGCAGTGGTGTAGCGCTGTGGCAGTGGTATAGGCAGTGGTTTAGCGCTGTGGGAGTCGTGAGGTCAGTGGTGTCGCGCTGTGGGAGTGGCGTGGGCATTGGGTTAACGCTGCGGGAGTGGTGTGGGTTGTGGTGTAGCGCTGTGGGAGGGTTGTGGGCATTGGTATAGCGCTGCAGGGAGGTGTGGGCAGTGGTGTAGCGCTGTGGGAGTGGTGTGGGCAGTGGTGTAGCGCTGTGGGAGTGGTGTGGGCAGTGGTGTAGCACTGTGAGAGTGGTGTGGGCAGTGGTGTAGCGCTGTGGGAGTGGTGTGGGCAGTGGTGTAGCGCTGTGGGAGTGGTGTGGGCAGTGGTGTAGCGCTGTGGGTGTGGCGTGGGCAGTGGTGTAGCGCTGTGGGATTGGTGTGGGTTGTGGTGTAGCGCTGTGGGAGTGGTGTGGGCAGTGGTGTAGCGCTGTGAGAGTGGCGTGGGCAGTGGTGTAGTGCTGTGGGATTGGTGTGGGTTGTGGTGTAGCGCTGTGGGAGTGGTGTGGGCAGTGGTGTAACGCTGTGGGAGTGGTGTGGGCAGTGGTGTAGCGCTGTGAGAGTGGCGTGGGCAGTGGTGTAGTGCTGTGGGATTGGTGTGGGTTGTGGTGTAGCGCTGTGGGAGTGGTGTGGGCAGTGGTGTAGTGCTGTGGGAGTGGTGTGGACAGTGGTGTAGCGCAGTGGGAGTGGTGTGGGCTGTGGTGTAGCGCTGTGGGAGTGGTGTGGGCAGTGGTGAAGCGCTGTGGGAGTGGTGTGGGCAGTGGTGCAGCGCTGTGGGAGTGGTGTGGGCAGTAGTGTAGCGCTGTGGGAGTGGTGTGGGCAGTGGTGTAGCGCTGTGGGAGTGTGTGGGCAGTGGTGTAGCGCTTTGGGAGTGGTGTGAGCAGTGGAGTAGCGCTGTGGGAGTGGTGTGTGCAGGGGTGTAGCGCTGTGGGAGTGGTGTGGGCCGTGGTGTATCACTGCTGAAATGTTTTGGACTGTGGTGTAGCGCTGTGGGAGTGGTGTGGGTTGTGGTGTAGCGCTGTGGGAGTGGTGTGGGCAATGGTGTTGGCAGTCGTGTAGCGCTGTGGGAGTGGTGTGGGGTGTGGTGCAGCTCTGAGGGAGTGGCGTTGGCAGCGGTGTAGCGCTGTGGGAGTGGTGTGGGCAGTGGTGTAGTGCTGTGGGGGTGATGTGGGCAGTCGTGTAGCGCTGTGGGAGTGGTGCGGCCTGTGGTGTAGTGCTGTGGGAGTGGTGTGGACAGTGGTGTAGCGCAGTGGGAGTGGTGTGGACAGTTGTGTAGCGCTGTGGGAGTGGTGTGGGGAGTGGTGTAGCGCTGTGGGAGTGGTGTGGGCTGTGGTGTAGCGCTGTGGGAGTGGTGTGGGCAGTGGTGTAGCGCTGTGGGAGTGGTGTGGGCAGTGGTGTAGAGCTGTGGGAGTGGTGTGGGCAGTGGTGAAGCGCTGTGGGAGTGGTGTGGGCAGTGGTGTAGCGCTGTGGGATTGGTGTGGGCAGTGGTGTAGCGCTGTGGGAGTGGTGTGGGCAGTGGTGTAGTGGTGTGGGAGTGTTGTGGGCATTAGTGTAGCGCTGTGGGTGTGGAGTGGGCAGTGGTTAAGTGTTGTGGGCATTAGTATAGTGCTGTGGGAGTGGTGTGTGCAGGGGTGTAGCGCTGTGGGAGTGGTGTGGGCAGTGGTGTAGAGCTGTGGGAGTGGTGTGGGCAGTGGTGTAGCGCTGTGGGAGTGGTGTGGGTTGTGGTGTATCGCTGAGGGAGTGGTGTGGGTTGTGGTGTAGCGCTGTGGGTGTGTTGTGGGCAGCGGTGTAGCGCTATGGGAGTGGTGTGGACAGTCGTGTAGTGCTGTGAGAGTGGTGTGGGCATTGGTGTAGCGCTGTGGGAGTGGTGTGGGCAGTGGTGTAGCGTTGTGGGAGTGGTGTGGGCAGTAGTGTAGCGCTGTGAGAGTGGTGTGGGCATTGGTGTAGCGCTGTGGGAGTGGTGTGGGCAGTGGTGTAGCGCTGTGGGAGTGGTGTGGGCTGTGGTGTAGTGCTGTGGGAATGGTGTGGGCAGTGGTGTAGCGCTGTGGGAGTGGTGTGGGCAGTGGTGTAGCGCTGTGGGAGTGGTGTGCGCGGTGGTGTAGCGCTGTGGGAGTGGTGTGGGTAGTGGTGTAACGCAGTGGGAGTGGTGTGGGCAGTGGTGTAGCGCTTTGGGAATGATGTGGGCAGTGGTTTAGCGCTGTGGGAGTGGTGTGGGCAGTGGTGTAGTGCTGTGGGAGTCGTGAGGTCAGTGGTGTTGCGCTGCGGGAGTGGTGTGGGCTGTGGTGTAGCGCTGTGGGAGGGTTGTGGGCATTGGTATAGCGCTGCAGGGAGGTGTGGGCAGTGGTGTAGCGCTGTGGCAGAGCTGTGGGCAGTGGTGTAGCGCTGTGGGAGTGGTGTGGGCAGTGGTGTAGTGCTGTGGGAGTGGTGTGGGCAGTGGTTAAGTGGTGTGGGCATTAGTATAGTGCTGTGGGAGTGGTGTGGGTTGTGGTGTAGCGCTGTGGGAGTGGTGTGGGCAGTGGTGTAGCGCTGTGGGAGTGGTTTGGGCAGTGGTGTAGCGCAGCGGGTGTGGTGCGGGCCGCGGTGTAGTGCTGTGGGTGTGGTGTGGGCAGTGGTGTAGTGGTGTGGGAGTGTTGTGGGCATTAGTGTAGCGCTGTGGGTGTGGAGTGGGCAGTGGTTAAGTGGTGTGGGCATTAGTATAGTGCTGTGGGAGTGGTGTGGGTTGTGGTGTAGCGCTGTGGGAGTGGTGTGAGCAGTGGAGTAGCGCTGTGGGAGTGGTGTGTGCAGGGGTGTAGCGCTGTGGGAGTGGTGTGGGCCGTGGTGTAGTGCTGTGGGAGTGGTGTGAGCAGTGGTGTAGTGCTGTGGGAGTGGTGTGGACAGTGGTGTAGTGCTGTGGGAGTGGTGTGGGTTGTGGTGTAGCGCTGTGGGAGTGGTGTCGGCCGTGGTGTATCACTGCTGAAATGTTTTGGACTGTGGTGTAGCGCTGTGGGAGTGGTGTGGGTAGTGGTGTAGTGCTGTGGGAGTGGTGTGGGGTGTGGTGCAGCTCTGAGGGAGTGGTGTGAGCAGTGGTGTAGCGCTGTGGGAGTGGCGTTGGCAGCGGTGTAGCGCAGTGGGAGTGGTGTGGGCAGTGGTGTAGTGCTGTGGGGGTGATGTGGGCAGTGGTGTAGCGCTGTGGGAGTGGTGTGGATGTTGGTGTTGCGCTGTGGGAGTGGTGTGGGCTGTGGTGTAGCGCTGTGGGAGTGGTGTGGACAGTGGTGTAGCGCTGTGGGAGTGGTGTGGGCAGTGGTGTAGCGCTTTGGGAGTGGTGCGGCCTGTGGTGTAGCGCTGTGGGAGTGGTGTGGACAGTGGTGTAGCGCAGTGGGAGTGGTGTGGGCTGTGGTGTAGCGCTGTGGGAGTGGTGTGGACAGTGGTGTAGCGCTGTGGGAGTGGTGTGGGCAGTGGTGTAGAACTGTGGGAGTGGTGTGGGCAGTGGTGAAGCGCTGTGGGAGTGGTGTGGGCAGTGGTGCAGCGCTGTGGGAGTGATGTGGGCAGTGTGCTTCACTATTGGAGAGTCAGTAATTGAGGGTTTGCTGCACTATTGGACGGTTAGTAATTATATAAACACTGCCCCCATACACCAACAATATTTAAACAGTGCCCCCATCCTAAACACTATATTAACAGTGCCCCCAGCATAAAAAATATTTCAACAGTGCCCCCATCATAAACACTATATAAACAGAGGCCCCATCATAAACACTATTTAAACAGTGCCCCCATCATAAACACTATATAAACAGTGCCCCCATCATAAACACTATTTAAACAGTGCCCCCATCATAAACACTATATAAACAGTGCCCCCATCATAAACACTATATAAACAGAGGCCCCATCATAAACACTATTTAAACAGTGCCCCCATCATAAACACTATATAAACAGTGCCCCCATCATAAACACTATTTAAACAGTGCCCCCATCATAAACTCTATTTAAACTGTGCTCCATCATAAACACAATTTAAACAGTGCCCCCATCATAAACACTATTTTAACAGTGCACCCATCATAAACACAATATAAACAGTGCCCCCATCATAAACACTATATAAACAGTGCCCCCATCATAAAAACTATTTAAACAGTTCTCATATCATAAACACTATATTAACAGTGCCCCCGTCATAAACACTATTTAAACAGTGCCCCCATCATAAACTCTATTTAAACAGTGCTCCATCATAAACACAATTTAAACAGTGCCCCCGTCATAAACACTATTTTAACAGTGCACCCATCATAAACACAATATAAACAGTGCCCCATCATAAACACTATTTAAACAGTTCCCACATCATAAAAACTATATAAACAGTGCCATCATCATAAACACGATATAAACAGTGCCCCCATCATAAACACGTTATAAACAGTGGCCCCGTCATAAACACTATATAAACAGAGCACCAATCATAAACACTATATAAACAGTGCCCCCATCATAAACACTATTTATACAGTGCCCCCATCATAAACACTATATAAACAGTGTCCCCATCATAAACAGAATATAAACAGGGCCCCATCATAAACCCTATTTAAACAGAGCCCCCATCATAAACACTATTTAAACAGTGCCCCCATCATAAACACTATTTATAGAGTGCCCACATCATAAACACTATTTAAACAGTGCCCCCATCATAAACACTATTTAAGCAGTGCCCCCATCATAAACACAATATAAACAGTGGCCCATCATAAACACTATATAAACAGTGCCCCCATCATAACCACTATTTAAAGAGTGCCCCCATCATAAACACTATATAAACAGTGGCCATCATAAACACTATATAAACAGTGCTCCATCTTAAACACTATATAAACAGTGCCCCCATCATAAACACTATATAAACGGTGCCCACATCATAAACACTATATAAACAGTGCCCCATCAAAAACACTATATAAACAGTGCCCCCATCATAAACACTATATAAACAGTGGCCCCATCATAAACACTATATAAACAGTTCCGCTATCATAAACACTATATGAACAGCGCCCCATCATAAACACTATTTAAACAGTGCCCCCATCATAAACACTATATAAACAGTGCCACCAGCATTAACCCTATTTAAACAGTGCCCCCATCATAAACACTACTTAAAAAGTGCCCACATCATAAACACTATATAAACACTGCCCCCATCAAATACACTATTTAAACAGTGCCCCCATCATACACTCTATATAAACAGTGCCCCTTCATAAACACTATATAAACAGTGCCCCCAACATAAACACTATTAAAACAGTGCCCACATCATTAACACTATTTAAACAGTGTCCCAATCATAAACACTATATATAACAGTGCCCCATCATAAACCCTATATAAACAGTGCCCCATCATAAACAGTATATAAACAGTGCCCCAACATAAACACTATATAAACAGTTAACCCATCATAAACACTATTTAAACATTGCCCCATCATAAACACTATATAAACAGTTCCCCCATCCTAATCACTATATAAACAGTGCCCCCATCAGAGACACTATATAGACAGTGCCCCTTCATAAACACTATTTAAACAGTGCCCCCATCATAAACACAATTTAAACAGTGCCCACATCTTAAACACTATTTACACAGTGCCCCCATCATGAACACTATTAAAACAGTGCCCCCATCATAAACACTATATAAACAGTGCCCCCAATCATAAACACTAATTAAAAAGTGCACCCATCTTAAACACTATTTAAAAAGTGCCCCCATCATAAACACTATTTAAACAGTGCTCCATCATAAACACTATTTAAAAAGTGCCCCCATCATAAACACTATTTAAACAGTGCTTGATCATGAACACTATTTAAACAGAGCCCCCATCATAAACACTATATAAACAGTGACCCCATCATAAACACTATATAAACAGTGCCCCATCATAAACACTATATAAACAGTTCCCCATTCATGAACACTATATAAACACTGCCCCCATCATAAACACGATATAAAGAGTGCCCCCATCATAAACAATATATAAACAGTGACCCCATCATAAACACTATATAAACACTGCCCGCATCATAAACACTATATAAACAGTGCCCCCATCATAAACACTATATAAACAGTGCCACAATCATAAACACTATTTAAACAGTGCCCCATCATAAACACTATTTAAACCGTGCCCCCATCATAAACACTACACAGTGAACTTATGATAAAAAATATATAAACAGTGCCCCATCATAAACTCTATATAAACAGTGCCCCCATCATAAAAACTATATAAACAGTGCCCCATCAGAAACACTATATAAACAGAGCCCCCATCATAAACATTATATAAACAGTGCCCCATCATCAATACTATATAAACAGCGCTCCCATCATAAACACTATATAAACAGTGCACCATCATAAGCACTATATAAACAGTACTCCCATCATAAAGACTATATAAACAGTGACCCATCTTAAACACTATTTAAACAGTGCCCCCATCATAAACACTATATAAAGAGTGCCCCCATTATAAACACTATATAAACAGTGCCCCATCATATACACTATTTAAACAGTGCCCCCATCATAAACACTATATAAACAGTGCGCCCATCATAAACACTATATAAACAGTGCCCACTTCATAAACACTATATAAACAGTGCCCCATCATAAACACTATATAATACAGTGCCCCCATCATAAACACTATATAAACTGTGCCCCATCATAAACACTATTTAAACAATGCCCCCATCATAAACACTATATAAACACTGCCCCATCATAAACAGTATTTAAACAGTGCCCCATCATAAACACTATTTATAGAGTGCCCACATCATAAACACTATTTAAACAGTGCCCCCATCATAAACTCTATTTAAGCAGTGCCCCCATCATAAACACTATATAAACAGTGCCCCCATCATAAACAATATATAAACAGTGCCCCCATCATAAACAGCATATAAACAGGGCCCCATCATAAACCCTATTTAAACAGAGCCCCCATCATACACAATTTAAACAGTGCCCACATCATAAACACTATTTAAGCAGTGCCCCCATCATAAAGACTATATAAACAGTGCCCCATCATAAACACTATATAAACAGTGCCCCCATCATAAACACTATTTAAACAGTGCCCCCATCATAAACACTATATAAAGAGTGCCCCATCATAAACACTATATAAATAGTGCCCCCATTATAAACACTATTTAAACAGTGCCCCCTTCATAAACACTATTTTAACAGTGCCCCCATCTTAAACACTATTTAAATAGTGCCCCCATCATAAACACAATATAAACAGTGCCGCCATCATAAACACTATATAAACAGTGTCCCCATCATAAACACTATACAAACAGCCCCCCCATCATAAACACTTTATAAACAGTGCCCCCATCATAAACACTATATAGACAGTCCCCCATCAAAAACACTATATAAACAGTGCCCCCATCATAAACACTATATAAACAGTGCACCCATCATAAACACTATATAAACAGTGCCCCCATCATAATCACTATGTAAGCAGTGCCCCCATCATAAACACTATATAAACGGTGCTCCATCATAAACACTATATAAACAGTGCCCCCATCATAAACACTATATAAACGGTGCCCACATCATAAACCCTATATAATCAGTGCCCCATCAAAAACACTATATAAACAGTGCCCCCATCATAAACAATATATAAACAGTGCCCCCATCATAAACACTATATAAACAGTGCAAATATCATAAACACTATATGAACAGCGCCCCATCATAAACACTATTTAAACAGTGCCCCCATCATAAACACTATATAAACAGTGCCACCAGCATTAACCCTATTTAAACAGTGCCCCCATCATAAACACTATATAGACAGTCCCCCATCATAAACACTATATAAACAGTGCCCCCATCATAAACACTATATAAACAGTGCACCCATCATAAACACTATATAAACAGTGCCCCCATCATAATCACTATGTAAGCAGTGCCCCCATCATAAACACTATATAAACAGTGCTCCATCATAAACACTAAATAAACAGTGCCCCCATCATAAACACTATATAAACGGTGCCCACATCATAAACCCTATATAAACAGTGCCCCATCAAAAACACTATATAAACAGTGCCCCCATCATAAACAATATATAAACAGTGCCCCCATCATAAACACTATATAAACAGTGCAAATATCATAAACACTATATGAACAGCGCCCCATCATAAACACTATTTAAACAGTGCCCCCATCATAAACACTATATAAACAGTGCCACCAGCATTAACCCTATTTAAACAGTGCCCCCATCATAAACACTACTTAAAAAGTGCCCACATCATAAACACTATATAAACACTGCCCCCATCAAATACACTATTTAAACAGTGCCCCCATCATACATTCTATATAAACAGTGCCCCTTCATAAACACTATATAAACAGTGCCCCCAACATAAACACTATTAAAACAGTGCCCACATCATTAACACTATTTAAACAGTGTCCCAATCATAAACACTATATATAACAGTGCCCCATCATAAACCCTATATAAACAGTGCCCCATCATAAACAGTATATAAACAGTGCCCCAACATAAACACTATATAAACAGTTAACCCATCATAAACACTATTTAAACATTGCCCCATCATAAACACTATATAAACAGTTCCCCCATCCTAATCACTATATAAACAGTGCCCCCATCAGAGACACTATATAGACAGTGCCCCTTCATAAACACTATTTAAACAGTGCCCCCATCATAAACACAATTTAAACAGTGCCCACATCATTAACACTATTTAAACAGTGTCCCAATCATAAAGACTATATATTACAGTGCCCCATCATAAACCCTATATAAACAGTGCCCCATCATAAACAGTATATAAACAGTGCCCCCATCATAAACACTATATAAACAGTTAACCCATCATAAACACTATTTAAACATTGCCCCATCATAAACACTATATAAACAGTTCCCCCATCCTAAACACAATATAAACAGTACCCCCATCATAAACACAATATAAACAGAGCCTCCATCATAGACACTATATAGACAGAGCCCCATCATAAACACTATGTAAATTATGCACCCATCATAAACACTATATAAACACTGCCCCATCATAAACACTATATAAACAGTTACCCCATCATAAACACTATTTAAACAGTGCCCCCATCAAAAACACTATTTAAACAGTGCCCACATCATAAACACTATTTAAACAGTGCCACCATCATGAACACTATTAAAACAGTGCCCCCATCATAAACACTATATAAACAGTGCCCCCATCATAAACACTATATAAACAGTGCCCCCATCATAAACACTATATAAACGGTTTCCCCATCATAAACACTATATAAACCGTGACCCATCATAAACAGTATTTAATCTGTGCCCCATCATAAACACTATTTAAACAATGCCCCCATCATAAACAGTATATAAACAGTGCCCGCAGCATAAACCCTATTTAAACAGTGCCCCCATCATAAACACTAGTTAAACAGTGCCCTGATCATAAACATTATATAAACACTGCCCCCATACACCAACAATATTTAAACAGTGCCCCCATCCTAAACACTATATTAACAGTGCCCCCATCATAAAAACTATTTCAACAGTGCCCCCATCATAAACACTATATAAACAGTGCCCCCATCATAAACATTATATAAACAGTGCCTCATCATAAAAACTATTTAAACAGTTCTCATATCATAAACACTATATTAACAGTGCCCCCATCATAAACACTATATAAACAGTGCCCCCATCATAAACTCTATTTAGACTGTGCTCCATCATAAACACAATTTAAACAGTGCCCCCGTCATAAACACTATTTTAACAGTGCACCCATCATAAACACAATATAAACAGTGCCCCATCATAAACACTATTTAAACAGTTCCCACATCATAAAAACTATATAAACAGTGCCACCATCATAATCACGATATAAACAGTGCCCCCATCATAAACACGTTATAAACAGTGGCCCCGTCATAAACACTATATAAACAGAGCACCAATCATAAACACGATATAAACAATGCCCCCATCATAAACACTATTTATACAGTGCCCCCATCATAAACACTATATAAACAGTGCCCCCATCATAAAAACTATATAAACGGTGCCCCCATCATAAACACTATACAAACAGTGCCCCCATCATAAACAGAATATAAACAGGGCCCCATCATAAACCCTATTTAAACAGAGCCCCCGTCATAAACACTATTTAAACAGTGCCCCCATCATAAACACTATTTAAACAGTGCCCACATCATAAACACTATTTAAACAGTGCCACCATCATGAACACTATTAAAACAGTGCCCCCATCATAAACACTATATAAACAGTGCCCCCATCATAAACACTATATAAACAGTGCCCCCATCATAAACACTATATAAACGGTTTCCCCATCATAAACACTATATAAACCGTGACCCATCATAAACAGTATTTAATCTGTGCCCCATCATAAACACTATTTAAACAATGCCCCCATCATAAACACTATATAAACAGTGCCCCCATCATAACCACTATTTAAACAGTGCCCCCATCATAAACACTATATAAACAGTGGCCATCATAAACACTATATAAACAGTGCTCCATCTTAAACACTATATAAACAGTGCCCCCATCATAAACACTATATAAACGGTGCCCACATCATAAACACTATATAAACAGTGCCCCATCAAAAACACTATATAAACAGTGCCCCCATCATAAACACTATATAAACATTGGCCCCATCATAAACACTATATAAACAGTTCCGCTATCATAAACACTATATGAACAGCGCCCCATCATAAACACTATTTGAACAGTGCCCCCATCATAAACACTATATAAACAGTGCCACCAGCATTAACCCTATTTAAACAGTGCCCCCATCATAAACACTACTTAAAAAGTGCCCACATCATAAACACTATATAAACACTGCCCCCATCAAATACACTATATAAACAGTGCCCCCAACATAAACACTATTAAAACAGTGCCCACATCATTAACACTATTTAAACAGTGTCCCAATCATAAACACTATATATAACAGTGCCCCATCATAAACCCTATATAAACAGTGCCCCATCATAAACAGTATATAAACAGTGCCCCAACATAAACACTATATAAACAGTTAACCCATCATAAACACTATTTAAACATTGCCCCATCATAAACACTATATAAACAGTTCCCCCATCCTAATCACTATATAAACAGTACCCCCATCATAGACACTATATAGACAGTGCCCCTTCATAAACACTATTTAAACAGTGCCCCCATCATAAACACAATTTAAACAGTGCCCACATCTTAAACACTATTTACACAGTGCCCCCATCATGAACACTATTAAAACAGTGCCCCCATCATAAACACTATATAAAAAGTGCCCCCATCATAAACACTATATAAACAGTGCCCACAATCATAAACACTAATTAAACTGTGCTCCATCATAAACACTATTTAAAAAGTGCACCCATCTTAAACACTATTTATACAGTGCCCTATCATAAACACTATTTAAACAGTGCCCCCATCATAAACACTATTTAAAAAGTGCCCCCATCAAAAACACTATTTAAACAGTGCTTGATCATGAACACTATTTAAACAGCGCCCCCATCATAAACACTATATAAACAGTGACCCCATCATAAACACTATATAAACAGTGCCCCATCATAAACACTATATAAACAGTTCCCCATTCATGAACACTATATAAACAGTGCCCCCATCATAAACACGATATAAACAGTGCCCCCATCATAAACACTATATAAACAGTGCCCCCATCATAAACACTATATAAACTGTGCCCCATCATAAACACTATTTAAACAATGCCCCCATCATAAACACTATATAAACACTGCCCCTTCATAAACAGTATTTAAACTGTGCCCCATCATAAACACTATTTAAACAATGCCCCCATCATAAACACTATATAAACAGTGCCCGCACCATAAACCCTATTTAAACAGTGTCCCCATCATAAACACTAGTTAAACATTGCCCTGATCATAAACACTGTATAAACAGAGCCCCCATCATAAACACTATATAAACAGTGCCGCCATCATAAACACTATATCAACAGTGTCCCCATCATAAACACTATTTAAACAGTGCCTCCATCATAAACACTATTTAAAATGTTCCCCATCATAAACACTATATAAACAGTGCCCCAATCATAAACACTAATTATACTGTGCTCCATCATAAACACTATTTAAAAAGTGCCCCCATCATAAACTCTATATAAACAGTGCCCCATCATAAACACTATTTAAACAGTTCCCACATCATAAAAACTATATAAACAGTGCTACTATCATTAACACTATTTGAACAGTTCCCACATCATAAAAACTATATAAACAATGCTTCTATCATAAACACTATTTAAACAGTGCCCACATCATAAACACTATTTAAACTGTGCCCTCATCATAAACACTATTTAAACAGTGCCCCCATCATGAACACTATTTAAACAGTGCCCCCATCATTAACACTATATAAACAGTGCCCCCATCATAAACACTATATAAACAGTGCCCCCATCATAAACACTATATCAACAGTGTCCCCATCATAAACACTAAATAAACAGTGCCCCCATCATAAACACTATATAAACACTGCCCCCATCATAAACACTATATAAACAGTGCCCCCATCATAAACTCTATTTAAAAAGTGCCCCCGTCATAAAAACGATTTAGACAGTGCCCCATCATAAACACTATATAAACAGTGCCCCCATCATAAACACGATTTAAACAATGCCCCCATTATAAACACTATATAAACTGTGCCACCATCATAAACACTATATAAACAGTGCCCCCATCATAAACACTATATAAACAGTGCCCCCATCATAAACACTATATAAAATGTGCCTCATCATAAACACTATTTAAACAGTGCCCCATCATATACACTATTTAAACAGTGCCCCCATTATAAACACTATATAAACAGTGCCCCTATCATAAACACTATATAAACAGTGCCCCCATCATAAACACTATATAAACAGTGCCCTCATCATAAACACTATATAAACTGTGCTTCATCATAAACACTATTTAAACAGTGCCCCATCATATACACTATTTAAACAGTGCCCCCATTATAAACACTATATAAACAGTGCCCCCATCATAAACACTATATAAACAGTGCCCCCATCATAAACACTATATAAACAGTGCCCCCATCATAAACACTATATAAACAGTGCCCCCATCATAATCACTATATAAACAGTGCCCGCAGCATAAACCCTAAATAAACAGAGCCCCCATCATAAACACTAGTTAAACATTGCCCTGATCACAAACACTATATAAACACTGCCCCCATACACATACACTATTTAAACAGTGCCCCCATCATAAACAGTATATAAACAGTGCCCCATCATAAACACTATATAAACAGTGCCCCCATCATAAACACTATATAAACAGTGCCCCCATCATAAACATTATATCAACAGTTAACCCATCATAAACACTATTTAAACATTGCCCCCATCATAACCACTATATAAACAGTCCCCCATCATAAATACTATATAAACAGTGCCCCCATCATAAACACTATATAAACAGAGCTCCCATCATAGACACTATATAGTCAGTGCCCCATCATAAACACTATGTGAAGAGTGCACCCATCATAAACACTATATAAACACTGCACCATCATAAACACTATATAAACAGTGTCCCCATCATAAACAGAATATAAACAGGGCCCCATCATAAACCCTATTTAAACAGAGCCCCCATCATAAACACTATTTAAACAGCGCCCCCATCATAAACACTATTTATAGAGTGCCCACATCATAAACACTATTTAAACAGTGCCCCCATCATAAACACTATTTAAGCAGTGCCCCAATCATAAACACTATATAAACAGTGCCCCATCATAAACACTATATAAACAGTGCCCCCATCATAACCACTATTTAAACAGTGCCCCCATCATAAACACTATATAAACAGTGGCCATCATAAACACTATATAAACAGTGCCCCCATCATAACCACTATTTAAACAGTGCCCCCATCATAAACACTATATAAACAGTGGCCATCATAAACACTATATAAACAGTGCTCCATCTTAAACACTATATAAACAGTGCCCCCATCATAAACACTATATAAACGGTGCCCACATCATAAACACTATATAAACAGTGCCCCATCAAAAACACTATATAAACAGTGCCCCCATCATAAACACTATATAAACAGTGGCCCCATCATAAACACTATATAAACAGTTTCGCTATCATAAAAACTATATGAACAGCGCCCCATCATAAACACTATTTAAACAGTGCCCCCATCATAAACACTATATAAACAGTGCCACCAGCATTAACCCTATTTAAACAGTGCCCCCATCATAAACACTACTTAAAAAGTGCCCACATCATAAACACTATATAAACACTGCCCCCATCAAATACACTATTTAAACAGTGCCCCCATCATACACTCTATATAAATAGTGCCCCTTCATAAACACTATATAAACAGTGCCCCCAACATAAACACTATTAAAACAGTGCCCACATCAATAACACTATTTAAACAGTGTCCCAATCATAAACACTATATATAACAGTGCCCCATCATAAACCCTATATAAACAGTGCCCCATCATAAACAGTATATAAACAGTGCCCCAACATAAACACTATATAAACAGTTCCCCCATCCTAATCACTATATAAACAGTACCCCCATCATAGACACTATATAGACAGTGCCCCTTCATAAACACTATTTAAACAGTGCCCCCATCATAAACACAATTTAAACAGTGCCCACATCTTAAACACTATTTACACAGTGCCCCCATCATGAACACTATTAAAACAGTGCCCCCATCATAAACACTATATAAACAGTGCCCCCATCATAAACACTATATAAACAGTGCCCCCAATCATAAACACTAATTAAACTGTGCCCCCATCATAAACACTATATAAACAGTGCCCCCAATCATAAACACTAATTAAACTGTGCCCCATCATAAACACTATTTAAAAAGTGCACCCATCTTAAACACTATTTATACAGTGCCCTATCATAAAAACTATTTAAACAGTGCCCCCATCATAAAAACTATTTAAAAAGTGCCCCCATCATAAACACTATTTAAACAGTTCTTGATCATGAACACTATTTAAACAGAGCCCCCATCATAAACACTATATAAACAGTGACCCCATCATAAACACTATATAAACAGTGCCCCATCATAAACACTATATAAACAGTTCCCCATTCATGAACACTATATAAACACTGCCCCCATCATAAACACGATATAAACAGTGCCCCCATCATAAACAATATATAAACAGTGACCCCATCATAAACACTATATAAACACTGCCCCCATCATAAACACTATATAAACAGTGCCCCCATCATAAACACTATATAAACAGTGCCACAATCATAAACACTATTTAAACAGTGCCCCATCATAAACACTATTTAAACCGTGCCCCCATCATAAACACTACACAGTGAACTTATGATAAAAAATATATAAACAGTGCCCCATCATAAACTCTATATAAACAGTGCCCCCATCATAAAAACTATATAAACAGTGCCCCATCATAAACACTATATAAACAGAGCCCCCATCATAAACACTATATAAACAGTGCCCCATCATCAATACTATATAAACAGCGCTCCCATCATAAACACTATATAAACAGTGCACCATCATAAGCACTATATAAACAGTACTCCCATCATAAAGACTATATAAACAGTGACCCATCTTAAACACTATTTAAACAGTGCCCCCATCATAAACACTATATAAAGAGTGCCCCCATTATAAACACTATATAAACAGTGCCCCATCATATACACTATTTAAACAGTGCCCCCATCATAAACACTATATAAACAGTGCGCCCATCATAAACACTATATAAACAGTGCCCACTTCATAAACACTATATAAACAGTGCCCCATCATAAACACTATATAATACAGTGCCCCCATCATAAACACTATATAAACTGTGCCCCATCATAAACACTATTTAAACAATGCCCCCATCATAAACACTATATAAACACTGCCCCATCATAAACAGTATTTAAACAGTGCCCCATCATAAACACTATTTATAGAGTGCCCACATCATAAACACTATTTAAACAGTGCCCCCATCATAAACTCTATTTAAGCAGTGCCCCCATCATAAACACTATATAAACAGTGCCCCCATCATAAACAATATATAAACAGTGCCCCCATCATAAACAGCATATAAACAGGGCCCCATCATAAACCCTATTTAAACAGAGCCCCCATCATACACAATTTAAACAGTGCCCACATCATAAACACTATTTAAGCAGTGCCCCCATCATAAAGACTATATAAACAGTGCCCTGTCATAAACACTATATAAACAGTGCCCCCATCATAAACACTATTTAAACAGTGCCCCCATCATAAACAATATATAAACAGTGCCCCATCATAAACACTATATAAATAGTGCCCCCATTATAAACACTATTTAAACAGTGCCCCCTTCATAAACACTATTTTAACAGTGCCCCCATCTTAAACACTATTTAAATAGTGCCCCCATCATAAACACAATATAAACAGTGCCACCATCATAAACACTATATAAACAGAGCCCCATCATAAACACCATACAAACAGCCCCCCCATCATAAACACTTTATAAACAGTGCCCCCATCATAAACACTATATAGACAGTCCCCCATCATAAACACTATATAAACAGTGCCCCCATCATAAACACTATATAAACAGTGCACCCATCATAAACACTATATAAACAGTGCCCCCATCATAATCACTATGTAAGCAGTGCCCCCATCATAAACACTATATAAACAGTGCTCCATCATAAACACTATATAAACAGTGCCCCCATCATAAACACTATATAAACGGTGCCCACATCATAAACCCTATATAAACAGTGCCCCATCAAAAAAACTATATAAACAGTGCCCCCATCATAAACAATATATAAACAGTGCCCCATCATAAACACTATATAAACAGTGCAAATATCATAAACACTATATGAACAGCGCCCCATCATAAACACTATTTAAACAGTGCCCCCATCATAAACACTATATAAACAGTGCCACCAGCATTAACCCTATTTAAACAGTGCCCCCATCATAAACACTATATAGACAGTCCCCCATCATAAACACTATATAAACAGTGCCCCCATCATAAACACTATATAAACAGTGCACCCATCATAAACACTATATAAACAGTGCCCCCATCATAATCACTATGTAAGCAGTGCCCCCATCATAAACACTATATAAACAGTGCTCCATCATAAACACTAAATAAACAGTGCCCCCATCATAAACACTATATAAATGGTGCCCCCATCATAAACAATATATAAACAGTGCCCCCATCATAAACACTATATAAACAGTGCAAATATCATAAACAATATATGAACAGCGCCCCTTCATAAACACTATTTAAACAGTGCCCCCATCATAAACACTATATAAACAGTGCCACCAGCATTAACCCTATTTAAACAGTGCCCCCATCATAAACACTATTTAAACAGTGCCCACATCATAAACATTATATAAACACTGTCCCCATCAAATACACTATTTAAACAGTGCCCCCATCATACACTCTATATAAACAGTGCCCCTTCATAAACACTATATAAACAGTGCCCCCATCATCAACACTATTAAAACAGTGCCCCCATCATTAACACTATTTAAACAGTGTCCCAATCATAAAGACTATATATTACAGTGCCCCATCATAAACCCTATATAAACAGTGCCCCATCATAAACAGTATATAAACAGTGCCCCCATCATAAACACTATATAAACAGTTAACCCATCATAAACACTATTTAAACATTGCCCCATCATAAACACTATATAAACAGTTCCCCCATCCTAAACACAATATAAACAGTACCCCCATCATAAACACAATATAAACAGAGCCTCCATCATAGACACTATATAGACAGAGCCCCATCATAAACACTATGTAAATTATGCACCCATCATAAACACTATATAAACACTGCCCCATCATAAACACTATATAAACAGTTACCCCATCATAAACACTATATAAACAGTGCCCCATCATAAACTCTATATAAACAGTGTCCCCATTATAAACACTATTTAAACAGTGCACCCTTCATAAACACTATTTAAACAGTGCCCCCATCATAAACACTATTTAAACAGTGCCCACATCATAAACACTATTTAAACAGTGCCACCATCATGAACACTATTAAAACAGTGCCCCCATCATAAACACTATATAAACAGTGCCCCCATCATAAACACTATATAAACAGTGCCCCCATCATAAACACTATATAAACGGTTTCCCCATCATAAACACTATATAAACCGTGACCCATCATAAACAGTATTTAATCTGTGCCCCATCATAAACACTATTTAAACAATGCCCCCATCATAAACAGTATATAAACAGTGCCCGCAGCATAAACCCTATTTAAACAGTGCCCCCATCATAAACACTAGTTAAACAGTGCCCTGATCATAAACATTATATAAACACTGCCCCCATACACCAACAATATTTAAACAGTGCCCCCATCCTAAACACTATATTAACAGTGCCCCCATCATAAAAACTATTTCAACAGTGACCCATCATAAACACTATATAAACAGTGCCCCCATCATAAACATTATATAAACAGTGCCTCATCATAAAAACTATTTAAACAGTTCTCATATCATAAACACTATATTAACAGTGCCCCCATCATAAACACTATATAAACAGTGCCCCCATCATAAAATCTATTTAGACTGTGCTCCATCATAAACACAATTTAAACAGTGCCCCCGTCATAAACACTATTTTAACAGTGCACCCATCATAAACACAATATAAACAGTGCCCCATCATAAACACTATTTAAACAGTTCCCACATCATAAAAACTATATAAACAGTGCCACCATCATAATCACGATATAAACAGTGCCCCCATCATAAACACGTTATAAACAGTGGCCCCGTCATAAACACTATATAAACAGAGCACCAATCATAAACACGATATAAACAATGCCCCCATCATAAACACTATTTATACAGTGCCCCCATCATAAACACTATATAAACAGTGCCCCCATCATAAAAACTATATAAACGGTGCCCCCATCATAAACACTATACAAACTGTGCCCCCATCATAAACAGAATATAAACAGGGCCCCATCATAAACCCTATTTAAACAGAGCCCCCATCATAAACACTATTTAAACAGTGCCCCCATCATAAACACTATTTATAGAGTGCCCACATCATAAACACTATTTAAACAGTGCCCCCATCATAAACACTATTTAAGCAGTGCCCCAATCATAAACACTATATAAACAGTGCCCCATCATAAACACTATATAAACAGTGCCCCCATCATAACCACTATTTAAACAGTGCCCCCATCATAAACACTATATAAAGAGTGCCCCATCATAAACACTATATAAACAGTTCCCCATTCATGAACACTATATAAACAGTGCCCCCATCATAAACACGATATAAACAGTGCCCCCATCATAAACACTATATAAACAGTGCCCCCATCATAAACACTATATAAACTGTGCCCCATCATAAACACTAGTTAAACATTGCCCTGATCATAAACACTGTATAAACAGAGCCCCCATCATAAACACTATATAAACAGTGCCGCCATCATAAACACTATTTAAACAATGCCCCCATCATAAACACTATATAAACACTGCCCCATCATAAACAGTATTTAAACTGTGCCCCATCATAAACACTATTTAAACAATGCCCCCATCATAAACACTATATAAACAGTGCCCGCACCATAAACCCTATTTAAACAGTGCCCCCATCATAAACACTAGTTAAACATTGCCCTGATCATAAACACTGTATAAACAGAGCCCCCATCATAAACACTATATAAACAGTGCCGCCATCATAAACACTATATCAACAGTGTCCCCATCATACACACTATTTAAACAGTGCCACCATCATAAACACTATTTAAAATGTTCCCCATCATAAACACTATATAAACAGTGCCCCAATCATAAACACTAATTATACTGTGCTCCATCATAAACACTATTTAAAAAGTGCCCCCATCATAAACTCTATATAAACAGTGCCCCATCATAAACACTATTTAAACAGTTCCCACATCATAAAAACTATATAAACAGTGCTACTATCATAAACACTATTTGAACAGTTCCCACATCATAAAAACTATATAAACAGTGCTACTATCATAAACACTATTTAAACAGTGCCCACATCATAAACACTATTTAAACTGTGCCCTCATCATAAACACTATTTAAACAGTGCCCCCATCATGAACACTATTTAAACAGTGCCCCCATCATTAACACTATATAAACAGTGCCCCCATCATAAACACAATATAAACAGTGCCGCCATCATAAACACTATATAAACAGAGCCCCATCATAAACACTATACAAACAGCCCCCCCATCATAAACACTTTATAAACAGTGCCCCCATCATAAACACTATATAGACAGTCCCCCATCATAAACACTATATAAACAGTGCCCCCATCATAAACACTATATAAACAGTGCACCCATCATAAACACTATATAAACAGTGCCCCCATCATAATCACTATGTAAGCAGTGCCCCCATCATAAACACTATATAAACAGTGCTCCATCATAAACACTATATAAACAGTGCCCCCATCATAAACACTATATAAACGGTGCCCACATCATAAACCCTATATAAACAGTGCCCCATCAAAAACACTATATAAACAGTGCCCCCATCATAAACAATATATAAACAGTGCCCCCATCATAAACACTATATAAACAGTGCAAATATCATAAACACTATATGAACAGCGCCCCATCATAAACACTATTTAAACAGTGCCCCCATCATAAACACTATATAAACAGTGCCACCAGCATTAACCCTATTTAAACAGTGCCCCCATCATAAACACTATATAGACAGTCCCCCATCATAAACACTTTATAAACAGTGCCCCCATCATAAACACTATATAAACAGTGCACCCATCATAAACACTATATAAACAGTGCCCCCATCATAATCACTATGTAAGCAGTGCCCCCATCATAAACACTATATAAACAGTGCTCCATCATAAACACTAAATAAACAGTGCCCCCATCATAAACACTATATAAACGGTGCCCACATCATAAACCCTATATAAACAGTGCCCCATCAAAAACACTATATAAACAGTGCCCCCATCATAAACAATACATAAACAGTGCCCCCATCATAAACACTATATAAACAGTGCAAATATCATAAACACTATATGAACAGCGCCCCATCATAAACACTATTTAAACAGTGCCCCCATCATAAACACTATATAAACAGTGCCACCAGCATTAACCCTATTTAAACAGTGCCCCCATCATAAACACTATTTAAACAGTGCCCACATCATAAACATTATATAAACACTGTCCCCATCAAATACACTATTTAAACAGTGCCCCCATCATACACTCTTTATAAACAGTGCCCCTTCATAAACACTATATAAACAGTGCCCCCATCATCAACACTATTAAAACAGTGCCCCCATCATTAACACTATTTAAACAGTGTCCCAATCATAAAGACTATATATTACAGTGCCCCATCATAAACCCTATATAAACAGTGCCCCATCATAAACAGTATATAAACAGTGCCCCCATCATAAACACTATATAAACAGTTAACCCATCATAAACACTATTTAAACATTGCCCCATCATAAACACTATATAAACAGTTCCCCCATCCTAAACACAATATAAACAGTACCCCCATCATAAACACAATATAAACAGAGCCTCCATCATAGACACTATATAGACAGAGCCCCATCATAAACACTATGTAAATTATGCACCCATCATAAACACTATATAAACACTGCCCCATCATAAACACTATATAAACAGTTACCCCATCATAAACACTATATAAACAGTGCCCCATCATAAACTCTATATAAACAGTGTCCCCATTATAAACACTATTTAAACAGTGCCCCCTTCATAAACACTATTTAAACAGTGCCCCCATCATAAACACTATTTAAACAGTGCCCCCATCATAAACACTATTTAAACAGTGCCCACATCATAAACACTATTTAAACAGTGCCACCATCATGAACACTATTAAAACAGTGCCCCCATCATAAACACTATATAAACAGTGCCCCCATCATAAACACTATATAAACAGTGCCCCCATCATAAACACTATATAAACGGTTTCCCCATCATAAACACTATATAAACCGTGACCCATCATAAACAGTATTTAATCTGTGCCCCATCATAAACACTATTTAAACAATGCCCCCATCATAAACAGTATATAAACAGTGCCAGCAGCATAAACCCTATTTAAACAGTGCCCCCATCATAAACACTAGTTAAACAGTGCCCTGATCATAAACATTATATAAACACTGCCCACATACACCAACAATATTTAAACAGTGCCCCCATCCTAAACACTATATTAACAGTGCCCCCATCATAAAAACTATTTCAACAGTGCCCCCATCATAAACACTATATAAACAGTGCCCCCATCATAAACATTATATAAACAGTGCCTCATCATAAAAACTATTTAAACAGTTCTCATATCATAAACACTATATTAACAGTGCCCCCATCATAAACACTATATAAACAGTGCCCCCATCATAAACTCTATTTAGACTGTGCTCCATCATAAACACAATTTAAACAGTGCCCCCGTCATAAACACTATTTTAACAGTGCACCCATCATAAACACAATATAAACAGTGCCCCATCATAAACACTATTTAAACAGTTCCCACATCATAAAAACTATATAAACAGTGCCACCATCATAATCACGATATAAACAGTGCCCCCATCATAAACACGTTATAAACAGTGGCCCCGTCATAAACACTATATAAACAGAGCACCAATCATAAACACGATATAAACAATGCCCCCATCATAAACACTATTTATACAGTGCCCCCATCATAAACACTATATAAACAGTGCCCCCATCATAAAAACTATATAAACGGTGCCCCCATCATAAACACTATACAAACTGTGCCCCCATCATAAACAGAATATAAACAGGGCCCCATCATAAACCCTATTTAAACAGAGCCCCCATCATAAACACTATTTAAACAGTGCCCCCATCATAAACACTATTTATAGAGTGCCCACATCATAAACACTATTTAAACAGTGCCCCCATCATAAACACTATTTAAGCAGTGCCCCAATCATAAACACTATATAAACAGTGCCCCATCATAAACACTATATAAACAGTGCCCCCATCATAACCACTATTTAAACAGTGCCCCCATCATAAACACTATATAAACAGTGGCCATCATAAACACTATATAAACAGTGCTCCATCTTAAACACTATATAAACAGTGCCCCCATCATAAACACTATATAAACGGTGCCCACATCATAAACACTATATAAACAGTGCCCCATCAAAAACACTATATAAACAGTGCCCCCATCATAAACACTATATAAACATTGGCCCCATCATAAACACTATATAAACAGTTCCGCTATCATAAACACTATATGAACAGCGCCCCATCATAAACACTATTTAAACAGTGCCCCCATCATAAACACTATATAAACAGTGCCACCAGCATTAACCCTATTTAAACAGTGCCCCCATCATAAACACTACTTAAAAAGTGCCCACATCATAAACACTATATAAACACTGCCCCATCAAATACACTATTTAAACAGTGCCCCCATCATACACTCTATATAAACAGTGCCCCTTCATAAACACTATATAAACAGTGCCCCCAACATAAACACTATTAAAACAGTGCCCACATCATTAACACTATTTAAACAGTGTCCCAATCATAAACACTATATATAACAGTGCCCCATCATAAACCCTATATAAACAGTGCCCCATCATAAACAGTATATAAACAGTGCCCCAACATAAACACTATATAAACAGTTAACCCATCATAAACACTATTTAAACATTGCCCCATCATAAACACTATATAAACAGTTCCCCCATCCTAATCACTATATAAACAGTACCCCCATCATAGACACTATATAGACAGTGCCCCTTCATAAACACTATTTAAACAGTGCCCCCATCATAAACACAATTTAAACAGTGCCCACATCTTAAACACTATTTACACAGTGCCCCCATCATGAACACTATTAAAACAGTGCCCCCATCATAAACACTATATAAAAAGTGCCCCCATCATAAACACTATATAAACAGTGCCCCCAATCATAAACACTAATTAAACTGTGCTCCATCATAAACACTATTTAAAAAGTGCACCCATCTTAAACACTATTTATACAGTGCCCTATCATAAACACTATTTAAACAGTGCCCCCATTATAAACACTATTTAAAAAGTGCCCCCATCATAAACACTATTTAAACAGTGCTTGATCATGAACACTATTTAAACAGCGCCCCCATCATAAACACTATATAAACAGTGACCCCATCATAAACACTATATAAACAGTGCCCCATCATAAACACTATATAAACAGTTCCCCATTCATGAACACTATATAAACAGTGCCCCCATCATAAACACGATATAAACAGTGCCCCCATCATAAACACTATATAAACAGTGCCCCCATCATAAACACTATATAAACTGTGCCCCATCATAAACACTATTTAAACAATGCCCGCATCATAAACACTATATAAACACTGCCCCATCATAAACAGTATTTAAACTGTGCCCCATCATAAACACTATTTAAACAATGCCCCCATCATAAACACTATATAAACAGTGCCCGCACCATAAACCCTATTTAAACAGTGCCCCCATCATAAACACTAGTTAAACATTGCCCTGATCATAAACACTGTATAAACAGAGCCCCCATCATAAACACTATATAAACAGTGCCGCCATCATAAACACTATATCAACAGTGTCCCCATCATAAACACTATTTAAACAGTGCCACCATCATAAACACTATTTAAAATGTTCCCCATCATAAACACTATATAAACAGTGCCCCAATCATAAACACTAATTATACTGTGCTCCATCATAAACACTATTTAAAAAGTGCCCCCATCATAAACTCTATATAAACAGTGCCCCATCATAAACACTATTTAAACAGTTCCCACATCATAAAAACTATATAAACAGTGCTACTATCATAAACACTATTTGAACAGTTCCCACATCATAAAAACTATATAAACAGTGCTACTGTCATAAACACTATTTAAACAGTGCCCACATCATAAACACTATTTAAACTGTGCCCTCATCATAAACACTATTTAAACAGTGCCCCCATCATGAACACTATTTAAACAGTGCCCCCATCATTAACACTATATAAACAGTGCCCCCATCATAAACACTATATAAACAGTGCCCCCATCATAAACACTATATCAACAGTGTCCCCATCATAAACACTAAATAAACAGTGCCCCCATCATAAACACTATATAAACACTGCCCCCATCATAAACACTATATAAACAGTGCCCCCATCATAAACTCTATTTAAAAAGTGCCCCCGTCATAAAAACGATTTAGACAGTGCCCCATCATAAACACTACATAAACAGTGCCCCCATCATAAACACGATTTAAACAGTGCCCCCATTATAAACACTATATAAACTGTGCCACCATCATAAACACTATATAAACAGTGCCCCCATCATAAACACTATATAAACAGTGCCCCCATCATAAACACTATATAAAATGTGCCTCATCATAAACACTATTTAAACAGTGCCCCATCATATACACTATTTAAACAGTGCCCCCATTATAAACACTATATAAACAGTGCCACTATCATAAACACTATATAAACAGTGCCCCCATCATAAACACTATATAAACAGTGCCCTCATCATAAACACTATATAAACTGTGCTTCATCATAAACACTATTTAAACAGTGCCCCATCATATACACTATTTAAACAGTGCCCCCATTATAAACACTATATAAACAGTGCCACTATCATAAACACTATATAAACAGTGCCCCCATCATAAACACTATATAAACAGTGCCCTCATCATAAACACTATATAAACTGTGCTTCATCATAAACACTATTTAAACAGTGCCCCCATCATAATCACTATATAAACAGTGCCCGCAGCATAAACCCTAAATAAACAGTGCCCCCATCATAAACACTAGTTAAACATTGCCCTGATCACAAACACTATATAAACACTGCCCCCATACACATACACTATTTAAACAGTGCCCCCATCATAAACAGTATATAAACAGTGCCCCATCATAAACACTATATAAACAGTGCCCCCATCATAAACACTATATAAACAGTGCCCCCATCATAAACATTATATCAACAGTTAACCCATCATAAACACTATTTAAACATTGCCCCCATCATAACCACTATATAAACAGTCCCCCATCATAAATACTATATAAACAGTGCCCCCATCATAAACACTATATAAACAGAGCCCCCATCATAGACACTATACAGTCAGTGCCCCATCATAAACACTATGTAAAGAGTGCACCCATCATAAACACTATATAAACACTGCACCATCATAAACACTATATAAACAGTGCCCCCATCATAAACAGTATATAAACAGTGCCCCATCGTAAACACTATATAAACAGTGCCCCCATTATAAAAACTATTTAAACAGTGCCCCATCATAAACACTATTTAAACAGTGCCCCCTTCATAAACACTATTTAAACAGTGCCCCCATCATAAACACTATTTAAACAGTACCTGCATCATAAACACTATTTAAACAGTACCCAAATCATAAACACTATATAAACAGTGCCCCCATCATAAACACTATATAAACAGTGCCCCCATCATAAACACTATATCAACTGTGCCCCCATCATAAACACTATTTAAACAGGGCCCCCATCATAAACACTATTTAAACAGTTCCCCCATCATAAACACTATATAAGCAGTGCCCCCATTATAAACACTATTTAAACTGTGCTCCATCATAAACACTATTTAAAAAGTGACCCCATCATAAACACTATTTAAACAGTGCACCCATCATAAACTCTACATAAACAGTGCCCAATCATAAACACTATTTAAACATTTCCCACAACATAAAAACTATATAAACAGTGCCACCATCATAAACACTATATAAACAGTGCACCATCATAAACACTATTTAAAAAGTGCCCCATCATAAACACTATATAAACAGTGCCCTCATCATAAACACTATATAAACCGTGCCCCCATCATAAACACTATATAAACAGTGCTCCCATCATAAACACTATATAAACAGTGCCCCATCATAAACACTATATAAACAGTGCCCCATCATAAACACTATATAAAAAGTGCCCCATCATAAACACTATTTAAACATTGCCACATCATGAACACTATTTAAACAGAGCTCTATCATAAACACTATTTAAACAGTGCCCCCATCATAATCACTATTTAAAAAGTGCCCCCATCATAAACACTATTTAAACAGTTCCCCCATCATAAACACTATATAAACAATGACACCATCATAAACACTATTTAAACAGTGCCCCTATCATAAACACTATTTAGACAGTACCCCATCATAAACACTATATAAACAGTGCCCCCATCATAAACACTATATTAACAGTGCCCCCATCATAAACACTATATAAACAGGGCCCCATCATAAACAATATTTAGACAGTGCCCCCATCATAAACACTATTTAAACAGTGCCCCATCATAAACACAAATAAACATTGCCACATCATAAACACTATTTAATCAGTGCCCTATCATAAACACTATATAAACAGTGCCACCATCATAAACACTATTTAAATAGTGCCCCCATCATAAACACTATTTAGACAGTGCCCCATCATAAACACTATATAAACAGTGCCCCCATCATGAACACTATATAAACAGTGCCCCGATCATAAACACTATTTAGACAGTGCCCCCATCATAAACACTATTTAAACAGAGGCACATCATAAACACTATTCAAAAATTGCAACATCATAAACACTATTTAAACAGTGCCCTATCATAAACACTATTTAAACAGTGCCCCCATCATAAACACTATTTAAAAAGTGCCCCCATCATAAACACTATTTAAACAGTGCCCCCATCATAAACACTATATAAACAGTGCCACCATCATAAACACTATTTAAATAGTGCCCCCATCATAAACACTATTTAGACAGTGCCCCATCATAAACACTATATAAACAGTGCCCCCATCATAAACACTATATAAACATTGCTCCCATCATAAACACTATTTAGACAGTGCCCCCATCATAAACACTATTTAAACAGAGCCCCATCATAAACACTATTCAAAAATTGCCACATCATAAACACTATTTAAACAGTGCCCTATCATAAACACTATTTAAACAGTGCCCCCATCATAAACACTATTTAAAAAGTGCCCCCATCATAAACACTATTTAAACAGTTCCCCCATCATAAACACTATATAAACAGTGCCCCATCATAAACACTATTTATACAGAGCCACCATCATAAACACAATTCAAACAGTGCCCCCATCATAAACACTATATAAACAGTGCCCCATCATAAACACTATATAAACAGTGCTCCCATCATAAACACTATATAAACAGTGCCCCATCATAAACACTATTTAAACAGTGCCCCCATCACAAACACTATATAAACAGTGCCCCCATCATAACCAGTATATAAACAGTGCCCCTTTCATAAACACAATATAAACAATGCCCCATCATAAACACTATTTAAACAGTGCCCTATCATAAAAACTATTTAAACAGTGCCCACATCATAAACGCTATTTAATAAGTGCCCCCATCATAAACACTATATAAACAGTTCCCCCGTCATAAGCACTATATAAACAGTGCCCCCATCATAAACACTATATAAACAGTGGCCCCATCATAAACACTATTTAAACAGTGCCCCCATCATAAACACTATTTAGACAGTGTCCCATCATAAATACTATATAAACAGTGCCCCCATCATAAACACTATAAAAACAGTGCCCCCATCATAAACACTATATAAACAGTGCCCCCATCATAAACACTATTTAGTCAGTGCCCCCATCATAAACACTATTTAAACAGTGCCCCACCATAAACACTATTTAAACATTGCCTCATCATAAACGCTATTTAAACAGTGCCCCCATCATAAACACTATTTCAACAGTGCCCCATCATAAACACTATTTAAACATTGCCACATCATAAACACTATTTAAACAGTGCCCTATCATAAACACTATTTAAACAGTGCCCCCATCATAAACACTATTTAACAAGTGCCGCCATCATAAACACTATTTAAACTGTTCCCCCATCATAAACACTATATAAACAGTGCCCCCATCATAAACACTATATAAACATTGCCACCATCATAAACACTATATAAACAGTGTCCCATCAGAAACAGTATATAAACAGTGCCCCCATCATAAACACTATATAAACAGTGCCCCCATCATAAACACCATATAAACAGTGCCCCCATCATAAACACTATTTAGACAGGGACCCCATCATAAACACGATTTAAACAGTGCCCCATCATAAACACTATTTAAACATTGCCACATCATAAACACTATTTATACAGAGCCCTATCATAAACACTATTTAAACAGTGCCCCCATCATAAACACTATTTATAGAGTGCCCACATCATAAACACTATTTAAACAGTGCCCCCATCATAAACACTATTTAAGCAGTGCCCCAATCATAAACACTATATAAACAGTGCCCCATCATAAACACTATATAAACAGTGCTTCATCATAAATACTATATAAACAGTGCCCCCATCATAAACACTATATAAACAAGACCCCATCATAAACCCTATTTATACAGAGCCACCATCATAAACACAATTCAAACAGTGCCCCCATCATAAACACTATTTATGCAGTGCCCCCATCATAAACACTATATAAACAGTGCTCCATCATAAAAACTATATAAACAGTGCCCCCATCATAAACACTATATAAATGGTGCCGCCATCATAAACACTATATAAACAGCACCCCATCATAAACACTATTTAAACACTGCCCCCATCATTAACACTAATTAAACATTTCCCCCACCATAAACACTATATAAACAGTGCCGGCAGCGTTATCCCTATGTAAAGAGTGGCCCCATCATAAAAACTATTTAAACAGTGCCCACATCATAAACACTATATAAACAGTGTCCCTTCATAAAAACTATATAAACAGTGGCCCCATCATAAACACTATTTAAACAGTGCCCCCATCATAAACACTATATAAACAGTGCTCCCATCATAAACACTATATAAACAGTGCTCCCATCATAAACACTATTTAAACAGTGCCCCCTTCATAAACACTATTTAAACAGTGCCCCCATCATATACTCTATATAAACAGTGTCCCTTCATAAAAACTATATAAACAGTGGCCCCATCATAAACACTATTTAAACAGTGCCCCCATCATAAACACTATATAAACAGTGCTCCCATCATAAACACTATATAAACAGTGCCCCATCATAAACACTATATAAACAGTGACCCCATCATAAACACTATATAAACTGTGCCCCATCATAAACACTATATAAACAGAGCTCCCATCATAAACACTATATAAGAAGTGCCCCATCGCAAACACTATTTAAACAGTGCCCCCATCATAAACACTATATTAACAGTGCCCCCATCATAAACACTATATAAACATTGCCACCATAATAAACACTATTTAAAAAGTGCCCCCATCATAAACACTATATAAACAGTGCCCCATCATAAACACTATATAAACAGCGCCCCCTTCATAAACACTATATAAACAGTGCCCCCATCATAAACACTATATAAACAGTGACCCCATCATAAACACTATATAAACACTGCCCCCATCATAAACACTATATAAACAGTGCCCCCATCATAAATACTATATAAACAGTGCCACAATCATAAACACTATTTAAACAGTGCCCCATCATAAACACTATTTAAACCGTGCCCCCATCATAAACACTACACAAACAGTGCCCCCATCATAAACACTATATAAAGAGTGCCCCCATTATAAACACTATATAAACAGTGCCCCATCATATACACTATTTAAACAGTGCCCCCATCATAAACACTATATAAACAATGCCCCCATCATAAACACTATATAAACACTGCCCCATCATAAACAGTATTTATACTGTGCCCCATCATAAACACTATTTAAACAATGCCCCCATCATAAACACTATATAAACAGTGCCCGCACCATAAACCCTATTTAAACAGTGCCCCCATCATAAACACTAGTTAAACATTGCCCTGATCATAAACACTGTATAAACAGAGCCCCCATCATAAACACTATATAAACAGTGCCGCCATCATAAACACTATATCAACAGTGTCCCCATCATAAACACTATTTAAACAGTGCCTCCATCATAAACACTATTTAAAATGTTCCCCATCATAAACACTATATAAACAGTGCCCCAATCATAAACACTAATTATACTGTGCTCCATCATAAACACTATTTAAAAAGTGCCCCCATCATAAACTCTATATAAACAGTGCCCCATCATAAACACTATTTAAACAGTTCCCACATCATAAAAACTATATAAACAGTGCTACTATCATTAACACTATTTGAACAGTTCCCACATCATAAAAACTATATAAACAGTGCTACTATCATAAACACTATTTAAACAGTGCCCACATCATAAACACTATTTAAACTGTGCCCTCATCATAAACACTATTTAAACAGTGCCCCCATCATGAACACTATTTAAACAGTGCCCCCATCATTAACACTATATAAACAGTGCCCCCATCATAAACACTATATCAACAGTGTCCCCATCATAAACACTAAATAAACAGTGCCCCCATCATAAACACTATATAAACACTGCCCCCATCATAAACACTATATAAACAGTACCCCCATCATAAACTCTATTTAAAAAGTGCCCCCGTCATAAAAATGATTTAGACAGTGCACCATCATAAACACTATATAAACAGTGCCCCCATCATAAACACGATTTAAACAGTGCCCCCATTATAAACACTATATAAACTGTGCCACCATCATAAACACTATATAAACAGTGCCCCCATCATAAACACTATATAAACAGTGCCCCCATCATAAACACGATTTAAACAGTGCCCCCATTATAAACACTATATAAACTGTGCCACCATCATAAACACTATATAAACAGTGCCCCCATCATAAACACTATATAAACAGTGCCCCCATCATAAACACTATATAAAATGTGCCTCACCATAAACACTATTTAAACAGTGCCCCATCATATACACTATTTAAACAGTGCCCCCATTATAAACACTATATAAACAGTGCCCCTATCATAAACACTATATAAACAGTGCCCCCATCATAAACACTATATAAACAGTGCCCTCATCATAAACACTATATAAACTGTGCTTCATCATAAACACTATTTAAACAGTGCCCCATCATATACACTATTTAAACAGTGCCCCCATTATAAACACTATATAAACAGTGCCCCCATCATAAACACTATATAAACAGTGCCCCCATCATAAACACTATATAAACAGGGCCCCATCATAAACAATATTTAGACAGTGCCCCCATCATAAACACTATTTAAACAGTGCCCCATCATAAACACAAATAAACATTGCCACATCATAAACACTATTTAATCAGTGCCCTATCATAAACACTATTTAAACAGTGCCCACATCATAAACACTATATAAACAGTGCCCCCATCATAAACACTATTTAGACAGTGCCCCATCATAAACACTATATAAACAGTGCCCCCATCATGAACACTATATAAACAGTGCCCCGATCATAAACACTATTTAGACAGTGCCCCCATCATAAACACTATTTAAACAGAGCCCCATCATAAACACTATTCAAAAATTGCAACATCATAAACACTATTTAAACAGTGCCCTATCATAAACACTATTTAAACAGTGCCCCCATCATAAACACTATTTAAAAAGTGCCCCCATCATAAACACTATTTAAACAGTGCCTCCATCATAAACACTATATAAACAGTGCCACCATCATAAACACTATTTAAATAGTGCCCCCATCATAAACACTATTTAGACAGTGCCCCATCATAAACACTATATAAACAGTGCCCCCATCATATACACTATATAAACATTGCCCCCATCATAAACACTATTTAGACAGTGCCCCCATCATAAACACTATTTAAACAGTGCCCACATCATAAACACTATTTAAACTGTGCCCTCATCATAAACACTATTTAAACAGTGCCCCCATCATGAACACTATTTAAACAGTGCCCCCATCATTAACACTATATAAACAGTGCCCCCATCATAAACACTATATCAACAGTGTCCCCATCATAAACACTAAATAAACAGTGCCCCCATCATAAACACTATATAAACACTGCCCCCATCATAAACACTATATAAACAGTGCCCCCATCATAAACTCTATTTAAAAAGTGCCCCCGTCATAAAAACGATTTAGACAGTGCCCCATCATAAACACTATATAAACAGTGCCCCCATCATAAACACGATTTAAACAGTGCCCCCATTATAAACACTATATAAACTGTGCCACCATCATAAACACTATATAAACAGTGCCCCCATCATAAACACTATATAAACAGTGCCCCCATCATAAACACGATTTAAACAGTGCCCCCATTATAAACACTATATAAACTGTGCCACCATCATAAACACTATATAAACAGTGCCCCCATCATAAACACTATATAAACAGTGCCCCCATCATAAACACTATATAAAATGTGCCTCACCATAAACACTATTTAAACAGTGCCCCATCATATACACTATTTAAACAGTGCCCCCATTATAAACACTATATAAACAGTGCCCCTATCATAAACACTATATAAACAGTGCCCCCATCATAAACACTATATAAACAGTGCCCTCATCATAAACACTATATAAACTGTGCTTCATCATAAACACTATTTAAACAGTGCCCCATCATATACACTATTTAAACAGTGCCCCCATTATAAACACTATATAAACAGTGCCCCCATCATAAACACTATATAAACAGTGCCCCCATCATAAACACTATATAAACAGGGCCCCATCATAAACAATATTTAGACAGTGCCACCATCATAAACACTATTTAAACAGTGCCCCATCATAAACACAAATAAACATTGCCACATCATAAACACTATTTAATCAGTGCCCTATCATAAACACTATTTAAACAGTGCCCCCATCATAAACTCTATTTCAACAGTGCCCCATCATAAACACTATTTAAACATTGCCACATCATAAATTCTATATAAACAGTGCCACCATCATAAACACTATTTAAATAGTGCCCCCATCATAAACACTATTTAGACAGTGCCCCATCATAAACACTATATAAACAGTGCCCCCATCATGAACACTATATAAACAGTGCCCCGATCATAAACACTATTTAGACAGTGCCCCCATCATAAACACTATTTAAACAGAGCCCCATCATAAACACTATTCAAAAATTGCAACATCATAAACACTATTTAAACAGTGCCCTATCATAAACACTATTTAAACAGTGCCCCCATCATAAACACTATTTAAAAAGTGCCCCCATCATAAACACTATTTAAACAGTGCCCCCAACATAAACACTATATAAACAGTGCAACCATCATAAACACTATTTAAATAGTGCCCCCATCATAAACACTATTTAGACAGTGCCCCATCATAAACACTATATAAACAGTGCCTCCATCATAAACACTATATAAACATTGCCCCCATCATAAACACTATTTACACAGTTCCCCCATCATAAACACTATGTAAACAGTGCCCCCATCATAAACACTATTCAAAAATTGCCACATCATAAACACTATTTAAACAGTGCCCTATCATAAACACTATTTAAACAGTGCCCCCATCATAAACACTATTTAAAAAGTGCCCCCATCATAAACACTATTTAAACAGTTCCCCCATCATAAACACTATATAAACAGTGCCCCATCATAAACACTATTTATACAGAGCCACCATCATAAACACAATTCAAACAGTGCCCCCATCATAAACACTATATAAACAGTGCCCCATCATAAACACTATATAAACAGTGCTCCCATCATAAACACTATATAAACAGTGCCCCATCATAAACACTATTTAAACAGTGCCCCCATCACAAACACTATATAAACAGTGCCCCCATCATAACCACTATATAAACAGTGCCCCTTTCATAAACACAATATTAACAATGCCCCATCATAAACACTATTTAAACAGTGCCCTATCATAAAAACTATTTAAACAGTGCCCACATCATAAACGCTATTTAATAAGTGCCCCCATCATAAACACTATATAAACAGTTCCCCCATCATAAACACTATATAAACAGTGCCCCCATCATAAACACTATATAAACAGTGGCCCCATCATAAACACTATTTAAACAGTGCCCCCATCATAAACACTATTTAGACAGTGTCCCATCATAAATACTATATAAACAGTGCCCCCATCATAAACACTATAAAAACAGTGCCCCCATCATAAACACTATATAAACAGTGCCCCCATCATAAACACTATTTAGTCAGTGCCCCCATCATAAACACTATTTAAACAGTGCCCCACCATAAACACTACTTAAACATTGCCTCATCATAAACACTATTTAAACAGTGCCCCCATCATAAACACTATTTCAACAGAGCCCCCATCATAAACACTATATAAACAGTGCCCCATCATAAACACTATTTAAACATTGCCACATCATAAACACTATTTAAACAGTGCCCTATCATAAACACTATTTAAACAGTGCCCCCATCATAAAGACTATTTAACAAGTGCCGCGATCATAAACACTATTTAAACTGTTCCCCCATCATAAACACTATATAAACAGTGCCCCCATCATAAACACTATATAAACATTGCCACCATCATAAACACTATATAAACAGTGTCCCATCAGAAACACTATATAAACAGTGCCCCCATCATAAACACTATATAAACAGTGCCCCCATCATAAACACCATATAAACAGTGCCCCCATCATAAACACTATTTAGACAGGGCCCCCATCATAAACACGATTTAAACAGTGCCCCATCATAAACACTATTTAAACATTGCCACATCATAAACACTATTTATACAGAGCCCTATCATAAACACTATTTAAACAGTGCCCCCATCATAAACATTATTTAAAAAGTGCCCCCATCATAAACACTATTTAAACAGTGCTTCATCATAAATACTATATAAACAGTGCCCCCATCATAAACACTATATAAACAAGACCCCATCATAAACCCTATTTATACAGAGCCACCATCATAAACACAATTCAAACAGTGCCCCCATCATAAACACTATTTAAACAGTGCCCCCATCATAAACACTATTTATGCAGTGCCCCCATCATAAACACTATATAAACAAGACCCCATCATAAACCCTATTTATACAGAGCCACCATCATAAACACAATTCAAACAGTGCTCCATCATAAAAACTATATAAACAGTGCCCCCATCATAAACACTATATAAATGGTGCCCACATCATAAAAACTATATAAACTGTACCACATCAAAAACACTATATAAACAGTGCCCCCATTGTAAACACTATATAAACAGTGCCCCCATCATAAACACTATATAAACAGTGCCGCCATCATAAACACTATATAAACAGCACCCCATCATAAAAACTATTTAAACAGTGCCCACATCATAAACACTATATAAACACTGCCCCCTTCATAAACACTATTTAAACAGTGCCCCCATCATACACTCTATATAAACAGTGTCCCTTCATAAAAACGATATAAACAGTGGCCCCACCATAAACACTATTTAAACAGTGCCCCCATCATAAACACTATATAAACAGTGCTCCCATCATAAACACTATATAAACAGTGCCCCATCATAAACACTATATAAACAGTGCTCCCATCATAAACACTATATAAGAAGTGCCCCATCGCAAACACTATTTAAACAGTGCCCCCATCATAAACACTATATTAACAGTGCCCCCATCATAAACACTATATAAACATTGCCACCATCATAAACACTATTTAAAAAGTGCCCCCATCATAAACACTATATAAACAGTGCCCCATCATAAACACTATATAAACAGCGCCCCCTTCATAAACACTATATAAACAGTGCCCCCATCATAAACACTATATAAACAGTGACCCCATCATAAACACTATATAAACACTGCCCCCATCATAAACACTATATAAACAGTGCCCCCATCATAAACACTATATAAACAGTGCCACAATCATAAACACTATTTAAACAGTGCCCCATCATAAACACTATTTAAACCGTGCCCCCATCATAAACACTACACAAACAGTGCCCCCATCATAAACACTATATAAAGAGTGCCCCCATTATAAACATTATATAAACAGTGCCCCATCATATACACTATTTAAACAGTGCCCCCATCATAAACACTATATAAACAGTGCCCCCATCATAAACGCTATATAAACTGTGCCCCATCATAAACACTATTTAAACAATGCCCCCATCATAAACACTATATAAACAGTGCCCGCACCATAAACCCTATTTAAACAGTGCCCCCATCATAAACACTAGTTAAACATTGCCCTGATCATAAACACTGTATAAACAGAGCCCCCATCATAAACACTATATAAACAGTGCCGCCATCATAAACACTATATAAACAGTGCCCCATCATAAACACTATTTAAACAGTTCCCACATCATAAAAACTATATAAACAGTGCTACTATCATTAACACTATTTGAACAGTTCCCACATCATAAAAACTATATAAACAGTGCTACTATCATAAACACTATTTAAACAGTGCCCACATCATAAACACTATTTAAATTGTGCCCTCATCATAAACACTATTTAAACAGTGCCCCCATCATGAACACTATTTAAACAGTGCCCCCATCATTAACACTATATAAACAGTGCCCCCATCATAAACACTATATCAACAGTGTCCCCATCATAAACACTAAATAAACAGTGCCCCCATCATAAACACTATATAAACACTGCCCCCATCATAAACACTATATAAACAGTGCCCCCATCATAAACTCTATTTAAAAAGTGCCCCCGTCATAAAAACGATTTAGACAGTGCCCCATCATAAACACTATATAAACAGTGCCACCATCATAAACACTATATAAACAGTGCCCCCATCATAAACACTATATAAACAGTGCCCCCATCATAAACACTATATAAAATGTGCCTCATCATAAACACTATTTAAACAGTGCCCCATCATATACACTATTTAAACAGTGCCCCCATTATAAACACTATATAAACAGTGCCCCTATCATAAACACTATATAAACAGTGCCCCCATCATAAACACTATATAAACAGTGCCCTCATCATAAACACTATATAAACTGTGCTTCATCATAAACACTATTTAAACAGTGCCCCAACATATACACTATTTAAACAGTGCCCCCATTGTAAACACTATATAAACAGTGCCCCCATCATAAACACTATATAAACAGTGCCCCCATCATAAACACTATATAAACAGTGCCCCCATCATAAACACTATATAAACAGTGCCCCCATCATAATCACTATATAAACAGTGCCCGCAGCATAAACCCTAAATAAACAGTGCCCCCATCATAAACACTAGTTAAACATTGCCCTGATCACAAACACTATATAATCACTGCCCCCATACACATACACTATTTAAACAGTGCCCCCATCATAAACAGTATATAAACAGTGCCCCATCATAAACACTATATAAACAGTGCCCCCATCATAAACACTATATAAACAGTGCCCCCATCATAAACATTATATCAACAGTTAACCCATCATAAACACTATTTAAACATTGCCCCCATCATAACCACTATATAAACAGTCCCCCATCATAAATACTATATAAACAGTGCCCCCATCATAAACACTATATAAACAGAGCCCCCATCATAGACACTATATAGTCAGTGCCCCATCATAAACACTATGTAAAGAGTGCACCCATCATAAACACTATGTAAACACTGCACCATCATAAACACTATATAAACAGTGCCCCCATCATAAACAGTATATAAACAGTGCCCCATCGTAAACACTATATAAACAGTGCCCCCATTATAAAAACTATTTAAACAGTGCCCCATCATAAACACTATTTAAACAGTGCCCCCTTCATAAACACTATTTAAACAGTGCCCCCATCATAAACACTATTTAAACAGTACCTGCATCATAAACACTATTTAAACAGTACCCAAATCATAAACACTATATAAACAGTGCCCCCATCATAAACACTATATAAACAGTGCCCCCATCATAAACACTATATCAACTGTGCCCCCATCATAAACACTATTTAAACAGGGCCCCCATCATAAACACTATTTAAACAGTTCCCCCATCATAAACACTATATAAGCAGTGCCCCCATTATAAACACTATTTAAACTGTGCTCCATCATAAACACTATTTAAAAAGTGACCCCATCATAAACACTATTTAAACAGTGCACCCATCATAAACTCTACATAAACAGTGCCCAATCATAAACACTATTTAAACATTTCCCACAACATAAAAACTATATAAACAGTGCCACCATCATAAACACTATATAAACAGTGCACCATCATAAACACTATTTAAAAAGTGCCCCATCATAAACACTATATAAACAGTGCCCTCATCATAAACACTATATAAACCGTGCCCCCATCATTAACACTATATAAACAGTGCTCCCATCAAAAACACTATATAAACAGTGCCCCATCATAAACACTATATAAACAGTGCCCCATCATAAACACTATATAAAAAGTGCCCCATCATAAACACTATTTAAACATTGCCACATCATAAACACTATTTAAACAGAGCTCTATCATAAACACTATTTAAACAGTGCCCCCATCATAAACACTATTTAAAAAGTGCCCCCATCATAAACACTATTTAAACAGTTCCCCCATCATAAACACTATATAAACAGTGACACCATCATAAACACTATTTAAACAGTGCCCCTATCATAAACACTATTTAGACAGTACCCCATCATAAACACTATATAAACAGTGCCCCCATCATAAACACTATATAAACAGTGCCCCCATCATAAACACTATATAAACAGGGCCCCATCATAAACAATATTTAGACAGTGCCCCCATCATAAACACTATTTAAACAGTGCCCCATCATAAACACAAATAAACATTGCCACATCATAAACACTATTTAATCAGTGCCCTATCATAAACACTATTTAAACAGTGCCCCCATCATAAACTCTATTTCAACAGTGCCCCATCATAAACACTATTTAAACATTGCCACATCATAAACACAATATAAACAGTGCCACCATCATAAACACTATTTAAATAGTGCCCCCATCATAAACACTATTTACACAGTGCCCCATCATAAACACTATATAAACAGTGCCCCCATCATAAACACTATATAAACAGTGCCCCGATCATAAACACTATTTAGACAGTGCCCCCATCATAAACACTATTTAAACAGAGCCCCATCATAAACACTATTCAAAAATTGCAACATCATAAACACTATTTAAACAGTGCCCTATCATAAACACTATTTAAACAGTGCCCCCATCATAAACACTATTTAAAAAGTGCCCCCATCATAAACACTATTTAAACAGTTCCCCCATCATAAACACTATATAAACAGTGCCCCATCATAAACACTATTTATACAGAGCCACCATCATAAACACAATTCAAACAGTGCCCCCATCATAAACACTATATAAACAGTGCCCCATCATAAACACTATATAAACAGTGCTCCCATCATAAACACTATATAAACAGTGCCCCATCATAAACACTATTTAAACAGTGCCCCCATCACAAACACTATATAAACAGTGCCCCCATCATAACCACTATATAAACAGTGCCCCTTTCATAAACACAATATAAACAATGCCCCATCATAAACACTATTTAAACAGTGCCCTATCATAAAAACTATTTAAACAGTGCCAACATCATAAACGCTATTTAATAAGTGCCCCCATCATAAACACTATATAAACAGTTCCCCCATCATAAACACTATATAAACAGTGCCCCCATCATAAACACTATATAAACAGTGGCGCCATCATAAACACTATTTAAACAGTGCCCCCATCATAAACACTATTTAGACAGTGTCCCATCATAAATACTATATAAACAGTGCCCCCATCATAAACACTATAAAAACAGTGCCCCCATCATAAACACTATATAAACAGTGCCCCCATCATAAACACTATTTAGTCAGTGCCCCCATCATAAACACTATTTAAACAGTGCCCCACCATAAACACTACTTAAACATTGCCTCATCATAAACACTATTTAAACAGTGCCCCCATCATAAACACTATTTCAACAGAGCCCCCATCATAAACACTATATAAACAGTGCCCCATCATAAACACTATTTAAACATTGCCACATCATAAACACTATTTAAACAGTGCCCTATCATAAATACTATTTAAACAGTGCCCCCATCATAAACACTATTTAACAAGTGCCGCGATCATAAACACTATTTAAACTGTTCCCCCATCATAAACACTATATAAACAGTGCCCCCATCAGAAACACTATATAAACATTGCCACCATCATAAACACTATATAAACAGTGTCCCATCAGAAACACTATATAAACAGTGCCCCCATCATAAACACTATATAAACAGTGCCCCCATCATAAACACCATATAAACAGTGCCCCATCATAAACACTATTTAAACATTGCCACATCATAAACACTATTTATACAGAGCCCTATCATAAACACTATTTAAACAGTGCCCCCATCATAAACATTATTTAAAAAGTGCCCCCATCATAAACACTATTTAAACAGTGCTTCATCATAAATACTATATAAACAGTGCCCCCATCATAAACACTATATAAACAAGACCCCATCATAAACCCTATTTATACAGAGCCACCATCATAAACACAATTCAAACAGTGCCCCCATCATAAACACTATTTAAACAGTGCCCCCATCATAAACACTATTTATGCAGTGCCCCCATCATAAACACTATATAAACAGTGCTCCATCATAAAAACTATATAAACAGTGCCCCCATCATAAACACTATATAAATGGTGCCCACATCATAAAAACTATATAAACTGTACCACATCAAAAACACTATATAAACAGTGCCCCCATTGTAAACACTATATAAACAGTGCCCCCATCATAAACACTATATAAACAGTGCCGCCATCATAAACACTATATAAACAGCACCCCATCATAAAAACTATTTAAACAGTGCCCACATCATAAACACTATATAAACACTGCCCCCTTCATAAACACTATTTAAACAGTGCCCCCATCATACACTCTATATAAACAGTGTCCCTTCATAAAAACGATATAAACAGTGGCCCCACCATAAACACTATTTAAACAGTGCCCCCATCATAAACACTATATAAACAGTGCTCCCATCATAAACACTATATAAACAGTGCCCCATCATAAACACTATATAAAAAGTGCTCCCATCATAAACACTATATAAGAAGTGCCCCATCGCAAACACTATTTAAACAGTGCCCCCATCATAAACACTATATAAACAGTGCCCCCATCATAAACACTATATAAACATTGCCACCATCATAAACACTATTTAAAAAGTGCCCCCATCATAAACACTATATAAACAGTGCCCCATCATAAACACTATATAAACAGCGCCCCCTTCATTAACACTATATAAACAGTGCCCCCATCATAAACACTATATAAACAGTGACCCCATCATAAACACTATATAAACACTGCCCCCATCATAAACACTATATAAACAGTGCCCCCATCATAAACACTATATAAACAGTGCCACAATCATAAACACTATTTAAACAGTGCCCCCATCATAAACACTATTTAAACCGTGCCCCCATCATAAACACTACACAAACAGTGCCCCCATCATAAACACTATATAAAGAGTTCCCCCATTATAAACACTATATAAACAGTGCCCCATCATATACACTATTTAAACAGTGCCCCCATCATAAACACTATATAAACAGTGCCCCCATCATAAACACTATATAAACTGTGCCCCATCATAAACACTATTTAAACAATGCCCCCATCATAAACACTATATAAACACTGCCCCATCATAAACAGTATTTAAACTGTGCCCCATCATAAACACTATTTAAACAATGCCCCCATCATAAACACTATATAAACAGTGCCCGCACCATAAACCCTATTTAAACAGTGCCCCCATCATAAACACTAGTTAAACATTGCCCTGATCATAAACACTGTATAAACAGAGCCCCCATCATAAACACTATATAAACAGTGCAGCCATCATAAACACTATATAAACAGTGCCCCATCATAAACACTATTTAAACAGTTCCCACATCATAAAAACTATATAAACAGTGCTACTATCATTAACACTATTTGAACAGTTCCCACATCATAAAAACTATATAAACAGTGCTACTATCATAAACACTATTTAAACAGTGCCCACATCATAAACACTATTTAAATTGTGCCCTCATCATAAACACTATTTAAACAGTGCCCCCATCATGAACACTATTTAAACAGTGCCCCCATCATTAACACTGTATAAACAGTGCCCCCATCATAAACACTATATCAACAGTGTCCCCATCATAAACACTAAATAAACAGTGCCCCCATCATAAACACTATATAAACACTGCCCCCATCATAAACACTATATAAACAGTGCCCCCATCATAAACTCTATTTAAAAAGTGCCCCCGTCATAAAAACGATTTAGACAGTGCCCCATCATAAACACTATATAAACAGTGCCACCATCATAAACACTATATAAACAGTGCCCCCATCATAAACACTATATAAACAGTGCCCCCATCATAAACACTATATAAAATGTGCCTCATCATAAACACTATTTAAACAGTGCCCCATCATATACACTATTTAAACAATGCCCCCATTATAAACACTATATAAACAGTGCCCCTATCATAAACACTATATAAACAGTGCGACCATCATAAACACTATATAAACAGTGCCCTCATCATAAACACTATATAAACTGTTCTTCATCATAAACACTATTTAAACAGTGCCCCAACATATACACTATTTAAACAGTGCCCCCATTATAAACACTATATAAACAGTGCCCCCATCATAAACACTATATAAACAGTGCCCCCATCATAAACACTATATAAACAGTGCCCCCATCATAAACACTATATAAACAGTGCCCCCATCATAATCACTATATAAACAGTGCCCGCAGCATAAACCCTAAATAAACAGTGCCCCCATCATAAACACTAGTTAAACATTGCCCTGATCACAAACACTATATAAACACTGCCCCCATACACATACACTATTTAAACAGTGCCCCCATCATAAACAGTATATAAACAGTGCCCCATCATAAACACTATATAAACAGTGCCCCCATCATAAACACTATATAAACAGTGCCCCCATCATAAACATTATATCAACAGTTAACCCATCATAAACACTATTTAAACATTGCCCCCATCATAACCACTATATAAACAGTCCCCCATCATAAATACTATATAAACAGTGCCCCCATCATAAACACTATATAAACAGAGCCCCCATCATAGACACTATATAGTCAGTGCCCCATCATAAACACTATGTAAAGAGTGCACCCATCATAAACACTATATAAACACTGCACCATCATAAACACTATATAAACAGTGCCCCCATCATAAACAGTATATAAACAGTGCCCCATCGTAAACACTATATAAACAGTGCCCCCATTATAAAAACTATTTAAACAGTGCCCCATCATAAACACTATTTAAACAGTGCCCCCTTCATAAACACTATTTAAACAGTGCCCCCATCATAAACACTATTTAAACAGTACCTGCATCATAAACACTATTTAAACAGTACCCAAATCATAAACACTATATAAACAGTGCCCCCATCATAAACACTATATAAACAGTGCCCCCATCATAAACACTATATCAACTGTGCCCCCATCATAAACACTATTTAAACAGGGCCCCCATCATAAACACTATTTAAACAGTTCCCCCATCATAAACACTATATAAGCAGTGCCCCCATTATAAACACTATTTAAACTGTGCTCCATCATAAACACTATTTAAAAAGTGACCCCATCATAAACACTATTTAAACAGTGCACCCATCATAAACTCTACATAAACAGTGCCCAATCATAAACACTATTTAAACATTTCCCACAACATAAAAACTATATAAACAGTGCCACCATCATAAACACTATATAAACAGTGCACCATCATAAACACTATTTAAAAAGTGCCCCATCATAAACACTATATAAACAGTGCCCTCATCATAAACACTATATAAACCGTGCCCCCATCATAAACACTATATAAACAGTGCTCCCATCAAAAACACTATATAAACAGTGCCCCATCATAAACACTATATAAACAGTGCCCCATCATAAACACTATATAAAAAGTGCCCCATCATAAACACTATTTAAACATTGCCACATCATAAACACTATTTAAACAGAGCTCTATCATAAACACTATTTAAACAGAGCCCCCATCATAAACACTATTTAAAAAGTGCCCCCATCATAAACACTATATAAACAGTGAAACCATCATAAACACTATTTAAACAGTGCCCCTATCATAAACACTATTTAGACAGTACCCCATCATAAACACTATATAAACAGTGCCCCCATCATAAACACTATATAAACAGTGCCCCCATCATAAACACTATATAAACAGGGCCCCATCATAAACAATATTTAGACAGTGCCCCCATCATAAACACTATTTAAACAGTGCCCCATCATAAACACAAATAAACATTGCCACATCATAAACACTATTTAATCAGTGCCCTATCATAAACACTATTTAAACAGTGCCCCCATCATAAACTCTATTTCAACAGTGCCCCATCATAAACACTATTTAAACATTGCCACATCATAAACACAATATAAACAGTGCCACCATCATAAACACTATTTAAATAGTGCCCCCATCATAAACACTATTTACACAGTGCCCCATCATAAACACTATATAAACAGTGCCCCCATCATAAACACTATATAAACAGTGCCCCGATCATAAACACTATTTAGACAGTGCCCCCATCATAAACACTATTTAAACAGAGCCCCATCATAAACACTATTCAAAAATTGCAACATCATAAACACTATTTAAAAAGTGCCCTATCATAAACACTATTTAAACAGTGCCCTCATCATAAACACTATTTAAAAAGTGCCCCCATCATAAACACTATTTAAACAGTGCCCCCATCATAAACACTATATAAACAGTGCTCCCATCATAAACACTATTTAAATAGTGCCCCCATCATAAACACTATTTAGACAGTGCCCCATCATAAACACTATATAAACAGTGCCCCCATCATAAACACTATATAAACATTGCCCCCATCATAAACACTATTTAGACAGTGCCCCCATCATAAACACTATTTCAACAGAGCCCCATCATAAACACTATTCAAAAATTGCCACATCATAAACACTATTTAAACAGTGCCCTAGCATAAACACTATTTAAACAGTGCCCCCATCATAAAAACTATTTAAAAAGTGCCCCCATCATAAACACTATTTAAACAGTGCCCCCATCATAAACACTATATAAACAGTGCCCCATCATAAACACTATTTATACAGAGCCACCATCATAAACACAATTCAAACAGTGCCCCCATCATAAACACTATATAAACAGTGCCCCATCATAAACACTATATAAACAGTGCTCCCATCATAAACACTATATAAACAGTGCCCCATCATAAACACTATATAAACAGTGCCCCCATCATAAACACTATATAAACAGTGCCCCCATCATAAACACTATATAAACTGTGCCCCATCATAAACACTATTTAAACAATGCCCCCATCATAAACACTATATAAACACTGCCCCATCATAAACAGTATTTAAACTGTGCCCCATCATAAACACTATTTAAACAATGCCCCCATCATAAACACTATATAAACAGTGCCCGCACCATAAACCCTATTTAAACAGTGCCCCCATCATAAACACTAGTTAAACATTGCCCTGATCATAAACACTGTATAAACAGAGCCCCCATCATAAACACTATAAAAACAGTGCCGCCATCATAAACACTCTATCAACAGTGTCCCCATCATAAACACTATTTAAACAGTGCCTCCATCATAAACACTATTTAAAATGATCCCCATCATAAACACTATATAAACAGTGCCCCAATCATAAACACTAATTATACTGTGCTCCATCATAAACACTATTTAAAAAGTGCCCCCATCATAAACTCTATATAAACAGTGCCCCATCATAAACACTATTTAAACAGTTCCCACATCATAAAAACTATATAAACAGTGCTACTATCATTAACACTATTTGAACAGTTCCCACATCATAAAAACTATATAAACAGTGCTACTATCATAAACACTATTTAAACAGTGCCCACATCATAAACACTATTTAAACTGTGCCCTCATCATAAACACTATTTAAACAGTGCCCCCATCATGAACACTATTTAAACAGTGCCCCCATCATTAACACTATATAAACAGTGCCCCCATCATAAACACTATATAAACAGTGCCCCCATCATAAACACTATATCAACAGTGTCCCCATCATAAACACTAAATAAACAGTGCCCCCATCATAAACACTATATAAACACTGCCCCCATCATAAACACTATATAAACAGTGCCCCCATCATAAACTCTATTTAAAAAGTGCCCCCGTCATAAAAACGATTTAGACAGTGCCCCATCATAAACACTATATAAACAGTACCCCCATCATAAACACGATTTAAACAGTGCCCCCATTATAAACACTATATAAACTGTGCCACCATCATAAACACTATATAAACAGTGCCCCCATCATAAATACTATATAAACAGTGCCCCCATCATAAACACTATATAAAATGTGCCTCATCATAAACACTATTTAAACAGTGCCCCATCATATACACTATTTAAACAGTGCCCCCATTATAAACACTATATAAACAGTGCCCCTATCATTAACACTATATAAACAGTGCCCCCATCATAAACACTATATAAACAGTGCCCCATCATAAACACTACATAAAAAGTGCCCCATCATAAACACTATTTAAACATTGCCACATCATAAACACTATTTAAACAGAGCTCTATCATAAACACTATTTAAACAGTGCCCCTATCATAAACACTATTTAGACAGTACCCCATCATAAACACTATATAAACAGTGCCCCCATCATAAACACTATATAAACAGTGCCCCCATCATAAACACTATATAAACAGGGCCCCATCATAAACAATATTTAGACAGTGCCCCCATCATAAACACTATTTAAACAGTGCCCCATCATAAACACAAATAAACATTGCCACATCATAAACACTATTTAATCAGTGCCCTATCATAAACACTATTTAAACAGTGCCCCATCATAAACACTATTTAAACATTGCCACATCATAAACACTATATAAACAGTGCCACCATCATAAACACTATTTAAATAGTGCCCCCATCATAAACACTATTTAGACAGTGCCCCATCATAAACACTATATAAACAGTGCCCCCATCATGAACACTATATAAACAGTGCCCCGATCATAAACACTATTTAGACAGTGCCCCCATCATAAACACTATTTAAACAGAGGCCCATCATAAACACTATTCAAAAATTGCAACATCATAAACACTATTTAAACAGTGCCCCCATCATAAACACTATTTAAAAAGTGCCCCCATCATAAACACTATTTAAACAGTGCCCCCATCATAAACACTATATAAACAGTGCCACCATCATAAACACTATTTAAATAGTGCCCCCATCATAAACACTATTTAGACAGTGCCCCATCATAAACACTATATAAACAGTGCCCCCATCATAAACACTATATAAACAGTGCCCCCATCATAAACACTATATAAAATGTGCCTCATCATAAACACTATTTAAACAGTGCCCCATCATATACACTATTTAAACAGTGCCCCCATTAAATATACTATATAAACAGTGCCCCTATCATTAACACTATATAAACAGTGCCCCCATCATAAACACTATATAAACAGTGCCCCCATCATAATCACTATATAAACAGTGCCCGCAGCATAAACCCTAAATAAACAGTGCCCCCATCATAAACACTAGTTAAACATTGCCCTGATCACAAACACTATATAAACACTGCCCCCATACACATACACTATTTAAACAGTGCCCCCATCATAAACAGTATATAAACAGTGCCCCATCATAAACACTATATAAACAGTGCCCCCATCATAAACACTATATAAACAGTGCCCCCATCATAAACATTATATCAACAGTTAACCCATCATAAACACTATTTAAACATTGCCCCCATCATAACCACTATATAAACAGTCCCCCATCATAAATACTATATAAACAGTGCCCCCATCATAAACACTATATAAACAGAGCCCCCATCATAGACACTATATAGTCAGTGCCCCATCATAAACACTATGTAAAGAGTGCACCCATCATAAACACTATATAAACACTGCACCATCATAAACACTATATAAACAGTGCCCCCATCATAAACAGTATATAAACAGTGCCCCATCGTAAACACTATATAAACAGTGCCCCCATTATAAAAACTATTTAAACAGTGCCCCATCATAAACACTATTTAAACAGTGCCCCCTTCATAAACACTATTTAAACAGTGCCCCCATCATAAACACTATTTAAACAGTACCTGCATCATAAACACTATTTAAACAGTACCCAAATCATAAACACTATATAAACAGTGCCCCCATCATAAACACTATATAAACAGTGCCCCCATCATAAACACTATATCAACTGTGCCCCCATCATAAACACTATTTAAACAGGGCCCCCATCATAAACACTATTTAAACAGTTCCCCCATCATAAACACTATATAAGCAGTGCCCCCATTATAAACACTATTTAAACTGTGCTCCATCATAAACACTATTTAAAAAGTGACCCCATCATAAACACTATTTAAACAGTGCACCCATCATAAACTCTACATAAACAGTGCCCAATCATAAACACTATTTAAACATTTCCCACAACATAAAAACTATATAAACAGTGCCACCATCATAAACACTATATAAACAGTGCACCATCATAAACACTATTTAAAAAGTGCCCCATCATAAACACTATATAAACAGTGCCCTCATCATAAACACTATATAAACCGTGCCCCCATCATAAACACTATATAAACAGTGCTCCCATCAAAAACACTATATAAACAGTGCCCCATCATAAACACTATATAAACAGTGCCCCATCATAAACACTATATAAAAAGTGCCCCATCATAAACACTATTTAAACATTGCCACATCATAAACACTATTTAAACAGAGCTCTATCATAAACACTATTTAAACAGTGCCCCTATCATAAACACTATTTAGACAGTACCCCATCATAAACACTATATAAACAGTGCCCCCATCATAAACACTATATAAACAGTGCCCCCATCATAAACACTATATAAACAGGGCCCCATCATAAACAATATTTAGACAGTGCCCCCATCATAAACACTATTTAAACAGTGCCCCATCATAAACACAAATAAACATTGCCACATCATAAACACTATTTAATCAGTGCCCTATCATAAACACTATTTGAACAGTGCCCCATCATAAACACTATTTAAACATTGCCACATCATAAACACTATATAAACAGTGCCACCATCATAAACACTATTTAAATAGTGCCCCCATCATAAACACTATTTAGACAGTGCCCCATCATAAACACTATATAAACAGTGCCCCCATCATGAACACTATATAAACAGTGCCCCGATCATAAACACTATTTAGACAGTGCCCCCATCATAAACACTATTTAAAAAGTGCCCCCATCATAAACACTATTTAAACAGTGCCCCCATCATAAACACTATATAAACAGTGCCACCATCATAAACACTATTTAAATAGTGCCCCCATCATAAACACTATTTAGACAGTGCCCCATCATAAACACTATATAAACAGTGCCCCCATCATAAACACTATATAAACATTGCCCCCATCATAAACACTATTTAGACAGTGCCCCCATCATAAACACTATTTAAACAGAGCCCCATCATAAACACTATTCAAAAATTGCCACATCATAAACACTATTTAAACAGTGCCCTATCATAAACACTATTTAAACAGTGCCCCCATCATAAACACTATTTAAAAAGTGCCCCCATCATATACACTATTTAAACAGTTCCCCCATCATAAACACTATATAAACAGTGCCCCATCATAAACACTATTTATACAGAGCCACCATCATAAACACAATTCAAACAGTGCCCCCATCATAAACACTATATAAACAGTGCCCCATCATAAACACTATATAAACAGTGCTCCCATCATAAACACTATATAAACAGTGCCCCATCATAAACACTATTTAAACAGTGCCCCCATCACAAACACTATATAAACAGTGCCCCCATCATAACCACTATATAAACAATGCCCCTTTCATAAACACAATATAAACAATGCCCCATCATAAACACTATTTAAACAGTGCCCTATCATAAAAACTATTTAAACAGTGCCCACATCATAAACGCTATTTAATAAGTGCCCCCATCATAAACACTATATAAACAGTTCCCCCATCTTAAACACTATATAAACAGTGCCCCCATCATAAACACTATATAAACAGTGGCCCCATCATAAACACTATTTAAACAGTGCCCCCATCATAAACACTATTTAGACAGTGTCCCATCATAAATACTATATAAACAGTGCCCCCATCATAAACACTATAAAAACAGTGCCCCCATCATAAACACTATATAAACAGTGCCCCCATCATAAACACTATTTAGTCAGTGCCCCCATCATAAACACTATTTAAACAGTGCCCCACCATAAACACTATTTAAACATTGCCTCATCATAAACACTATTTAAACAGTGCCCCATCATAAACACTATTTATACATTGCCACATCATAAACACTATTTAAACAGTGCCCTATCATAAACACTATTTAAACAGTGCCCCCATCATAAACACTATTTAACAAGTGCCGCCATCATAAACACTATTTAAACTGTTCCCCCATCATAAACACTATATAAACAGTGCCCCCATCATAAACACTATATAAACATTGCCACCATCATAAACACTATATAAACAGTGTCCCATCAGAAACACTATATAAACAGTGCCCCCATCATAAACACTATATAAACAGTGCCCCCATCATAAACACCATATAAACAGTGCCCCCATCATAAACACTATTTAGACAGGGACCCCATCATAAACACGATTTAAACAGTGCCCCATCATAAACACTATTTAAACATTGCCACATCATAAACATTATTTAAAAAGTGCCCCCATCATAAACACTATTTAAACAGTGCTTCATCATAAACATTATTTAAAAAGTGCCCCCATCATAAACACTATTTAAACAGTGCTTCATCATAAATACTATATAAACAGTGCCCCCATCATAAACACTATATAAACAAGACCCCATCATAAACCCTATTTATACAGAGCCACCATCATAAACACAATTCAAACAGTGCCCCCATCATAAACACTATTTATGCAGTGCCCCCATCATAAACACTATATAAACAGTGCTCCATCATAAAAACTATATAAACAATGCCCCCATCATAAACACTATATAAATGGTGCCCACATCATAAAAACTATATAAACTGTACCACATCAAAAACACTATATAAACAGTGCCCCCATTGTAAACACTATATAAACAGTGCCCCCATCATAAACACTATATAAACAGTGCCGCCATCATAAACACTATATAAACAGCACCCCATCATAAACACTATTTAAACAGTGCCCCCATCATAAACACTATATAAACAGTGCCGCCATCATAAACACTATATAAACAGCACCCCATCATAAACACTATTTAAACAGTGCCCCCATCATAAATACTATATAAACAGTGCCCCCATCATTAACACTAATTAAACATTTCCCTCTTCATAAAATCTATTTAAACAGTGCCCACATCATAAACACTATATAAACAATGCCCCCTTCATAAACACTATTTAAACAGTGCCCCCATCATACACTCTATATAAACAGTGTCCCTTCATAAAAACTATATAAACAGTGCCCCATCATAAACACTATATAATCAGTGCTCCCATCATAAACACTATATAAGAAGTGCCCCATCGCAAACACTATTTAAACAGTGCCCCCATCATAAACACTATATTAACAGTGCCCCCATCATAAACACTATATTAACAGTGCCCCCATCATAAACACTATATAAACAGTGCCCCCATCATAAACACTATTTAAACAGTGCCCCCATCATAAACACTATATAAACAGTGCTCCCATCATAAACACTATATAAACAGTGCCCCATCATAAACACTATATAAACAGTGCTCCCATCATAAACACTATATAAGAAGTGCCCCATCGCAAACACTATTTAAACAGTGCCCCCATCATAAACACTATATTAACAGTGCCCCCATCATAAACACTATATAAACATTGCCACCATCATAAACACTATTTAAAAAGAGCCCCCATCATAAACACTATATAAACAGTGCCCCATCATAAACACTATATAAACAGCGCCCCCTTCATAAACACTATATAAACAGTGCCCCCTTCATAAACACTATATAAACAGTGACCCCATCATAAACACTATATAAACACTGCCCCCATCATAAACACTATATAAACAGTGCCCCCTTCATAAACACTATATAAACAGTGCCACAATCATAAACACTATTTAAACAGTGCCCCATCATAAACACTATTTAATCCGTGCCCCCATCATAAACACTACACAAACAGTGCCCCATCATAAACACTATATAAAGAGTGCCCCCATTATAAACACTATATAAACAGTGCCCCATCATATACACTATTTAAACAGTGCCCCCATCATAAACACTATATAAACAGTGCCCCCATCATAAACACTATATAAACTGTGCCCCATCATAAACACTATTTAAACAATGCCCCCATCATAAACACTATATAAACACTGCCCCATCATAAACAGTATTTAAACTGTGCCCCATCATAAACACTATTTAAACAATGCCCCCATCATAAACACTATATAAACAGTGCCCGCAGCATAAACCCTATTTAAACAGTGCCCCCATCATAAACACTAGTTAAACATTGCCCTGATCATAAACACTGTATAAACAGAGCCCCCATCAAAAACACTATATAAACAGTGCCGCCATCATAAACACTATATCAACAGTGTCCCCATCATAAACACTATTTAAACAGTGCCTCCATCATAAACACTATTTAAAATGTTCCCCATCATAAACACTATATAAACAGTGCCCCAATCATAAACACTAATTATACTGTGCTCCATCATAAACACTATTTAAAAAGTGCCCCCATCATAAACTCTATATAAACAGTGCCCCATCATAAACACTATTTAAACAGTTCCCACATCATAAAAACTATATAAACAGTGCTACTATCAATAACACTATTTGAACAGTTCCCACATCATATAAACTATATAAACAGTGCTACTATCATAAACACTATTTAAACAGTGCCCACATCATAAACACTATTTAAACTGTGCCCTCATCATAAACACTATTTAAACAGTGCCCCCATCATGAACACTATATAAACAGTGCCCCCATCATAAACACTATATAAACAGTGCCCCCATCATAAACACTATATCAACAGTGTCCCCATCATAAACACTAAATAAACAGTGCCCCCATCATAAACACTATATAAACAGTGCCCCCATCATAAACACTATATAAACAGTGCCCCCATCATAAACTCTATTTAAAAAGTGCCCCCGTCATAAAAACGATTTAGACAGTGCCCCATCATAAACACTATATAAACAGTGCCCCCATCATAAACACAATTTAAACAGTGCCCCCATTATAAACACTATATAAACTGTGCCACCATCATAAACACTATATAAACAGTGCCCCCATCATAAACACTATATAAACAGTGCCCCCATCATAAACACTATATAAAATGTGCCTCATCATAAACACTATTTAAACAGTGCCCCATCATATACACTATTTAAACAGTGCCCCCATTATAAACACTATATAAACAGTGCCCCTATCATAAACACTATATAAACAGTGCCCCCATCATAAACACTATATAAACAGTGCCCTCATCATAAACACTATATAAACTGTGCTTCATCATAAACACTATATCAACAGTGTCCCCATCATAAACAATATTTAAACAGTGTCTCCATCATAAACACTATTTAAAATGTTCCCCATCATAAACACTATATAAACAGTGCCCCAATCATAAACACTAATTATACTGTGCTCCATCATAAACACTATTTAAAAAGTGCCCCCATCATAAACTCTATATAAACAGTGCCCCATCATAAACACTATTTAAACAGTTCCCACATCATAAAAACTATATAAACAGTGCTACTATCATTAACACTATTTGAACAGTTCCCACATCATAAAAACTATATAAACAGTGCTACTATCATAAACACTATTTAAACAGTGCCCACATCATAAACACTATTTAAACTGTGCCCTCATCATAAACACTATTTAAACAGTGCCCCCATCATGAACACTATATAAACAGTGCCCCCATCATAAACACTATATAAACAGTGCCCCCATCATAAACACTATATCAACAGTGTCCCCATCATAAACACTAAATAAACAGTGCCCCCATCATAAACACTATATAAACACTGCCCCCATCATAAACACTATATAAACAGTGCCCCCATCATAAACTCTATTTAAAAAGTGCCCCCGTCATAAAAACGATTTAGACAGTGCCCCATCATAAACACTATATAATCAGTGCCCCCATCATAAACACGATTTAAACAGTGCCCCCATTATAAACACTATATAAACTGTGCCACCATCATAAACACTATATAAACAGTGCCCCCATCATAAACACTATATAAACAGTGCCCCCATCATAAACACTATATAAAATGTGCCTCATCATAAACACTATTTAAACAGTGCCCCATCATATACACTATTTAAACAGTGCCCCCATTATAAACACTATATAAACAGTGCCCCTATCATAAACACTATATAAACAGTGCCCCCATCATAAACACTATATAAACAGTGCCCTCATCATAAACACTATATAAACTGTGCTTCATCATAAACACTATTTAAACAGTGCCCCATCATATACACTATTTAAACAGTGCCCCCATTATAAACACTATATAAACAGTGCCCCCATCATAAACACTATATAAACAGTGCCCCCATCATAAACACTATATAAACAGTGCCCCCATCATAAACACTATATAAACAGTGCCCCCATCATAATCACTATATAAACAGTGCCCGCAGCATAAACCCTAAATAAACAGTGCCCCCATCATAAACACTAGTTAAACATTGCCCTGATCACAAACACTATATAAACACTGCCCCCATACACATACACTATTTAAACAGTGCCCCCATCATAAACAGTATATAAACAGTGCCCCATCATAAACACTATATAAACAGTGCCCCCATCATAAACACTATATAAACAGTGCCCCCATCATAAACATTATATCAACAGTTAACCCATCATAAACACTATTTAAACATTGCCCCCATATAACCACTATATAAACAGTCCCCCATCATAAATACTATATAAACAGTGCCCCCATCATAAACACTATATAAACAGAGCCCCCATCATAGACACTATATAGTCAGTGCCCCATCATAAACACTATGTAAAGAGTGCACCCATCATAAACACTATATAAACACTGCACCATCATAAACACTATATAAACAGTGCCCCCATCATAAACAGTATATAAACAGTGCCCCATCGTAAACACTATATAAACAGTGCCCCCATTATAAAAACTATTTAAACAGTGCCCCATCATAAACACTATTTAAACAGTGCCCCCTTCATAAACACTATTTAAACAGTGCCCCCATCATAAACACTATTTAAACAGTACCTGCATCATAAACACTATTTAAACAGTACCCAAATCATAAACACTATATAAACAGTGCCCCCATCATAAACACTATATAAACAGTGCCCCCATCATAAACACTATATCAACTGTGCCCCCATCATAAACACTATTTAAACAGGGCCCCCATCATAAACACTATTTAAACAGTTCCCCCATCATAAACACTATATAAGCAGTGCCCCCATTATAAACACTATTTAAACTGTGCTCCATCATAAACACTATTTAAAAAGTGACCCCATCATAAACACTATTTAAACAGTGCACCCATCATAAACTCTACATAAACAGTGCCCAATCATAAACACTATTTAAACATTTCCCACAACATAAAAACTATATAAACAGTGCCACCATCATAAACACTATATAAACAGTGCACCATCATAAACACTATTTATAAAGTGCCCCATCATAAACACTATATAAACAGTGCCCTCATCATAAACACTATATAAACCGTGCCCCCATCATAAACACTATATAAACAGTGCTCCCATCATAAACACTGTATAAACAGTGCCCCATCATAAACACTATATAAACAGTGCCCCATCATAAACACTATATAAAAAGTGCCCCATCATAAACACTATTTAAACATTGCCACATCATAAACACTATTTAAACAGAGCTCTATCATAAACACTATTTAAACAGTGCCCCCATCATAAACACTATTTAAAAAGTGCCCCCATCATAAACACTATTTAAACAGTTCCCCCATCATAAACACTATATAAACAGTGACACCATCATAAACACTATTTAAACAGTGCACCTATCATAAACACTATATAAACAGTGCCCCCATCATAAACACTATATAAACAGGGCCCCATCATAAACAATATTTAGACAGTGCCCCCATCATAAACACTATTTAAACAGTGCCCCATCATAAACACAAATAAACATTGCCACATCATAAACACTATTTAATCAGTGCCCTATCATAAACACTATTTAAACAGTGCCCCCATCATAAACTCTGTTTCAACAGTGCCCCATCATAAACTCTATTTAAACATTGCCACATCATAAACACTATATAAACAGTGCCACCATCATAAACACTATTTAAATAGTGCCCCCATCATAAACACTATTTAGACAGTGCCCCCATCATAAACACTATATAAACAGTGCCCCGAACATAAACACTATTTAGACAGTGCCCCCATCATAAACACTATTTAAACAGAGCCCCATCATAAACACTATTCAAAAATTGCAACATCATAAACACTATTTAAACAGTGCCCTATCATAAACACTATTTAAACAGTGCCCCCATCATAAACACTATTTAAAAAGTGCCCCCATCATAAACACTATTTAAACAGTGCCCCCATCATAAACACTATATAAACAGTGCCACCATCATAAACACTATTTAAATAGTGCCCCCATCATAAACACTATTTAGACAGTGCCCCATCATAAACACTATATAAACAGTGCCCCCATCATAAACACTATATAAACATTGCCCCCATCATAAACACTATTTAGACAGTGCCCCCATCATAAACACTATTTAAACAGAGCCCCATCATAAACACTATTCAAAAATTACCACATCATAAACACTATTTAAACAGTGCCCTATCATAAACACTATTTAAACAGTGCCCCCATCATAAACACTATTTAAAAAGTGCCCCCATCATAAACACTATTTAAACAGTGCCCCCATCATAAACACTATATAAACAGTGCCCCATCATAAACACTATTTATACAGAGCCACCATCATAAACACAATTCAAACAGTGCCCCCATCATAAACACTATATAAACAGTGCCCCATCATAAACACTATATAAACAGTGCTGCCATCATAAACACTATATAAACAGTGCCCCATCATAAACACTATATAAAAAGTGCCCCATCATAAACACTATTTAAACATTGCCACATCATAAACACAATTTAAACAGAGCTCTATCATAAACACTATTTAAACAGTGCCCCCATCATAAACACTATTTAAAAAGTGCCCCCATCATAAACACTATTTAAACAGTTCCCCCATCATAAACACTATATAAACAGTGACACCATCATAAACACTATATAAACAGTGCCCCGATCATAAACACTATTTAGACAGTGCCCCCATCATAAAGACTATTTAAACAGAGCCCCATCATAAACACTATTCAAAAATTGCAACATCATAAACACTATTTAAACAGTGCCCCCATCATAAACACTATATAAACAGTGCCCCATCATAAACACTATTTATACAGAGCCACCATCATAAACACAATTCAAACAGTGCCCCCATCATAAACACTATATAAACAGTGCCCCATCATAAACACTATATAAACAGTGCTCCCATCATAAACACTATATAAACAGTGCCCCATCATAAACACTATTTAAACAGTGCCCCCATCACAAACACTATATAAACAGTGCCCCCATCATAACCACTATATAAACAGTGCCCCTTTCATAAACACAATATAAACAATGCCCCATCATAAACACTATTTAAACAGTGCCCTATCATAAAAACTATTTAAACAGTGCCCACATCATAAACGCTATTTAATAAGTGCCCCCATCATAAACACTATATAAACAGTTCCCCCGTCATAAACACTATATAAACAGTGCCCCCATCATAAACACTATATAAACAGTGGCCCCATCATAAACACTATTTAAACAGTGCCCCCATCATAAACACTATTTAGACAGTGTCCCATCATAAATACTATATAAACAGTGCCCCCATCATAAACACTATAAAAACAGTGCCCCCATCATAACCACTATATAAACAGTGCCCCCATCATAAACACTATTTAGTCAGTGCCCACATCATAAACACTATTTAAACAGTGCCCCACCATAAACACTATTTCAACAGTGCCCCATCATAAACACTATTTAAACATTGCCACATCATAAACACTATTTAAACAGTGCCCTATCATAATCACTATTTAAACAGTGCCCCCATCATAAACACTATTTAACAAGTGCCGCCATCATAAACACTATTTAAACTGTTCCCCCATCATAAACACTATATAAACAGTGCCCCCATCATAAACACTATATAAACATTGCCACCATCATAAACACTATATAAACAGTGTCCCATCAGAAACACTATATAAACAGTGCCCCCATCATAAACACTATATAAACAGTGCCCCAATCATAAACACTAATTATACTGTGCTCCATCATAAACACTATTTAAAAAGTGCCCCCATCATAAACTCTATATAAACAGTGCCCCATCATAAACACTATTTAAACAGTTCCCACATCATAAAAACTATATAAACAGTGCTACTATCAATAACACTATTTGAACAGTTCCCACATCATATAAACTATATAAACAGTGCTACTATCATAAACACTATTTAAACAGTGCCCACATCATAAACACTATTTAAACTGTGCCCTCATCATAAACACTATTTAAACAGTGCCCCCATCATGAACACTATATAAACAGTGCCCCCATCATAAACACTATATAAACAGTGCCCCCATCATAAACACTATATCAACAGTGTCCCCATCATAAACACTAAATAAACAGTGCCCCCATCATAAACACTATATAAACACTGCCCCCATCATAAACACTATATAAACAGTGCCCCCATCATAAACTCTATTTAAAAAGTGCCCCCGTCATAAAAACGATTTAGACAGTGCCCCATCATAAACACTATATAAACAGTGCCCCCATCATAAACACAATTTAAACAGTGCCCCCATTATAAACACTATATAAACTGTGCCACCATCATAAACACTATATAAACAGTGCCCCCATCATAAACACTATATAAACAGTGCCCCCATCATAAACACTATATAAAATGTGCCTCATCATAAACACTATTTAAACAGTGCCCCATCATATACACTATTTAAACAGTGCCCCCATTATAAACACTATATAAACAGTGCCCCTATCATAAACACTATATAAACAGTGCCCCCATCATAAACACTATATAAACAGTGCCCTCATCATAAACACTATATAAACTGTGCTTCATCATAAACACTATATCAACAGTGTCCCCATCATAAACAATATTTAAACAGTGTCTCCATCATAAACACTATTTAAAATGTTCCCCATCATAAACACTATATAAACAGTGCCCCAATCATAAACACTAATTATACTGTGCTCCATCATAAACACTATTCAAAAAGTGCCCCCATCATAAACTCTATATAAACAGTGCCCCATCATAAACACTATTTAAACAGTTCCCACATCATAAAAACTATATAAACAGTGCTACTATCATTAACACTATTTGAACAGTTCCCACATCATAAAAACTATATAAACAGTGCTACTATCATAAACACTATTTAAACAGTGCCCACATCATAAACACTATTTAAACTGTGCCCTCATCATAAACACTATTTAAACAGTGCCCCCATCATGAACACTATATAAACAGTGCCCCCATCATAAACACTATATAAACAGTGCCCCCATCATAAACACTATATCAACAGTGTCCCCATCATAAACACTAAATAAACAGTGCCCCCATCATAAACACTATATAAACACTGCCCCCATCATAAACACTATATAAACAGTGCCCCCATCATAAACTCTATTTAAAAAGTGCCCCCGTCATAAAAACGATTTAGACAGTGCCCCATCATAAACACTATATAATCAGTGCCCCCATCATAAACACGATTTAAACAGTGCCCCCATTATAAACACTATATAAACTGTGCCACCATCATAAACACTATATAAACAGTGCCCCCATCATAAACACTATATAAACAGTGCCCCCATCATAAACACTATATAAAATGTGCCTCATCATAAACACTATTTAAACAGTGCCCCATCATATACACTATTTAAACAGTGCCCCCATTATAAACACTATATAAACAGTGCCCCTATCATAAACACTATATAAACAGTGCCCCCATCATAAACACTATATAAACAGTGCCCTCATCATAAACACTATATAAACTGTGCTTCATCATAAACACTATTTAAACAGTGCCCCATCATATACACTATTTAAACAGTGCCCCCATTATAAACACTATATAAACAGTGCCCCCATCATAAACACTATATAAACAGTGCCCCCATCATAAACACTATATAAACAGTGCCCCCATCATAAACACTATATAAACAGTGCCCCCATCATAATCACTATATAAACAGTGCCCGCAGCATAAACCCTAAATAAACAGTGCCCCCATCATAAACACTAGTTAAACATTGCCCTGATCACAAACACTATATAAACACTGCCCCCATACACATACACTATTTAAACAGTGCCCCCATCATAAACAGTATATAAACAGTGCCCCATCATAAACACTATATAAACAGTGCCCCCATCATAAACACTATATAAACAGTGCCCCCATCATAAACATTATATCAACAGTTAACCCATCATAAACACTATTTAAACATTGCCCCCATATAACCACTATATAAACAGTCCCCCATCATAAATACTATATAAACAGTGCCCCCATCATAAACACTATATAAACAGAGCCCCCATCATAGACACTATATAGTCAGTGCCCCATCATAAACACTATGTAAAGAGTGCACCCATCATAAACACTATATAAACACTGCACCATCATAAACACTATATAAACAGTGCCCCCATCATAAACAGTATATAAACAGTGCCCCATCGTAAACACTATATAAACAGTGCCCCCATTATAAAAACTATTTAAACAGTGCCCCATCATAAACACTATATAAACAGTGCCCCCTTCATAAACACTATTTAAACAGTGCCCCCATCATAAACACTATTTAAACAGTACCTGCATCATAAACACTATTTAAACAGTACCCAAATCATAAACACTATATAAACAGTGCCCCCATCATAAACACTATATAAACAGTGCCCCCATCATAAACACTATATCAACTGTGCCCCCATCATAAACACTATTTAAACAGGGCCCCCATCATAAACACTATTTAAACAGTTCCCCCATCATAAACACTATATAAGCAGTGCCCCCATTATAAACACTATTTAAACTGTGCTCCATCATAAACACTATTTAAAAAGTGACCCCATCATAAACACTATTTAAACAGTGCACCCATCATAAACTCTACATAAACAGTGCCCAATCATAAACACTATTTAAACATTTCCCACAACATAAAAACTATATAAACAGTGCCACCATCATAAACACTATATAAACAGTGCACCATCATAAACACTATTTATAAAGTGCCCCATCATAAACACTATATAAACAGTGCCCTCATCATAAACACTATATAAACCGTGCCCCCATCATAAACACTATATAAACAGTGCTCCCATCATAAACACTGTATAAACAGTGCCCCATCATAAACACTATATAAACAGTGCCCCATCATAAACACTATATAAAAAGTGCCCCATCATAAACACTATTTAAACATTGCCACATCATAAACACTATTTAAACAGAGCTCTATCATAAACACTATTTAAACAGTGCCCCCATCATAAACACTATTTAAAAAGTGCCCCCATCATAAACACTATTTAAACAGTTCCCCCATCATAAACACTATATAAACAGTGACACCATCATAAACACTATTTAAACAGTGCACCTATCATAAACACTATATAAACAGTGCCCCCATCATAAACACTATATAAACAGGGCCCCATCATAAACAATATTTAGACAGTGCCCCCATCATAAACACTATTTAAACAGTGCCCCATCATAAACACAAATAAACATTGCCACATCATAAACACTATTTAATCAGTGCCCTATCATAAACACTATTTAAACAGTGCCCCCATCATAAACTCTGTTTCAACAGTGCCCCATCATAAACTCTATTTAAACATTGCCACATCATAAACACTATATAAACAGTGCCACCATCATAAACACTATTTAAATAGTGCCCCCATCATAAACACTATTTAGACAGTGCCCCCATCATAAACACTATATAAACAGTGCCCCGATCATAAACACTATTTAGACAGTGCCCCCATCATAAACACTATTTAAACAGAGCCCCATCATAAACACTATTCAAAAATTGCAACATCATAAACACTATTTAAACAGTGCCCTATCATAAACACTATTTAAACAGTGCCCCCATCATAAACACTATTTAAAAAGTGCCCCCATCATAAACACTATTTAAACAGTGCCCCCATCATAAACACTATATAAACAGTGCCACCATCATAAACACTATTTAAATAGTGCCCCCATCATAAACACTATTTAGACAGTGCCCCATCATAAACACTATATAAACAGTGCCCCCATCATAAACACTATATAAACATTGCCCCCATCATAAACACTATTTAGACAGTGCCCCCATCATAAACACTATTTAAACAGAGCCCCATCATAAACACTATTCAAAAATTACCACATCATAAACACTATTTAAACAGTGCCCTATCATAAACACTATTTAAACAGTGCCCCCATCATAAACACTATTTAAAAAGTGCCCCCATCATAAACACTATTTAAACAGTGCCCCCATCATAAACACTATATAAACAGTGCCCCATCATAAACACTATTTATACAGAGCCACCATCATAAACACAATTCAAACAGTGCCCCCATCATAAACACTATATAAACAGTGCCCCATCATAAACACTATATAAACAGTGCTGCCATCATAAACACTATATAAACAGTGCCCCATCATAAACACTATATAAAAAGTGCCCCATCATAAACACTATTTAAACATTGCCACATCATAAACACAATTTAAACAGAGCTCTATCATAAACACTATTTAAACAGTGCCCCCATCATAAACACTATTTAAAAAGTGCCCCCATCATAAACACTATTTAAACAGTTCCCCCATCATAAACACTATATAAACAGTGACACCATCATAAACACTATATAAACAGTGCCCCGATCATAAACACTATTTAGACAGTGCCCCCATCATAAACACTATTTAAACAGAGCCCCATCATAAACACTATTCAAAAATTGCAACATCATAAACACTATTTAAACAGTGCCCCCATCATAAACACTATATAAACAGTGCCCCATCATAAACACTATTTATACAGAGCCACCATCATAAACACAATTCAAACAGTGCCCCCATCATAAACACTATATAAACAGTGCCCCATCATAAACACTATATAAACAGTGCTCCCATCATAAACACTATATAAACAGTGCCCCATCATAAACACTATTTAAACAGTGCCCCCATCACAAACACTATATAAACAGTGCCCCCATCATAACCACTATATAAACAGTGCCCCTTTCATAAACACAATATAAACAATGCCCCATCATAAACACTATTTAAACAGTGCCCTATCATAAAAACTATTTAAACAGTGCCCACATCATAAACGCTATTTAATAAGTGCCCCCATCATAAACACTATATAAACAGTTCCCCCGTCATAAACACTATATAAACAGTGCCCCCATCATAAACACTATATAAACAGTGGCCCCATCATAAACACTATTTAAACAGTGCCCCCATCATAAACACTATTTAGACAGTGTCCCATCATAAATACTATATAAACAGTGCCCCCATCATAAACACTATAAAAACAGTGCCCCCATCATAACCACTATATAAACAGTGCCCCCATCATAAACACTATTTAGTCAGTGCCCACATCATAAACACTATTTAAACAGTGCCCCACCATAAACACTATTTCAACAGTGCCCCATCATAAACACTATTTAAACATTGCCACATCATAAACACTATTTAAACAGTGCCCTATCATAATCACTATTTAAACAGTGCCCCCATCATAAACACTATTTAACAAGTGCCGCCATCATAAACACTATTTAAACTGTTCCCCCATCATAAACACTATATAAACAGTGCCCCCATCATAAACACTATATAAACATTGCCACCATCATAAACACTATATAAACAGTGTCCCATCAGAAACACTATATAAACAGTGCCCCCATCATAAACACTATATAAACAGTGCCCCCATCATAAACACCATATAAACAGTGCCCCCATCATAAACACTATTTAGACAGGGCCCCCATCATAAACACGATTTAAACAGTGCCCCATCATAAACACTATTTAAACATTGCCACATCATAAACACTATTTATACAGAGCCCTATCATAAACACTATTTAAACAGTGCCCCCATCATAAACATTATTTAAAAAGTGCCCCCATCATAAACACTATTTAAACAGTGCTTCATCATAAATACTATATAAACAGTGCCCCCATCATAAACACTATATAAACAAGACCCCATCATAAACCCTATTTATACAGAGCCACCATCATAAACACAATTCAAACAGTGCCCCCATCATAAACACTATTTAAACAGTGCCCCCATCATAAACACTATTTATGCAGTGCCCCCATCATAAACACTATATAAACAGTGCTCCATCATAAAAACTATATAAACAGTGCCCCCATCATAAACACTATATAAATGGTGCCCACATCATAAAAACAATATAAACTGTACCCCATCAAAAACACTATATAAACAGTGCCCCCATCATAAACACTATATAAACAGTGCCGCCATCATAAACACTATATAAACAGCACCCCATCATAAACACTATTTAAACAGTGCCCCCATCATAAATACTATATAAACAGTGCCCCCATCATAAACCCTTTATAAATAGTGCCCCCATCATTAACACTAATTAAACATTTCCCCCACCATAAACACTATATAAACATTGCCGGCAGCGTTAACCCTATTTAAACAGTGGCCCCATGATAAAAACTATTTAAACAGTGCGCACATCATAAACACTATATAAACACTGCCCCCTTCATAAACACTATTTAAACAGTGCCCCCATCATACACTCTATATAAACAGTGTCCCTTCATATTAACTATATAAACAGTGGCCCCATCATAAACACTATTTAAACAGTGCCCCCATCATAAACACTATATAAACAGTGCCCCATCATAAACACTATTTAAACAGTGCTCCCATCATAAACACTATATAAACAGTGCCCCATCATAAACACTATATAAACAGTGCTCCCATCATAAACACTATATAAGAAGTGCCCCATCGCAAACACTATTTAAACAGTGCCCCCATCATAAACACTATATTAACAGTGCCCCCATCATAAACACTATATAAACATTGCCACCATCATAAACACTATTTAAAAAGTGCCCCCATCATAAACACTATATAAACAGTGCCCCATCATAAACACTATATAAACAGCGCCCCCTTCATAAACACTATATAAACAGTGCCCCTTCATAAACACTATTTAAAAAGTGCCCCCATCATAAACACTATTTAAACAGTGCCCCCATCATAATCACTATATAAACAGTGCCACCATCATAAACACTATTTAAATAGTGCCCCCATCATAAACACTATTTAGACAGTGCCCCATCATAAACACTATATAAACAGTGCCCCCATCATAAACACTATATAAACATTGCCCCCATCATAAACACTATTTAGACAGTGCCCCCATCATAAACACTATTTAAACAGAGCCCCATCATAAACACTATTCAAAAATTGCCACATCATAAACACTATTTAAACAGTGCCCTATCATAAACACTATTTAAACAGTGCCCCCATCATAAACACTATTTAAAAAGTGCCCCCATCATAAACACTATTTAAACAGTGCCCCCATCATAAACACTATATAAACAGTGCCCCATCATAAACACTATTTATACAGAGCCACCATCATAAACACAATTCAAACAGTGCCCCCATCATAAACACTATATAAACAGTGCCCCATCATAAACACTATATAAACAGTGCTCCCATCATAAACACTATATAAACAGTGCCCCATCATAAACACTATTTAAACAGTGCCCCCATCACAAACACTATATAAACAGTGCCCCCATCATAACCACTATACAAACAGTGCCCCTTTCATAAACACAATATAAACAATGCCCCATCATAAACACTATTTAAACAGTGCCCTATCATAAAAACTATTTAAACAGTGCCCACATCATAAACGCTATTTAATAAGTGCCCCCATCATAAACACTATATAAACAGTTCCCCCATCATAAACACTATATAAACAGTGCCCCCATCATAAACACTATATAAACAGTGGCCCCATCATAAACACTATTTAAACAGTGCCCCCATCATAAACACTATTTAGACAGTGTCCCATCATAAACACTATATAAACAGTGCCCCCATCATAAACACTATAAAAACAGTGCCCCCATCATAAACACTATATAAACAGTGCCCCCATCATAAACACTATTTAGTCAGTGCCCCCATCATAAACACTATTTAAACAGTGCCCCACCATAAACACTATTTAAACATTGCCTCATCATAAACACTATTTAAACAGTGCCCCACCATAAACACTATTTAAACATTGCCTCATCATAAACACTATTTAAACAGTGCCCCCATCATAAACACTATTTCAACAGTGCCCCATCATAAACACTATTTAAACATTGCCACATCATAAACACTATTTAAACAGTGCCCTATCATAAACACTATTTAAACAGTGCCCCCATCATAAACACTATTTAACAAGTGCCGCCATCATAAACACTATTTAAACTGTTCCCCCATCATAAACACTATATAAACAGTGCCCCCATCATAAACACTATATAAACATTGCCACCATCATAAACACTATATAAACAGTGTCCCATCAGAAACACTATATAAACAGTGCCCCCATCATAAACACTATATAAACAGTGCCCCCATCATAAATACCATATAAACAGTGCCCCCATCATAAACACTATTTAGACAGGGCCCCCATCATAAACACGATTTAAACAGTGCCCCATCATAAACACTATTTAAACATTGCCACATCATAAACACTATTTATACAGAGTTCTATCATAAACACTATTTAAACAGTGCCCCCATCATAAACATTATTTAAAAAGTGCCCCCATCATAAACACTATTTAAACAGTGCTTCATCATAAATACTATATAAACAGTGCCCCCATCATAAACACTATATAAACAAGACCCCATCATAAACCCTATTTATAGAGAGCCACCATCATAAACACAATTCAAACAGTGCCCCCATCATAAACACTATTTAAACAGTGCCCCCATCATAAACACTATTTATGCAGTGCTCCCATCATAAACACTGTATAAACAGTGCCCCCATCATAAACTCTATATAAACAGTGCCCTATCATAAACACTATTTAAACAGTGCCCCCATCACAAACACTATTTAAAAAGTGCCCCCATCATAAACAATATTTAAACAGTGCTTCATCATAAACACTATTTAAACAGTGCCCCCATCATAAACAGTATATAAACAGTGCCCCATCATAAACACTATATAAAAAGTGCCCCCATCATAAACACTATTTAAACAGTGCCCCCATCATAAACACTGTATAAACAGTGGCCCCATCATAAACATTATTTAAACAGTGCCCCCATCATAAACACTATATAAACAGTGCTACCATCATTAACACTATATAAAAGTGCCCCATCATAAACATTATATAAACAGTGCTCCCATCATAAACACTATATAAACAGTGACCCATCATAAACATTATATAAACAGTGCTCCCATTATAAACACTATATAAACAGTGCCCCATCATAAACACTATTTAAACAGTGCCACCATCATAAACACTATATAAACAGTGCCCCCATCATAAACACTATATAAACAGGGCCCCCTTCATAAACAGTATATATACAGTGCCCCATCATAAACACTATTTAAACAGTGCCCCATCATAAACACTATTTAAACAGTGCCCCCATTATAAACACTATATAAACTGTGCCACCATCATAAACACTATATAAACTGTGCCCCCATCATAAACACTATATAAACAGTGCCCCTATCATAAACACTATATAAACTCTGCCTCATCATAAACACTATTTAATCAGTGCCCCATCATATACACTATTTAAACAGTGCCCCCATTATAAACACTATATAAATAGTGCCCCCATCATAATCACTATACAAAGAGTGCCCCCATCATAAACACTAAATAAACAGTGCCCCCATCATAAACACTATATAAACTGTGCCCCCATCATAAACACTATATAAACAGTGCCCCCATCATAAACACTATATAAACAGTGCCCCCATCATAATCACTATATAAACAGTGCCCGCCGCATAAACCCTAAATAAACAGTGCCCCCATTATAAACACTAGTTAAACATTGCCCTGATCACAAACACTACATACACACTGCCCCCATACACAAACACTATTTAAACAGTGCCCCCATCATAAACAGTATATAAACAGTGCCCCATCATAAACACTATATAAACAGTGCCCCCATCATAAACACTATATAAAAAGTGCCCCCATCATAAACATTATATCAACAGTTAACCCATCATAAACACTATTTAAACATTGCCCCCATCATAACCACTATATAAACAGTCCCCCATCATAAATACTATATAAACAGTGCCCCCATCATAAACACATTATAAACAGAGCCCCCATCATAGACAATATATAGTCAGTGCCCCATCATAAATACTATGTAAAGGGTGCACCCATCATAAACACTATATAAACACTTCCCCATCATAAACACTATATAAACAGTGCCCCCATCATAAACAGTATATAAACAGTGCCCCATCATAAACACTATATAAACAGTGCCCCCATTATAAAAACTATTTAAACAGTGCCCCATCATAAACACTATTTAAGCAGTGCCCCCATCACAAACACTATATAAACAGCGCCCCCTTCATAAACACTATATAAACAGTGCACCTTCATAAACACTATTTAAAAAGTGCCCCCATCATAAACACTATTTAAACAGTGCCCCCATCATAATCACTATATAAACAGTGCCACCATCATAAACACTATTTAAATAGTGCCCCCATCATAAACACTATTTAGACAGTGCCCCATCATAAACACTATATAAACAGTGCCCCCATCATAAACACTATATAAACATTGCCCCCATCATAAACACTATTTAGACAGTGCCCCCATCATAAACACTATTTAAACAGAGCCCCATCATAAACACTATTCAAAAATTGCCACATCATAAACACTATTTAAACAGTGCCCTATCATAAACACTATTTAAACAGTGCCCCCATCATAAACACTATTTAAAAAGTGCCCCCATCATAAACACTATTTAAACAGTGCCCCCATCATAAACACTATATAAACAGTGCCCCATCATAAACACTATTTATACAGAGCCACCATCATAAACACAATTCAAACAGTGCCCCCATCATAAACACTATATAAACAGTGCCCCATCATAAACACTATATAAACAGTGCTCCCATCATAAACACTATATAAACAGTGCCCCATCATAAACACTATTTAAACAGTGCCCCCATCACAAACACTATATAAACAGTGCCCCCATCATAACCACTATACAAACAGTGCCCCTTTCATAAACACAATATAAACAATGCCCCATCATAAACACTATTTAAACAGTGCCCTATCATAAAAACTATTTAAACAGTGCCCACATCATAAACGCTATTTAATAAGTGCCCCCATCATAAACACTATATAAACAGTTCCCCCATCATAAACACTATATAAACAGTGCCCCCATCATAAACACTATATAAACAGTGGCCCCATCATAAACACTATTTAAACAGTGCCCCCATCATAAACACTATTTAGACAGTGTCCCATCATAAACACTATATAAACAGTGCCCCCATCATAAACACTATAAAAACAGTGCCCCCATCATAAACACTATATAAACAGTGCCCCCATCATAAACACTATTTAGTCAGTGCCCCCATCATAAACACTATTTAAACAGTGCCCCACCATAAACACTATTTAAACATTGCCTCATCATAAACACTATTTAAACAGTGCCCCACCATAAACACTATTTAAACATTGCCTCATCATAAACACTATTTAAACAGTGCCCCCATCATAAACACTATTTCAACAGTGCCCCATCATAAACACTATTTAAACATTGCCACATCATAAACACTATTTAAACAGTGCCCTATCATAAACACTATTTAAACAGTGCCCCCATCATAAACACTATTTAACAAGTGCCGCCATCATAAACACTATTTAAACTGTTCCCCCATCATAAACACTATATAAACAGTGCCCCCATCATAAACACTATATAAACATTGCCACCATCATAAACACTATATAAACAGTGTCCCATCAGAAACACTATATAAACAGTGCCCCCATCATAAACACTATATAAACAGTGCCCCCATCATAAATACCATATAAACAGTGCCCCCATCATAAACACTATTTAGACAGGGCCCCCATCATAAACACGATTTAAACAGTGCCCCATCATAAACACTATTTAAACATTGCCACATCATAAACACTATTTATACAGAGTTCTATCATAAACACTATTTAAACAGTGCCCCCATCATAAACATTATTTAAAAAGTGCCCCCATCATAAACACTATTTAAACAGTGCTTCATCATAAATACTATATAAACAGTGCCCCCATCATAAACACTATATAAACAAGACCCCATCATAAACCCTATTTATAGAGAGCCACCATCATAAACACAATTCAAACAGTGCCCCCATCATAAACACTATTTAAACAGTGCCCCCATCATAAACACTATTTATGCAGTGCTCCCATCATAAACACTGTATAAACAGTGCCCCCATCATAAACTCTATATAAACAGTGCCCTATCATAAACACTATTTAAACAGTGCCCCCATCACAAACACTATTTAAAAAGTGCCCCCATCATAAACAATATTTAAACAGTGCTTCATCATAAACACTATTTAAACAGTGCCCCCATCATAAACAGTATATAAACAGTGCCCCATCATAAACACTATATAAAAAGTGCCCCCATCATAAACACTATTTAAACAGTGCCCCCATCATAAACACTGTATAAACAGTGGCCCCATCATAAACATTATTTAAACAGTGCCCCCATCATAAACACTATATAAACAGTGCTACCATCATTAACACTATATAAAAGTGCCCCATCATAAACATTATATAAACAGTGCTCCCATCATAAACACTATATAAACAGTGACCCATCATAAACATTATATAAACAGTGCTCCCATTATAAACACTATATAAACAGTGCCCCATCATAAACACTATTTAAACAGTGCCACCATCATAAACACTATATAAACAGTGCCCCCATCATAAACACTATATAAACAGGGCCCCCTTCATAAACAGTATATATACAGTGCCCCATCATAAACACTATTTAAACAGTGCCCCATCATAAACACTATTTAAACAGTGCCCCCATTATAAACACTATATAAACTGTGACACCATCATAAACACTATATAAACTGTGCCCCCATCATAAACACTATATAAACAGTGCCCCTATCATAAACACTATATAAACTCTGCCTCATCATAAACACTATTTAATCAGTGCCCCATCATATACACTATTTAAACAGTGCCCCCATTATAAACACTATATAAATAGTGCCCCCATCATAATCACTATACAAAGAGTGCCCCCATCATAAACACTAAATAAACAGTGCCCCCATCATAAACACTATATAAACTGTGCCCCCATCATAAACACTATATAAACAGTGCCCCCATCATAAACACTATATAAACAGTGCCCCCATCATAATCACTATATAAACAGTGCCCGCCGCATAAACCCTAAATAAACAGTGCCCCCATTATAAACACTAGTTAAACATTGCCCTGATCACAAACACTACATACACACTGCCCCCATACACAAACACTATTTAAACAGTGCCCCCATCATAAACAGTATATAAACAGTGCCCCATCATAAACACTATATAAACAGTGCCCCCATCATAAACACTATATAAAAAGTGCCCCCATCATAAACATTATATCAACAGTTAACCCATCATAAACACTATTTAAACATTGCCCCCATCATAACCACTATATAAACAGTCCCCCATCATAAATACTATATAAACAGTGCCCCCATCATAAACACATTATAAACAGAGCCCCCATCATAGACAATATATAGTCAGTGCCCCATCATAAACACTATGTAAAGGGTGCACCCATCATAAACACTATATAAACACTTCCCCATCATAAACACTATATAAACAGTGCCCCCATCATAAACAGTATATAAACAGTGCCCCATCATAAACACTATATAAACAGTGCCCCCATTATAAAAACTATTTAAACAGTGCCCCATCATAAACACTATTTAAGCAGTGCCCCCATCACAAACACTATATAAACAGTGCCCCATCATAACCACTATATAAACAGTGCCCCCTTCATAAACACAATATAAACACTGCCCCATCATAAACACTATTTAAACAGTGCCCTATCATAAAAACTATTTAAACAGTGCCCACATCATAAACACTATTTAAAAAGTGCCCCCATCATAAACACTATATAAACAGTTCCCCCATCATAAACACTATATAAACAGTGCCCCCATCATAAACACTATATAAACAGTGCCCCCATCATAAACACTATTTAAACAGTGCCCCCATCATAAACACTATTTAGACAGTGTCCCATCATAAATACTATATAAACAGTGCCCCCATCATAAACACTATAAAAACAGTGCCCCCATCATAAACACTATATAAACAGTGCCCCCATCATAAAAACTATTTAGTCAGTGCCCCCATCATAAACACTATTTAAACAGTGCCCCACCATAAACACTATTTAAACATTGCCACATCATAAACACTATTTAAACAATGCCCCCATCATAAACACTATTTCAACAGTGCCCCATCATAAACACTATTTAAACAGTGCCCTATCATAAACACTATTTAAACAGTGCCCCCATCATAAACATTATTTAACAAGTGCCCCCATCATAAACACTATTTAAACTGTTCCCCCTTCATAAACACTATTTAGACAGTGCCCCCATCATAAACACAGTTCAAACAGTGCCCCCATCATAAACACTATTTATAGAGTGCCAACATCATAAACACTATTTAAACAGTGCCCCCATCATAAACACTATTTAAGCAGTGCCCCCATCAAAAACACTATATAAACAGTGTCCCTTCATAAACACTATATAAACAGTGGCCCCATCATAAACACTATTTAAACAGTGCCCCCATCATGAACACTATATAAACAGTGCTCCCATCATAAACACTATATAAACAGTGCCCCATCATAAACACTATATAAGCAGTGCTACCATCATAAACACTATATAAGAAGTGCCCCATCATAAACACTATTTAAACAGTGCCCCCATCATAAACACTATATTAACAGTGCCCCCATCATAAACACTATATAAACAGTGCCACCATCATAAACACTATTTAAACCGTGCCCCCATCATAAACACTATATAAACAGTGCCCCATCATAAACACTATATAAACAGTGCCCCCTTCATAAACACCATATAAACAGTGCCCCATCATAAACACTATTTAAACAGAGCACCCATTATAAATACTATATTTAATGTGCCACCATCATAAACACTATATAAACAGTGCCCTATCATAAACACTATTTAAACAGTGCCCCCATCATAAACACTATTTAAAAAGTGCCCCCATCATAAACAATATTTAAACAGTGCTTCATCATAAACACTATTTAAACAGTGCCCCCATCATAAACAGTATATAAACAGTGCCCCATCATAAACACTATATAAAAAGTGCCCCCATCATAAACACTATTTAAACAGTGCCCCCATCATAAACACTATATAAACAGTGGCCCCATCATAAACACTATGTAAACAGTGCCCCCATCATAAACACTATATAAACAGTTCTCCCATCATTAACACTATTTAAAAGTGCCCCATCATAAACGTTATATAAACAGTGCTCCCATCATAAACACTATATAAACAGTGACCCATCATAAACATTATATAAACAGTGCTCCCATTATAAACACTATATAAACAGTGCACCATCATCAACACTATTTAAACAGTGCACCCATCATAAACACTATATAAACAGTGCCCCCATCATAAACACTATATAAACAGGGCCCCCTTCATAAACAGTATATAAACAGTGCCCCATCTTAAACACTATTTAAACAGTGCCCCATCATAAACACTATTTAAACAGTGCCCCCATTATAAACACTATATAAACTGTGCCACCATCATAAACACTATATAAACTGTGCCCCCATCATAAACACTATATAAACAGTGCCCCTATCATAAACACTATTTAAACTCTGCCTCATCATAAACACTATTTAATCAGTGCACCATCATATACACTATTTAAACAGTGCCCCCATTATAAACACTATATAAATTGTGCCCCCATCATAAACACTATACAAACAGTGCCCCCATCATAAACACTATATAAACAGTGCCCCCATCATAAACACTATATAAACTGTGCCCCCATCATAAACACTATATAAACAGTGCCCCCATCATAAACACTATATAAACAGTGCCCCCATCATAATCACTATATAAACAGTGCCCGCAGCATAAACCCTAAATAAACAGTGCCCCCATCATAAACACTAGTTAAACATTGCCCTGATCACAAACACTATATAAACACTGCCCCCATACACAAACACTATTTAAACAGTGCCCCCATCATAAACAGTATATAAACAGTGCCCCATCATAAACACTATATAAACAGTGCCCCCATCATAAACACTATATAAACAGTGCCCCCATCATAAACATTATATCAACAGTTAACCCATCATAAACACTATTTAAACATTGCCCCCATCATAACCACTATATAAACAGTCCCCCATCATAAATATTATATAAACAGTGCCCCCATCATAAACACTATATAAACAGAGCCCCCATCATAGACACTATATAGTCAGTGCCCCATCATAAACACTATGTAAAGGGTGCACCCATCATAAACACTATATAAACACTGCCCCATCATAAACACTATATAAACAGTGCCCCCATCATAAACAGTATATAAACAGTGCCCCATCATAAACACTATATAAACAGTGCCCCCATTATAAAAACTATTTAAACAGTGCCCCATCATAAACACTATTTAAACAGTGCCCCCATCACAAACACTATATAAACAGTGCCCCCATCATAACCACTATATAAACACTGCCCCCGTCATAAACACAATATAAACACTGCCCCATCATAAACACTATTTAAACAGTGCCCTATCATAAAAACTATTTAAACAGTGCCCACATCATAAACACTATTTAAAAAGTGCCCCCATCATAAACACTATATAAACAGTTCTCCCATCATAAACACTATATAAACAGTGCCCCCATCATAAACACTATATAAACAGTGCCCCCATCATAAACACTATTTAAACAGTGCCCCCATCATAAATACTATATAAACAGTGCCCCCATCATAAACACTATAAAAACAGTGCCACCATCATAAACACTATATAAACAGTGCCCCCATCATAAATACTATTTAGTCAGTGCCCCCATCATAAACACTATTTAAACAGTGCCCCACCATAAACACTATTTAAACATTGCCACATCATAAACACTATTTAAACAGTGCCCCCATCATAAACACTATTTCAACAGTGCCCCATCATAAACACTATTTAAAAATTGCCACATCATAAACACTATTTAAACAGTGCCCTATCATAAACACTATTTAAACAGTGCCCCCATCATAAACACTATTTAACAAGTGCCCCCATCATAAACACTATTTAAACTGTTCCCCCATCATAAACACTATATAAACAGTGCCCCCATCATAAACACTATATAAACAGTGCCCCCATCATAAACACCATATAAACAGTGCCCCCATCATAAACACTATTTAGACAGTGCCCCCATCATAAACACGATTTAAACAGTGCCCCATCATAAACACAATTTAAACATTGCCACATCATAAACACTATTTATACAGAGGCCTATCATAAACACTATTTAAACAGTGCCCCCATCATAAACATTATTTAAAAAGTGCCCCATCATAAACACTATTTAAACAGTGCTTCATCATAAATACTATACAAACAGTGCCCCCATCATAAACACTATATAAACAAGACCCCATCATAAACCCTATTTAAACAGAGCCACCATCATAAACACAATTCAAACAGTGCCCCCATCATAAACACTATTTAAACAGTGCCCCCATCATAAACACTATTTAAGCAGTGCCCCCATCATAAACACTATATAAACAGTGCTCCATCATAAAAACTATATAAACAGTGCCCCCATCATAAACACTATATAAACAGTGCCCCCATCAAAAACACTTTATAAACAGTGCCGCCATTATAAACACTATATAAACAGCACCCCATCATAAACACTATTTAAACAGTGCCCCCATCATAAATACTATATAAACAGTGCCCACATCATAAACACTATATAAACACTGCCCCCTTCATAAACACTATTTAAACAGTGCCCCCATCATACACTCTATATAAACAGTGTCCCTTCATAAACACTATATAAACAGTGGCCCCATCATAAACACTATTTAAACAGTGCCCCCATCATAAACACTATATAAAAAGTGCTCCCATCATAAACACTATATAAACAGTGCCCCATCATAAACACTATATAAACAGTGCTCCCATCATAAACACTATATAAGAAGTGCCCCATCATAAACACTATTTAAACAGTGCCCCCATCATAAACACTATATTAACAGTCCCCCCATCATAAACACTATATAAACAGTGCCACCATCATAAACACTATTTAAACAGTGCCCCCATCATAAACACTATATAAACAGTGCCCCATCATAAACACTATATAAACAGTGCCCCCTTCATAAACACTATATAAACAGTGCCCCTTCATAAACACTATTTAAACAGTGCCCCATCATAAACACTATTTAAACAGAGCCCCCATTATAAATACTATATAAACTGTGCCCCCATCATAAACACTATATAAACAGTGCCCCCATCATAAACACTATATAAACGGTGCCCCTTTCATAAACACTATATAAACAGCGCCCCCATCATAAACACTATTTAAAAAGGGCCCCCATCATAAACACTATTTAAAAAGTGTCCCCATCATTAACACTATATAAACAGTGCCCCCATCATAAACACTATATAAACACTGCCCCCATCATAAACACTATTTAAACAGTGACCCCATCCAAAACACTATATAAACAGTGCCCCCATCATAAACAGTACATAAACAGTGCCGCCATCATAAACACTATATAAACAGCGCCCCATCATAAACACTATTTAAACAGATCCCCCATCATAAACACTATATAAACAGTACCCCCATCATAAACCCTATATAAACAGTGCCCCCATCATAAACACTATTTAAACAGTTCCCCCATCATAAACACTATATAAACAGTGCCCCCAGCATATACCCTATTTAAACAGTGCCCCCATCATAAACACTATTTAAACAGTGCCCACATCATAAACACTATATAAACACTGCTCCCATCATAAACACTATTTAAAAAGTGCCCCCATCATACACTCTATATAAACAGTGCCCTTTCATAAACACTATATAAACAGTGCCCCCATTATAAACACTATTTGAACAGTGCCCGCATCATGAACGCTATTTAAACAGTGTCCCAGTCATAAACACTATATAAACAGTGCCCCCATCATAAACCCTATATAAACAGTGCCCCATCATAAACAGTATATAAACAGTGCCCCCATCATAAACACTATATAAACAGTTAACCCATCATAAACAATATTGAAACATTGCCCCCATCATAAACACTGTATAAACAGTTCCCCCATCATAAACACTATATAAACAGTGCCCCCATCATTAATACTATATAAACAGAGGCCCCATCAATAACACTATTTAACACTGCCACCATCATAAACAGTATATAAACATTGCCCCCATCATAAACACTATATAAACAGTGCCCCATTTAAAACACTATTTAAACCGTGACCCCATCATAAACACTATATAAACAGAGCCCCATCATAATCACTACATAAACAGAGCACCCATCATAAACACTATATAAACAGAGCCCCCATCATAGACACTATATAGACAGTGCCCCATCATAAACACTATATGAACGGTGCACCCATCATAAACACTATATAAACACTGCCCCATCATAAACACTATTTAAAGAGTGCCATATCATAAACTCTATTTAAACAGTGCCCCCATCATAAGCACTATATAAACAGTGCCTCATCATAAACACTATATAAACAGTGCCCCCTTCATAAACCCTATATAAACAGTTCCCCCATCATAAAAACTATATAAACAGTGCTCCCATCATAAACACTATATAAACAGTGCCCCCATCATAAACACAATATAAACAGTGCCCCCATTATAAACACTATATAAACAGTGCCCCATCATAAACACTATATAAACATTGCCCCCATCATAAACACTATTTAAACAGTGCCCCCAGCATAAACCCTATTTAAACAGTGCCCCCATCATTAACACTATTTAAGCAGTGACCACATCATAAAAACTAAATAAACACTGCCCCCATACATAAAGACTATTTAAACAGTGCCCCCATCATAAACAATATATAAACAGTGCCCCAAATAAAATACTATTTAAACCGTGACCCCATCATAAACACTATATAAACAGTGCCCCCATCATAAACACTATTTAAACCGTGCCACATCATAAACACTATATAAACAGTGCCCCCAACATAAACACTATATAAACAGTGCCCCCATCATAAACAGTATATAAACAGTGCCCCATCATAAACACTTTATAAACAGTGCCCCCATCACAGACACTATATAAACAGTGCCCCATCATAAAAACTATATAAGCAGACCCCCATCATAAGCACTATATAAACACTGCTCCCATACAAAAAGACTATTTAAACAGTGCCCGCATCATAAACATAATATAAACAGTGCCCCCATCATAAACACTATTTAAACAGTGCCCCATCATAAACACTATATAAACAGTGCCCCATCATAAACACTATTTAAACAGTGCCCCATCATAAACAGTGCCCTAATCATAAACACTATATAAACCGTGCCCCATCATAAACACTATATAAACAGTGCTCCCATCATAAACACTATATAAACAGTGCCCCATCATAAACACTATATAAACAGTGCTCCCATCATAAACACTATATAAACAGCGACCCATCATAAAAACTATTTAAACAGTGCCCCCATCATGAACAATATATAAACAGTGCTCCCATTTTAAACACTATATAAACAGTGCCCCATCATAAACACTATTTAAACAGTGCCCCCATCATAAACACTATACAAACAGTGCCCCACCATAAACACTATTTAAACAGTGCCCCATCATAAACACTATTTGAACAGTGCATCCATCATAAAAACTATATAAACATTTCCGCCATCATAAACACTATATAAACAATGCCCACATCATAAACACTAGAAAAACAGTGCCCCCATCACAAACACTATATAAACAGTGCCCCCAACATAAACACTATATAAACAGTGCCCCATCATAAACACTATTTAAGCAGGGCCCCATCATAAACACTAGAAAAACAGTGCCCCCATCACAAACACTATATAAACAGTGCCCCCAACATAAACACTATATAAACAGTGCCCCATCATAAACACTATTTAAGCAGTGCCCCATCATAAACACTATTTAAACAGTGCCCCCATCATAAACACTAGAAAAACAGTTCCCCCATCATAAACACTATATAAACAATGCCCACATCATAAACACTAGAAAAACAGTGCCCCCATCACAAACACTATATAAACAGTGCCCCCAACATAAACACTATATGAACAGTGCCCCATCATAAACACTATTTAAGCAGTGCCCCATCATAAACACTATTTAAACAGTGCCCCCATCATAAACTCTATATAAACAGTGCCCCCACCATAAACACTATATAAACAGTGCCCCCATCATAAACACTATATAAACAGTGCCCCCATCATAAACACTATATAAACAGTGCCCCATCATAAATACTATATAAACAGTACCCCGATCATAAACACTATATAGACAGTGCCCCCATCATAAACACTATATAAACATTGCCCCCATCATAAACACTATTTAAACAGCGCCCCCTTCATAAACACTATATAAACAGTGCCCCATCATAAACACTATATAAGCAGTTCCCCCATCATAAACACTATATGAACAGTGCCCCCATCATAAACACTATATAAACAGTGCCCCATCATAAAGACTATTAAATCAGTGCCCCATCATAAACACTATTTAAAACAGTGCCCCCATCACAACCATTATATGAACAGTGCCCCATCATAAACACTATATAAACAGTTCCCCCATCATAAACACTATATAAACAGTGCCCCATCATAAACACTATAAAAACAGTTCCCCCATCATAAACACTATTTAAACATTGCACCCATCATAAACACTATATAAACTGTTCCCTCATCATAAACACTATTAAAACAGTGCCATCATCATAAACACTATATAAACAGTGCCCCCATCATAAACACTATACAAACAGTGCCCCACCATAAACACTATTTAAACAGTGCCCCATCATAAACACTATTTGAACAGTGCCCCCATCATAAACACTAGAAAAACAGTTCCCCCATCATAAACACTATATAAACAATGCCCACATCATAAACACTAGAAAAACAGTGCCCCCATCACAAACACTATATAAACAGTGCCCCCAACATAAACACTATATAAACAGTGCCCCATCATAAACACTATTTAAGCAGTGCCCCATCATAAACACTATTTAAACAGTGCCCCCATCTTAAACACTAGAAAAACAGTGCCCCCATCACAAACACTATATAAACAGTGCCCCCAACATAAACACTATATAAACAGTGCCCCATCATAAACACTATTTAAGCAGTGCCCCATCATAAACACTATATAAACAGTGCCCCCATCATAAACTCTATATAAACAGTGCCCCCACCATAAACACTATATAAACAGTGCCCCCATCATAAACACTATATAAACAGTGCCCCCATCATAAACACTATATAAACAGTGCCCCATCATAAATACTATATAAACAGTACCCCGATCATAAACACTATATAGACAGTGCCCCCATCATAAACACTATATAAACATTGCCCCCATCATAAACACTATTTAAACAGCGCCCCCTTCATAAACACTATATAAACAGTGCCCCATCATAAACACTATATAAGCAGTTCCCACATCATAAACACTATATGAACAGTGCCCCCATCATAAACACTATATAAACAGTGCCCCATCATAAAGACTATTAAAACAGTGCCCCATCATAAACACTATTTAAAACAGTGCCCCCATCACAAACATTATATGAACAGTGCCCCATCATAAACACTATATAAACAGTTCCCCCATCATAAACACTATATAAACAGTGCCCCATCATAAACACTATAAAAACAGTTCCCCCATCATAAACACTATTTAAACATTGCACCCATCATAAACACTATATAAACTGTTCCCTCATCATAAACACTATTAAAACAGTGCCATCATCATAAACACTATATAAACAGTGCCCCCATCATAAACGCTATAAAAACAGTGCCCCCATCATAAGCACTATATAAACAATGCCCCCATCATAAACACTATATAAATAATGCCCCCATCATAGATACTATATACACAGTGCCCCATCATAAACACTATATAAACAGTGCCCCATCATAAACACTGTATAAACAGTGCCCCCATCATAAACACTGTACAAACAGTGCACAATAATAAACACTATATAAACAGTGCCCCTTCATAAACACTATATAAACAGTTCCCCATCATAAAAACTATATAAACTGTTCCCCATCATAAACACTATATAAACCGTTCCCCCATCATAAACACTATTTATACATTGCCCCCATCATAAACACTATATAAACAGTTCTCCCATCATAAACACTATATAAACAATGCCCCCATCATAAGCACTATTTAACCAGTGCCCCATCATAAACACTATTTAAACAGTGCCCCCATCATAAACACTATTTAAACCGTGCCCCCATCATAAACACTATATAAACAGTGCCCCATCATAAACACTATATAATCAGTGCCCCCATCATAAACACTATATAAACACTGCCCCCATCATAAACTCTAAAAAACAGTGCTCCCATCATAAACACTATATAAACAGTGCCCCATCATAAACACTATTTAAAAAGTGCCCGCATCATAAACACTACTTAAACCGTGCCCCCATCATAAACACTATATAAACAGTGCCCCCATCATAAACACTATATAAACACTGGCCCCATCATAAACACTAAAGAGCAGTGCTTTCATCATAAACACTATATAAACTGTGCCCCATCATAAACGTTATATAAACAGTGCCCCATGTTAAACACTGTATAAACAGAGCCCCCATCATAAACACTATTTTACCAGTGCCCTATCATAAACACTATTTAAACAGTGCCCTCATTATAAACACAATATAAACAGTGCCCCCATCATAAACACTATATAAACAGTGCCCCATCATGAACACTATATAAACAGTGCCCCATCATAAACATTATTTAAACAGTGCCCCATCATAAACACTATATAAGCAGTTCCCCCGTTATAAACAATGTATAAACAGTGCCCCCATTATAAACACAATATAGACAGTGCCCCCATCATAAACACTATATAAACAGTGCCCCATCATAAACACTATATAAACAGTGCCCCCATCATAAACACTATATAAACAGTGCCCCATCATAAACACTATATAAACAGTGCCACCATCATAAACACTATATAAACAGTGCCCCATCATAAACACTATATAAACAGTGCCCCCATCATAAACACTATATAAACAGTGCCACCATCATAAACACTATATAAACAGTGCTCCCATCATAAACACTATTTAAACTGTGCCCCCATCATAAGCACTATTTAAACAGTGCTCCCAGCATAAACCCTATTTAAACAGACCCCCCATGATAAACACTATTTAAACAGTACCCCCAGCATAAACACTATTTAAACAGTGACCCATCATAAACACTATTTAAACATTGTCCCCATCATAAACACTATATAAACACTGTCCCCATCATAAACACCATTTTAAACAGTGCCCCATCATAAACACTATTTAAACATTGCCCCATCATAAACAGTATTTAAACAGTTCCCCCATCATGAACACTATTTAAACAGTGCCCCATCATAAACCCTTTTTAAACAGTACCCCCATCATAAAAACTATATAAACAGTGCCCTCTTTATAAACACTATATAAACAGTGCCCCCATCATAAATACTATATAAATAGTGCCCCCATCATAAACACTATAAAAACAGTGCCCCCATCATAAACACTATTTAAGCAGTGCCCCCATCATATACACTATTTAAATAGTGCCCCCATCAAAAACACTATATTAACAGTGCCCCATCATAAACACTATTTAAACAGTGCCCCCATCATAAACACTATTTTAACATTGCCCCATCATATACACTCTTTAAAATGTTACCCATCATAAACCCTATACAAACATTCCCCCGTCATAAACACTATTTAAACAGTGCCCCATCATAAACACTATTTAAACGGTGCCCCATCATAAACATTATTTAAACATTGCCCCCATCATAAACACTATGTAAACAGTACCCCATCATAAACACTATTCAAACAGTGCCCCCATCATAAACACTATATAAACAGTGCCCCCATCATAAACACTATTTAAACAGTGCCCCATTGTAAACATTATTTAAACAGTGCCCCCATCATAAATACTATATAAACAGTGTCCCCATCATAATCACTATTTAAACGTTGCCCCCATCATAAACACTATATAATCAGTGGCCATCATAAACACTATTTAAACAGTGCCCCATCATAAACATTATTTAAACAGTGATGTGCACTGTCCTAGGACTGAATTGAAATTCTATCCCCATCTCTGTGCTGTGCACTTTCTGATGACCGGCTTTAAATTATAGCCCCATCGCTGTTCTATGCATTGGCCCAGGATTGACTTTAAATTATGGTGCCAACAATTTGCTGTGCACTGTCCCTGGACCGACTTTAAATTGTGGCCCCATCACTATTTAAACAGTTCCCCATCATAAACACTATATAGACAGTGCCCAATCAAAAACAGAATATAAACAGTACCCCATCATTAACACTATTTAAACTGCTTTAATAGTGTTTATGATGGGGGCACTGATTAAATAGTGATTATGATGGCGCACTGTTTAATAGAGTTTATGATGCGGGGACTGTTTATATAGTGTTTATGATGGGGGCACTGTTTAAATAGGGTTTATGATGGGGGCACTGTTTAAATAGAGTTTATGATGGGGGCACTGTTTATACAGTTTAAACAAAAAAAACATTCATAACACCAACAAAATCAACAACAACCTCAATATTGAAAATCTTCATCAAATTCAACAGCAACCTCAATATTGACAAACACCAACAAATTCAACAACAATCTCAACTTTAAAAAATACAAATAAGTTCAAAAAATTATATTGATAACACCAACAAATTCAACAACAACCTCAACATTGAAAAACACCAACAAATTAGCAACAACCTCAACATTGAAAAACACCAACAAATTCAACAACAAGCTCAATATTGAAAATCCTAAAAAATTCAACAAAAACCTCAGCTTTTAAAAGTTCAAAAAAGTTCAACAAAATAAACGTTGATAATACCAACAAATTAAACAACAACCTCAACATTGAAAAACACCAACAAATTCATCAACAAACTCAACATTGAAAAACACCAACAATTTGAACAACAACCTTAACTTTTAAAAGTATAAACAAGTTCAACATAAAAACATTGATAACAACAACCTGAATATTGAAAATCACCAACAAATTCAACGACCTCAACATTGAAAAACAACAACAAATTGAACAACAGCCTCATCATTGAAAAACAGCAGTAAATTCAACAACCTCAACATTGAAATGCACCAACAAATTCAACAGCCTCAACACTGAGTATCACCAACACATTCAGCAACAACCTCAACTTTGAAAAACACAAAAAAGTTCAAAAAAACCAGTCATAACACCAACAAATTCAACAACAACCTGAATATTGAAAATCACCAACAAATTCAACGACCTGAACTTTGAAAAACACAAGTAAATTCAACATCAACCTCAACATTGAAAAACAACAACAAATTCAACAACAACCTCAACGTTCAAAAATACAATAAGTTCAAAAAAATAACATTGATAACACCCACAAATTCAACGACAACGACAACCTCAATATTGAAAAACACCAACAAATTCAGCAACAACCTCAACATTGATATACACCAACAAATTCAACAACAACCTCAACATTGATAAACACCAACAAATTCAACGACAACCTCAATATTGAAAAACAACAACAAATTCAACAACAACTTCAACTTTGAAAAGTACAAAAGGTTTCAGAAAAATAACATTGATAACACCAACATATTCAACAACAACCTCAATATTGACAATCATCAACAATACCAACAACAAACTCGACATTGAAAAACTCCAACAATTTCAACAACCACCTCAATATTGAAAATCCCAAAAAATTCAACAACAACCTCAACTTTTAAAAGTACACACAAGTCAACAAAATAAACCTTGATAACACCAATAAATTTAACAACAACCTCAATATTGAAAATCACTGACAAATTCAACAACCTCAACACTGAACATCACCAACAAATTCAGCAACAACCTCAAAATTGAAAAACACCAGCAAATTCAACAACAACATCAACTTTGAAATTACAAAAAGTTTCAAAAAAATAACATTGATAACACCAACATGTTAAACAACAACCTCAATATTGACAATCATCAACAATACCAACAACAAACTCAACATTGAAAAACTCCAACAAATTCAACAACAACCTCAACTTTTAAAAGAACAAAAAAGTTCAACAAAATAAACATTGATAACACCAACAAATTTAACAACAATCTAAATATTGAAAATCACCAACAAATTCAACCACCTCAACTTTGAAAAACACCAAAAAATTCAATGACAACCTCAACTTTAAAAAATACAAACAAGTTCAACAAAAAAACATTGATAACACCAAAAAATTCAACAAGGAACTCAATGTTGAAAATCACCAACAAATTCAACAACAACCTGAGTATTGGAAAACGCCAACAAATTCAACAACAACCTGAATATTGAAAAACGCCAACAAATTCAACAACAACCGCAATATTGAAAATCAGCTACAAATTCAACAACCTCAACATTGAAAAACACCAAGAAATTCAGCAACAACCTCAGCTTTCAAAAATACAAAAATGTTCAAAAAAACCATTCACAACACCACAAATTCAGCAACAACCGCAATATTGAAAATCAGCTACAAATTCAACAACCACAACATTGAAAAACAGCAACAGATTCAACAAGCTCAACACTGAGTATCACCAACAAATTCAGCAACAACCTCGACTTTGAAAAAGACAAAATAGTTAAAGAAAAAACATTCAGAACACCAAAAAATTGAACGACCACAACTTTGAAAAACACAAGTAAATTCAACATCAGCCTCAACATTGAAAAACAACAACAAATTAAACAACAACCTCAACTTTCAAAAATACAAAAAAGTTCAAAAAATAACATTGATAAACACCAACAAATTCAATAACTACTTCAACTTTGAAAAATACAAAAAGTTTCAAAAAAATAACATATTCAACAACAATCTCAATATTGACAATCACAAATAATTCCAACAACAAACTCAACATTGAAAAACGCCAACAATTTCAACAACAACCTCAATATTTCAGCAACAACCTCAACATTTAAAAGTACAAAAAAGTTCAACAAAATAAACATTGATAACACCAACAAATTCAACAACAACCTGAATATTGAAAATCACCAACAAATTCAATGAACTCAACATTGAAAAACACCAACAAATTCAATGACAACCTCATCATTGAAAAACACCAACAAATTCAACAACAAGCTCAACTTTCAAAAATACAAAAAAGTTCAAAAAATAATATTGATAACACCAACAAATTCAACAACAACCTCAACATTGGAAAACACCAACAAATTCAACAACAACCTCAATACTGAAAATCCCAACAAATTCAACAACAAGCTCAACTTCCAAAAATACAAAAAAGTTCAAAAAATAACATTGATAACACCAACAAATTCAACAACAACCTCAACATTGGAAAACATCAACAATTTCAACAACCTCAACACTGAAAAACACCAACAACTTCAACAACACCAACACATTCAGCAACAATCTCAACGTGGAAAAACACAAAAAAGTTCAAAAAAAATTTTTTAACACCAACAAATTCAACAACAACCTGAATATTGAAAAACGCCAACAAACTCAACAACAACCACAATATTGAATATAACCAACAAATTCAGCAAAAAACTTAAGATTGAAAAACACAAAAAGGTTCATAAAAACCATTCATAACACCAACAAATTCAACAACAACCTGAATATTGAAATACACCTACAAATTCAACAACAACTTCAACATTGAAAAATATCAACAATAACAACAACAACCTCAACATTGAAAAACGCCAACAATTTCATCAACAACCTCAATATTGAAAATCAAAACAAATTCAACAACAACCTCAACTTTCAAAAATACAAAAAAGTTCAAAAAGTAACATTGTTAACACCAACAAATTCAGCAACAACCTCAATATTCATAATCTCCAACAAATTCAACAACCACAACTTAGTGAAACACCAACAAATTCAACAACCTCAATATTGAAAAACACCAAGAAATTCAACAACACATTCAACTTTGAAAAATATAAAAAAGTTCAACAAAAAAAACATTGATAACACCAACTAATTCAACAACAAACTCAACTTTGAAAAATACCAACAAATTCAACAACAACCACAACTTTCAAATGTACAAAAAAGTTGAAAAAAGAACGTTGATAACACCAACAAATTCAAAAACAACATCAACAATGAAAAACACCAACAAATTCAAAATCAAACTCAACTTTTAAAAGTACAAAAATGTTCAACAAAATAAACATTGATAACACCAACAAATTCAACAACAACCTCAACGTTGAAAAACACCAACAAATTGAACAACAACCTCAATATTGAAAATCACCAACAAATTCATCAACCTCAACACTGAATATCACCAGCAAATTCGCAACAACCTCAACTTTGAAAAACAGAAAAAAGTTTTTTAAAAACCATTCATAACACCAACAAATTCAACAACAACCTCAACTTTTAAACATACAAACAAATTCAACAAAAAACCATTGATAACACAAACAAATTTAACAAGAACTTCAATATTGAAAATCAACAACAACTTCAATGACCTCAACTTTGAAAAACACCAACAAATTTAAAATCAATCTCAACATTTAAAAGTACAAAAAAATCAACAAAAATAACATTGATAACACCAATAAATTAAACAACAAACTCAATATTGAAAATCACCAACATATTCAACAACATCAACGTTGAAAAACACAAAAAGTTCAAAAAAAAACAATCATAACACCAACAAATTAAACAACAAACTCAATATTGAAAATCACCAACAAATTCAACAACATCAACGTTGAAAAACACAAAAAGTTCAAAAAAAAACAATCATAACACAAACAAATTTAACAACAACCTCAATATTGAAAATCACCAAAAGATTCAACAACCTCAGCACTGAATATCACAAACAAATTTGCAGCAATCTCAACTTTGAAAAACACAAAATGTTCAAAAAAAACGATTCATGACAACAACAAATTCAACAACAAACTCAACATTGAAAATCACCAACAAATTCAACAACATCAACATTGAAAAAAACAAAAAAGTTAAAAAAAAACCATTCATAACATCAACAAATTCAACAAGAACCCCAATATTGAAAATCACAAACAAATTCAACAACAGCCTCAACTTTTTAAAATACTAACAAGTTCAACAAAAAACATTGAAAAACACCAACAAATCCAACAATAACGTCAACAATGAAAAACACCAACAAATTCAAAATCAACCTCAATTTTTAAAAGTACAAAAAAGTTCAACAAAATAAACATTGATAACATCAATAAATTCAGCAAAAACCACAACTTTGAAAAACACAAAAAAGTTAAAAAAAAACCATTGATAACACCAACAAATTCAACAACAACCTCAATATTGAAAATCACCAACAAATTCAACGACCTCAACTTTGAAGAACATCAATAAATTCAACAACAACCTCAAATTTGATAACACCAACAAATTCAACAACAAACTCAATATTGAAAATCACCAACAAATTCAACAACATCAACATTGAAAAAAACAAAAAAGTTAAATAAAAACCATTCATAACATCAACAAATTCAACAAGAACCTCAATATTGAAAATCACCAACAAATTCAACGACCTCAACTTTGAAAAACACCAACATATTCAACAACAACCTCAACTTTTAAAAATACAAACAAGTTCAAAAAATATAACATCGATAACACCAACAAATTAAACAACAACCTCAATATTGAAAATCACCAACAAATTCAAGAACCTCAACAATGAATATCAACAACAAATTTGCAACAACCTCGACTTTGAAAAACACAAAAAAGTAAAAAAAAAACTTTCATAACACCAACAACTTTAATATCGAAAATCACCAACAAATTCAACGACCTAAACTTTGAAAAACACCAACAAATTCAGCAACAACCACAACTTTTAAAAATACAAACAATTTCAACAAAAAAACCTCAATATTGAAAATCAACAACAAATTCAACGACATCAACTTTGAAAAACATCAATAAATTCAACAACAACCTCAATATTGAAAATCACCAACAAATTCAACAACAACCTCAACATTGAAAAACGCCAACAAATTCATCAACAACCTCAATATTGAAAATCACCAACAAATTCATCAACCTCAACACTGAATATCACCAGCAAATTCGCAACAACCTCAACTTTGAAAAACAGAAAAAAGTTTTTTAAAAACCATTCATAACACCAACAAATTCAACAACAACCTCAACTTTTAAACATACAAACAAATTCAACAAAAAACCATTGATAACACAAACAAATTTAACAAGAACTTCAATATTGAAAATCAACAACAACTTCAATGACCTCAACTTTGAAAAACACCAACAAATTTAAAATCAATCTCAACATTTAAAAGTACAAAAAAATCAACAAAAATAACATTGATAACACCAATAAATTAAACAACAAACTCAATATTGAAAATCACCAACATATTCAACAACATCAACGTTGAAAAACACAAAAAGTTCAAAAAAAAACAATCATAACACCAACAAATTAAACAACAAACTCAATATTGAAAATCACCAACAAATTCAACAACATCAACGTTGAAAAACACAAAAAGTTCAAAAAAAAACAATCATAACACAAACAAATTTAACAACAACCTCAATATTGAAAATCACCAAAAGATTCAACAACCTCAGCACTGAATATCACAAACAAATTTGCAGCAATCTCAACTTTGAAAAACACAAAATGTTCAAAAAAAACGATTCATGACAACAACAAATTCAACAACAAACTCAACATTGAAAATCACCAACAAATTCAACAACAACCTCAACATAGAAAAACGCCAACAAATTCAACTACAACCTCAATATTGAAAATCACCAACAAATTAAACAACCTCAACACTGAATATCACGAACAAATTCACAACAACCTCAACTTTGAAAAACACAAAAAAGTTTAAAAAAAAATCATAACAACAACAAAATTAACAACAACCTTAATATTGAAAATCACCAACAAATTCAACGACCTCAACATTGAAAACACCAATAAATTCAACAATAATCTCAACATTGTAAAACACCAACAAATTCAACAACAACCTCAACTTTTAAAAGTACAAAAAAGTTCAAAGAAGAATATTGATAACACCAACAAATGCAACAACAACCACAATATTGAAAATCACCAACAAATTCAACAACCTCAACATTGAAAAACACAAAAAAGTTCAAAAATAACCATTCATAACACTAACAAATTCAACAACAACCTTAGTATTGAAAATCGCCAACAAATTCAACGACGTCAACTTTGAAAAACACCAACAAATTCAACAACAATCTCAACATTGAAAAAAGCCAACAAATTCAACAACCTCAACATTGAAAATCACCAAAGAATTCAACAACTTCAACAATGAATATCACCAACAATTGCGCAACAACCTCAACTTTGAAAAACACAAAAAAGTTAAAAAAAACATTCATAACACCAACAAATTCAACAACAACCTTAATATCGAAAACCACCAACAAATTCAATAACAACCTCAACTTTTAAAAATACAAACAAGTTCAACAAAAATAACATTGTTAACACCAACAAATTAAACAACAAACTCAATATTGAAAATCACCAACAAATTCAACAACCTCAATATTGAAAATCACTAACAAATTCAACAACCTCAACAATGAATATCAACAACAAATTCGCAACAACCTCGACTTTGAAAGACACAAAAATGAAATAAAAATCTATTCATAACACCAACAACTTTAATATCGTAAATTACCAACAAATTCAACGACCTAAACTTAAAAAACCACCAACAAATTCAGCAACAACCTCAATATTGAAAATCACCAACAAATTCAACAACAACCTCAACATTGAAAAATAACAATAAATTTAACAACAACCTCAACAATGAAAGCACCAAAAAACTCACCAAAAACCCCACCATTGAAAAACACCAACAAATTCCAAAACAATCTCAATATTGAAAATCACCAACAAATTCAACAACAACGTAAACATTGAAAAATTCCAAAAAATTCAAAAACTGAATATCACCAACAAATTCAGCAACAACCTTAACTTTGAAAAACACAAAAAAGTTAAAAAAATCCTTTGGTAACAGTAACAAATTAAACAACAACCTCAATATTGAAAATCACCAACAAATTTAACGACCTCAACTTTGAAAAACACCAACAAATCCAACAACAACGCCAACAATGAAAAACACCAACAAATTCAAAATCAACCTCAATTTTTAAAAGTACAAAAAAGTTCATCAAAATAAACATTGATAACACCAATAAATTCAGCAAAAACCTCAACTTTGAAAAACACAAAAAAGTTCAAAAAAACCATTGATAACACCAATAAATTCAACAACAACCTCAATATTGAAAATCACCAACAAATTCAACGACCTCAACTTTGAAAAACACAAACAAATTCAACAACAACCTCAACAATGAAAAACACCAAAAAATTCAACAACAACCTCAACACTGAAAAACACCAACAAATTCAACAACAACCTCAACATTGAAAAACACCAACAAATTCAACAACCTCAACACTGAATATCACCAACAAATTCAGCAACAACCTCAACTTTCAAAAACACAAAAAAGTTCAGAAAAAACCATTCATAACACCAACAAATTCACCAACAACCTCAATATTGAAAAACACCAACAAATTAAACAACCTCAACTCTTACAAATACAACCAAGTTAAAAAAAAACATTGATTACACCAACAAATTCAACAACCACCTCAACATTGAAAAACACCAACAAATTCAACAACAAGCTCAATGTTGAAAAGCACCAACAAATTCAACAACAATCTCATCATGGAAAAACGCCAAGAATTTCAACAACAAGCTCAATATTGAAAATCCCAACAAATTCAACAATAACCTCAACATTGAAAAGTACAAAAAAGTTCAACAAAATAAACGTTGATAACACGAACAAATTCGAAATTGAAAATCACCAACAAATTCAAAGGACTCAACTATGATAACACCAACAAATTAAACAAAAACCTCAACTTTTAAAAATACAAACAAGTTTAACAAAAAAAACATTGAGAACTCCAACAAATTCAACAACAAACTCAATATTGAAAATCACCAACAAATTCAAAAACAACCTCAACATTGAAAAACACCAACAAATTCAACAACCTCAACATATTCAACACCAACAAAATCAACAACCTCAACAAATTCAACAACATCATTAACTTATAAAAATACAAACATGTTCAACAACAACCTCAACAATGAAAAATAGCGAAAAATTCAACAATAACCGCAACATTGAAAAATACCAACAAATTCAACAACAACCTCAGCATTGAAAAATACAAAAAAGTTCAAAAAATAACATTGATAACACCAACAAATTAAACAATAACCTCAACATTGAAAAACGCCAACAAATTCAACAACAACCTCAATATTGAAAATCACCAACAAAATCAGCAACAACGTCAACTTTGAAAAACACAAAAAAGTTTTTAAAATAGAACATTCATAACACCAACAAATTCAACAACAACCTCAATATTCAAATTCACCAACAAATTCAACGACCTCAACTTTGAAAAACACCAACAAATTAAACAACAACCTCAACATTTAAAAGTACAAAAAAGTTCAACAAAGTAAACATTGATAATACCAATAAATTCAACAAGAAGCACAACTTTTAAAAATACAAACAAATTCAACAATATAAACATTGATGACCCTATCCAATTCAACAACAACCTCAACATTAAAAATCACCAAGAAATTCAGCAAGCTCAACACTGAAAAACACAAAGAAATTCAACAACATCAACATTGAAAAACAATTTAAAAATTCAGCAACAAGCTCAAATTTTAAAACTACAAAAATATCCATTGACAACACCAACAAATTCTACTACAACCTCAACATTGAAAAACACCAATAAATTCAACAACAACCTCAACTTGCAAAAATACAAACAAGTTCAACAAAAAAAAAACATTGATAACTACAACAAATTCAACAACAAACTCAATATTGAAAATCACCAACAAATTCAAAAACAACCTCAACATTGAAAAACACCAACAAATTCAACAACCTCAACATATTCAACACCAACAAATTCAACAACATCCTTAACTTTTAAAAATACAAACAAGTTCAACAACAACCTCAACAATGAAAAACAGCAAAAAATTCAACTACAACATCAACATTGAAAAATACCAACAAATTCAACAACAACCTCAACATTGAAAATACAAAAAAGTTCAAAAAATAACATTGATAAGAGGAACAAATTGAACATTAACCTCAATATTGAAAGTCACCAACAAATTCAACAACAACCTCAACATTGTAAAACACCGACAAATATAACAACAGCCTCAACAATTAAAAACACCAAAAAATAGAACAACAATCGCAACATTGAAAAATACCAACAAATTCAACAACAACCTCAACATTTAAAAATACAAAACAGTTCAAAAAATAACATTGATAACACCAACAAATTCAAAAACAACCTCAACATTGAAAAACACCAACAAATTCAACAACAAACTCAATATTGAAAATAACCAACAAATTCAACAACCTCAATATTGAAAATCACCAACAAATTCAACAACAAACTCAACATTGAAAAGCACCAACAAATTCAACAACAACTTCAACATTGAATAATACAAAACAGTTCAAAAAATAACATTGATAACACCAACAAATTAAACAACAACCCCAATATTGAAAATCACCAACAAATTCAACAACATCAACATTGAAAGTCACCAACAAATTCAACAACAACTTCAACTTTGAAAAATACAAAAAAATTCAAAAAATAACATTGATAACGCCAACAATTTCAACAACAACCTCAATATTGAAAATCCCCAGCAAATTCAACAACATCAACATTGAAAAAAACCAACAATTTCAACAACAACCTCAATATTGAAAATCACCAACAATTTCAACGACATCAACTTTGAAAAACATCAACAAATTAAACAACAACCTCAACATTTAAAAGTACAAAAAAGTTCAACAAAATGAACTGTGATAACACCAACAAATTCAAAATCAACTTCAACTTTAAAAAGTACAAAAAAGTTTAACAAAATAAATAATTGATAACACCAATAATTTCAGCAACAACCTCAACTTTGAACGACACAAAAAAGTTTAAAGGAAACCATTGATAATGCAATCAAATTCAACAACAACGTCAATATTGAAAATCACCAACAAATTCAACAACAACCTCAACAATGAAAAACAACAAACAAATCAACAACAACCGCAACATTGAAAAATACCAACAAATTCAATAACTACCTCAACATTGAAAAACACCAACAGATTCAACAACCTCAACACTGAATATCACCAACAAATTCAGCAACAACCTTCAGGTTGAAAAACACAAAAAAGTTTAAAAAAAAACCATTGATAACACCAGCAACTTCAACAACAACGTCATTATTAAATTCACCAACAAATTGAACGTCCTCATCTTTGAAAAACACCAACAAATGCAACAACAACCTCAACTTTTAAAACTACAAAAATGTTCAATAAAATAAATATTGACAAAACCAACAAATTCAACTACAACCTCAACATTGAATATCAACAACAAATTCAATAACAACCTCAGCATTGAAAAACACCAACAAATTTAAAAACAACCTCAACATTGAAAACACCAAAAAATTCAACAAAAACCCACACCTTTGCAAAACACCAAAAAATTCAACAAAAACTTCAACTTTAAAAAATACAAACAAGTTGAACAAAAAAAACATTGATAACACCAACAAATTCAACAACAACCTCAACAATGAAAAACACCAACAAATTCAACAACACCCACAACATTGAAAAATATAAAACAGTTCAAAAAATAACATTGATAACAACAACAAATTCAACAACAACCTCAACATTTAAAATCAGCAACAAATTCAATAACAACCTCAACATTGAAGAGCACCAACAAATTCAACTACAACCTCAACATTGAAAAACAACAACTCATTCAACAACAACCTTGACATGGAAAAACACCAACAAATTCAACAACAACTTCCACTTTGAAAAATACAAAAAACTTTGACCTAAACTTTGAAAAACAGCAACAAATTCAACAACAACCTCAACTTTTAAAAATACATACAAGTTCAACGAAAAAAAACATTGATAACACCAAGAAATTCAACAACAACCTCAATATTGAAAATCACCAACAAATTCAACAACATCAACATTGAAAAACACCAATAAATTCAAGAACAACCTCAACATTGAAAAACATCAACAAATTAAACAACAGCCTCAACATTTAAAAGTACAAAAAAGTTCAACAAAATGAACAGTGAAAACACCAATAAATTCAACAACGACCACAACTTTTAAAAATACAAACAAGTCCAACAAAATAAACATTGATGACACTGTCCAATTCAACAACAACCTCAACATTTAAAATCACCAATAAATTCACCCACCTAAACACTGAATATCACCAACAAGTTCAACAACAACATCAACATTGAAAAACATCAACAAATTTAACAACAACCTGAACATTGAAAATCACCAACAAATTCAACAACAACCTCATCATTGAAAAACACCAACAAATTCAACATCAACCTCAACTTTTAGAAGTGCTAAAAAATTGAAAAAAGCCATTGATAACACCAACAAATTGAACAACAACCTCAATATTGAAAATCAAAAGAACAACAACCTCAATATTGAAAATCAAAAGAAAACATTGATAACACCAAAAAATTCAACAACAACCTCAACTTTTAAAAGTGCTAAAAAGTTGAAAAAAGCCATTGATAGCACCAACAAATTGAACAACAACCTCAATATTGAAAATCACCAACAAATTCAACAACAACCTCAACATTGAAAAATACAAAAAAGTTCAAAAAATAACATTAATAACACCAACAAATTCAACAACAACCTCAATATTGAAAATCGCCAACAAAATTCAACAACCTCAACATTGAAAAACACCAACAAATTCAACAACAACCTCAACATTGAAAATCAACAAAAAATTCAACAAGCTCAGCACTGAATATCACCAACAAATTCAACAACAACCTCAACTTTGAAAAACACAAAAAAGTTCAAAAAAACCCATTGATAGCACCAACAAATTCAACAACAACCTCTATATTGAAAATCACCAACAAATTCAACAACAACCTCAATATTGAAAATCACCAACAAATTCAACGACCTCAACTTTGAAAATCAACAACAAATTCTACAACAACCTCAACATTGAAAAACAACATCAAATTTAACAACAACCTCAACAATGAAAACGCCAACAAATTCAACAAAAACCTCACCATTGAAAAACACCAACAAATTCAACAACAACCTCAACAATGAACAGCACCAAGAAATTCAACAACAACCTCAACATTGAAAACCGCCAACAAATTCAACAACATCCTCAACAATGAAAAACAACCAACAAATTCATAAGCAACCTAAACGTTTAAACGTAAAAAAACGGTCAACAAAATAAACATTGATAACATCAACAAATTCAGCAAAAACCTCAACTTTGAAAAACACAAAAATGCTCAAAAAAAACCATTGATAACCCCAACAAATTCAACAGCAACAGCAATATTGAAAATCACCAACCAATTCAACAACCTCAACTTTCAAAAACACCAACAGATTCAACAACATCCTCAACTTTTAAAAATACAAACAAGTTCAACAAAAAAATTGATAACACCAACAAATTCAACAACATCCTCAACATTGAAAAACACCAACAAATTCAACAACAACCTCAACATTGAAAAACACCAACAAATTCAACAATAACTCAACATTGAAAAATACAAAACAGTTCAAAAAAAAACAATGATAACACCAACAAATTCAAAAATAACCTCAACATTGAAAAACATCAACAAATTCAACAACAAACTCAACATTGAAAAACACCAACAAATTCAACTACAAACTCAACATTGAAAAATACCAACAAATTCAACAACAATTTAACTTTGAAAAATACTAAAAAGTTTGAAAAATAACATTGATAACACCAACAAGTTTAACAACAACCTCAACATTGAAAAACGCCAACAATTTCAACAACAACCTCAATATTGAAAATCCAGACAATTTCAACAACAACCTCAACTATTAAAAGTACCAAAAAGTTCAACAAAACAAATGTTGATAACACCAACAAATTCATCAACAACCTCAATATTGAAAATCACCAGCAAATTAAACAACCTAAACATTCAAAAACACAAAACAGTTCAAAAGAAAACATTGATAACACCAACAAATTCAACAACATCAACATTGAAAAACACCAACAAATTAAACAACAACCTCAACATTTAAAAGTAAAAAAAAGTTCAAAAGAATGAACAGTGAAAATACCAATAAATTCAACAACGACAACAACTTTTAAAAATACAAACAAGTTCAACAAAATAAACACTGATGACACTGTCCAATTCAACAACAACATCAACATTTAAAATCACCAATAAATTCACCAACCTAAACACTGAATATCACCAACAAGTTCAACAACACCCTCATCATTGAAAAACATCAACAAATTCAACAACAACCTCAACTTTTACATGTACTCAAAAGTTGAAAAAAGCCATTGATAACACCAACAAATTGAAGAACAACCTCAATATTGAAAATCACCAACAAATTCAACAACAACCTCAACATTGAAAATCACCAACAAATTCAACAACAACCTCATCAGTGATAAACACCAACAAATTCAACAATAACCACAACTTTTAGAAGTACAAAAAAGTTGAAAAAAGAACATTGATAACACCAACAAATTCAACAAAAACCTCAACAATGAACAGCAACAAAAAATAAAACAACAACCTCAACATTGAAAAACGCCGACAAATTCAACAACAACTTCAACAATGAAAAACAACCAACAAATTCCAAATCAACCTCAACCTTTAAAATTACAAATACGTTCAACTAAATAAACATTGTTAACATCAATAAATTCTGCAAAAACCTCAACTTAGAGAAACACAAAAAAGTTCAAATAAAACAATTGATAACCCCAACTCATTCAACAACAACAGCAATATTAAAAATCACCAACCAATTCAACGACATCAACTTTGAAAAACACCAACAAATTCAACAACATCCTCAACTTTTAAAACCACAAACAAGTTCAAAAAAAAATTGATAACACAAACAAATTCAACAACATCCTCAACAAAGAAAAACACCAACAAATTCAACAACAGCCACAAAAATGAAAGACACCAAAAAATTGAACAACAATCGCAACATTGAAAAATACCAACAAATTCAACAACAACCTCAACGTTGAAAAATATCAACAAATTCAACAACCCCAATATTAAAAATCACCAACAAATTCAATAACAACCTGAACATTGAAAAACACCAACAAATTCAACAACAAACTCAACATTGAAAAAGACCAACAAATTCAACTACAACCTCAACATTGAAAAGCACCAACAAATTCAACAACAACCTCAACATTGAAAAACAAAAACAAATTCAACTACAAACTCAACATTGAAAAATACCAACAAATTCAACAACAACTTCAACTTTGAAAAATACGAACAAATTCAACAACAACTTCAACTTTGAAAAATACAAAAAGTTCAAAAAATAACATTGATAACACCAACAATTTCAACAACAACCTCAATATTGAAAATCCATACAATTTCTACAACAACCTCAACTTTTAAAAGTACAAAAAAGTTAAACAAAATAAATGTTGTTAACACCAACAAATTCATCAACAACCTCAATATTGAAAATCACCAACAATTTCAACGATGAGAACTTTGAAAAACATCAACAAATTAAACAACAACCTCAACATTTAAAAGTACAAAAAAGTTCAACAAAATGAACAGTGATAACACCAATAAATTCAACAACACCCACAACTTTTAAAAATACAAACAAGTTCAGCAAAATAAACATTGATGACACTGTCCAATTCAACAACAACCTCAACATTTAAAATCATCAAAAAATTCAGCAACAACCTCAACATTGAAAAACACCAACAAATTCAACAACAACTTCAACTTTGAAAAATACAAAAAAGTTCGAAAAATAACATTGATAACACCAACAAGTTTAACAACAACCTCAACATTGAAAAACGCCACAATTTCAACAGCAACCTCAATATTGAAAATCCAAATAATTTCAACAACAACCTCAACTATTAAAAGTAAGAAAAAGTTCAACAAAATAAATGTTGATAACACCAACAAATTCATCAACAACCTCAATATTGAAAATCACCAGCAAATTCAACAACCTCAACATTGAAAAACACAAAACAGTTCAAAAGATAACATTGATAACACCAACAAATTCAACAACATCAATGTTGTAAAACACCAACCAATTCAACAACAACCTCAATATTGAAAATCACCAACAAACTCAACGACCTCAACTTTGAAAAACATCAACAAATTAAACAACAACCTCAACATTTAAAAGTACAAAAAAGTTCAACAAAATGAACAGTGAAAACACCAATAAATTCAACAACGACCACAACTTTTAAAAATACAAACAAGTTCAACAAAATAAACATTGATGACACTGTCCAATTCAACAACAGCTTGAACATTTAAAATCACCAATAAATTCACCAAACTAAACACTGAATATCACCAACAAGTTCAACAACAACATCAACATTGAAAAACATCAACAAATTTAACAACAATCTCAACATTGAAAATCAGCAAAAAATTCAACAACAACCTGAAAATTGAAAAACACCAACAAATTCAACAACAACCTCAACAATGAAAAACACCAAAAAATTCAACAACAACAGCAACATTGAAAAATAACAACAAATTCAATAACAACCTCAACATTGCAAAGCACCAATAAATTCAACAACAACCTCAACATTGAAAAACCAACAGATTCAACAACCTCAACACTGAATATCACCAACAAATTCAGCAACAAATTTAACGTGGAAAAACACAAAAAAGTTTTAAAAAAAAACCATTGATAACACCAGCAAATTCAACAACAACGTCAATATTGAAATTCAACAACAAATTCAACAACAACCTCATCTATGAAAATCACCAACAAATTCAACAATAACCTCATCATTGAAAAAAACCACCAAATGCAACAACAACCTCAACTTTTAAAAGTACCAAAAAGTTCAAAAAAGAACATTGATAACAGCAACAAATTAAACAACAAGCTCAACAATGAAAAACACCAAAAAATTCAACAACATCCTAAACATTGAAAAAAATCAAAAAATACAACAACAACCTCAACATTGAAAAACACCAACAAATTCAACAACAACCTGAACATTGAAAAACACCAACAAATTCAACAACAAACTCAACATTGAAAAAGACCAACAAATTCAACTACAACCTCAACATTGAAAAGCACCAACAAATTCAACAACAACCTCAACATTGAAAAACAAAAACAAATTCAACTACAAACTCAACATTGAAAAATACCAACAAATTCAACAACAACTTCAACTTTGAAAAATACGAACAAATTCAACAACAACTTCAACTTTGATAAATACAAAAAGTTCAAAAAATAACATTGATAACACCAACAAATTCAACAACAACCCCAATATTGAAAAACACCAACAAATTCAACTACAAACTCAACATTGAAAAATACCAACAAATTCAACAACAACTTCAACTTTGAAAAATACAAAAAGTTCAAAAAATAACATTGATAACACCAACAATTTCAACAACAACCTCAATATTGAAAATCCATACAATTTCTACAACAACCTCAACTTTTAAAAGTACAAAAAAGTTAAACAAAATAAATGTTGTTAACACCAACAAATTCATCAACAACCTCAATATTGAAAATCACCAACAATTTCAACGATGAGAACTTTGAAAAACATCAACAAATTAAACAACAACCTCAACATTTAAAAGTACAAAAAAGTTCAACAAAATGAACAGTGATAACACCAATAAATTCAACAACACCCACAACTTTTAAAAATACAAACAAGTTCAGCAAAATAAACATTGATGACACTGTCCAATTCAACAACAACCTCAACATTTAAAATCATCAAAAAATTCAGCAACAACCTCAACATTGAAAAACACCAACAAATTCAACAACAACTTCAACTTTGAAAAATACAAAAAAGTTCGAAAAATAACATTGATAACACCAACAAGTTTAACAACAACCTCAACATTGAAAAACGCCACAATTTCAACAGCAACCTCAATATTGAAAATCCAAATAATTTCAACAACAACCTCAACTATTAAAAGTAAGAAAAAGTTCAACAAAATAAATGTTGATAACACCAACAAATTCATCAACAACCTCAATATTGAAAATCACCAGCAAATTCAACAACCTCAACATTGAAAAACACAAAACAGTTCAAAAGATAACATTGATAACACCAACAAATTCAACAACATCAATGTTGTAAAACACCAACCAATTCAACAACAACCTCAATATTGAAAATCACCAACAAACTCAACGACCTCAACTTTGAAAAACATCAACAAATTAAACAACAACCTCAACATTTAAAAGTACAAAAAAGTTCAACAAAATGAACAGTGAAAACACCAATAAATTCAACAACGACCACAACTTTTAAAAATACAAACAAGTTCAACAAAATAAACATTGATGACACTGTCCAATTCAACAACAGCTTGAACATTTAAAATCACCAATAAATTCACCAAACTAAACACTGAATATCACCAACAAGTTCAACAACAACCTCAACATTGAAAAACACCAACAAATTCAACAACAACCTGAACATTGAAAAACACCAACAAATTCAACAACAAACTCAACATTGAAAAAGACCAACAAATTCAACTACAACCTCAACATTGAAAAGCACCAACAAATTCAACAACAACCTCAACATTGAAAAACAAAAACAAATTCAACTACAAACTCAACATTGAAAAATACCAACAAATTCAACAACAACTTCAACTTTGAAAAATACGAACAAATTCAACAACAACTTCAACTTTGATAAATACAAAAAGTTCAAAAAATAACATTGATAACACCAACAAATTCAACAACAACCCCAATATTGAAAAACACCAACAAATTCAACTACAAACTCAACATTGAAAAAAACCAACAAATTCAACAACAACTTCAACTTTGAAAAATACAAAAAGTTCAAAAAATAACATTGATAACACCAACAATTTCAACAACAACCTCAATATTGAAAATCCATACAATTTCTACAACAACCTCAACTTTTAAAAGTACAAAAAAGTTAAACAAAATAAATGTTGTTAACACCAACAAATTCATCAACAACCTCAATATTGAAAATCACCAACAATTTCAACGATGAGAACTTTGAAAAACATCAACAAATTAAACAACAACCTCAACATTTAAAAGTACAAAAAAGTTCAACAAAATGAACAGTGATAACACCAATAAATTCAACAACACCCACAACTTTTAAAAATACAAACAAGTTCAGCAAAATAAACATTGATGACACTGTCCAATTCAACAACAACCTCAACATTTAAAATCATCAAAAAATTCAGCAACAACCTCAACATTGAAAAACACCAACAAATTCAACAACAACTTCAACTTTGAAAAATACAAAAAAGTTCGAAAAATAACATTGATAACACCAACAAGTTTAACAACAACCTCAACATTGAAAAACGCCACAATTTCAACAGCAACCTCAATATTGAAAATCCAAATAATTTCAACAACAACCTCAACTATTAAAAGTAAGAAAAAGTTCAACAAAATAAATGTTGATAACACCAACAAATTCATCAACAACCTCAATATTGAAAATCACCAGCAAATTCAACAACCTCAACATTGAAAAACACAAAACAGTTCAAAAGATAACATTGATAACACCAACAAATTCAACAACATCAATGTTGTAAAACACCAACCAATTCAACAACAACCTCAATATTGAAAATCACCAACAAACTCAACGACCTCAACTTTGAAAAACATCAACAAATTAAACAACAACCTCAACATTTAAAAGTACAAAAAAGTTCAACAAAATGAACAGTGAAAACACCAATAAATTCAACAACGACCACAACTTTTAAAAATACAAACAAGTTCAACAAAATAAACATTGATGACACTGTCCAATTCAACAACAGCTTGAACATTTAAAATCACCAATAAATTCACCAAACTAAACACTGAATATTACCAACAAGTTCAACAACAACATCAACATTGAAAAACATCAACAAATTTAACAACAATCTCAACATTGAAAATCAGCAAAAAATTCAACAACAACCTGAAAATTGAAAAACACCAACAAATTCAACAACAACCTCAACAATGAAAAACACCAAAAAATTCAACAACAACAGCAACATTGAAAAATAACAACAAATTCAATAACAACCTCAACATTGCAAAGCACCAATAAATTCAACAACAACCTCAACATTGAAAAACCAACAGATTCAACAACCTCAACACTGAATATCACCAACAAATTCAGCAACAACTTTAACGTTGAAAAACACAAAAAAGTTTTAAAAAAAAACCATTGATAACACCAGCAAATTCAACAACAACGTCAATATTGAAATTCAACAACAAATTCAACAACAACCTCATCTATGAAAATCACCAACAAATTCAACAATAGCCTCATCATTGAAAAAAAACACCAAATGCAACAACAACCTCAACTTTTAAAAGTACCAAAAAGTTCAAAAAAGAACATTGATAACAGCAACAAATTAAACAACAAGCTCAACAATGAAAAACACCAAAAAATTCAACAACATCCTAAACATTGAAAAAAAATCAAAAAATACAACAACAACCTCAACATTGAAAAACACCAACAAATTCAACAACAAACTCAACTTTTAAAAGTACAAACTAGCTCAACAAAATAAACATTGATAACAGCAACAAATTGAACAACAAGCTCAACAATGAAAAACACCAAAAAATTCAACAACATCCTAAACATTGAAAAAAATCAAAAAATACAACAACAACCTCAACATTGAAAAACACCAACAAATTCAACAACAAACTCAACTTTTAAAAATACAAACTAGCTCAACAAAATAAACATTGATGACACTATCCAATTCAGCAACAACATCAACATTGAAAAACAATAAAAAAATTTCAGCAACAACCTCAACTTTTAAAACTACAAAAATGTTCAACAAAATAAATATTGACAAAACCAACAAATTCAACTACAACCTCAATATTGAAAATCCGCAACAAATTCAACAACCTCAACATTGAAAAACACCAACAAATTCAACAACAACCTCAATATTGAAAATCACCAACAAATTCAACAACCTCAATATTGAAAATCACCAACAAATTCAACAACAACCTCGACATGGAACACCAACAAATTCAACAACAACTTCCACTTTGACAAATACAAAAAACTTTGACCTAAACTTTGAAAAACTGCAACAAATTCAACAACAACCTCAACTTTTAAAAATACATACAAGTTCAACGAAAAAAAACATTGATAACACCAAGAAATTCAACAACAAACTCAATATTGAAAATCACCAAGAAATTCAACAACATCAACATTGAAAAACACGAATAAATTCAAGGACAACCTCAACATTGAAAAACACAAAACAAATTCAACAACAACCTCAACATTGAAAAAGAATAAAAAATTCAGCAACAACCTCACCTTTTAAAACTACAAAAAAGTTCAACAAAATAAACATTGACGACATCAACAAATTCAACTACATCCTCAATGTTGAAAATCATCAACAAATGCAAGAACCTCAACAATGAAAAACACCAACAAATTTTACAACCAACTCAACAATGGAAAGACCAGTAAATTCAACACAACCTCACCATTGAGAAACACAAACAAATTGAACAAGAACCTCAACATTGAAAATCACCAACAACTTCAAGACCAAGCTCAACAATGATATAAAAGAAAATATTCAACAACAACCTCAACATTGAAAAATTCAAAAAAGTTCAAAAAATAACATTAATAACACCAACAAATTCAACAACAACCTCAATATTGAAAATCACCAACAAAATTCAACAACCTCAACATTGAAAAACACCAACAAATTCAACAACAACCTCAATATTGAAAATCACCAAAAAATTCAACAACCTCAACACTGTATATCACCAACAAATTAATCAACAACCTCAACTTTGAAAAACACAAAAAAGTTCAAAAAAACCCATTGATAACACCAACAAATTCAACAACAACCTCTACATTGAAAATCACCAACAAATTCAACGACCTCAACTTTGAAAAACACCAAAAAATTCAACAAGAAACTCAACATTGAAACATACCATCCAATTCAACAACAACGTCATCATTGAAAAAAACAAACAAATTCAACAACAACCTCAACTTTTAATAGTACAAAAAAGTTGAAAAAAGAACATTGATAACACCAACAAATTCAACAACAACCTCAACAATGAAAAACACCAAAAAATTAAACAACAGCCTCAACATTCAAAAACACCAACAAATTCAAAATCAACCTCAACTTTTAAAAGTACAAAAAAGTTCAACAAAATAAACATTGATAACACGAATATATTCAGCAAGAACCTCAACTTTGAATATCACCAACAAATTCAACAACCTCAACATGGAAAAACACCAACAAATTCAACAACAACCTTAACTTTTAAAAATACAAACAAGTTCAACAAAAAACATTGATAACACCAGCAAATTCAACAACAACCTCAAGAATGAAAAACACCAATAAATTCAACAACAACCTTAACTTTAAAAATACAAACAAGTTCAACAAAAAACATTGATAACATCAGCAAATTCAACAACAACCTCAACAATGAAAAACACCACCAAATTCAACGACAACCTCAACAATGAAAAACACCAACAAATTCAACAACAACCTCAACAATGAAAAACACCAAAAAATTCAACAACAACCTCAACATTGAAAAATAGAAAAAAGTTCAAAAAAAAAAATTATAACACCTTCAAATTCAACAACAAACTCAATATTGAAAATCACCAACAAATTCAACAACCTCAAGATTGAAAAACACCAATAAATTCAACACCAACCTCAACATTGAAAAACGCCAACAAATTTATCAAAAACCTCAACATTGAAAAACACCAAAAAGTTCCAAAAAATCCTCAACATTGAAAAACACCAACACATTCAACAACAAGCTAAACTTTTAAAAGTACAAAAAAGTTAAAACAATCATTGATAACAACTACAAATTGAACAATAACCTCAATATTGAAAATCACCAACAAATTCAACAACAACCTCAACATTGAAAAACGCCAACAAATTCAACAACTACATCAATATTGAAAATCACCAACAAATTCAACAACAACCTCAACATTGAAAAGCACAAAAAAGTTCAAAAAAGAACATTGATAACACCAACAAATTCAACAACAACCTCAACATTGAAAAACACCAATAAATTAAACAACAACTTCAACTTTGATTAATACAAAAAGTTCAAAAAATAACGTTGATAACAACAACAAATTCAACAACCACCTCATAATTGTAAAACACCAAAAAATTCAACAACAACCACATCATTGAAAAAAACGAACAAATTCAACAACAACCTCAACATTGAAAAACACCAAAAAGTTCCAAAAAATCCTCAACATTAAAAAACACCAACACATTCAACAACAAGCTAAACTTTTAAAAGTACAAAAAAGTTAAAACAATCATTGATAACAACTACAAATTGAACAATAACCTCAATATTGAAAATCACCAACAAATTCAACAACAACCTCAACATTGAAAAACGCCAACAAATTCAACAACTACATCAATATTGAAAATCACCAACAAATTCAACAACAACCTCAACATTGAAAAGCACAAAAAAGTTCAAAAAAGAACATTGATAACACCAACAAATTCAACAACAACCTCAACATTGAAAAACACCAATAAATTAAACAACAACTTCAACTTTGATTAATACAAAAAGTTCAAAAAATAACGTTGATAACAACAACAAATTCAACAACCACCTCATAATTGTAAAACACCAAAAAATTCAACAACAACCACATCATTGAAAAAAACGAACAAATTCAACAACAACCTCAACATTGAAAAACACCAAAAAGTTCCAAAAAATCCTCAACATTAAAAAACACCAACACATTCAACAACAAGCTAAACTTTTAAAAGTACAAAAAAGTTAAAACAATCATTGATAACAACTACAAATTGAACAATAACCTCAATATTGAAAATCACCAACAAATTCAACAACAACCTCAACATTGAAAAATACAAAAACGTTTTAAAAATAACATTGATAACACCAAAAAATTCAACAACAACCTCAACATTGAAAAACACCAACAATTTCAACTACAACCTCAATGTTGAAAATCACCAACAAATTGAACAACAACCTTAACCTTTTAATGTGCAAAAAAGTTCAATAAAGTATATTAATAACAACAACTAATTCAACAACAACCTCAATATTGAAAATTACCAACAAATTCAACAACCTCAACATGGAAAAACACCAACCAATTCTACAACAAACTCAACATTGAAAAACACCAACAAATTCAAAAACAACCTCAACATTGAAAAATACAAAAAAGTTTTAAAAATATCATTGGTAACACCAAAAAATTCAACAACAACCTCAACATTGAAAAACACCAACACATTCAACTACAACCTCAATGTTGAAATTCACCAACAAATTGAACAACAACCTGAACCTTTTTAAGTACAAAAAAGTTCAAAAAAGTATATTTATAACACCAACAAATTCAACAACAACCTCAATATTGAAAATTACCAACAAATTCAAAAACCTCAACATGGAAAAACACCAACCAATACAACAACCTTAACTTTTAAAAATACAAACAAGTTCAACAACAACATTGATAAAACCAACAAATTCAACAACAACCTCAACAATGAAAAACACCAACAAATTCAACAACAAACTCAACATTGAAAAACACCAACAAATTCAACAACAACCTCAACATTGAAAAACACCAATAAATTAAACAACAACTTCAACTTTGATTAATACAAAAAGTTCAAAAAATAACGTTGATAACAGCAACAAATTCAACAACCACCTCATGATTGTAAAACACCAAAAAATTCAACAACAACCACATCATTGAAAAAAACGAACAAATTCAACAACAACCTCAACATTGAAAAATACAAAAAAGTTCAAAAAATAACATTGATAACACCAACAAATTCAACAACAAACTCAATATTGAAAATCACCAACAAATTCAAAAGCAACCTCAACATTGAAGAACACCAACAAATTCAACAGCAAACTCAACCTTTAAAAATACAAACAAGTTCCACAAAATAAACATTGATGATGCAATCAAATTCAACAACAACCTCAACATTTAAAAGTAAAAAAAAGTTGATAAAAACATTGATAACACCACCAAATTCAACCTCAATTTTGAAAATCACCAACAAATTCTACAACAACCTCAACATTGAAAAATACAAAAAAGTTTTAAAAATAACATTGGTAACACCAAAAAATTCAACAACAAACTCAACATTGAAAAACACCAACACATTCAACTACAACCTCAATGTTGAAATTCACCAACAAATTGAACAACAACCTGAACCTTTTTAAGTACAAAAAAGTTCAAAAAAGTATATTTATAACACCAACAAATTCAACAACAACCTCAATATTGAAAATTACCAACAAATTCAAAAACCTCAACATGGAAAAACACCAACCAATTCAACAACAACATTAACTTTTAAAAATACAAACAAGTTCAACAACAACATTGATAAAACCAACAAATTCAACAACAACCTCAACATTGAAAAACACCAACAAATTCAACAACAACCTCAACAATGAAAAACACCAAAAAATTCAACATCAACCGCAACATTGAAAAATAGAAAAAAGTTCAAAAAAAAAAATTATAACACCTTCAAATTCAACAACAAACTCAATATTGAAAATCACCAACAAATTCAACAACCTCAAGATTGAAAAACACCAATAAATTCAACACCAACCTCAACATTGAAAAACACCAACAAATTTATCAAAAACCTCAACATTGAAAAACACCAAAAAGTTCCAAAAAATCCTCAACATTGAAAAACACCAACACATTCAACAACAAGCTAAACTTTTAAAAGTACAAAAAAGTTAAAACAATCATTGATAACAACTACAAATTGAACAATAACCTCAATATTGAAAATCACCAACAAATTCAACAACAACCTCAACATTGAAAAACGCCAACAAATTCAACAACTACATCAATATTGAAAATCACCAACAAATTCAACAACAACCTCAACATTGAAAAGCACAAAAAAGTTCAAAAAAGAACATTGATAACACCAACAAATTCAACAACAACCTCAACATTGAAAAACACCAATAAATTAAACAACAACTTCAACTTTGATTAATACAAAAAGTTCAAAAAATAACGTTGATAACAACAACAAATTCAACAACCACCTCATGATTGTAAAACACCAAAAAATTCAACAACAACCAGATCATTGAAAAAAACGAACAAATTCAACAACAACCTCAACATTGAAAAACACCAAAAAGTTCCAAAAAATCCTCAACATTGAAAAACACCAACACATTCAACAACAAGCTAAACTTTTAAAAGTACAAAAAAGTTAAAACAATCATTGATAACAACTACAAATTGAACAATAACCTCAATATTGAAAATCACCAACAAATTCAACAACAACCTCAACATTGAAAAAGGCCAACAAATTCAAAAACTACATCAATATTGAAAATCACCAACAAATTCAACAATAACCTCAACATTGAAAAACACAAAAAAGTTCAAAAAAGAACATTGATAACACCAACAAATTCAACAACAACCTCAACATTGAAAAACACCAATAAATTAAACAACAACTTCAACTTTGATTAATACAAAAAGTTCAAAAAATAACGTTGATAACAGCAACAAATTCAACAACCACCTCATGATTGTAAAACACCAAAAAATTCAACAACAACCACATCATTGAAAAAAACGAACAAATTCAACAACAACCTCAACATTGAAAAATACAAAAAAGTTCAAAAAATAACATTGATAACACCAACAAATTCAACAACAAACTCAATATTGAAAATCACCAACAAATTCAAAAGCAACCTCAACATTGAAGAACACCAACAAATTCAACAACAAACTCAACCTTTAAAAATACAAACAAGTTCCACAAAATAAACATTGATGATGCAATCAAATTCAACAACAACCTCAACATTTAAAAGTAAAAAAAAGTTGATAAAAACATTGATAACACCAACAAATTCAACCTCAATTTTGAAAATCACCAACAAATTCTACAACAACCTCAACATTGAAAAAAGGCCAACAAACTCAACAACAACCTCAACCTTTAAAAGTACCAATAACTTCAAAAAAGAACATGGATAACACCAACAAATTCAACAACAACCTCCACATTGAAAAACACCAACACATTCAACAACAACTTCAACATTGAAAAACATCAACAAATTAAACAACAAATTCAACAATGAAAAACACCAAAAAATGCAACAACAACCTCAACAATGAAAAACACCAAAAAATTCAACAATAACCACAAAATTGTAAAATAACAACAAATTCATCAACCTCAACGCTGAAAAATGCAAAAAAGTTCAAAAAATAACATTGATAACACCAACAACTTCAACAACAACCTCAATATTTAAAATCACCAACAAATTCAACAACAACCTCAACATTGCAAAACAACTACAAATTCAACAACAACCTCAACATGGAAAAACACCTAAAAATTCAACAACAACCACAATATAGAAATATACCAACAAATTCAAAAACAACCTCAACCTTTAAAAGTACAAAAAAGTTCAAAAAAGAACGTTGGTAACACCAACAAATTGAACAACATCCTCAGCATTGAAAAACACCAAGAAATTCAACAACAACCTCAACATTGAAAAAATACCAACAACTTCATCAAACTCAACAATGTAAAACACCAACAAATTCAACAACAACATCAACATTGAAAAACACCATCAAATTCAGCAACCTGAACACTGAAAATCACCAACAAATTCAACTACAATATCAAAATTGCAAAAACAATAAAAAAATTCAGCAAGAACCTCAAATTTTAAATCTACAAAAAAGTTCAACAAAGTAAACATTGATAACACCAATACATTCAGCAAGAACCTCAACTTTGAACATCACCAACAAATTCAACAACCTCAACATTGAAAAACAGCAACAAATTCAACAACAACCTTAACTTTTAAAAATACAAACAAGTTCAACAAAAAACATTGATAACACCACCAAATTCAACAACAACCTCAACAATGAAAAACACCAACAAATTCAACAACAACGTCAACATTGAAAAACACCAACAAATTCAACAGCAACGTAAACATTGAAAATCACCAACAATCTCAACAACAACCTCAACATTGAAAAACGCCAACAAATTCAACAACATCCTCAATATTGAAAATCACCAACAAATTCAACAACCTCAACACTGAATATCACCAACAAATTCGCAAAAACTTCAACTTTGAAAAACACAAAAAAGTTTTTAAAAATCCATTCATGACACCAACAAATTCAACAATAAGCTTAATATTGAAAATCACCAACAAATTCAACGACCTAAACTTTGAAAAACACCAACAAATTCAACAACAAACAACTTATAAAAATACAAACAAGTTCAACAAAATAAACATTGATGACACTATCCAATTCAACAACAACCTCAACATTGAAAAACACCAACACATTTAACAACAACCTCAATAATGAAAAGACCAAAAAATTCAACAAAAACCTCACCAATGAAAAACACCAACAAATTCAACAACAACCTCAACATTGAAAAATACCAACAGTTTCAACAACAACCTCAACTTTTATACGACAAAAAAGTTCAACAATATAACCATTGAAAAACACCAACAAATTCAACTACAACCTCAACTTTCAAAAATACAAAAAAGTTCAAAAAATAACATTGATAACACCAACAAAATCAACCACAACCTCCACGTTGAAAAACACCAACAAATTCAAGAACAACTTCAACTTTGAAAAATACAAAAAAGTTCAAAAAATAACATTGATAACGCCAACAAATTCAACAACAAACTCAATATTGAAAATCACCAACAAATTCTACAACCTCAACATTGAAAAACCCAACAAATTCAACAATAACCTCAACATTGAAAAACACCTACAAATTCAACAATAACCTCAACAGAGAAAAACACCAACAACTTGAAAAACCTCAACAATGAAAAACACCAATAAATTCAACAACAAACTCAACATTGAAAAAACACCAACAAATTTAACAACAAGCTCAAATTTCAAAAATACAAAAAAGTTCAAAAAATTACATGGATAACACAAACAAATTCAACAACAACCTCAATATTGAATGTTCACAACAAAGTCAACTACCACCGCAACATTTAAAAACACCAATAAATTTAACTACAACGTCAACAATGAAAAACACCAAAAAATTTAACAAAAAACACATTGAAAAACACCAACAAATTCAACAATAACTTCAATCTTTTAAAGCACAAAAAAGTTCAAAAAATAACATTGATAACACCAAAAAATTCAACAACAACCTCAATATTGAAAATCACCAACAAATTCAACAACCTCAACATTGAAAAAGACCAACCAATTCAAGAACAACCGGAAATTTTAAAAATACAAATTCATTCAACAAAAAACTTTGATAACACCAACAAATTCAACAACAACCTCAACATTCAAAAACACCAACAAATTCTACAACAACCTCAACATTGAAAAACACCTACAAATTCAACAACAACCTCAACATTGAAAAACACCTAAAAATTCAACAACAACCGCAACATTGAAATATATCAACAAATTCAACAACAAACTCAACTTTTAAAAGTACAAAAAAGTTCAAGAATGAACTTTGATAACACCAACAAATTGAACAACATCCTCAGAATTGAAAATCACCAACAAATTCAACATCCTCAACATTGTAAAACACCAACAAATTCAACAACAGCCTTAACTTTTAAAATACAAACAAGTTCAACAAAAGACATTGATAACCCCAAGAAATTCAAAAACAACCACAACAATGAAAAACACCAGAAAATTCAACTACAACCTCAACATTGAAAAGCACCGACAAATTTAACAACAACCTCAACATTGAAAAAACACCAACAAATTCAACAACAACCTCAACATTGAAAAACACCAAATAATTCAACAACAACCTCAACATTGAAAAACACCAACAAATTCAACAACAACTTCAACTTTGAATAATACAACAAGTTCAAAAAATAAGGTTGATAACAGCAACAAATTCAACAACCACCTCATGATTGTAAAACATCAAAAACTTCAACAACAACCGCATCAATGAAAAAAACGAACAAATTCAACAACAACCTCAACATTGAAAAATACAAATAAGTTCAAAAATTAACGTTGATAACACCAACAAATTCAACAACAAACTCAATATTGAAAATCACCAACAAATTCAACAGCAACCTCAACATTGAAAAACACCAACAAATTTAACAACAACCTTATCAATGAAAAACACCAAAAAATTCAACAAACAACCTCAACCTTTAAAAATACAAACAATTTCCACAAAATAAACATTGATGATGCAATCCAATTCAACAACAACCTCAACATTTAAAATCAGCAACAAATTCAGCAACCTCAACACTGAAAAACCCCAACAATTTCAACAACAACCTCAACATTGAAAAACACCTACAAATTCAACAATAACCTCAACAGAGAAAAACACCAACAACTTGAAAAACCTCAACAATGAAAAACACCAATAAATTCAGCAACAAACTCAACATTGAAAAATACACCAACAAATTTAACAACAAGCTCAAATTTCAAAAATACAAAAAAATTCAAAAAATTACATGGATAACACAAACAAATTCAACAACAACCTCAATATTGAATGTTCACAACAAATTCAACAACCACCGCAACATTTAAAAACACCAATAAATTTAACTACAACGTCAACAATGAAAAACACCAAAAAATTTAACAAAAAACACATTGAAAAACACCAACAAATTCAACAATAACCTCAATCTTTTAAAGCACAAAAAAGTTCAAAAAATAACATTGATAACACCAAAAAATTCAACAACAACCTCAATATTGAAAATCACCAACAAATTCAACAACCTCAACATTGAAAAACACCAACCAATTCAAGATCAACCTGAAATTTTAAAAATACAAATTTATTCAACAAAAAACTTTGATAACACCAACAAATTCAACAACAACCTCAACATTCAAAAACACCAACAAATTCAACAAGAACCTCAACATTGAAAAACACCTACAAATTCAACAACAACCTCAACATTGAAAAACACCTAAAAATTCAACAACAACCGCAACATTGAAATATACCAACAAATTCAACAACAACCTCAACCTTTAAAAGTACAAAAAAGTTGAATAATGAACTTTGATAACACCAACAAATTGAACAACATCCTCAGAATTGAAAATCACCAACAAATTCAACATCCTCAACATTGCAAAACACCAAATAATTCAACAACAACCTCAACATTGAAAAAACACCAACAAATTCAACAACAACCTCAACATTGAAAAACACCAAATAATTCAACAACAACCTCAACATTGAAAAACACCAACAAATTTAACAACAATCTTATCAATTAAAAAAACCAAAAAATTCAACAACAACCTCAACCTTTAAAAATACAAACAATTTCCACAAAATAAACATTGATGATGCAATCCAATTCAACAACAACCTCAACATTTAAAATCAGCAACAAATTCAGCAACCTCAACACCGAAAACAACCAACAAATTCAAGAACAACATCAACATTGAAAAACAATAAAAAATTTAGCCAACTCCTCAACCTTTAAAACTACAACAAAGTTCAACAAAATAAACATTGACAACACCAACAAATTCAACTAAAATCTCAACATTGAAAATCACCAACAAATTTAACAACAACCTCAAGTTTTAAAAGTACAAAAAAGTTAAAAAAAACATTGATAACACCAACAAATTCAACCTCAATTTTGAAAATCAGCAACAAATTCAACAACAACCTCAACCTTTAATAGTACAAATAAGTTCAAAAAAGAACATTGATAAAACCAACAAATTCAACAACAACCTCAACATTGAAAAACACCAACACATTCAACAACAACCTCAACAATGAAAAACACCAAAAAATTCAACAACAACCTCAACAATGAAAAACACCAAAATATTCAACAATAACGGCAACATTGAAAAATAACAACAAATTCAACAACCTCAACATTGAAAAATGCAAAAAAGTTCAAATAATAACATTGATAACACCAACAACTTCAACAACAACATCAATATTAAAATCACCAACAAATTCAAGAAAACACTCAACTTTTAAAAACTCAAACAACTTTAACAAAAAAACATTGATAACCTCAATGTTGAAAATCACCAACAAATTCAACAACATCAACATCGAAAAACACCAACAAATTCAACAACAGCCTCAATATTGAAAAACACCAACAAATTCAACTACAACTTCAAATTTGAAATATACAAATAGTTCAAAAATAATATTGATAACACCAACAAACTCAATATTGAAAATCACCAAAAAATTCAACAGCAACCTCAACATTGAAAAACACCAACAAATTTAGCAACAACCTCAACATTGAAAAACACCAACAAATTTAATAACAACTCAACAATGAAAAACAACAAAAAATTTAACAAAAACCTCAACATTGAAAAACACCAACAAATTCAATGACAGCCTCAACCTTTTGCTGTACAATAAAGTTCAAAAAATTACATTCATAACACCAACAAATTCAACAACAACATCAATATTGAAAATCACCAACAAATTCAACAACCTCAACATTGAAAAACACCAACAAATTCAACAACAACCTTAACTTTTAAAAATTATTCAACAATAAACTTTGATAATACCAAAAAATTCAACAACAACCTCAACATTGAAAAACACCAACAACTTCAACAACCTCAACAATGAAAAATACCAAAAAATTCAACAACAACTGCAATATTGAAAATTTCCAACAAATTCAACAACAACCTCAACATTGAAAAATACAATAATGTTCAAAAAATAACAGTGATAACGCCAAAAAATTCAACAACAAATTCAATATTGAAAATCACCAACAAATTCAACAACATCAACATTGAAAAATACCAATAAATTCAACAACAAACTCAACATTGAAAAACACCAACAAATTCAACAACAAGCTCAACTTTCAAAAATACAAAAAAGTTCAAAAAATAACATGGAAACACCAACAAATTCAACAACAACCTCAACATTGAAAAACACCAACAAATTTAACAAAAACCTCTACAATTAAAAACAACAAAAAATTCAACAAAAACCTCAACATTTAAAAACACGAACAAATTCAACAACCACCTCAACATTGAAAAACACCAACAAATTTAACAACAAGCTCAACTTTCAAAAATACAAAAAAGTTTAAAAAAGAACATTGATAACACCAACAAATTCAACAACAACCTCAATATTGAAAGTCACCAACAAATTCAACAACAACCACTACATTTAAAAACACCAACAAATTTAACAGCAAAGTCATCAATGAAATATACCAAAAAATTTAAAAAAAATTCAACATTGAAAAACACCAACAAATTCAACAACAACCTTAACATTTAAAAATACAAATTTATTCAACAAAAAACTTTGATAACACCAACAACTTCAACAACAACCTCAACATTCATAAACTCCAACAAATTCAACAACAACCTCAACATTGAAAAACGCCTACAAATTCAACAACAACCTCAACATGGAAAAAAAACCTAAAAATTCAACAACAACCGCAACATTGAAATACACCAACAAATTCAAAAACAACCTCAACCTTTAAAAGTATAAAAAAGTTCAAAAAAGAACTTTGAAAACACCAACAAATTGAACAACATTCTCAACATTGAAAAACACCTAGAAATTCAACAACAACCTCAACATTGAAAAACACCGACAAATTTACAACAACCTCAACATTGAAAAAACACCAACAACCTCATCAACCTCAACAATGTAAAACACCAACAAATTCAACAACAGCATCAACATTGAAAAACACCAACAAATTCAGCAACCTCAACACTGAAAATCACCAATAAATTCAACTACAACATCAAAATTGCAAAAACAATAAAAAATTCAGCAAGAACCTCAAATTTTAAATCTACAAAAAAGTTCAACAAAATAAACATTGAAAACACCAATACATTCAGCAAGAACCTCAACTTTGAATATCACCAACAAATTCAACAACCTCAACATTGAAAAAAAACAATAAATTCAACTACAACCTTAGCTTTTAAAAATACAAACAAGTTCAACAAAAAACATTGATAACATCACCAAATTCAACAACAACCTCAACAATGAAAAACACCAACAAATTCAACAACAACGTCAACATTGAAAAACACCAACAAATTCAACAACAACGTCAACATTGAAAATCACCAACAATCTCAACAACAACCTCAACATTGAAAAACGCCAACAAATTCAACAACATCCTCAATATTGAAAGTCACCAACAAATTCAACAACCTGAACATTGAATATCACCAACAAATTCACAACAACTTCAACTTTGAAAAACACCAACAAATTCAACAACAAACAACTTTTAAAAATACAAACAAGTTCAACAAAATAAACATTGATGACACTATCCAATTCAACAACAACCTCAACATTAGAAACACCAACAAATTTAACAACAACCTCAACAATGAAAAGACCAAAAAATTCAACAAAAACCTCACCAATGAAGAACACCAACAAATTCAACAACAACCACAACATTGAAAAACACCAACAGTTTCAACAACAACCTCAACTTTTATACGACAGAAAAGTTCAGCAATATAACCATTTATAACACCAACAAATTCAACTACAAGCTCAACTTTCAAAAATACAAAAAAGTTCAAACAATAACATTGATAACACCAGCAAAATGATCCACAACATCCACGTTGAAAAACACCAACAAATTCAAGAACAACTTCAACATTCAAAAATACAAAAAAGTTCAAAAAATTACATGGATAACACCAAAAAATTCAACAACAACCTCAATATTGAATGTTCACAACAAATTCAACAACAATCACAACATTTAAAAGCACCAACAAATTTAACAACAACGTCAACAATGAAAAACACCAAAAAATTTAACAAAAAACTCAACATTGAAAAACACCAACAAATTCAACAATAACCTCAATCTTTAAAAGCACAAAAAAGTTCAAAAAATAACATTGTTAACACCAAAAAATTCAACAACAACCTCAATATTGAAAATCACAAACAAATTCAACAACCTCAACATTGAAAAACACCAACAAATTCAAGAACAACATTAACTTTTAAAAATACAAATTTATTCAACAAAAAACTTTGATAACACCAACAAATTCAACAACAACCTCAACATTCAAAAACACCAACAAATTCAACAACAACCTCAACATTGAAAAACACCTACAAATTCAACAACAACATCAACATTGAAAAGTACAAAAAAGTTCAAGAAAGAACATTGATAACACCAACAAATTGAACAACATCCTCAGAATTGAAAATCACCAGCAAATTCAACATCCTCAACATTGAAAAACACATACAAATTCAACAACAACCTTAACTTCTAAAAATACAAACAAGTTCAACAAAAGACATTGATAACACCAAAAAATTCAACAACAAACTCAACATTGAAAAAACACCAACAACTTCAGCAACCTCAACAATGAAAAAAACCCAAAAATTCAACAACAACCGCAACATTAAAAAATACAAAAATGTTCAAAAAATAACATTGATAACGCCAACAAATTCAACAACAAATTCAATATTGAAAATCACCAACAAATTCAACAAGATCAACAGTGAAAAACACCAATAAATTCAACAACAACCTCAATATTGAATGTTCACAACAAATTCAACAACAATCACAACATTTAAAAGCACCAACAAATTTAACAACAACGTCAACAATGAAAAACACCAAAAAATTTAACAAAAAACTCAACATTGAAAAACACCAACAAATTCAACAATAACCTCAATCTTTAAAAGCACAAAAAAGTTCAAAAAATAACATTGTTAACACCAAAAAATTCAACAACAACCTCAATATTAAAAATCACCAACAAATTCAACAACATCAACATTGAAAAGTACAAAAAAGTTCAAGAAAGAACATTGATAACACGAACAAATTGAACAACATCCTCAGAATTGAAAATCACCAACAAATTCAACATCCTCAACATTGAAAAACACATACAAATTCAACAACAACCTTAACTTCTAAAAATACAAACAAGTTCAACAAAAGACATTGATAACACCAAAAAATTCAACAACAACCTCAACATTGAAAAAACACCAACAACTTCAGCAACCTCAACAATGAAAAAAACCCAAAAATTCAACAACAACCGCAACATTAAAAAATACAAAAATGTTCAAAAAATACATTGATAACGCCAACAAATTCAACAACAAAATCAATATTGAAAATCACCAACAAATTCAACAAGATCAACAGTGAAAAACACCAATAAATTCAACAACAACCTCAACATTGAAAAAAACTGACAAATTCAACAACAAGCGCAACTTGCTAAAATACAAAAAAGTTCAAAAATAACATGGATAACACCAAGAAATTCAACAACAACCTCAACATTGAAAAACAACAACAAATTTAACAATAACCTCAACAATTAAAAAAAAGAAATTCCAAGAAAAACCTCAACATTGAAAATCACAAACAAATTCAACAACAACCTCAACATTGAAAAACAACAATAAATTCAAGAACAACCTCAACATTGAAAAAACACCAACAAATTCATCAACAAGCTCAACTTCCAAAAATACAAATAAGTTTTAAAAAGAACATTCATAACACCAACAAATTAAAACAACAACCTCAATATTGAAAGTCACCAACAAATTCAACAAAAACCTCAACTTTTAAGAAAAGAGAAAAAGTTCAAAAAAACATTGATAACACCAACAAATTCAACAATAACCTCAATATTGAAAGACACGAACAGATTCAACAACAACCTCAATATTGAAAGTCACCAACAAATTCAACAACAACCTCAATACTGAAAGACACCAACAAATTCAACAACAACCTCAACATTGAAAAATGCCAACAAATTCAACAAAAACCTCAACATTGAAAAACACCAACAAATTCAACAACAACCTCAACCTTTAAAAGTACAAGACAGTTCAAAAAATAACATTGATAACATCAACAAATTCAACAACATCCTCAGAATTGAAAACCACCAACAAATTCAACATCCTCAACGTTGAAAAACACTAACAAATTCAACAACAACCTTAAATACAAAAAAGTTCAACAAAAGACATTGATAACACCAAGAAATTCAACACCAACCTCAACAAATAAAAACACCAACAAATTCAACAACAGACGCAAAATTTAAAAACACCAACAAATTCAACAACAAACTTAACAATGATAAACACCAAAAAATTCAACAACAACTGGAACTTTGAAAAATACCAAAAAATTCAACAACAACCTCAATAATGAAAAACATCAACAACTTCAACAACATCAACAATGAAAAACACCAAAATTCAACAACAACCGCAACATTGAAAAATATAAACAAAATCAAGACCAACCTCAACATTGAAAAATACTAAAAAGTTCAAAAAATAGCGTTGATTACAGCAACAAATTCAATAATAAACTCAATATTGAAAATCACCAACAAATTCAAGAACAACCTCAACATTGATAAAAACCAACAAATTCATCAACAAGCTCAACTTTCAAAAATACAAAAAAGTTCAAAAAATAACATGCATAACGCCAACAAATTCAAAAACAATATCAACATTGAAAAACACCAACAAATTTAACAACAACCTTAACAATTAAAAACAACAACAAATTCAACAAAAACCTCAATATTGAAAATCACCAACAAATTCAACAACAACCTCAACATTGAAAAATGCCAACAAATTCAACAACAAACTCAAACTTTAAAAATACAAACAACTTGAACAAAAAAACTTGGATAACACAAACAAATTCTACAAAAAACTCAATATTGCAAATCACCAACAAATTCAACAACATCAACATTGAAAAACACCAATGAATTCAACAACAAGCTCAACTTTCAAAAATACAAAAAAGTTTTAAAAAGAACATTGATAAGACCAACAAATTCAACTACCACCTCAACATTGAAAAACACCAATGAATTCAACAAAAACTTCAACATAGAAAAACACCAACAAATTCAACAAAAACTTCAATATTGAAAATCACCAACAAATTCAACAACATCAACATTGCAAAAAACCAACAAATTCAGCAACAACCTCAACATTGAAAAACACCAATGAATTCAACAACAACCTTAATTTTTAAAAATACAAATTTATTCAACAAAAAACTTTGATAACACCAACAAATTCAACAACAACCTCAACATTGAAAAGTACAAATAAATTCAAGAAAGAACTTTGATAACACCAACAAATTGAACAACAACCTCAACAATTAAAAACAACAAAAAATTCAACAACAACCTCAACATTGAAAAACACGAACAAATTCAACAACAACGTCAACATTGAAAAACACCAACAAATTCAACAACAACCTCAACATTGAAAAAGAACAACAAATTCAACAACAAGCTAAACTTTCAAAAATACAAAAAAGTTTAAAAAAGAACATTGATAACACAAACAAAGTCAACAACAACCTCAATCTTTAAAAGCACAAAAAAGTTTAAAAAAGAACATTGATAACACAAACAAATTCAACAACAACCTCAATCTTTAAAAGCACAAAAAAGTTCAAAAAATAACATTGAAAAACACCAACAAATTCAACAACAACCTCAACATTGAAAAACACCAACAAATTCAACAACAACCTCAACATTCAAAAACACCAACAAATTCAACAACAACCTCAACATTGAAAAACACCTTCAAATTCAACAACAACCTCAAGCTTTAAAAGTACAAAAAAGTTCAAGAAACAAGTTCGATAACAACAACAAATTGAACAACATCCTCAGAATTGAAAATCACCAACAAATTCAACATCCTCAACATTCAAAAACACCAACAAATTCAACAACAACCTTAACTTTAAAAAATACAAGCAAGTTCAACAAAAGACATTGATAACACCAAAAAATTCAACAACAACTTCAACAATGAAAAACACCAACAAATCCAACAACAACCTCAACATTGAAAAACACCGACAAATTTAACAACAACCTCAACATTGAAAAAACACCAACAAATCCAACAACAACCTCAACATTGAAAAACACCGACAAATTTAACAACAACCTCAACATTGAAAAAACACGAACAACTTCAACAACCTCAACAATGAAAAACACTAACAAATTCAACAATAACCTCAATATTGAAAAACCCCAAAAATCAACAACAACCTCAACATTGAAAAATACAAAAAAGTTCAAAAAATAACCTGCATAACGCCAACAAATTCAAAAACAATATCAACATTGAAAAACACCAACAAATTTAACAACAACCTCAACAATTAAAAACAACAAAAAATTCAACAAAAACCTCAATATTGAAAATCACTAACAAATTCAACAACAACCTCAACATTGAAAAACGCCAACAAATTCAACAACAAACTCAACTTTTAAAAATACAAACAACTTGAACAAAAAAACTTGGATAACATCAACAAATTCAACAAAAAACTCAATATTGCAAATCACCAACAAATTCAACAACATCAACATTGAAAAACACCAATGAATTCAACAACAAGCTCAACTTTCAAAAATACTAAAAAGTTTTAAAAAGAACATTGATAAGACAAACAAATTCAACAACAACCTCAACATAGAAAGTCACCATCATATTCAACAACAAACTCAACATTGAAAAACACCAACAAATTCAACAACAACCTCAACATTGAAAATCACCAACAAATTCAACAACAACCTCAATATTGAAAACCACCAATAAATTCAACAACATCTACATTGAAAAACACGAATAAGTTCAACAACAAACTCAACATTGAAAAAAACCAACAAAATCATCAACAAACTCAACATTGAAAAAAACCAACAAATTCAACAACCAGCTCAACTTTCAAAAATACAAAGAAGTTCAAAAAATAATATGGATAACACAAACAAATTCAACAACAACCTCAACATTGAAAAACACCAACAAATTCAATTACCTCAGCATTGAAAAACACCAACAAATTCAACAATAACCATAACTTTTAAAAATACAAACAAGTTCAACAAAAGACATTGATAACAACAACAAATTCAACAACAACCTCAACAATGAATAACTGCAACAAATTCAACAACAACCTCAACTTTTAAAGGAAGAGAAAAAGTTCAAAAAAAACATTGATAACACCAACAAATTCAATGACCTCAATATTGAAATACACCAAAAAATTCAACAGCAACCTCAATATTGAATGTTTCCAACAAATTCAACAACAACCTCAATATTGAATGACACCAACAACTTCAACAACAACCACAACATTGAAAAACGCCAACAAATTCAACAACAAACTCAACTTTTAAAAATACAAACAACTTCAACAAAAAAACATTGATAACACCAACAAATTCAAAAATAAACTCAATGTTGGAAATCACCAACAAATTCAACAACATCAACATTTCAAAAAACCAACAAATTAAACAAGAACCTCAACATTGAATAACAAAAATAAATTCAACAACAAACTCAACATTGAAAAACACCAACATATTCAACAACAAGCTCAACTTTCAAAAATACAAAAAAGTTCAAAAAAGAACATTGATAACGCCAACAACTTCAAAAACAACTTCAACATTGAAAAACACCAACAAATTTATCAACAACCTCAACAATTAAAAACAACAAAAAATACAACAAAAACCTCAACATTGAAAATCACCAACAAATTCAACAACAACCTCAATATTGAAAATCACCAACAAATTCAAGAAGAACCTTAACCTTTAAAAAGACAAACAAGTTCAACAAAAGACATTGATAACACCAAAAAATTCAACGAACAACCTCAGCAATGCAAAACACCAACAAATTCAACAACAACCGCAACATTGAAAAAAACAAAAAAGTTCAAAAAATAACATTGATAACACCAACAAATTCAACAACAAACTCAATATTGAAAATCACCAACAAATTCAACAATATCAACATTGAAAAACACCAACAAATTCAACAACAACCTTAACATTGAAAAACACCCAGAAATTTATCAACAACCTCAACAATTAAAAACAACAACAAATTCAACAAAAACCTCAATATTGAAAGTCACCAACAAATTCAACAACAACCTCAACATTGAAAAACGCCAACAAATTCAACAACAACCTCAACCTTGAAAAGTACAAAAAAGTTCAAAAAAGAACTTCCATAACACCAAAAAATTCTAGAACAACCTCAATATTGAAAATCACCAACAAATTCAATTACCTCAGCATTGAAAAATACCAACAAATTCAACAATAACCATAACTTTTAAAAATACAAACAAGTTCAACAAAAGACATTGATAACACCAAAAAATTCAACAAACAACCTCAACAATGCAAAACACCAACAAATTCAACAACAACCTCAACATTGAAAAACGCCAACAAATTAAACAACAACCTCAACATTTAAAAGTACAAAAAAGTTCAAAAAAGAACTTTGATAACACCAAAAAATTCAACAACAACCTCAATATTGAAAATCACCAACAAATTCCACAACCTCAACATTGAAAAACACCAACAAATTCAACATCAACCTTAACTATTAAAAATACAAAAAAGTTTAACAAAAGACATTGATAACACCAACAAACTCAACAACAATGTCAACAATGAAGAACACCAACAAATTTAACAACAACCTCAATATTGAAAGACACCAACAAATTCAACACCAACCTCAACATTGAAAAATACAAAAAAGTTCAAAAAATAACGTTGATAACACCAACAAATTCAACAACAACCTCAACATTTAAAAACACCAACAAATTCAACAAAAACCTCAATATTGAAAGTCACCAACAAATTCAACAACAACCTCAACAATGAAAAACACCAACAAATTCAAAAGCAACCTTAACATTAAAAAAATACAAAAAAGTTCAAAAAATAACGTTGATAACACCAACAAATTCAACAACAAAATCAACATTGAAAAAAACCAACAAATTCATCAACAAGCTCAACTTTCAAAAATACAAAAAAGTTCGAAAAATAACATGGATAACAGCAACAAATTCAATAACAAACTCAAGATTGAAAAACAACAACAACATTTAACAACAACCTCAATAATTAAAAACAACAAAAAATTCAACAAAAACCTCAATATTGAAAATCAGCAAAAAAATTCAACAACAACCTCAACTTTTAAAAGAGAAAAAGTAAAAAAAAACATTCATAACATCAACAAATTCAACAACAACCTCAATATTGAAAGTCACCAACAAATTCAACAACAACATCAATATTGTAAGTCACCAACAAATTCAACAACAACCTCAATATTGAAAGACACCAACAAATTCAACAACAACCTCAACATTGAAAAACACCAACAACTTCAACAACCTCAATAATGAAAACCTTCAAAAAATTCAACAACCTCAACATTGAAAAATACAAAAAAGTTCAAAAAATAACGTTGATAACACCAACAAATTCAACAACAAACTCAATATTGAAAATCACCAACAAAATCAACAACATCAACATTGAAAAACACAAACAAATTCAACAACAAACTCAACATTGAAAAACACCAACAAATTCAACCACAAGCTCAATTTTCAAATATACAAAAAAGTTCAAAAATTAACATGGATAACAGCAACAAATTCAAAAACAACCTCAACATTGAAAAAAATCATCAAATTTATCAACAACCTCAAAAATTAAAAACAACAAAAAATTCAACAAAAACCTCAATATTGAAAATCTCCAACAAATTCAACAACAACCTCATCTTTTAAAAGAAGAGATAAAGTTAAAAAAAAACATGGATAACACCAACAAATTCAACAAGAACCTCAATATTGAAAGTCACCTACAACTTCAACAACAACCTGGACATTGAAAAACGCCAACAAATTCAAAAACAACCTTAACATTGAAAATCACCAACAAATTAAACAACCTCAACATTGAAACACACCAACAAATTCAACAAAAACCTTAACTTTTAAAAATACAAACAAGTTCAACAAAAGACATTGATAACACCAACAATTTCAACAACAACCTCAACAATGAAAAACGCCAACAAATTCAACAACACCATCATTGCAAAAAACCAACAAATTAAACAACATCCTCAACATTGAATAACACCAACATATTCAACAACAAGCTTTCAAAAATACAAAAAAGTTCAAAAAAGAACATTGATAACACTAACAAATTCAACAACAACCTCAATATTGAAAATCACCAACAAATTCAACAACCTCAGCATTGAAAAATACAAAAAAGTTCAAAAAATAACGTTGATAACAGCAACACCTTCAACAAACTCAACAATTAAAAACACCAAAAAATTCAACAACAACCGCAACATTGAAAAACACCAACAAATTCAACAACAACCTGAACATTGAAATACACCAACAAATTCAACTCCATCTTCAACTTTGAATAATACAAAAAAGTTCAAAAAATAACATTGATAACAGCAACAAATTCAACAACAACCTAAACATTGAAAAACACCAACAAATTCAACCAGAACCTCAAAATTGAAAAACACCAACAAATTCAGAAACAACCTCAACATTGAAAAATACCAACAAATTCAACAACCTCAACATTGAAAAATACAAAAAAGTCCAAAAAATAACAATGATAACACCAATAAATTCAACAACAACCTCAATATTGAAAATCACCAACAAATTCATCAACAACCTCAACATTGAAAAACGCCAAGAAATTCAACATCAACCTCAACATTGAAAAATGCAAAGAAGTTCAAAAAATAACATGGATAACACCAACAAATTCCAAAACAACCTCAATATTGAAAATCACCAACAAATTCAACAACAACTAGAACATTGAAAAACGCCAAAAAATTCAACAACAAACTCAACTTTTAAAAATACAAACAAGTTCAACTAAAAAACATTGATAACACCATCAAATTCAACAAAAAACTCAATATTGGAAATCACCAACCAATTGAACAACATCAACATTGCAAATAACCAACAAATTAAACAACAACCTCAACATTGAATAACAAAAATAAATTCAACAACAAATACAACATTGAAAAACACCAACATATTCAACAACAAGCTCAACTTTCAAAAATACATAAAAGTTCAAAAAAGAACATTGATAACACTAACAAATTCATCAACAACCTCAATATTGAAAATCACCAACAAATTCAACAACAACCTCAATAGTGAAAGTCACCAACAAATTCAACAACAACCTCAACATTTAAAAACAACAACAAATTCAACAAAAACCTCAATATTGAAAGTCACCAACAAATTCAACAACAACCTCAACAATGAAAAACACCAACAAATTCAAAAACAACCTCAACATTAGAAAAATACAAAAAAGTTCAAAAAATAACGTTGATAACACCAACAAATTCAACAACAAAATCAACATTGAAAAAAACCAACAAATTCATCAACAAGCTCAACTTTCAAAAATACAAAAAAGTTCAAAAAATAACATGGATAACAGCAACAAATTCAATAACAACCTCAAGATTGAAAAACAACAACAACATTTAACAACAACCACAATAATTAAAAACAACAAAAAATTCAACAAAAACCTCAATATTGAAAATCAGCAAAAGAATTCAACAACAACCTCAACTTTTAAAAGAGAAAAAGTTCAAAAAAAACATTCATAACATCAACAAATTCAACAATAACCACAATATTGAAAGACACCAACAAATTCAACAACAACCTCAATATTGAAAGTCACCAACAAATTCTACAACAACCTCAATATTGAATGACACCAACAAATTCAACAACAGCCTCAACATTGAAAAACACCAACAACTGCAACAAACTCAATAATGAAAAACTCCAAAAAATTCAACAACCGCAACATTGAAATATATAAACAAATTCAACAACAACCTCAACATTGAAAAATACAAAAAAGTTCTAAAAATAACGTTGATAACACCAACAAATTCAACAACAAACTCAATGTTAAAAATCACCAACAAATTCAACAACATCAACATTGAAAAACAAAAACAAATTCAACAACAAACTCAACATTGAAAGACACCAACAAATTCAACAACCAGCTCAATTTTCAAATATACAAAAAAGTTCAAAAAATAACATGGATAACACCAACACATTCAAAAACAACCTCAACATTGAAAAACATCATCAAATTTATCAACAACCTCAAAAATTAAAAACAACAAAAAATTCAACAAAAACCTCAATATTGAAAATCTACAACAAATTCAACAACAACCTCAACTTTTAAAAGAAGAGATAACGTTGAAAAAAAACATGGATAACACCAACAAATTCAATGACCTCAATATTGAAAGACACCAACAAATTCAACAAGAACCTCAATATTGAAAGTCACCAACAAATTCAACAACAACCTCAATATTGAATGACACCAGCAACTTCAACAACAACCTGAACATTGAAAAACGCCAACAAATTCAACAACAACATTAACGTTGAAAACCACCAACAAATTCCACAACCTCAACATTGAAACACACCAACAAATTCAACAACAACCTTAACTTTTAAAAATACAAACAAGTTCAACAAAAGACATTGATAACACCAACAAATTCAACAACAACCTCAACAATGAAAAACGCCAACAAATTCAACAACATCAACATTGCAAAAAAACCAACAAATTAAACAACAACCTCAACATTGAATAACAACAAAAAAATCAACAACAAACACAACATTGAAAAACACCAACACATTCAACAACAAGCTCAACTTTCAAAAATACAAAAAAGTTCAAAAAAGAACATTGATAACACTAACAAATTCAAGAACAACCTCAATATTGAAAATCACCAACAAATTCAACAACCTCAGCATTGAAAAATACAAAAAAGTTCAAAATAGAACATTGATAACACTAACAAATTCAACAACAACCTGAACATTGAAATACACCAACAAATTCAACTCCATCTTCAACTTTGAATAATACAAAAAAGTTCAAAAAATAACATTGATAATAGCAACAAATTCAACAACAACCTAAACATTGAAAAATACCAACAAATTCAACAACCTCAACATTGAAAAATACCAACAAATTCAACATCAACCTCAACATTGAAAAACGCCAACAAATTCAACAACAAACTCAACTTTTAAAAATACAAACAACTTCAACTGAAAAACATTGATAACACCATCAAATTCAACAAAAAACTCAATATTGGAAATCACCAACAAATTGAACAACATCAACATTGCAAACAACCAACAAATTAAACAACAACCTCAACATTGAATAACAACAATAAATTCAACAACAAATACAACATTGAAAAACACCAACATATTCAACAACAAGCTCAACTTTCAAAACAAAAAAGTTCAAAAAAGAACATTGATAACACTAACAAATTCAACAACAACCTCAATATTGAAAATCACCAACAAATTCAATAACCTCAGCATTGAAAATCACCAACAAATTCAACAATAACCTTAACTTTTAAAAATACAAACAAGTTCAACAAAAGACATTGATAACACCAACAAATTCAACAACAACCTCAACAATGTAAAGCTTCAACAAATTCAACAACCACCTCAACATTGAAAAACACCAACAAATTCAACAACAAACTCAACATTGAAAAAACAACAACAACTTCAACAACCTCAACAATGAAAAACACTAAAAAATTCAACAACAATCGCAACATTGAAAAATACAAAAAAGTTCAAAAAATAACATTGTTAACGCCAACAAATTCAAAAACAACTTCAACATTGTAAAACACCAACAAATTTATCAACAACCTCAACAATTAAAAACAACAAAAAATTCAACAAAAACCACAATATTGAAAGTCACCAACAAATTCAACAACAACCTCAACTTTTAAAAGAAGAGATAACGTTCAAAAAAAACATGGATAACACCAACAAATTCAATGACCTCAATATTGAAAGACACCAACAAATTCAACAAGAACCTCAATATTGAAAGTCACCAACAAATTCAACAACAACCTCAATATTGAATGACACCAGCAACTTCAACAACAACCTGATCATTGAAAAACGCCAACAAATTCAACAACAACATTAACGTTGAAAATCACCAATAAATTCCACAACCTCAACATTGAAACACACCAACAAATTCAACAACAACCTTAACTTTATAAATACAAACAAGTTCAACAAAAGACATTGATAACACCAACAAATTCAACAACAACCTCAACAATGAAAAACGCCAACAAATTCAACAACATCAACATTGCAAAAAAACCAACAAATTAAACAACAACCTCAACTTTAAATAACAACAAAAAAAAAACAACAATCACAACATTGAAAAACACCAACATATTCAACAACAAGCTCAACTTTCAAAAGTACAAAAAAGTTCAAAAAAGAACATTGATAACACTAACAAATTCAACAACAACCTCAATACTGAAAATCACCAACAAATTCAACTCCATCTTCAACTTTGAATAATACAAAAAAGTTCAAAAAATAACATTGATAACAGCAACAAATTCAACAACAACCTAAACATTGAAAAATACCAACAAATTCAACAACCTCAACATTGAAAAATACCAACAAATTCAACAACCTCAACATTGAAAAATTCAAAAAAGTCCAAAAAATAAAATTGATAACACCAACAAATTCAACAACAACCTCAATATTGAAAATCACCAACAAATTCATCAACAACCTCAACATTGAAAAACACCAAGAAATTCAACATCAACCTCAACATTGAAAAACGCCAACAAATTCAACAACAAACTCAACTTTTAAAAATACAAACAACTGCAACTGATAAACATTGATAACTCCATCAAATTCAACAAAAAACTCAATATTGGAAATCACCAACAAATTGAACAACATCAACATTGCAAACAACCAACAAATTAAACAACAACCTCAACATTGAATAACAACAATAAATTCAACAACAAATACAACATTGAAAAACACCAACATATTCAACAACAAGCTCAACTTTCAATACAAAAAAGTTCAAAAAAGAACATTGATAACACTAACAAATTCAACAACAACCTCAATATTGAAAATCACCAACAAATTCAATAACCTCAGCATTGAAAATCACCAACAAATTCAACAATAACCTTAACTTTTAAAAATACAAACAAGTTCAACAAAAGACATTGATAACACCAACAAATTCAACAACAACCTCAACAATGTAAAGCTTCAACAAATTCAACAACCACCTCAACATTGAAAAACACCAACAAATTCAACAACAAACTCAACATTGAAAAAACACCAACAACTTCAACAACCTCAACAATGAAAAACACTAAAAAATTCAACAACAATCGCAACATTGAAAAATACAAAAAAGTTCAAAAAATAACATTGTTAACGCCAACAAATTCAAAAACAACTTCAACATTGTAAAACACCAACAAATTTATCAACAATCTCAACAATTAAAAACAACAAAAAATTCAACAAAAACCACAATATTGAAAGTCACCAACAAATTCAACAACAACCTCAACATTGAAAAACGCCAAGAAATTCAATTACAACTTCAACCTTGAAAAGTACAAGAAAGTTCAAAAAAGAACTTTCATAACACCAAAAAATTCTAGAACAACCTCAATATTGAAAATCACCAACAAATTCAATAACCTCAGCATTGAAAAACAACAACAATTCAACAATAACCTTAACTTTTAAAAATACAAACAAGTTCAAAAAAAGACATTGATAACAACAACAAATTCAACAACAACCTCAACAATGAATAACTCCAACAGATTCAAATACAACCTCAACTTTTAAAGGAAGAGAAAAAGCTCAAAAAAAACATTGATAACACCAACAAATTTAACGACCTCAGTATTGAAAGACACGAAAAAATTCAACAGCAACCTCAATATTGAAAGTCTCCAACAAATTCAACAACAACCTCAACATTGCAAAACGCCAACAAATTCAACAACAAACTCAACTTTTAAAAATACAAACAACTTCAACAATAAAACATTGATAACAACAACAAATTCAACAAAAAACTCAATATTGGAAATCACCAACAAATTCAACATCAACATTGCAAAAAACCAACAAACTAAACAACAACCTCAACATTGAATAACAAAAATAAATTCAACAACAAACACAACATTGAAAAACACCAACATATTCAACAACAAGCTCAACTTTCAAAAATATAAAAAAGTTCAAAAAAGAACATTGATAACGCCATCAAATTCAAAAACAACTTCAACATTGAAAATCACCAACAAATTTATCAACAACCTCAACAATTAAAAACAACAAAAAAATTCAACAAAAACCTCAATATTGAAAATCACCAACAAATTCAACAACAACCTCACCGTTTAAAAGAAGAGAAAAAGTTCAAAAAAAAATTGATAACACCAACAAATTCAACAACAACCTCAATATTGAAAGTCACCAAAAAATTCAACAACGACCTCAACAATGAAAAACACCAACAAATTCAAAAACAACCTCAACATTAGAAAAATACAAAAAAGTTCAAAAAATAACGTTGATAACACCAACAAATTCAACAACAAAATCAACATTGAAAAAAACCAACAAATTCATCAACAAGCTCAACTTTCAAAAATACAAAAAAGTTCAAAAAATAACATGGATAACAGCAACAAATTCAATAACAACCTCAAGATTGAAAAACAACAACAATATTTAACAACAACCTCAATAATTAAAAGCAACAAAAAATTCAACAAAAACCTCAATATTGAAAATCAGCAAAAAATTCAACAACAACCTCAACTTTTAAAAGAGAAAAAGTTCAAAAAAAACATTCATAACATCAACAAATTCAACAATAACCACAATATTGAAAGACACCAACAAATTCAACAACAACCTCAATATTGAAAGTCACCAACAAATTCTACAACAACCTCAATATTGAATGACACCAACAAATTTAACAACAACCTCAACATTGAAAAACACCAACAACTTCAACAACCTCAATAATGAAAAACTCCAAAAAATTCAACAACCGCAACATTGAAAAATATAAACAAATTCAACAACAACTTCAACATTGAAAAATACAAAAAAGTTCTAAAAATAACGTTGATAACACCAACAAATTCAACAACAAACTCAATGTTGAAAATCACCAACAAATTCAACAACATCAACATTGAAAAACAAAAACATATTCAACAACAAACTCAACATTGAAAAACAAAAACAAATTCAACAACAAACTCAACATTGAAAGACACCAACAAATTCAACAACCAGCTCAATTTTCAAATATACAAAAAAGTTCAAAAAATAACATGGATAACACCAACACATTCAAAAACAACCTCAACATTGAAAAACATCATCAAATTTATCAACAACCTCAAAAATTAGAAACAACAAAAAATTCAACAAAAACCTCAATATTGAAAATCTACAACAAATTCAACAACAACCTCAACTTTTAAAAGAAGAGATAAAGTTCAAAAAATACATGGATAACACCAACAAATTCAATGACCTCAATATTGAAAGACACCAACAAATTCAACAAGAACCTCAATATTGAAAGTCACCAACAAATTCAACAACAACCTCAATATTGAATGACACCAGCAACTTCAACAACAACCTGAACATTGAAAAACGCCAACAAATTCAACAACAACATTAACGTTGAAAATCACCAACAAATTCCACAACCTCAACATTGAAACACACCAACAAATTCAACAACAACCTTAACTTTTAAAAATACAAACAAGTTCAACAAAAGACATTGATAACACCAACAAATTCAACAACAACCTCAACAATGAAAAACGCCAACAAATTCAACAACATCAACATTGCAAAAAAACCAACAAATTAAACAACAACCTCAACATTGAATAACAACAAAAAAATCAACAACAAACACAACATTGAAAAACACCAACATATTCAACAACAAGCTCAACTTTCAAAAATACAAAAAAGTTCAAAAAAGAACATTGATAACACTAACAAATTCAACAACAACCTCAATATTGAAAATCACCAACAAATTCAACAACCTCAGCATTGAAAAATACAAAAAAGTTCAAAATAGAACATTGATAACACTAACAAATTCAACAACAACCTGAACATTGAAATACACCAACAAATTCAACTCCATCTTCAACTTTGAATAATACAAAAAAGTTCAAAAAATAACATTGATAACAGCAACAAATTCAACAACAACCTAAACATTGAAAAACACCAACAAATTCAACCAGAACCTCAAAATTGAAAAACACCAACAAATTCAGCAACAACCTCAACATTGAAAAATACCAACAAATTCAACAACCTCAACATTGAAAAATAGAAAAAAGTCCTAAAAATAAAATTAATAACACCAACAAATTCAACAACAACCTCAATATTGAAAATCACCAACAAATTCATCAACAACCTCAACATTGAAAAACACCAAGAAATTCAACATCAACCTCAACATTGAAAAACGCCAACAAATTCAACAACAAACTCAACTTTTAAAAATACAAACAACTTCAACTGAAAAACATTGATAACACCATCAAATTCAACAAAAAACTCAATATTGGAAATCACCAACAAATTGAACAACATCAACATTGCAAACAACCAACAAATTAAACAACAACCTCAACATTGAATAACAACAATAAATTCAACAACAAATACAACATTGAAAAACACCAACATATTCAACAACAAGCTCAACTTTCAATACAAAAAAGTTCAAAAAAGAACATTGATAACACTAACAAATTCAACAACAACCTCAATATTGAAAATCACCAACAAATTCAATAACCTCAGCATTGAAAATCACCAACAAATTCAACAATAACCTTAACTTTTAAAAATACAAACAAGTTCAACAAAAGACATTGATAACACCAACAAATTCAACAACAACCTCAACAATGTAAAGCTTCAACAAATTCAACAACCACCTCAACATTGAAAAACACCAACAAATTCAACCACAAACTCAACATTGAAAAAACACCAACAACTTCAACAACCTCAACAATGAAAAACAGTAAAAAATTCAACAACAATCGCAACATTGAAAAATACAAAAAAGTTCAAAAAATAACATTGTTAACGCCAACAAATTCAAAAACAACCTCAACATTGTAAAACACCAACAAATTTATCAACAACCTCAGCAATTAAAAACAACAAAAAATTCAACAAAAACCACAATATTGAAAGTCACCAACAAATTCAACAACAACCTCAACATTGAAAAACGCCAAGAAATTCAACTACAACCTCAACCTTGAAAAGTACAAAAAAGTTCAAAAAAGAACTTTCATAACACCAAAAAATTCTAGAACAACCTCAATATTGAAAATCACCAACAAATTCAATAACCTCAGCATTGAAAAACAACAACAATTCAACAATAACCTTAACTTTTAAAAATACAAACAAGTTCAACAAAAGACATTGATAACAACAACAAATTCAACAACAACCTCAACAATGAATAACTCCAACAGATTCAAATACAACCTCAACTTTTAAAGGAAGAGAAAAGGTTCAAAAAAAACAATGATGACACCAACAAATTCAACGACATCAATATTGAAAGACACGAAAAAATTCAACAGCAACCTCAATATTGAATGTCTCCAACAAATTCAACAACAACCTCAACATTGCAAAACGCCAACAAATTCAACAACAATCTCAACATTTATAAGTACAAAAAAGTTCAAAAAAGAACTTTGATAACACCAAAAAATTCAACAACAACCTCAATATTGAAAATCACCAACAAATTCAACAAACACAACCAACAAAAACACGAACAAATTCAAGAAGAACCTTAACTTTTAAAAATACAAACAATGTCATCAAAATACATTGATAACACCAACAAATTCAACAAACAACCTCAACAATGCGAAACACCAACAAATTTGACAACAACCTCAACATTGAAAAACACCAACAACTTCTACAACCTCAAGAATTAAAAACACCAAAAAATTCAACAACAACCGCAACATTGAAAAAAACAAAAAAATTCAAAAAATAACATTGATAATGCCAACAAATTCAACAACAAACTCAATGCTGAAAATCACCAACAAATTCAACATCAACCTCAACATTGAAAAACACCAGCAACTTCAACAACCTCAAAAACGAAAAACACCAAAAAATTCAACAACAACCTTAACATTGAAAAATACAGAAAAGTTCAAAAGTTATCATTGATAACACCAACAAATTCAACAACAAACTCAATATTTATAATCACCAACAAATTCATCAAAATCAACATTGAAAAACACCAAAAAATTCAACAACAACCCCAACTTTGAAAAACACCAATAAATTCAACAACAACCTCAACATTGAAAATCACGAACAAATTCAACAACAACCTCAACTGTCAAAAATATAATAAATGTTCAAAAAATAACATTGATAACAGCAAAAAATTCAACAACAACCTCAACATTTAAAAAAAAACAAATTCAACTACAACCTCAACAATGAAAAACACCAACAAATTCAACAACCTCTACTTTTAAAAGAAGAGAAAAAGTTCAAAAAAAAGATTGATAACACCAACAAATTCACCGACCTCAATATTGAAAGACACCAACAAATTCAACAACAACCTCAATATTGAAAATCACCAACAAATTCAACAACCTCAACATTGAAAAACACTAACGAATTCAACAACAACCTCAACAATGAAAAACAGCAACAAATTCAACAACAAACTCAACATCGAAAAACACCAAAAAATTCAACAACAACCGCAACATTGAATAATACAAAAAAGTTCAATAAATAACATTGATAATGCCAATAAATTCAACAACAAACTCAATATTGAATATCACAAACAACTTCAACAATATCAACATTGAAAAACACAAACAAATTCAACAACAACCTCAGCATTTAAAAACACTAACAAATTCAACAACAACCTAAACATTGAAAAACACCAACAAATTCAACATCAACCTCAACATTGAAAAATGCAAAGAAGTTCAAAAAATAACATTGATAACATCAACAAATTCAACAACAACCTCAATATTGAAAACCATCAACACATTCAACAACAACCTCAACATTGAAAAACCCCTACAAATTCAACAGCAAACTCAACTTTTAAAAATACAAACAACTTCAACAAAAAAAAATTATAACACCAACAAATTTAACAAAAAACTCAATATTGGAAATCACCAACAAATTCAACAATATCAACATTGCAAAAAATCAACAAATTCAACAACAACTTCAACATTGAAAAACAACAATAAATTCAACAACAACCACAGCATTGAAAACACCAACAAATTCAACAACAATCTCAACTTTCAAAATTACAATGAAGTTCAAAAAATAACATTGATAACAGCAACAAATTCAACAACAACATCAACGTTGAAAAACACCAACAAATTGAACTACAACCTCAACAATGAAATACACCTAAAACTTCAACAACAACCGCAACACAGAAAAATACCAACAAATTCAACAACAACCTCAACATTGAAAAATACAAAAAAGTCCAAAAAACAACATTGATAACACCAACAATTTCAACAACAACCACAATATTGGAAATCACAAACAAATTCAACAACAACCTCAACATTGAAAAACACCTGCAAATTCAACATCAACCTCAATATTGAAATCACCAACAAATTCAACAACAACCTCAAAATTGAAAAACGCCAACCAATTCAACAACAAACTCAGCTTCAATAAAATAAGATTGATAACAGCAACAAATTTAACAAAATCTCAATATTGGAAATCACCAATAAATTCAACAACATCAACAATGCAAAAAATCAACAAATTCAACAACAACCTCAACATTGAAAATCAACAATATATTCAACAACAACCACAACAATGAAAAACAACACATTCAACAAGAAGCTCAACTTTCAAAAATACAAAAATGATCAAAAAAGAACATTCATAACACCAACAAATTCAACAACAACCTCATTTTTCAATGTCACCAACAAATTCAACAACAACCTCAATATTGAAAGACACCAACAATTTCAACAACAACTTCTACAATGAAAAACACCAAAAAATTCAATAACAACCTCAACATTGAAAAATACAAAAAAGTTCAAAAAATAACATTGATAACACCAACAAATTCAACAACAAACTCAATATTGACAAATACAAAAAAGGTCAAAAAATAACATTGATAACACCAACAAATTCAACAACAAACTCAATATTGAAAATCACCAACAAATTCAACAAAATCAATATTGAAAAACAGCAACAAACTCAGCAACAAACTCAACATTGAAAAACACCAAAAAATTCAACAACAACCTCAACTTTCAAAACTATAATAAATGTTCAAAAAATAACATTGATAACAGCAACAAATTCAACAAAAACCTCAACATTGAAAAACATCAACAACTTCATCTAAAACATCAACAATGAAAAACAACAAGAAATTCAACAACAGCCTCAACATTCAAAAACACCAACAAATTCAACCAGAACCTCAAAACTGAAAAATACAAAAAAGTTCAAAAAATAACATTGATAATAACAACAAATTCAACAACAACCTCAACATTGAAAAATACGAACAAATTCAACAACATCAACATTGAAAAATACAAAAAAGTCCAAAAAATAACATTGATAACACCAACAAATTCAACAACAACCACAATATTGGAAATCACCAACAAATTCAACACCAACCTCAACGTTGAAAAAGAACTACAAATTCAACATTAACCTGAACATTGCATAATGCAAAGAAGTTCAAAAAATAACAATGATAACACCAACAAATTCAACAACCTCAATATTGAAAATCAAAAACAAATTCAACAACAACCTCAACATTGAAAATCGCCACCCAATTCAACAACAAACAAAGCTTTTAAAAATACAAACAACTTCAACAAAAAAAGATTGATAACACCAACAATTTCAACAAAAAACTCAATATTGGAAATAACCAACAAATTCAACAACAACCTCAACATTGAAAAACACCTACAAATACAACATCAACCTTAACATTGCATAATGCAAAGAAGTTCAATAAATAACAATGATAACACCAACAAATTCAATAATAACCTCAATATTGAAAATCGCCAACAAATTAAACAACAACCTCAACATTGAAAAACGCCACCCAATTCAACAATAAACTAAGCTTTTAAAAGTACAAACAACTTCAACAAAAAAAGATTGATAACACCAACAAATTCAAAAACAAACTCAATATTGAAAATAACCAACAAATTCAGCAACATCAACAGTGCAAAAAACGAACAAAATCAACCAGAATCTCAACATTGAAAATCACCAATAAATTAAACAACAACCACAACATTGAAAAACACCAACAAATTCAACAACAAGCTCAACTTTCAAAAATAAAAAAGTTAAAAAAAGAACATTGATAACACCATCAAATTCAAAAACAACCTCAATATTGAAAGTAACCAACAAATTCAACAACAACCTCAATATTGAAAGACACCAACAAATTCAACAACAACTGCAAAATTTAAAAATAACAACAAATTCAACAACTACCTCAACATTGAAAAATAGAAGAAAGTCCAAAAAATAACGTTGATAATACCAACAAATTCAAAAACAACCTCAATATTGAAAATCACCGACAAATTCAAAAACAACCTCAACATTGAAAAACGTCAACAAATTCAACAACAACCTCAACATTTAAAAATACAAACAACTTCAACAAAAAAACATTGATAACACCAACAAATTCAACAAAAAACTCAATATTGGAAATCACCAACAAATTCAACAACATCAACATTGCAAAAAACCACCAAATACAACAACAACCACAACATTGAAAAACATCAACATATTCAACAACATGCTCAACTTTCTAAAATGCAAAAAAGTTCAAAAAAGAACATTAATAACACAAACAAATTCAACAACAAACTCAATATTGAAAATCACCAACAAATTCAACAAAATCAACATTGAAAAACACCAACAAATTCAACAACAACCTCAATATTTTAAAATACCAATAGATTCAACAACAACCTCAACATTGAAAAACACCAATAAATTCAACCAGAACCTCAACATTGAAAAAGAGCAACAAATTCAACAACAACCTCAACATTGAAAAATACCAATAGATTCAACAACAACCTCAACAATGAATAACACCAATAAATTCAACCAGAACCTCAAAATTGAAAAATACAAAAAAGTTCAAAAAATAACATTGATAACAGCAACAAATTCAACAACAACCTCAATATTGAAAAATAAGAACAGATTCAACAACCTCAACATTGAAAAATAAGAACAAATTCAACAACCTCAACATTGAAAAATACAAAAAAGTCCAAAAAATAACATTGATAACACCAACAAATTCAACATCAAACTCAATATTGAAATCACCAAAAAATTGAACAACAACCTCAAACTTGAAAAACGCCAAACAATTCAACATCAAACTCAGCTTTTAAAAATACAAACAACTTCAATAAAATAAGATTGATAACAGCAACAAATTTAACAAAATCTCAATATTGGAAATCACCAACAAATTCAACAACATCAACATTGCAAAAAATCAACAAATTCAACAACAACCTCAACATTGAAAATCAACAATAAATTCAACAACAACCGCAACAATGAAAAACAACACATTCAACAAGAAGCTCAACTTTCAAAAATACAAAAAAGATCAAAAAAGAACATTCATAACACCAACAAATTCAACAACAACCTCATTTTTCAATGTCACCAACAAATTCAACAACAACCACAATATTGAAAGACACCGACAATTTCAACAACAACTTCTACAATGAAAAACACCAAAAAATTCAATAACAACCTCAACATTGAAAAATACAAAAAAGTTCAAAAAATAACATTGATAACACCAATATAATCAACAACAAACTCAATATTGAAAATCTCCAACAAATTCAACATTGAAAAACACCAAAAATTCAACAACAACCTCAACATTGACAAATACAAAAAAGGTCAAAAAATAACATTGATAACACCAACAAATTCAACAACAAACTCAATATTGAAAAACACCAACAAACTCAGCAACAACCACAACATTGAAAAACACCAATAATTTCAACAACAACTTCAACATTGAAAAACACCAGCAAATTCAACAACAACCTCAACTTTCAAAACTATAATAAATGTTCAAAAAATAACATTGATAAAAGCAACAAATTCAACAAAAACCTCAACATTGAAAAACACCAACAACTTCATCTAAAACATCAACAATGAAAAACGACAAGAAATTCAACAACAACCTCAACATTCAAAAACACCAACAAATTCAACCAGAACCTCAAAACTGAAAAATACAAAAAAGTTCAAAAAATAACATTGATAATAACAACAAATTCAACAACAACCTCAACATTGAAAAATACGAACAAATTCAACAACATCAACACTGAAAAATACAAAAAAGTCCAAAAAATAACATTGATAACACCAACAAATTCAACAACAACCACAATATTGGAAATCACCAACAAATTCAACACCAACCTCAACGTTGAAAAAGACCTACAAATTCAACATTAACCTGAACATTGCATAATGCAAAGAAGTTCAAAAAATAACAATGATAACACCAACAAATTCAACAACCTCAATATTGAAAATCAAAAACAAATTCAACAACAACCTCAACATTGAAAATCGCCACCCAATTCAACAACAAACAAAGCTTTTAAAAATACAAACAACTTCAACAAAAAAATATTGATAACACCAACATTTTCAACAAAAAACTCAATATTGGAAATAACCAACAAATTCAACAACAACCTCAACATTGAAAAACACCTACAAATACAACATCAACCTTAACATTGCATAATGCAAAGAAGTTCAATAAATAACAATGATAACACCAACAAATTCAACAATAACCTCAATATTGAAAATCACCAACAAATTAAACAACAACCTCAACATTGAAAAACGCCACCCAATTCAACAACAAACTAAGCTTTTAAAAATACAAACAACTTCAACAAAAAAAGATTGATAACACCAACAAATTCAAAAACAAACTCAATATTGAAAATAACCAACAAATTCAGCAACATCAACAGTGCAAAAAATGAACAAAATCAACAAGAATCTCATCATTGAAAATCACCAATAAATTAAACAACAACCACAACATTGAAAAACACCAACAAATTCAACAACAAGCTCAACTTTCAAAAATAAAAAAGTTAAAAAAAAACATTGATAACACCATCAAATTCAAAAACAACCTCAATATTGAAAGTAACCAACAAATTCAACAACAACCTCAATATTGAAAGACACCAACAAATTCAACAACAACTGCAAAATTTAAAAATAACAACAAATTCAACAACTACCTCAACATTGAAAAACAGAAGAAAGTCCAAAAAATAACGTTGATAATACCAACAAATTCAAAAACAACCTCAATATTGAAAATCACTGACAAATTCAAAAACAACCTCAACATTGAAAAACGTCAACAAATTCAACAACAACCTCAACATTTAAAAATACAAACAACTTCAACAAAAAAACATTGATAACACCAACAAATTCAACAAAAAACTCAATATTGGAAATCACCAACAAATTCAACAACATCAACATTGCAAAAAAACACCAAATTCAACAACAACCACAACATTGAAAAACACCAACATATTCAACAACATGCTCAACTTTCTAAAATGCAAAAAAGTTCAAAAAAGAACATTCATAACACCAACAAATTCAACAACAAACTCAATATTGAAAATCACCAACAAATTCAACAAAATCAACATTGAAAAACACCAACAAATTCAACAACAACCTCAACATTGAAAAATACCAATAGATTCAACAACAACCTCAACATTGAAAAACACCAATAAATTCAACCAGAACCTCAACATTGAAAAAGAGCAACAAATTCAACAACAACCTCAACATTGAAAAATACCAATAGATTCAACAACAACCTCAACAATGAATAACTCCAATAAATTCAACCAGAACCTCAAAATTGAAAAATACAAAAAAGTTCAAAAAATAACATTGATAACAGCAACAAATTCAACAACAACCTCAATACTGAAAAATAAGAACAAATTCAACAACCTCAACATTGAAAAATAAGATCAAATTCAACAACCTCAACATTGAAAAATACAAAAAAGTCCAAAAAATAACATTGATAACACCAACAAATTCAACATCAAACTCAATATTGAAATCACGAAAAAATTGAACAACAACCTCAAAATTGAAAAACGCCAAACAATTCAACATCAAACTCAGCTTTTAAAAATACAAACAACTGCAACAAAAAAAGATCGATAACAGCAACAAATTTAACAAAATCTCAATATTGAAAATCACCAACAAATTCAACAACATCAACATTTCAAAAAATCAACAAATGCAAAAACAACCTCAACATTGAAAATCAACAAAAATTTCAACAACAACCACAACATTGAAAAACACCAACATATTCAACAAGAAGCTCAACTTTCAAAAATACAAAAAAGATCAAAAAAGAACATTGATAACACCAACAAATTCAACAACAACCTCATTATTCAATGTCACCAACAAATTCAACAACAACATCAACATTGAAAAACACCAAAAAATTCAACAACAATCTCAACATTGAAAATACAAAAAAGTTCAAAAAATAACATTAATAACACCAACAAATTCAACAACAAACTCAATATTGAAAATCACCAACAAATTCAACAAAATCAACATTGAAAACCACCAACAAATTCAACAACAACCACAACATTGAAAAACACCAACAAATTCAACAACAAGCTCAACTTTCAAAAATAAAAAAGTTAAAAAAAGAACATTGATAACACCATCAAATTCAAAAACAACCTCAATATTGAAAGTAACCAACAAATTCAACAACAACCTCAATATTGAAAGACACCAACAAATTCAACAACAACTGCAAAATTTAAAAATAACAACAAATTCAACAAGTACCTCAACATTGAAAAACAGAAGAAAGTCCAAAAAATAACGTTGATAATACCAACAAATTCAAAAACAACCTCAATATTGAAAATCACTGACAAATTCAAAAACAACCTCAACATTGAAAAACGTCAACAAATTCAACAACAACCTCAACATTTAAAAATACAAACAACTTCAACAAAAAAACATTGATAACACCAACAAATTCAACAAAAAACTCAATATTGGAAATCACCAACAAATTCAACAACATCAACATTGCAAAAAACCACCAAATTCAACAACAACCACAACATTGAAAAACACCAACATATTCAACAACATGCTCAACTTTCTAAAATGCAAAAAAGTTCAAAAAAGAACATTCATAACACCAACAAATTCAACAACAAACTCAATATTGAAAATCACCAACAAATTCAACAAAATCAACATTGAAAAACACCAACAAATTCAACAACAACCTCAACATTGAAAAATACCAATAGATTCAACAACAACCTCAACATTGAAAAACACCAATAAATTCAACCAGAACCTCAACATTGAAAAAGAGCAACAAATTCAACAACAACCTCAACATTGAAAAATACCAATAGATTCAACAACAACCTCAACAATGAATAACTCCAATAAATTCAACCAGAACCTCAAAATTGAAAAATACAAAAAAGTTCAAAAAATAACATTGATAACAGCAACAAATTCAACAACAACCTCAATATTGAAAAATAAGAACAAATTCAACAACCTCAACATTGAAAAATAAGAACAAATTCAACAACCTCAACATTGAAAAATACAAAAAAGTCCAAAAAATAACATTGATAACACCAACAAATTCAACATCAAACTCAATATTGAAATCACGAAAAAATTGAACAACAACCTCAAAATTGAAAAACGCCAAACAATTCAACATCAAACTCAGCTTTTAAAAATACAAACAACTGCAACAAAAAAAGATCGATAACAGCAACAAATTTAACAAAATCTCAATATTGAAAATCACCAACAAATTCAACAACATCAACATTGCAAAAAATCAACAAATGCAAAAACAACCTCAACATTGAAAATCAACAAAAATTTCAACAACAACCACAACATTGAAAAACACCAACATATTCAACAAGAAGCTCAACTTTCAAAAATACAAAAAAGATCAAAAAAGAACATTGATAACACCAACAAATTCAACAACAACCTCATTATTCAATGTCACCAACAAATTCAACAACAACATCAACATCGAAAAACACCAACAAATTCAACAACAACCTCAATATTGAAAGACACCAAAAATTTCAACAACAACCACAACATTGAAAAACACCAACATATTCAACAAGAAGCTCAACTTTCAAAAATACAAAAAAGATCAAAAAAGAACATTGATAACACCAACAAATTCAACAACAACCTCATTATTCAATGTCACCAACAAATTCAACAACAACATCAACATCGAAAAACACCAACAAATTCAACAACAACCTCAATATTGAAAGACACCAAAAATTTCAACAACAACCACAACATTGAAAAACACCAACATATTCAACAAGAAGCTCAACTTTCAAAAATACAAAAAAGATCAAAAAAGAACATTGATAACACCAACAAATTCAACAACAACCTCATTATTCAATGTCACCAACAAATTCAACAACAACATCAACATTGAAAAACACCAAAAAATTCAACAACAATCTCAACATTGAAAATACAAAAAAGTTCAAAAAATAACATTAATAACACCAACAAATTCAACAACAAACTCAATATTGAAAATCACCAACAAATTCAACAAAATCAACATTGAAAACCACCAACAAATTCAACAACAACCACAACATTGAAAAACACCAACAAATTCAACAACAAGCTCAACTTTCAAAAATAAAAAAGTTAAAAAAAGAACATTGATAACACCATCAAATTCAAAAACAACCTCAATATTGAAAGTAACCAACAAATTCAACAACAACCTCAATATTGAAAGACACCAACAAATTCAACAACAACTGCAAAATTTAAAAATAACAACAAATTCAACAAGTACCTCAACATTGAAAAACAGAAGAAAGTCCAAAAAATAACGTTGATAATACCAACAAATTCAAAAACAACCTCAATATTGAAAATCACTGACAAATTCAAAAACAACCTCAACATTGAAAAACGTCAACAAATTCAACAACAACCTCAACATTTAAAAATACAAACAACTTCAACAAAAAAACATTGATAACACCAACAAATTCAACAAAAAACTCAATATTGGAAATCACCAACAAATTCAACAACATCAACATTGCAAAAAACCACCAAATTCAACAACAACCACAACATTGAAAAACACCAACATATTCAACAACATGCTCAACTTTCTAAAATGCAAAAAAGTTCAAAAAAGAACATTCATAACACCAACAAATTCAACAACAAACTCAATATTGAAAATCACCAACAAATTCAACAAAATCAACATTGAAAAACACCAACAAATTCAACAACAACCTCAACATTGAAAAATACCAATAGATTCAACAACAACCTCAACATTGAAAAACACCAATAAATTCAACCAGAACCTCAACATTGAAAAAGAGCAACAAATTCAACAACAACCTCAACATTGAAAAATACCAATAGATTCAACAACAACCTCAACAATGAATAACTCCAATAAATTCAACCAGAACCTCAAAATTGAAAAATACAAAAAAGTTCAAAAAATAACATTGATAACAGCAACAAATTCAACAACAACCTCAATATTGAAAAATAAGAACAAATTCAACAACCTCAACATTGAAAAATAAGAACAAATTCAACAACCTCAACATTGAAAAATACAAAAAAGTCCAAAAAATAACATTGATAACACCAACAAATTCAACATCAAACTCAATATTGAAATCACGAAAAAATTGAACAACAACCTCAAAATTGAAAAACGCCAAACAATTCAACATCAAACTCAGCTTTTAAAAATACAAACAACTGCAACAAAAAAAGATCGATAACAGCAACAAATTTAACAAAATCTCAATATTGAAAATCACCAACAAATTCAACAACATCAACATTGCAAAAAATCAACAAATGCAAAAACAACCTCAACATTGAAAATCAACAAAAATTTCAACAACAACCACAACATTGAAAAACACCAACATATTCAACAAGAAGCTCAACTTTCAAAAATACAAAAAAGATCAAAAAAGAACATTGATAACACCAACAAATTCAACAACAACCTCATTATTCAATGTCACCAACAAATTCAACAACAACATCAACATCGAAAAACACCAACAAATTCAACAACAACCTCAATATTGAAAGACACCAAAAATTTCAACAACAACCACAACATTGAAAAACACCAACATATTCAACAAGAAGCTCAACTTTCAAAAATACAAAAAAGATCAAAAAAGAACATTGATAAAACCAACAAATTCAACAACAACCTCATTATTCAATGTCACCAACAAATTCAACAACAACATCAACATTGAAAAACACCAAAAAATTCAACAACAATCTCAACATTGAAAATACAAAAAAGTTCAAAAAATAACATTAATAACACCAACAAATTCAACAACAAACTCAATATTGAAAATCACCAACAAATTCAACAAAATCAACATTGAAAACCACCAACAAATTCAACAACAACCTCAACATTGAAAAACACCAATAAATTCAACAGCAAACTCAGCATCGAAACACACCAGCAAATTGAACAACAACCTCAACATCTGAAAAACACCTTCAAATTCAACAACAACCTCAACATTGAAATAAACCAATAAATTCAACAACAACCTCAACTTTCAAAACTATAATAAATGTTCAAAAAATAACATTGATAACAGCAAAAATTCAACAAAAATCTCAACATTGAAAAACACCAACAACTTCATCCAAAACCTCAACAATGAAAAACAACAACAAATTCAACAACAACCTCAACATTCAAAAATACCAACAAATTCAACAAGAACCTCAACTTTCAAAACTATAATAAATGTTCAAAAAATAACATTGATAACAGCAAAAAATTCAACAACAACCTCAACATTCATAAACACCAACAACTTCAACTACAACCTCAACAATGAAAAACAACAACAAATTCAACATCAACCTCAACATTGCATAATGCAAAGAAGTTCAATAAATAAGAATGATAACACGAACAAATTCAACAATAACCTCAATATTGAAAATCACCAACAAATTCAACAACAGCCACAACATTGAAAAACACCAACAAATTCAACAACAACCTCAACATTGAAAAATACAAAAAAGTTCAAAAAATAACATTAATAACACCAACAAATTCAACAACAAACTCAATATTGAAAATCACCAACAAATTCAACAAAATCAACATTGAAAAACACCAACAAATTCAACAACAACCTCAACATTGAAAATCACCAATAAATTCAACAACAACCTCAACATTGAAAAACACCAGCAAATTCAACGACAAGCACAACATTGAAGAAAACCAACAAATTCAACAACAAACTCAACTTTCAAAACAAAATTAAATGTTCAAAAAATAACATTGATAACAGCAACAAATTCAACAACAACCTCAACATTGAAAAACACCAACAAATTCGACTACAACCCCAACAATGAAAAACACCAACAAATTCAACAACAACCTCAACATTGAAAAACACCAACAAATTCAACAACAACCTCAACAATGAATAACACCAATAAATTCATCAACGTCAACTTTGAAAAACACCAACAAATTCAAACAGAACCGCAAAATTGAAAAATACAAAAAAGTTCAAAAAATAACATTGATAACAGCAACAAATTCAACAACAACCGCAATATTGAAAAATAAGAACAAATTCAACAACCTCAACATTGAAAAATAAGAACAAATTCAACAACCTCAACATTGAAAAATACAAAAAAGTCCAAAAAATAACATTGATAACACCAACAAATTCAACATCAACCTCAATATTGAAATCACCAACAAACTCAACAAATACCTCAAAATTGAAAAACGCCAAACAATTCAACAAAAACTCAGCTTTTAAAAATACAAACAACTTCAACAAAAAAAGATTGATAACAGCAACAAATTTAACAAAATCTCAATATTGAAAATCACCAACAAATTCAACAACATCAACATTGCAAAAAATCAACAAATTCAAAAACAACCTCAACATTGAAAATCAACAATAATTTCAACAACAACCACAACATTGAAAAACACCAACATATTCAACAAGAAGCTCAACTTACAAAAATACAAAAAAGATCAAAAAAGAAAATTCATAAACACCAACAACTTCAACTATAACCTCAACAATGAAAAACAACAACAAATTCAACAACAACCTCAACATTCAAAAATACCAACAAATTCAACAACAACCTCAACAATGAATAACACCAATAAATTCAACAACGTCAACATTGAAAAACACCAACAAATTCAAACTAGAACCACAAAATTGAAAAATACAAAAGAGTACAACAAATAACATTGATAACAGCAACAAATTCCACAACAACCTCAAGATTGAAAACTAAGAACAAATTCAACAACCTCAACATTGAAAAATACAAAAAAGTCCAAAAAATAACATTGATAACACCAACAAATTCAACAACAACCTCAACATTGAAAAACACCTGCAAATTCAACATCAATCTCAATATTGAAATCACCATCAAATTCAACAACAACCTCAAAATTGAAAAACGCCAACCAATTCAACAACAAACTCAGCTTCTAAAAATACAAACAACTTCAATAAAATAAGATTGATAACAGCAACAAATTTAACAAAATCTCAATATTGGAAATCACCAACAAATTCAACAACATCAACATTGCAAAAAATCAACAAATTTAACAACAACCTCAACATTGAAAATCAACAATAAATTCAACAACAATCGCAACAATGAAAAACAACACATTCAACAAGAAGCTCAACTTTCAAAAATACAAAAAAGATCAAAAAAGAACATTCATAACACCAACAAATTCAACAACAACCTCAATATTGAAAGACACCGACAATTTCAACAACAACTTCTACAATGAAAAACACCAAAAAATTCAATAACAACCTCAACATTGAAAAATACAAAAAAGTTCAAAAAATAACATTGAAAAACACCAACATATTCAACAACAACCTCAACATTGAAAAATACCAATAGATTCAACAACAACCTCAACAATGAATAACACCAATAAATTCAACCAGAACCTCAAAATTGAAAAATACAAAAAAGTTCAAAAAGTAACATTGATAACAGCAACAAATTCAACAACAACCTCAATATTGAAAAATAAGAACAAATTCAACAACCTCAACATTGAAAAATAAGAACAAATTCAACAACCTCAACATTGAAAAATACAAAAAAGTCCAAAAAATAACATTGATAACACCAACAAATTCAACATCAACCTCAATATTGAAATCAACAACAAATTCAACAACAACCTCAAAATTGAAAAACGCCAACCAATTCAACAACAAACTCAGCTTCTAAAAATACAAACAACTTCAATAAAATAAGATTGATAACAGCAACAAATTTAACAAAATCTCAATATTGGAAATCACCAACAAATTCAACAACATCAACATTGCAAAAAATCAACAAATTCAACAACAACCTCAACATTGAAAATCAACAATAAATTCAACAACAACTGCAACAATGAAAAACAACACATTCAACAAGAAGCTCAACTTTCAAAAATACAAAAATGATCAAAAAAGAACATTCATAACACCAACAAATTCAACAACAACCTCATTTTTCAATGTCACCAACAAATTCAACAACAACCTCAATATTAAAGACACCGACAATTTCAACAACAACTTCTACAATGAAAAACACCAAAAAATTCAATAACAACCTCAACATTGAAAAATACAAAAAAGTTCAAAAAATAACATTGATAACACCAACATATTCAACAACAAACTCAATATTGAAAATCACCAACAAATTCAACATTGAAAAACACCAAAAATTCAACAACAACCTCAACATTGACAAATACAAAAAAGGTCAAAAAATAACATTGATAACACCAACAAATTCAACAACAAACTCAATATTGAAAATCACTAACAAATTCAACAAAATCAATATTGAAAAACCGCAACAAACTCAGCAAAAACCTCAACATTGAAAAACACCAATAAGTTCAACAACAACTTCAACATTGAAAAACACCAGCAAATTCAACAACAACCTTAACTTTCAAAACTATAATAAATGTTCAAAAAATAACATTGATAACAGCAACAAATTCAACAAAAACCTCAACATTGAAAAACACCAACAACTTCATCTAAAACATCAACAATGAAAAACAACAAGAAATTCAACAACAACCTCAACATTCAAAAACACCAACAAATTCAACCAGAACCTCAAAACTGAAAAATACAAAAAAGTTCAAAAAATAACATTGATAATAACAACAAATTCAACAACAACCTCAACATTGAAAAATACGAACAAATTCAACAACATCAACATTGAAAAATACGAACAAATTCAACAACATCAACATTGAAAAATACAAAAAAGTCCAAAAAATAACATTGATAACACCAACAAATTCAACAACAACCACAATATTGGAAATCACCAACAAATTCAACACCAACCTCAACGTTGAAAAAGACCTACAAATTCAACATTAACCTGAACATTGCATAATGCAAAGAAGTTCAAAGAATAACAATGATAACACCAACAAATTCAACAACCTCAATATTGAAAATCAAAAACAAATTCAACAACAACCTCAACATTGAAAATCGCCACCCAATTCAACAACAAACAAAGCTTTTAAAAATACAAACAACTTCAACAAAAAAATATTGATAACACCAACAATTTCAACAAAAAACTCAATATTGGAAATAACCAACAAATTCAACAACAACCTCAACATTGAAAAACACCTACAAATACAACATCAACCTTAGCATTGCATAATGCAAAGAAGTTCAATAAATAACAATGATAACACCAACAAATTCAACAATAACCTCAATATTGAAAATCACCAACAAATTAAACAACAACCTCAACATTGAAAAACGCCACCCAATTCAACAATAAACTAAGCTTTTAAAAGTACAAACAATTCAACAAAAAAAGATTGATAACACCAACAAATTCAAAAACAAACTCAATATTGAAAATAACCAACAAATTCAGCAACATCAACAGTGCAAAAAACAAACAAAATCAACCAGAATCTCAACATTGAAAATCACCAATAAATTAAACAACAACCGCAACATTGAAAAACACCAACAAATTCAACAACAAGCTCAACTTTCAAAAATAAAAAAGTTAAAAAAAGAACATTGATAACACCATCAAATTCAAAAACAACCTCAATATTGAAAGTAACCAACAAATTCAACAACAACCTCAATATTGAAAGACACCAACAAATTCAACAACAACTGCAAAATTTAAAAATAACAACAAATTCAACAACTACCTCAACATTGAAAAATAGAAGAAAGTCCAAAAAATAACGTTGATAATACCAACAAATTCAAAAACAACCTCAATATTGAAAATCACTGACAAATTCAAAAACAACCTCAACATTGAAAAACGCCACCCAATTCAACAATAAACTAAGCTTTTAAAAGTACAAACAACTTCAACAAAAAAAGATTGATAACACCAACAAATTCAAAAACAAACTCAATATTGAAAATAACCAACAAATTCAGCAACATCAACAGTGCAAAAAACGAACAAAATCAACCAGAATCTCAACATTGAAAATCACCAATAAATTAAACAACAACCACAACATTGAAAAACACCAACAAATTCAACAACAAGCTCAACTTTCAAAAATAAAAAAGTTAAAAAAAGAACATTGATAACACCATCAAATTCAAAAACAACCTCAATATTGAAAGTAACCAACAAATTCAACAACAACCTCAATATTGAAAGACACCAACAAATTCAACAACAACTGCAAAATTTAAAAATAACAACAAATTCAACAACTACCTCAACATTGAAAAATAGAAGAAAGTCCAAAAAATAACGTTGATAATACCAACAAATTGAAAAACAACCTCAATATTGAAAATCACTGACAAATTCAAAAACAACCTCAACATTGAAAAACGTCAACAAATTCAACAACAACCTCAACATTTAAAAATACAAACAACTTCAACAAAAAAACATTGATAACACCAACAAATTCAACAAAAAACTCAATATTGGAAATCACCAACAAATTCAACAACATCAACATTGCAAAAAAACACCAAATTCAACAACAACCACAACATTGAAAAACACCAACATATTCAACAACATGCTCAACTTTCTAAAATGCAAAAAAGTTCAAAAAAGAACATTCATAACACCAACAAATTCAACAACAAACTCAATATTGAAAATCACCAACAAATTCAACAAAATCAACATTGAAAAACACCAATAGATTCAACAACAACCTCAACATTGAAAAACACCAATAAATTCAACCAGAACCTCAACATTGAAAAAGAGCAACAAATTCAACAACAACCTCAACATTGAAAAATACCAATAGATTCAACGACAACCTCAACAATGAATAACTCCAATAAATTCAACCAGAACCTCAAAATTGAAAAATACAAATAAGTTCAAAAAATAACATTGATAACAGCAACAAATTCAACAACAACCTCAATATTGAAAAATAAGAACAAATTCAACAACCTCAACATTGAAAAATAAGAACAAATTCAACAACCTCAACATTGAAAAATACAAAAAAGTCCAAAAAATAACATTGATAACACCAACAAATTCAACATCAAACTCAATATTGAAATCACGAAAAAATTGAACAACAACCTCAAAATTGAAAAACGCCAAACAATTCAACATCAAACTCAGCTATTAAAAATACAAACAACTTCAACAAAAAAAGATCGATAACAGCAACAAATTTAACAAAATCTCAATATTGAAAATCACCAAAAAATTCAACAACATCAACATTGCAAAAAATCAACAAATTCAAAAACAGCCTCAACATTGAAAATCAACCAAAATTTCAACAACAACCACAACATTGAAAAACACCAACATATTCAACAAGAAGCTCAACTTTCAAAAATACAAAAAAGATCAAAAAAGAACATTGACAACACCAACAAATTCAACAACAACCTCATTATTCAATGTCACCAACAAATTCAACAACAACATCAACATTGAAAAACACCAACAAATTCAACAACAACCTCAATATTGAAAGACACCAAGAAATTCAACAACAACCTCAACATTGAAAATACAAAAAAGTTCAAAAAATAACATTAATAACACCAACAAATTCAACAACAAACTCAATATTGAAAATCACCAACAAATTCAACAAAATCAACATTGAAAACCACCAACAAATTCAACAACAACCTCAACATTGAAAAACACCAATAAATTCAACAACAACCTCAGCATCGAAAAACACCAGCAAATTGAACAACAACCTCAACATCTGAAAAACACCTTCAAATTCAACAACAACCTCAACATTGAAAAAAACCAATAAATTCAACAACAACCTCAACTTTCAAAACTATAATAAATGTTCAAAAAATAACATTGATAACAGCAAAAATTCAACAAAAATCTCAACATTGAAAAACACCAACAACTTCATCCAAAACCTCAACAATGAAAAACAACAACAAATTCAACAACAACCTCAACATTCAAAAATACCAACAAATTCAACAAGTACCTCAACTTTCAAAACTATAATAAATGTTCAAAAAATAACATTGATAACAGCAAAAAATTCAACAACAACCTCAACATTCATAAACACCAACAACTTCAACTACAACCTCAACAATGAAAAACAACAACAAATTCAACATCAACCTCAACATTGCATAATGCAAAGAAGTTCAATAAATAACAATGATAACACGAACAAATTCAACAATAACCTCAATATTGAAAATCACCAACAAATTCAACAACAGCCACAACATTGAAAAACACCAAAATATTCAACAAGTTGCTCAACGTTCAAAAATACAAAAAAGTTCAAAAAAGAACCTTAATAACACCAACAAATTCAACAACAAACTCAATATTGAAAATCACCAACAAATTCAACAAAATCAACATTGAAAAACACCAATAAATTCAACAACATCCTCAACATTGAAAAACAGCAACAAATTCAACTACAACTTTGAAATATACAAAAAAGTTCAAAAAAGAACATTGATAACACCAACAAATTCAATAACAACCTTAATATTCAATGTCACCAACAAATTCAACACCAACTCAACATTGAAAAACACCAACAAATTCAACAACAACCTCAACATTGAAAAATACAAAAAAGTTCAAAAAATAACATTAATAACACCAACAAATTCAACAACAAACTCAATATTGAAAATCACCAACAAATTCAACAAAATCAACATTGAAAAACACCAACAAATTCAACAACAACCTCAACATTGAAAATCACCAATAAATTCAACAACAACCTCAACATTGAAAAACACCAGCAAATTCAACGACAAGCACAACATTGAAGAAAACCAACAAATTCAACAACAAACTCAACTTTCAAAACAAAATTAAATGTTCAAAAAATAACATTGATAACAGCAACAAATTCAACAACAACCTCAACATTGAAAAACACCAACAAATTCGACTACAACCCCAACAATGAAAAACACCAACAAATTCAACAACAACCTCAACTTTCAAAAACACCAACAAATTCAACAACAACCTCAACAATGAATAACACCAATAAATTCATCAACGTCAACTTGAAAAACACCAACAAATTCAAATAGAACCTCAAAATTGAAAAATACAAAAAAGTTCAAAAAATAACATTGATAACAGCAACAAATTCAACAACAACCGCAATATTGTAAAATAAGAACAAATTCAACAGCCTCAACATTGAAAAATAAGAACAAATTCAACAACCTCAACATTGAAAAACACCAATAAATTGAACAACAAACTCAAAATTGAAAAACACCAAGTTCTTCAACAACAAGCTCAACTTTCAAAAATACAAAAAGGTTCAAAAAATAACATGGACAACAACAACAAATTCAACAAAAACCTCAACATTGAAAAACACCAACAAATATAACAACAACCTCAACAATTAAAAACCACAAACAATTCAACAAAAAACTGAACAATGAATAACAACAATAAATTCAACAACAACTTCAGCATTGAAAAACGCCAACAAATTCAACAACAACCTCAACCTTTAAAAGTACATAAAAGTTCAAAAAAGAACTTTGATAAAACCAACAAATTCAATAACAACCTCAACATTGAAAAACGCCAACAAATTCAACAACACAGGAACAAATTCAACAACAACCTCAATATTGAAAGTCAACAACAAATTCAGAACACCTCAATATTGAAAGACACCAACAAATTCAACAACAACCTCAACATTGAAAAAAACCAACAAATTCAACAACAACCTCAACATTGAAAAACACCAACAACTTCAACAAACTTAATATTGAAAGACAGCAACAAGTTCAACAACAACCTCAACATTGAAAAACACCAACAAATTCAACAACAACCTCAACCTTTAAAAGTATAAAAAGTTCAAAAATGAACTTAGATAACACAAAAAATTCAACAACAACCTCAATATTGAAAATCACCAACAAATTCAACAACCTCAACATTGAAAAACAACAACAAATTCAACAACAACCTGAACTTTTAAAAATACAAAAAAGTTTAACAAAAGACATTGATAACACCAACAAATTCAACAACAACCTCAACAATGAAAAGCACCAAAAAATTCAACAACAACCGCAACATTCAAAAATATAAACAAATTCAACACCAGCCTCAACATTGAAAAATACAAAAAAGTTCAAAAAATAACGTTGATAACACCAACAAATTCAATAACATGAACATTGAAGAACAACAATAAATTCAACAACAACCTCAACATTGAAAAACATCAACAAATTCAACAACAAGCTCAACTTTCAAAAATACAAAAAAGTTCAAAAAATAACATGGATAACACCAACAAATTCAAAAACAACCTCAACATTGAAAAACACCAAGAAATATAACAACAATCTCAACAATTAAAACCAGAAAAAATTCAACAAAAACCTGAACATTGATAAACAACAATAAATTCAACAACCTCAGCATTGTAAAACACCAACAAATTCAACGACAACATCAACATTGAAAAACACCAACAAATTCAACAACAACCTCAAAATTGAAAGACACCAACAAGTTCAACAACAACCTCAACATTGAAAAACACAAACAACTTCAACAACAACCGTAACATTGTAAAATACAAAAAAGTTCAAAAAAAAAAGTTGATAACAGCAACAAAGTCAACAACAAAATCAATATTGAAAATCACCAACAAATTCAACTACATCAACATTTGAAAAACACCAAAAAATTCAAAAACAACCTCAACATTGAAAAAAACCAACAAATTCATCTACAAGATCAACTTTCAAAAATACAAAAAAGTTCAAAAAATAACATTGATAACAGCAACCAATTCAACAACAACCGCAACATTGAAAATCACCAACAAGTTCAACAACAACCTCAACTTTTAACGAAGAGAAAAAGTTCAAAAAAAACATTGATAACACCAACAAATTCAACAATATCCTCAATATTGAAAGACAGGAACAAATTCAACAACAACCTCAATATTGAAAGTCAACAACCAATTCAACAACAACCTCAATATTGAAAGACACCATCAAATTCAACAACAACCTCAACATTGAAAAACACCAACAACTTCAACAATCTCAACAATGAAAAACACCAGAAAAATAAACAACCGCAACATTGACAAATACAAAAAAGTTCAAAAAATAACATTGATAACACGTACAAATTCAACAACAACCTCAATATTGAAAATTAACAACAAATTCAACAACAACCTCAACATCGAAAAACGTCACCCAATTCAACACCAAACTAAGCTTTTAAAAATACAAACAACTTCAACAAAAAAAGATTGATAACACCGACAAATTCAACAACAACCTCATCATTGAAAAACACCAACAAATTCATCAACAACCTCAACTTTTAAAAGAGAAAAAGTTCAAAAAAACATTGATAACACCAACAAATTCAACAACAACCTCAACATAGAAAAACACCAATAAATTCAACAACAACCTCAATATTGAAAGTCACCAACAAATTCAACAACAAAATCAAGAATTAGAAACAGCGAGAAATTCAGCAACAACCGCAACATTGAAAAACACCAACAAATTCAACAACAAACTCAACAATGAAAAACACCAACAAATTCAAGAACAACCTCAACATTGAAAAACACCAACAACTTCAACAACCTCAACAATGAAAAACACCAGAAAAATAACCAACCGCAACATTGAAAAATACAAAAAAGTTCAGAAAATAAAATTGAGAACACCAACAAATTCAACAGCAAACTCAATATTGAAAATTAACAACAAATTCAACAACAACCTCAACATCGAAAAACGCCACCCAATTCAACTGCAAACTAAGCTTTTAAAAATACAAACAACTTCAACAAAAAAAGATTGATGACACCAACAATTTCAACAACAAACTCAACGTTGAAAAACACCAACAAATTCAACAACAACCATATTGAAAATTACCAAAAAATTCAACAATAACGTCAACATTGTAAAACGCCAGCATATTCAACATCAAACTCAATATTGAAAATTACCAACAAATTCAACAGCAACCTGAACATTGAAAAACACCAACAATTCATCAACAACCTCAACTTTTAAAAGAAGAGAAAAAGTTCAATAAAAACATTGATAACACCAACAAATTCAACAACAACCTCAACATTGGAAAACGCCAATAAATTCAATAACAACCTCAATATTGAAAGTCTCCAACAAATTCAACAACAACATCAATATTGAAAAACACCAGCAAATTCAACAACAACCTCAATATTGAAAGACACCAACAAATTCAACAACAACCTCAACATTGAAAATCACCCAACAAATTCAACAACTTCAATATTGAAAATCACCAACAAATTAAACAACAAAATCAACAAATAAAAACAACGAAAAATTCAACAACTACCGCAACATTGAAAAACACCAACAAATTCAAAAACAACCTCAACATTGAAAAACACCAACAAATTCTACAGCAAACTCAATATTGAAAATTAACAACAAATTCAACAACAACCTCAACATTGAAAATCACCAACAAATTCAACAACAACCTGAACATTGAAAAAAACAACAAATTCAACAACAACCTCAACTTTTAAAATGACCAACAAATTCAACAACAACCTCAACTTTTAAAAGAAGAGAAAAAGTTCAAAAAAAACATTGATAACACCAACAAATTCAACAAAAATCTCAACAATGAAAAAAAACAACAAATTCATCAACAAGTTCAACGTTGAAGAACACAAGCAAATTCAACAACAGCCTAAACATTGAAAAACACCGACAAATTCAACAAAAATCTCAACATTGAAAAAAACCAACAAATTCATCAAAAAGCTCAACTTTCAAAAATACAATAAACGTTCAAAAAATAACATTGATAACAGCAACAAATTCAACAACAACCTCAACATTGAAAAACACCAACAAATCCAACTATAACCTCAATAATGAAAAACACCAACAAATTCAACAACAATCTCAACATTCAAAAATACCAACCAATTCAAAAACAACCTCAACAATGAAAAACACCAACAAATTCAACAACAACCTCAATATTGAAAGACATCAACAAATTCAAGAACAACCTCAACATTCAAAGTTACCAACAAATTCAACAAAATCAACATTTAAAAACACCAAAAATTCAACAACAACCTCAACATTGAAAGACACCAACAAATTCAACAACGATCTCCACATTGAAAAAAAACCACAACTTCAAAAAGCTCAACTTTCAAAAGTACAATAAATGTTCCAAAAATAACATTGATAACAGCAAAAAATTCAACAACAACCTCAACATTGAAAAACACCAACAAATTCGACTACAACATCAACAACGAAAAACAGCAACAAATTCAACTACAACCTCCACATTGAAAAGCAGCAACAAATTCAACAACAACCTCAACATTGAAAAACACCAACAAATTCAACAACAACCTCAATATTGAAAATCATCAACAAATTCAACAACAACCTCACCATTGAAAAACACCAACAAATTGAACAACCACAACTTTGAAAAACACCAACAAATTCAACAACAACCTCAACATTGAAAAATACAAAACAGTTCAAAAAATAACATTGATAACACCAACAAATTTAACAACCACCTCAACATTGAAAACGACAAAAAATTTCAAAAAATAACATTGATAACACAAACAAATTCAACAACAAACTCAACATTGAAAATCAACAATAAAGTGAACAAACTCAACATAGAAAAACACCAACAAATACAACAACAACTTCAACATTGAAAAAAACCTACAAATTCAACGACAAGCTCAACATTGAAAAACACCAGCAAATTCAACAACAACCTCAATATTGAAAGACACCAACAAGCTCAAAAACAACCTCAACATTGAAAATCACCCAACAGATTCAACAACAACTTCAACATTGAAAAAAACCATCAAATTCAACTACAACCTCAACATTGAAAAACATCAACAAATTCAACAACAACCGCAACATTTAAAAACACTAACAAATTCAACAACAACCTCAGCAATGATAAACATGAACATATTCAACAACAACCTCAACATTGAAAAACACCAACAACTTCAACAACCTCAACAATGAAAAACCCCAGAAAAATAAACAACCGCAATATTGAAAAATACAATAAAGTTCAAAAAATAACAATGATAACACCAACAAATTCAACAACAACCTCAACGTTGAAAAATACAAAAAAGTTCAAAAAATAACACTGATAACAACAACAATTTCAACAGTAAACTCAACATTGAAAATCACGAACAAATTCAACAACAACCTCAACATTGAAAAAACCAACAAATTCATCAACAAGCTCAACGTTGAAAAATACAAACAAATTCAACAACAGCCTAAACATTGAAAAACACCGACAAATTCAACAAAAATCTCAACATTGAAAAAAACCAACAAATTCATCAAAAAGCTCAACTTTGAAAAATACAATAAACGTTCAAAAAATAACATTGATAACAGCAACAAATTCAACAACAACCTCAACATTGAAAAACACCAACAAATCCAACTACAACCTCAATAATGAAAAACACCAACAAATTCAACAACATCCTCAACATTGAAAAACAGCAACAAATTCAACTACAACTTTGAAATATACAAAAAAGTTCAAAAAAGAACATTGATAACACCAACAAATTCAATAACAACCTTAATATTCAATGTCACCAACAAATTCAACACCAACTCAACATTGAAAAACACCAACAAATTCAACAACAACCTCAACATTGAAAAATACAAAAAAGTTCAAAAAATAACATTAATAACACCAACAAATTCAACAACAAACTCAATATTGAAAATCACCAACAAATTCAACAAAATCAACATTGAAAAACACCAACAAATTCAACAACAACCTCAACATTGAAAATCACCAATAAATTCAACAACAACCTCAACATTGAAAAACACCAGCAAATTCAACGACAAGCACAACATTGAAGAAAACCAACAAATTCAACAACAAACTCAACTTTCAAAACAAAATTAAATGTTCAAAAAATAACATTGATAACAGCAACAAATTCAACAACAACCTCAACATTGAAAAACACCAACAAATTCGACTACAACCCCAACAATGAAAAACACCAACAAATTCAACAACAACCTCAACTTTCAAAAACACCAACAAATTCAACAACAACCTCAACAATGAATAACACCAATAAATTCATCAACGTCAACTTGAAAAACACCAACAAATTCAAATAGAACCTCAAAATTGAAAAATACAAAAAAGTTCAAAAAATAACATTGATAACAGCAACAAATTCAACAACAACCGCAATATTGTAAAATAAGAACAAATTCAACAGCCTCAACATTGAAAAATAAGAACAAATTCAACAACCTCAACATTGAAAAACACCAATAAATTGAACAACAAACTCAAAATTGAAAAACACCAAGTTCTTCAACAACAAGCTCAACTTTCAAAAATACAAAAAGGTTCAAAAAATAACATGGACAACAACAACAAATTCAACAAAAACCTCAACATTGAAAAACACCAACAAATATAACAACAACCTCAACAATTAAAAACCACAAACAATTCAACAAAAAACTGAACAATGAATAACAACAATAAATTCAACAACAACTTCAGCATTGAAAAACGCCAACAAATTCAACAACAACCTCAACCTTTAAAAGTACATAAAAGTTCAAAAAAGAACTTTGATAAAACCAACAAATTCAATAACAACCTCAACATTGAAAAACGCCAACAAATTCAACAACACAGGAACAAATTCAACAACAACCTCAATATTGAAAGTCAACAACAAATTCAGAACACCTCAATATTGAAAGACACCAACAAATTCAACAACAACCTCAACATTGAAAAAAACCAACAAATTCAACAACAACCTCAACATTGAAAAACACCAACAACTTCAACAAACTTAATATTGAAAGACAGCAACAAGTTCAACAACAACCTCAACATTGAAAAACACCAACAAATTCAACAACAACCTCAACCTTTAAAAGTATAAAAAGTTCAAAAATGAACTTAGATAACACAAAAAATTCAACAACAACCTCAATATTGAAAATCACCAACAAATTCAACAACCTCAACATTGAAAAACAACAACAAATTCAACAACAACCTGAACTTTTAAAAATACAAAAAAGTTTAACAAAAGACATTGATAACACCAACAAATTCAACAACAACCTCAACAATGAAAAGCACCAAAAAATTCAACAACAACCGCAACATTCAAAAATATAAACAAATTCAACACCAGCCTCAACATTGAAAAATACAAAAAAGTTCAAAAAATAACGTTGATAACACCAACAAATTCAATAACATGAACATTGAAGAACAACAATAAATTCAACAACAACCTCAACATTGAAAAACATCAACAAATTCAACAACAAGCTCAACTTTCAAAAATACAAAAAAGTTCAAAAAATAACATGGATAACACCAACAAATTCAAAAACAACCTCAACATTGAAAAACACCAAGAAATATAACAACAATCTCAACAATTAAAACCAGAAAAAATTCAACAAAAACCTGAACATTGATAAACAACAATAAATTCAACAACCTCAGCATTGTAAAACACCAACAAATTCAACGACAACATCAACATTGAAAAACACCAACAAATTCAACAACAACCTCAAAATTGAAAGACACCAACAAGTTCAACAACAACCTCAACATTGAAAAACACAAACAACTTCAACAACAACCGTAACATTGTAAAATACAAAAAAGTTCAAAAAAAAAAGTTGATAACAGCAACAAAGTCAACAACAAAATCAATATTGAAAATCACCAACAAATTCAACTACATCAACATTTGAAAAACACCAAAAAATTCAAAAACAACCTCAACATTGAAAAAAACCAACAAATTCATCTACAAGATCAACTTTCAAAAATACAAAAAAGTTCAAAAAATAACATTGATAACAGCAACCAATTCAACAACAACCGCAACATTGAAAATCACCAACAAGTTCAACAACAACCTCAACTTTTAACGAAGAGAAAAAGTTCAAAAAAAACATTGATAACACCAACAAATTCAACAATATCCTCAATATTGAAAGACAGGAACAAATTCAACAACAACCTCAATATTGAAAGTCAACAACCAATTCAACAACAACCTCAATATTGAAAGACACCATCAAATTCAACAACAACCTCAACATTGAAAAACACCAACAACTTCAACAATCTCAACAATGAAAAACACCAGAAAAATAAACAACCGCAACATTGACAAATACAAAAAAGTTCAAAAAATAACATTGATAACACGTACAAATTCAACAACAACCTCAATATTGAAAATTAACAACAAATTCAACAACAACCTCAACATCGAAAAACGTCACCCAATTCAACACCAAACTAAGCTTTTAAAAATACAAACAACTTCAACAAAAAAAGATTGATAACACCGACAAATTCAACAACAACCTCATCATTGAAAAACACCAACAAATTCATCAACAACCTCAACTTTTAAAAGAGAAAAAGTTCAAAAAAACATTGATAACACCAACAAATTCAACAACAACCTCAACATAGAAAAACACCAATAAATTCAACAACAACCTCAATATTGAAAGTCACCAACAAATTCAACAACAAAATCAAGAATTAGAAACAGCGAGAAATTCAGCAACAACCGCAACATTGAAAAACACCAACAAATTCAACAACAAACTCAACAATGAAAAACACCAACAAATTCAAGAACAACCTCAACATTGAAAAACACCAACAACTTCAACAACCTCAACAATGAAAAACACCAGAAAAATAACCAACCGCAACATTGAAAAATACAAAAAAGTTCAGAAAATAAAATTGAGAACACCAACAAATTCAACAGCAAACTCAATATTGAAAATTAACAACAAATTCAACAACAACCTCAACATCGAAAAACGCCACCCAATTCAACTGCAAACTAAGCTTTTAAAAATACAAACAACTTCAACAAAAAAAGATTGATGACACCAACAATTTCAACAACAAACTCAACGTTGAAAAACACCAACAAATTCAACAACAACCATATTGAAAATTACCAAAAAATTCAACAATAACGTCAACATTGTAAAACGCCAGCATATTCAACATCAAACTCAATATTGAAAATTACCAACAAATTCAACAGCAACCTGAACATTGAAAAACACCAACAATTCATCAACAACCTCAACTTTTAAAAGAAGAGAAAAAGTTCAATAAAAACATTGATAACACCAACAAATTCAACAACAACCTCAACATTGGAAAACGCCAATAAATTCAATAACAACCTCAATATTGAAAGTCTCCAACAAATTCAACAACAACATCAATATTGAAAAACACCAGCAAATTCAACAACAACCTCAATATTGAAAGACACCAACAAATTCAACAACAACCTCAACATTGAAAATCACCCAACAAATTCAACAACTTCAATATTGAAAATCACCAACAAATTAAACAACAAAATCAACAAATAAAAACAACGAAAAATTCAACAACTACCGCAACATTGAAAAACACCAACAAATTCAAAAACAACCTCAACATTGAAAAACACCAACAAATTCTACAGCAAACTCAATATTGAAAATTAACAACAAATTCAACAACAACCTCAACATTGAAAATCACCAACAAATTCAACAACAACCTGAACATTGAAAAAAACAACAAATTCAACAACAACCTCAACTTTTAAAATGACCAACAAATTCAACAACAACCTCAACTTTTAAAAGAAGAGAAAAAGTTCAAAAAAAACATTGATAACACCAACAAATTCAACAAAAATCTCAACAATGAAAAAAAACAACAAATTCATCAACAAGTTCAACGTTGAAGAACACAAGCAAATTCAACAACAGCCTAAACATTGAAAAACACCGACAAATTCAACAAAAATCTCAACATTGAAAAAAACCAACAAATTCATCAAAAAGCTCAACTTTCAAAAATACAATAAACGTTCAAAAAATAACATTGATAACAGCAACAAATTCAACAACAACCTCAACATTGAAAAACACCAACAAATCCAACTATAACCTCAATAATGAAAAACACCAACAAATTCAACAACAATCTCAACATTCAAAAATACCAACCAATTCAAAAACAACCTCAACAATGAAAAACACCAACAAATTCAACAACAACCTCAATATTGAAAGACATCAACAAATTCAAGAACAACCTCAACATTCAAAGTTACCAACAAATTCAACAAATCAACATTTAAAAACACCAAAAATTCAACAACAACCTCAACATTGAAAGACACCAACAAATTCAACAACGATCTCCACATTGAAAAAAAACCACAACTTCAAAAAGCTCAACTTTCAAAAGTACAATAAATGTTCCAAAAATAACATTGATAACAGCAAAAAATTCAACAACAACCTCAACATTGAAAAACACCAACAAATTCGACTACAACATCAACAACGAAAAACAGCAACAAATTCAACTACAACCTCCACATTGAAAAGCAGCAACAAATTCAACAACAACCTCAACATTGAAAAACACCAACAAATTCAACAACAACCTCAATATTGAAAATCATCAACAAATTCAACAACAACCTCACCATTGAAAAACACCAACAAATTGAACAACCACAACTTTGAAAAACACCAACAAATTCAACAACAACCTCAACATTGAAAAATACAAAACAGTTCAAAAAATAACATTGATAACACCAACAAATTTAACAACCACCTCAACATTGAAAACGACAAAAAATTTCAAAAAATAACATTGATAACACAAACAAATTCAACAACAAACTCAACATTGAAAATCAACAATAAAGTGAACAAACTCAACATAGAAAAACACCAACAAATACAACAACAACTTCAACATTGAAAAAAACCTACAAATTCAACGACAAGCTCAACATTGAAAAACACCAGCAAATTCAACAACAACCTCAATATTGAAAGACACCAACAAGCTCAAAAACAACCTCAACATTGAAAATCACCCAACAGATTCAACAACAACTTCAACATTGAAAAAAACCATCAAATTCAACTACAACCTCAACATTGAAAAACATCAACAAATTCAACAACAACCGCAACATTTAAAAACACTAACAAATTCAACAACAACCTCAGCAATGATAAACATGAACATATTCAACAACAACCTCAACATTGAAAAACACCAACAACTTCAACAACCTCAACAATGAAAAACCCCAGAAAAATAAACAACCGCAATATTGAAAAATACAATAAAGTTCAAAAAATAACAATGATAACACCAACAAATTCAACAACAACCTCAACGTTGAAAAATACAAAAAAGTTCAAAAAATAACACTGATAACAACAACAATTTCAACAGTAAACTCAACATTGAAAATCACGAACAAATTCAACAACAACCTCAACATTGAAAAAACCAACAAATTCATCAACAAGCTCAACGTTGAAAAATACAAACAAATTCAACAACAGCCTAAACATTGAAAAACACCGACAAATTCAACAAAAATCTCAACATTGAAAAAAACCAACAAATTCATCAAAAAGCTCAACTTTGAAAAATACAATAAACGTTCAAAAAATAACATTGATAACAGCAACAAATTCAACAACAACCTCAACATTGAAAAACACCAACAAATCCAACTACAACCTCAATAATGAAAAACACCAACAAATTCAACAAAAACCTCAACATTCAAAAATACCAACCAATTCAAAAACAACCTCAACAATGAAAAACACCAACAAATTCAACAACAACCTCAATATTGAAAGACATCAACAAATTCAAGAACAACCTCAACATTCAAAGTTACCAACAAATTCAACAAAATCAACATTTAAAAACACCAACAAATTCAACAACAACCTCAACATTGAAAGACACCAACAACTTCAACAACGATCTCCACATTGAAAAAAAACCACAAATTCAAAAAGCTCAAGTTTCAAAAGTACAATAAATGTTCCAAAAATAACATTGATAACAGCAAAAAATTCAACAACAACCTCAACATTGAAAAACACCAACAAATTCGACTACAACATCAACAACGAAAAACAGCAACAAATTCAACTACAACCTCCACGTTGAAAAGCAGCAACAAATTCAACAACAACCTCAACATTGAAAATCACCAACAAATTCAACAAGCTCAACATTGAAAAACACAAACAAATTGAACAACCTCGACATTGAAAAACACCGAAAAATTCAACAACAACCTTAACTTTTAAAAATACAAACAAGTTCAACAAAAATCATTGATAACACCAACAATTTCAACAACAACCTCAACAATGAATAACACTAACAAATTGAGCAACAACCTCAACATTGAAAAACAACAACAAATTCAACAACAACCTCAACATGGAAAAACACCAAAATTTCAACCACCGCAACATTGAAAAATACCAACAAATTTAACAACAACCTCAACTTTTAAAAGAAGAGAAAAAGTTCAAAAAAAAATTGATAACATCAACAAATTCAACAACAACGTCAACAATGAAAAACAGCAACAAATTCAACAACAACCTCAATATTGAAAGACATCAACAAATTCAATAACAACCTCAACATTCAAAATCTCCAACAAATTCTACAACATCAATATTACAAAACAAACGCAAATTCAACAACAACCTCAACATTGAAAAACGCCAACAAATTCAACAACAACCTCAATATTGAAAATCACCAACAAATTCAACAACAACCTCAACATTGAAAAACACCAACAAATTCAACAACAACCTCAACTTATAAAAGGAGAGAAAATTTTCAAAAAAAACATTGATAACACCAACAAATTCAAAAACCTCAACATTGAAAATGGCCAACATATTCAACAACAACCTCAATATTGAAAGTCACCAACAAATTCAACAACAATATCAACATTGAAAAACACCAACAAATTCAACAACAACCTCAATATTGAAAGACACCAACAAATTCAACAACAACCTCAACATTGAAAAACACAGACAAATTCAACAAAAATCTCAACATTGAAAAAAACCTACAAATTCAACAAAAAGCTCAACTTTCAAAAAAAAATAAATGTTCAAAAAATAACATTGATAACAAATACAATTTCAACAACAACCTCAACATTGAAAAACACTAACTAATTCAACTACAACCTCAACAATGAAAAACACCAACAAATTCAACAACAACCTCAACATTCAAAAATACCAACCAATTCAACAACAACCTCAATATTGAAAGACAGCATCAAATTCAACTACAGCCTCAACATTGAAAAACACCAACATATTCAACAACAACCTCAACTTTAAAAAAGAGAAAAAGTTCAAAAAAAACATTGATAATGTCAACAACTTCAACAACAACTTCAACATTGAAAAACGCCAACAAATTCAACAACATCCTCAATATTGAAAGTCACCAAGAAATTCAACAACAACATGAACATTTAAAAACACCAGCAAATTCAACAACAACCTCAATATTGAAAGACACCAAAAAATTCAACAACAACCTCAACACTGAAAATCACCCACCAATTCAACAACATCTTCAACATTGAAAAAACCAACAAATTGAACTACAACCTCAGCTATGAAAAACACCAAAAAATTCAACAAAAACCGCAAAATTGAAAAATACCAACAAATTCAACAACAACCTGAACATAGAAAAACACCAACGACTTCAAACACCGCAACAATGAAAAACACCAGAAAAATCAATAACCGCAACATTGAAAAATACAAAAAAGTTCAAAAAATAACATTGATAACACCAACAAATTCAACAGCAAACTCAAACATGAAAATTAACATCAAATTCAACAACAACATCAACATTGAAAAGCACCAACAAATTCAGCAACTACCTCAACATTGAAAAGACCAACACATTTAACAACAAGCACAACGTTGAAAAACACCAACAAATTCAACAAAAACCTCAACAATGAAAATCACCAACAAATTCAACAAAAACCTCAATATTGAAAATCAGCAACAAATTCAACAAAATCAACATTTAAAAAGACCAACAATTTCAACAACAACCACAACATTGAAAAACTTCAACAACGATCTCCAAATTGAAACAAACCCACAAATTCAACAACAAGCTCAACTTTCAAAAGTACAATAAATGTTCAAAAAATAACATTGATAACAGCAACAAATTCGACTACAAACTCAACAATGTAAAACACCAACAAATTCAACTACAACCTCAACATTGAAAAGCAGCAACAAATTCAACAACAACCTCAACATTTAAAAGAAGAGAAAAGTTCAAAAAAACATTGATAACACCAACAAATTCAACAACAACCTCAATAATGAAATTCACCAACAAATTCAACAACAACATTGAAAAACACAAGCAAATTCAATAACAAGCTCAATATTGAAAGACACCAACAAATTCAACAACAAACTCAACATTGAAACTCATCCAACAAATTCAATAACTTCAATATTGAAAAACACCAACAAATTCATCAACAACCTGAACATTGAAAAACGCCAATAAATTCAACAACAACCTGAATATTGAAAATCACCAACAAATTCAACAAGAACTTCAACATTGAAAAAAACCAACAAATTCAACTACAACCTCAACAATAAAAAACACCAACAAATTCAACAACAACCTCAACATTGAAAAACAGCAACAACTTCAGCAACCTCAACAACGAAAAACACCAGAAATATAAACAACCGCAACATTGAAAAATACAAAAAAGTTCAATAAATAAAATTGATAACACCAGCAAATTCAACAACAACCTCAACGTTGAAAAATACAAAAATGTTCAAAAAATAACATTGATAACATCAACAAATTCAACATGAGTCTCAATATTGAAAATTAACAACAAATTCAACAACAACCTCAACATTGAAAATCACCAACAAATTCAACAACAACCTCAACAATGAAAAAAACCAACAAATTCAACAACAATCTCAACTTTCAAAAAAAGTTCAAAAAATAACATTGCTAACACCAACAAATTCAACAACAACCTCAGTATTGAAAATCACCAACAAATTCAACAAAATCAACATTGAAAAACACCAACAAATTCAACAACTACCTCAACATTGAAAAACACCAATAAATTCAACAAGAACCTCAACATTGAAAAACACTGACAAATTCAACAAAAATCTCAACATTGAGAAAAACCAACAAATTCAACAAAAAGCTCAACTTTCAAAAATACAATAAATGTTCAAAAAATAACATTGATAACAGCAACAAATTGAACTACAACCTCAATATTGCAAAAACACCAACAAATTAAACAACAACCTCAACATTCAAAAATACCAACCAATTCAACAACAACCTCAACAATGAAAAACACCAACAAATTCAACAACAACCTCAATATTGAAAAACATCAACAAATTCAAGAACAACCTCAACATTCAAAGTTACCAACAAATTCAACAACATCCATATTGAAAATCACCAACAAATTCAACAACAACCTCAACATTGAAAAACAACAGCAAATTCAACAACAACCTCAACATTGAAAAACACCAACAAATTCAACAACAACCTCAATATGGAAAGACACCAACAAATTCAACAACAACCTCAACGTTGAAAATCACACAACAAATTCAACAACAACCGCAACATTGAAAAAGACCAACAAATTCAACAACAACCTCAACATTGAAAAACACCAACAAATTCAACAACGATCTCCACATTGAAAAATACCCACAAATTCAACAACAAGCTCAACTTTCAAAAGTACAATAAATGTTCAAAAAATAACATTGCTAACAGCAACAAATTCAACAACAACCTCAACATTGTAAAACACCAACAAATTCAACTACAACCTCAGCAATGAAAAACACCAACAAATTCAACAACAACCTCATCATTCAAAAATACCAACGAATTCAACAACAACCTCAACAATGAAAAAAACCAATAAATTCAACAACAACCTTAACATTGAAAAAATACAACAAATTGAACAACCTCAACATTGAAAAACACCAACAAATTCAGCAACAACCTTAACTTTTAAAAATACAAACAAATTCAACAACAACATCAACATTGAAAAACACCAACCAATTGAACAACCTCAACATTGAAAAACACCAACAAATTCAACAACAACCAAAACTTTTTTAAAAAAACAAGTTCAACAAATAACATTGATCACATCAAAAATTCAACAAAAACCTCAACAATGAAAATCACCAACAATTTCCACAACAACCTCAACATTGAAAAACAGCAACAAATTCAACAATAACATCATCATTGAAAAACACCAACAAATTGAACAACCTCAACATTGAAAAATACTAAAAAGTTCAAAAAATATGATTGATAACACCAACAAATTCAACAACTACCACAACATTGAAAACTACAACGAATTTCAAAAAATAACATTGATAACACCAACAAATTCAACAACAAACTCAATATCGAAAATCAACAACAAATTCAACAACAACCTCAACATGGAAAAACACCAACAAATTCAACAAAAAACTCAACATTGAATAAAACCTACAAATTCAACAACAAGCTCAATATGGAAAAACACCAACAAATTCAACAACAACCTCAACTTTTAAAATAAGAGAAAAAGTTCAAAAAAATATTGATAACACCAACAAATTTGACAACAACATCAACAATGAAAAACAACAACAAATTCAACAACAACCTCAATATTGAAGGACACCAACAAATTCAACAACAACCTCAACATTCAAAGTCACCAACAAATTCAACAACATCAATATTGAAAATCACCAACAAATTCAACAACAACCTCATCATTGAAAAAGGCCAACAAATTCAACAACAACCTCAATATTGAAAGTCACCAACAAATTCAACAACAACCTCAACATTAAAAAACACAAACAAATTCAACAACAACCTCAACTTTTAAAAGAAGAGAAAAAGATCAAAAAAAACATTGATAACACCAACAAATTCAACAACAACCTCAACTTTGCAAAACACCAACAAATGGAACAACAACCTCAACATGTTAAAACGCCAACAAATGCAACAACAATCTCTATATTGAATGTCACCAACAAATTCAACAACAACCTCAACATTGCAAAACACCAACAAATTGAACAACAACCTCAACATTGAAAAACACCAACAATTCAACAACATCCTCAACTTTTAAAAGAAGAGAAAAATTCAAATAAAACATTGATAACACAAACAAATTCAACAACAACCTCAACATTGAACAATGCCAACAATTCCGACCAGAACCTCAATATTGAAAATCATCAACAAATTCAACAAAAACCTCAACAATGAAAAAAACCAACAAATTCAACTACAACCTCAACAATGAAAAACACCAAAAAATTCAACATCAACCGCAACAATGAAAAACACCCACAAATTCAACAACAACCTCAACATTGAAAAACACCAACAACTTAGACAACCTCAACAATGAAAAACACGAAAAAATTAAACAACCACAACAATGAAAAATACCAACAAATTCAACAACAACCTTAACTTTGAATAATACAAAAATGTTCGAAAAATAACATTGATAACACCAACAAATTCAACAACAACCTCAACATTGAAAAATACAAAAAAGTTCAAAAAATAACATTGATAACACCAACAAATTCAACAACCACCTCAACGTTGAAAAATACAAAAATGTTCAAAAAATAACATTGATAACATCAACAAATTCAACATGAATCTCAATATTGAAAATTAACAACAGATTCAACAACAACCTCAACATTGAAAATCACCAACAAATTCAACAACGATCTCCACATTGAAAAAAAGCCTCAAATTCAACAACAAGCTCAACTTTCAAATGTACAATAAATGTTCATAAAATAACATTGATAACAGCAATAAATTCTACAACAACCTCAACAATGTAAAACACCAACAAATTTGACTACAACCTCAACAATGAAAAGCAGCAACAAATTCAACAACAACCTCAACATTTAAAAGAAGAGAAAAAGTTCAAAAAATAACATTGATAACATCAACAAATTCAACATGAGTCTCAATATTGAAAATTAACAACAAATTCAACAATAACCTCAACATTGAAAATCACCAACAAATTCAACAACAACCTCAACAATGAAAAAAACCAACAAATTCAACAACAATCTCAACTTTCAAAAATACAAAAAGTTCAAAAAATAACATTGCTAACACCAACAAATTCAACAACAACCTCAGTATTGAAAATCACCAACAAATTCAACAAAATCAACATTGAAAAACACCAACAAATTCAACAACTACCTCAACATTGAAAAACACCAATAAATTCAACAACAACCTCAACATTGAAAAACACTGACAAATTCAACAAAAATCTCAACATTGAAAAAAACCAACAAATTCAACAAAAAGCTCAACTTTCAAAAATACAATAAATGTTCAAAAAATAACATTGATAACAGCAACAAATTGAACTACAACCTCAATATTGCAAAAACACCAACAAATTCAACAACAACCTCAACATTCAAAAATACCAAGCAATTCAAAAACAACCTCAACAATGAAAAACACCAACAAATTCAACAACAACCTCATTATTGAAAAACATCAACAAATTCAAGAACAACCTCAACATTCAAAGTTACCAACAATTCAACAACATCCGTATTGAAAATCACCAACAAATTCAACAACAACCTCAACATTGAAAAACACCAGCCAATTCAACAACAACCTCAACATTGAAAAACACCAACAAATTCAACAACAACCTCAACTTTAAAAGAAGAGAAAAAGTTAAAAAAAAAACATTGATAAAATCAACAACTTCAACTACAACCTCAACATTGAAAAAGGCAAACAAATTCAACAACAACCTCATAATTGAAAGTCACCAACAAATTCAACAACAACATCAACATTGAAAAACACCAGCAAATTCAACAGCAACCTCAATATTGAAAGACACCAACAAATTCATCAACAACCTCAACGTTGAAAATCACACAACAAATTCAACAACAACCGCAACATTGAAAAAGACCAACAAATTCAACAACAACCTCAACATTGAAAAACACCAACAAATTCAACAACGATCTCCACATTGAAAAAGACCCACAAATTCAACAACAAGCTCAACTTTCAAAAGTACAATAAATGTTCAAAAAATAACATTGCTAACAGCAACAAATTCAACAACAACCTCAACATTGTAAAACACCAACAAATTCAACTACAACCTCAACAATGAAAAACACCAACAAATTCGACAACAACCTCAACATTCAAAAATACCAACCAATTCAACAACAACCTCAACAATGAAAAACACCAATAAATTCAACAACAACCTTAACATTTAAAAATACAAACAAATTCAACAACAACATCAACATTGAAAAACACCAACCAATTGAACAACCTCAACATTGAAAAACACCAACAAATTCAACAGCAACCAAAACTTTTTTAAAAAAACAAGTTCAACAAATAACATTGATCACATCAACAAATTCAACAAAAACCTCAACAATGAAAATCACCAACAATTTCCACAACAACCTCAACATTGAAAAACAGCAACAAATTCAACAATAACATCAACATTGAAAAACACCAACAAATTGAACAACCTCAACATTGAAAAATACTAAAAAGTTCAAAAAATATGATTGATAACACCAACAAATTCAACAACTACCACAACATTGAAAACTACAACGAATTTCAAAAAATAACATTGATAACACCAACAAATTCAACAACAAACTCAATATCGAAAATCAACAACAGATTCAACAACAACCTCAACATGGAAAAACACCAACAAATTCAACAAAAAACTCAACATTGAATAAAACCTACAAATTCAACAACAAGCTCAATATGGAAAAACACCAACAAATTCAACAACAACCTCAACTTTTAAAATAAGAGAAAAAGTTCAAACAAAAATTGATAACACCAACAAATTCGACAACAACATCAACAATGAAAAACAACAACAAATTCAACAACAACCTCAATATTGAAGGACACCAACAAATTCAACAACAACCTCAACATTCAAAATCACCAACAAATTCAACAACATCAATATTGAAAATCACCAACAAATTCAACAACAACCTCATCATTGAAAAAGGCCAACAAATTCAACAACAACCTCAATATTGAAAGTCACCAACAAATTCAACAACAACCTCAACATTAAAAAACACAAACAAATTCAACAACAACCTCAACTTTTAAAAGAAGAGAAAAAGATAAAAAAAAACATTGATAACACCAACAAATTCAACAACAACCTCAACATGTTAAAACGCCAACAAATGCAACAACAATCTCTATATTGAATGTCACCAACAAATTCAACAACAACCTCAACATTGCAAAACACCAACAAATTGAACAACAACCTCAACATTGAAAAACACCAACAATTCAACAACATCCTCAACTTTTAAAAGAAGAGAAAAATTCAAATAAAACATTGATAACACAAACAAATTCAACAACAACCTCAACATTGAACAACGCCAACAATTTCGACCAGAACCTCAATATTGAAAATCATCAACAAATTCAACAACAACCTCAACAATGAAAAAAACCAACAAATTCAACTACAACCTCAACAATGAAAAACACCAAAAAATTCAACAACAACCGCAACAATGAAAAACACCCACAAATTCAACAACAACCTGAACATTGAACAACGCCAACAAATTCGACCAGAACCTCAATATTGAAAATCACCAACAAATTCAACTACAACCTCAACAATGAAAACACCAAAAAATTCAACAACAACCGCAACATTGAAAAACACCCACAAATTCAACAACAACCTCAACATTGAAAAACACCAACAACTTAAACAACCTCAACAATGAAAAACACGAAAAAATTAAACAACCACAACAATGAAAAATACCAACAAATTCAACAACAACCTTAACTTTGAATAATACAAAAATGTTCGAAAAATAACATTGATAACACCAACAAATTCAACAACAACCTCAAAATTGAAAAATACAAAAAAGTTCAAAAAATAACATTGATAACACCAACAAATTCAACGACAAACTCGATATTGAAAATCAACAACAAATTCAACAACAACCTCAACATTGAAAACATGCAACAAATTCAACAACAAGCTCAACATTGAAGAACACCAACAAATTCAGCAACAGCCTCAACTTTTAAAAGAAGAGAAAAAGTTCAAAAACGTACATTGATAAAACCAGCAAATTCAACAACAACCTCAATATTGAAAATCACCAACAAATTGAACAACCTCAACATTGAAAAACACCAACAAATTCTACAACACCCTTAACTTTTAAAAAAAACAGGTTCAACAAAAAACATTGATAACACCAACAAATCCAACAACAACCTCAACAGTAAAAAACACCAACAAATTCAACAACAACCTCAACATTGAAACACACCAACAACTTCAACAAACTCAACAATGAAAGACACAGAGAAATTCTAAAACCGCAACAATGAAAAATACCAACAAATTCAACAACAACTTTTAAAAGAAGAGAAATAGTTTAAAAAAAACATTGATAACACCAACAAATTCAACAACAACCTCAACAATGAAAAACACCAATCAATTAAACAACCAAAACAATGAAAAATACCAACAAATTCAACAACAACCTTAACTTTTAAAAGAAGAGAAAAAGTTCAAAAAAAACATTGATAACACCAACAATTTCAACAACAACCTCAACAATGAAAAACACCAAACAATTAAACAACCAAAACAATGAAAAATACCAACAAATTCAACAACAACCTTAACTTTTAAAAGAAGAGAAAAAGTTCAAAAAAAACACTGATAACACCAATCATTTCAACTACAACCTCAACAATGAAAAATACAAAAAAGTTCGTAAAATAACATTGATAACACCAACAAATTCAACAACAACCTCAACATTGAAAAATAAAAAAAAGTTCAAAAAATAACAATGATAACACCAACAAATTCAACAACAAACTCGATATTGAAAATCAACAACAAATTCAACAACTACCTCAACATTGAAAAATACAAAGAATTTCAAAAAATAACATTTATAACACCAACAATTTCAACAACAAACTCTATATTGAAAATCAACAACAGATTCAAAAACAACCTCAACATGGAAAAACACCAACAATTTCAACAAAAAACTCAATATTGAAAAACACCAACAAATTCAACAACAACCTCAACTTTTAAAAGAAGAGAAAAAGTTCAAAAAAAAATTGATAACACCAACAAATTCGAAAACAACCTCAATTATGAAAAAGACCAACAAATTCAACAACAACCTCAATATTGAAGGACACCAACAAATTCAACAACAACCTCAACATTCAAAATCACCAACAAATTCAACAACATCAATATTGAAATTCACCAACAAATTCAAAAACAACCTCATCATTGAAAAACGTCAACAAATTCAACAACAACCTCAACATTGAACAATGCCAACAGATTCGACCAGAACCTCAATATTGAAAATCACCAACAAATTCAAAAACAACCTCTACAATGAAAACACCAAAAAATTCAACAACAACCGCAACATTGAAAAACACCCACAAATTCAAAAACAACCTCATCATTGAAAAACGTCAACAAATTCAACAACCTCAATATTGAAAGTCACCAACAAATTCAACAGCAACCTCAACATTAAAAAACGCAAACAAATTCAACAACAACCTCAACTTTTAAAAGAAGAGAAAAAGATCAAAAAAAACATTGATAACACCAACAAATTCAACAACAACCTCAACATTGCAAAACACCAACAAATGGAACAACAACCTCAACATTGAAAAACACCAACAAATTCAACAACAACCTCAACTTTTAAAAGAAGAGAAAAACTTCAAATAAAACATTGATAACACAAACAAATTCAACAACAACGTCAACATTGAACAACGCCAACAAATTCGACCAGAACCTCAATATTGAAAATCACCAACAAATTCAACAACAACCTCAACAATGAAAAAAACCAACAAATTCAACTACAACCTCAACAATGAAAAACACCAAAAAATTCAAAAACAACCGCAACATTGAAAAACACCCACAAATTCAACAACAACCTCAACATTGAACAACGCCAACAGATTCGACCAGAACCTCAATATTGAAAATCACCAACACATTCAACAACAACCTCTACAATGAAAACACCAAAAAATTCAACAACAACCGCAACATTGAAAAACACCCACAAATTCAACAACAATCTCAACATTGAAAAACACCAACAACTTAAACAACCTCAACAATGAAAAACACCAAACAATTAAACAACCACAACAATGAAAAAAACCAACAAATTCAACAACAACCTTAACTTTTAAAAGAAGATAAAAAGTTCAAAAAAAACATTGATAACACCAACAATTTCAACAACAACCTCAACATTGAAAAATACAAAAAAGTTCGAAAAATATCATTGATAACACCAACAAATTCAACAGCAAACTCAATGTTGAAAATCAATAACAAATTCAACAACAACCTCAACTTTTAAAAGAAGAGAAAAAGTTCATTAAAAACATTGATAACACTAACAAATTCAAAAACCTCAACAATGAAAAACAACAACAAATTCAACAACAACCTCAACATTGAAAAAAACCAAAAAATTCAACACCAAGCTCAACTTTCAAAAATTCAATAAATTTTCAAAAAATAACATTGATAACATCATCAAATTCAACAACAACTTCAACGTTGAAAAACACCAACAAATTCAACTAGAACCTCAACAATGAAAAACACCAACAAATTCAACAACAAACTTAAAATTGAAAAACACCAACAAATTCATCAACAACCTCAATATTGAAAAACACCAACAAATTCAACAACAACCTTAACTTTTAAAAATACAAACAAGTTCAACAAAAAACATTCGTAACACCAACAAATTCAACAACAACCTCAACATTGAAAAACACCAACAACTTCAACAACCTCTACATTGAAAATAACCAACAAATTAAACAACAACCTCAACAATGAAAAACACCAAAAAATTCATCAACAACTTAACATTGAAAAACACCAACAAATTCAACAACAACCTTAATTTTAAAAATACAAACAAGTTCAACAAAAACCTCAACAATGAAAAACATCAACATTCAACAACAAACTCAACACTGAAAAGCAGCAAGAAATTCAACAACAACCTGAACATTTAAAAACACCAACAAATACAACAACATCAATATTGAAAATCGTGAACAAATTCAACAACAACCTCAACGTTTAAAAATACAAAAATGATCAAAAAATAACATAGATAACATCAACAAATTCAGCATCAAACTCAAAATTGAAAAACAACATCAAATTTAACAACAACCTCAACAATGAAAACACAAACAAATTCAACAACAACCTCAACAATGAACAGCCCCAAAAAATTCAACAACAAGCTCAACTTTCAAAAATACAATAAATTTTCAAAAAATAACACCGAAAACATCAACAAATTCAACAAAATCTTCAACCTTGAAAAACACCAACAAATTCAGAACAACCTCAATATTGAAAGACACCAACAAATTCAACAACAACCTCAACATTGAAAAACGCCAACAAATTCGACAACAACCTTAACTTCTAAAAATACAAACAAGTTCAACAAAAAACATTGTTAACACCAACAAATTCAACAACAACCTCAACAATGAAAAACACCAACAAATTCAACAACAACCTCAACAATGAAAAACACCAAAAAATTCAACAACAACCTCAACATTGAAAAACGGCAACAAATTCAACAACAACCTTAATATTGAAAGACACCAACAAATTCAACAACAACCTCAATATTGAAAATCACCAAAAAATTCAACAACAACCTCAATATTGAAAAACACCAACAAATTCAACAACAAGCTCAACATTGAATAATACCAAAACATTCAACAACAACCTCAACATTGGAAAATACAGAAACGTTCAAAAAATAACATTGATAACACCAACACATTCAACAACATCCTCAATATTGAACGATACCAACAAGTTCAACAATGACCTCAACATTGAAAACCAGCAACAAATTCAACAACAATCTCAACATTGAAAAATGCCAACAAATTCAACAACAACCTAAAATTTAAAAGAATAGAAAAAGTTCAAAAAAAACATTGATAACACCAACAAACTCAACAACAACCTCAACGTTGAAAAATACAAAAATGTTCGAAAAATAACATAGATAACACCAACAAATTCAGCAACAAACTCAATACTGAAAAACAACATCAAATTTAACAACAACCTCAACAATGAAAACACCAACAAATTCAACAAAAACCTCACCATTGAAAAACACAAACAAATTCAACAACAACCTCAACAATGAAAAACAACCAAAAAATTCAAAATCAACCTCAACGTTTAAACGTACAAAAATTTAAAACAAAATAAATATTGATAACATCAATAAATTCAGCAAAAACCTCAACTTTGAAAAACACAAGAAAGTTCAAAAAAAACCATTGATAACACCAACAAATTCAACAGCAACAGCAAGATCAAAAATCACCAACCAATTCAACGACCACAAATTTCAAAAACACCAACAGATTCAAGAACATCCTCAACTTTTAAAAATACAAACAAGTTCAAAAAAAAACTATGATAACACCAACAAATTCAACATCAACCTCAACAATGAAAAACACCAACAAACTCAACAAAAACCTCAACAATAAAAAACAAGAAAAAATTCAACAACAACCTCAACGTTGAAAAATACCAACAAATTCAACAACAACCTTAACTTTTAAAAATACAAACAGTTCAACAAAAAACATTGATAACACCATCAAATTCAACAACAACCTCAACAATGAAAAACACCAACAAATTCAACAACAACCTCAACATTGAAAAACACCAACAACTTCAACAACCTCAACATTGAAAAACACCAACAACTTCAATAAGAACCTGAACATTGAAAAACACCAACAAATTCAACAAAAACCTCAACATTAAAAAACACGAAAAAATTCAACAACCTCAACGTTGAAAAATACCAACAAATTCAACAACAACTTTAACTTTTAAAAATACAAGCAGTTCAACAAAGAACATTGATAACACCAACAAATTCAACAACAACCTCAACAATGAAAAACACCAAGAAATTCAACAACAACCTCAACAATTAAAAACACCAAAAAATTCAACAACAACCTGAACATTGAAAAACACCAACAAATTCAACAACAACCTCATAATTGAAAAGCAGCAACAAATTCAACAACAACCTCAACAATGAAAAACACCAACAAATTCAACAACAACCTCAACATTGAAAAATACCAACAAATAAAACAACAACCTCAACATTGAAACGTACAATAAAGTTCAATAAATAACATTGATAACAGCAACAAATTGAACAACAACCTCAATATTGAAAATCACCAACAAATTCACCAACAACCTCAACATTGAAAAACACCATCAAATTTAACAACAACCTCAATATTGAAAGACACTAACAATTTCAACAACAAACTCAACATTGAAAATCAGCAAAAAATTCAAACAACCTCAACATTGAACAAGGCCAACAAATTCAACAACAAGCTCAATTTTGAAAATCACCAGGAAATTCAAAAACAACCTCAACATTGAAAAACAGCAACAAATTCAACAACAAACTCAATATTGAAAGACGCCAACAAATTCAACAACAACCTCAACATTGAAAACCACCAACCAATTCAACAACATCAATATTGAAAATCATCAACAAATTCAACAACAAACTCAGCATTGAAAAATGCCGACAAATTCAACAACAACCTCAATATTGAAAATCACCAACAAATTCAACAACAACCTCAGCATTGAAAAACACCAAGAAATTCAACAACAACCTCAACATTGAAAAATATCAACAAACTCAACAACAACCTCAACATTGAAAAATACTGAAACGTTAAAAAAATAAAATTGAAAACACCAACAAATTCAACAACATCCTCAATATTGAATGGCACCAAAAATTTCAACAACGACCTCAACATTGAAAATCAGCAACAAATTCAACAACAATCTCAACATTGAAATACGCCAACAAATTCAACGACAACCTCAATTTTGAAAATCTCCAACAAATTCAACAACAATCTCAACATTGAAAAACACCAACAAATTCAACATCAACCTCAATATTGAAAGACACCAACAAATTCAACAACAACTTCAAGATTGAAAAACACCAACAAATTCAACAACAACCTTAACTTTTAAAAATACAAAAAAGTTCAATAAAAAAACATTGATAACACCAACAAATTCAACATCAACCTCATCAATGAAAAGCACCAACAAATTCAACAACAACCTCAGCATTGAAAAACACCAACAAATTCAACAACAACCTCAACATTGAAAAATACCAACAAATTCATCAAGAACCTCAACATTGAAAAATACAGAAAAGTTCAAAAAATAACATTGATAACACCAACAAATGCAACAACATTCTCAATATTGATAGGCACCAAAAAGTTCAACAACGTCCTCAACATTGAAAATCAGCAACCATTTCAACAACAATCTCAACATTGAAAAACACTAACAAGTTCAACAACAACCTCAACATTGAAAAACACCAACAAATTCAAAAACAACCACAACTTTTAAAAGAAGAGAAAAAGTTCAAAAAAAACATTGATAACTCAATCAAATTCAACAATAACCTCAACGTTGAAAAATACCAACAAATTCAACAACAACCTCAACATTGAAAAATACAGAACAGTTCAAAAAATAACATTGATAATAACAACAAATTCAACAACATCCTCAATATTGAAAGAGAACAAGTTCAACAACGAACTAAACATTGCAAATCAGCAACAAATTCGAGAAAAATCTCAACATTGAAAAACGCCAACAAATTCAACAACAACCTCAATTTTGAAAAATACAGAACAGTTCAAAAAATAACATTGATAATAACAACAAATTCAACAACATCCTCAATATTGAAAGAGAACAAGTTCAACAACGAACTAAACATTGCAAATCAGCAACAAATTCGAGAAAAATCTCAACATTGAAAAACGCCAACAAATTCAACAACAACCTCAATTTTGAAAATGACCAACAAATTCAAGAACAACCACAATATTGAAAGAAACCAACAAGTTCAACAACAACCTCAAGATTGAAAAACACCAACAAATTCAACAACAACCTTAACTTTTAAAAATACAAACAAGTTCAATAAAAAAACAATGATAACACCTACAAATTCAACATCAACCTCATCAATGAAAAGCACCAACAAATTCAACAACAACCTCAACATTGAAAAACACCAACAAATTCAACAACAACCTCAATATTGAAAGACACCAACAAATTCAACAACAACCTCAACATTGAAAATCAGCGAAAAATTCAACAACAATCTCAACATTGAAAAACACCATCAAATTCAACAACAACCTCAATTTTGAAAAACACCTAAAAATTCAACAACAACCTCAATATTAAAAGACAACAATAAATTCAACATCAACCTCAACATTGAAAATCACCAAACAAATTCAACAACAACCTCAATATTGAAAATCATCAACAAATTCAACAACAACCTCAACATTGAAAAACGCCAACAAATTCAACAACAACCTCAATATTGAAAATCTCCAGCAAATTCAACAACAACCTCAACATTGAAAAACGACAACAAATTCAACAACAACCTCAATTTTGAAAATCACCAACAAATTCAACAGCAACCTCAACATTAAAAAACACAAACAAATTCAACAACAACCTCAACTTTTAAAAGAAGAGAAGTTCAAAAAAACATTGATAACACCAACAAATTCAACAACAACCTCAACATTGAAAATCACCAACAAATTCAACAACTTCAATATTGAAATTCACCAACAAATTCAACAACAACCTCAACATTGAAAAACGTCAACAAATTAAACAAGAACCTCCAATTTTAAAAGAAGATAAAAAGTTCAAAAACAACATTGATAACACCAAGAAATTCAACCACAACCTCAACTTGAAAAATACAAAAAAGTTCGAAAAATTACATTGATAACATCAACAGATTCAACAATAACCTCAACATTGAAAAACACAAAAAATTCAAAAAATAACATTGATAACACCAACAAATTCAACAACAACCTCAACATTGAAAATCACCAACAAGTTCAACAACAACCTCAACATTGAAAAGCAGCAACAAATTCAACAACAACCTCAACAATGAAAAACACCAACAAATTCAACAACAACCTCAACTTTTAAAAGAAGAGAAAAAGTTCAAAAAAACATTGATAACTCCATCAAATTCAACAACAACCTCAACAAATAAAAACACCAACAAATTCAACAACAACCTCAATATTGAAAAATACAGAACAGTTCAAAAAATAACATTGATAATAACAACAAATTCAACAACATCCTCAATATTGAAAGAGAACAACAAGTTCAACAACGGCCTAAACATTGCAAATCAGCAACAAATTCAAGAAAAATCTCAACATTGAAAAACGCCAACAAATTCAACAACAACCGCAACATTGAAAAACGCCAACAAATTCAACAACAACCTCAACATTGAAAGACACCAACAAATTCAACAACCACCATAACTTTTAAAAATATAAACAAGTTCAATAAAAAAAACATTGATAACACCAACAAATTCAACATCAACCTCAACAATGAAAAGCACCAACAAATTCAACAAAAATCTCAACATTGAAAAACACCAACAAATTTAACAACCTGAACATTGAAAATCATCAACAAATTCAACAACAACCTGAACATTGATAACATCAACAAATTCAACAATAACCTCAACAATAAAAAACACCAACAAATTCATCAACAACCTCAACATTGAAAATTACCAACAAATTCAACAACAACCTCAACATTGAAAAGCAGCAACAAATTCAAGAACAACCTCAACATTGAAAAGCAGCAACAAATTCAAGAACAACCTCAACATTGTAAAACACCAACAAATTCACCAACAACCTCAACATTGAAAAATACCAACAAATTCAACAACATCCTCAACATTGAAAAGTAGCAAAAAATTCAACAACATCCTCAACATTGAAAATCACCAACAAATTCAACAACAACCTCAACATTGAAAATCAGCAACAAATTCAACAACAACCTCAACAATGAAAAACACCAACAAATTCAACAACAACCTCAACTTTTAATAGAAGAGAAAAAGTTCAAAAAAAACATTGATAACTCCATCAAATTCAACAACAACCTCAACAAAGAAAAACACCAACAAATTCAACAACAACCTCAACATTGAAAAATACAGAACAGTTCAAAAAATAACATTGATAATAACAACAAATTCAACAACATCCTCAATATTGAAAGAGAACAACAAGTTCAACAACTGCCTAAACATTGCAAATCAGCAACAAATTCAAGAAAAATCTCAACATTGAAAAACGCCAACAAATTCAACAACAACCTAAAATTTGAAAATCACCAACAAATTCAAGAACAACCTCAACATTGAAAAACACCAACAAATTCAACAACAACCTCAATATTGAAAGACACCAACAAATTCAGCAACAACCTCAAGATTGAAAGACACCAACAAATTCAACAACCACCATAACTTTTAAAAATATAAACAAGTTCAATAAAAAAACATTGATAACATCAACAAATTCAACATCAACCTCAACATTGAAAAACACCAACAACTTTAACAACCTGAACATTGATAACATCAACAAATTCAACAATAACCTCAACAATAAAAGACAACAACAAATTCAACAACAACCTCAACATTGAAAATCACCAACAAATTCAACAACAACCTCAATATTGAAAATCATCAACAAATTCAACAACAACCTCAACATTGAAAAACGCCAACAAATTCAACAACAACCTCAATATTGAAAATCACCAACAAATTCAACAACAACCTCAACATTGAAAAACGCCAACAAATTCAACAACAACCTCAATATTGAAAAGCATCAACAAATTCAACAACAACCTCAACATTGAAAAATGACAACAAATTCAACAACAACCTCAATTTTGAAAATCACCAACAAATTCAACAGCAACCTCAACATTGAAAAACACCAACAAATTCATCAACAACCTCAACTTTTAAAAGAAGAGAAAAAGTTCAAAAAAACATTGATAACACCAACAAATTCAACATCAACCTCAACAATGAAAAGCACCAACAAATTCAACAAAAATCTCAACATTGAAAAACACCAACAACTTTAACAACCTCAACATTGAAATTCACCAACAAATTCAATAAACACCTCAACAATGAAAAACACCAAAAAATTCAAGAGCAACCTCAACATTGAAAAACACCAACAAATTCAACAACAACCTCAATATTGAAAGACACCAACAAATTCAACTACAACCATAATTTTAAAAATACAAACAAGTTCAACAAAAAACATTGATAACACGAACAAATTCAACAATAACCTCAACAATAAAAAACACCAACAAATTCATCAACAACCTCAACATTGAAAATTACCAACAAATTCAACAACAACCTCAATATTGAAAATCATCAACAAATTCAACAACAACCTCAACATTGAAAAACGCCAACAAATTCAACAACAACCTCAATATTGAAAATCACCAACAAATTCAACAACAACCTCAACATTGAAAAACGCCAACAAATTCAACAACAACCTCAATATTGAAAAGCATCAACAAATTCAACAACAACCTCAACATTGAAAAACGGCAACAAATTCAACAACAACCTCAATTTTGAAAATCACCAACAAATTCAACAGCAACCTCAACATTGAAAAACAGCAACAAATTCAACAACAACCTCAACTTTTAAAAGAAGAGAAAAAGTTCAAAAAATCATTGATAACACCAACAAATTCAACATCAACCTCAACAATGAAAAGCACCAACAAATTCAACAAAAACCTCAACAATGAAAAACACCAACAAGTTTAACAACCTCAACATTGAAAATCACCAACAAATTCAATAAAAACCTCAACAATGAAAAACACCAAAAAATTCAAGAACAACCTGAACATTGAAAAAAACCCACAAATTCAACAACAACCTCAACATTGAAAATCAGCGAAAAATTCAACAACAATCTCAACATTGAAAAACGCCAACAAATTCAACAACAACCTCAATATTGAAAATCATCAACAAATTCAACAACAACCTCAACATTGAAAAACGCCAACAAATTCAACAACAACCTCAATTTTGATAATCACCAACAAATTCAACAACAACCTCAACATTGAAAAACACCAACAAATTCAACAACAACCTCAACTTTTAAAAGAAGAGAAAAAGTTCAAAAAAACATTGATAACACCAACAAATTCAACAACAAGCTTAACATTGAAAAACGCCAACAAATTCAGCAACAACCACAAATTTTAAAAGAAGATAAAAAGTTCAAAAAAAACATTGATAACATCAAGAAATTCAACAACAGCCTCAACATTGAAAAATACAAAAAAGTTCGAAAAATTACATTGATAACATCAACAGATTCAACAATAAACTCAACATTGAAAAATACGAAAAAGTTCAACAAATAACATTGATAACACCAACAAATTCAACAACCTCAACTTTGAAAATCACCAACAAATTCAACAACAACCTCAACATTGAAAAATAGCAACAAATTCAGCAACAACCTCAACATTGAAAAATACTGAAAAGTTAAAAAAATAACATTGATAACACCAACAAATTCAAGAACATCCTCAATATTGAAAGACACCAAAAAGTTCAACAACGATGTAAACATTGCAAATCAGCAACAAATTCAAGAAAATTCTTAACATTGAAAAACGCCAACAAATTCAACAACAACCTCAATTTTGAAAATCACCAACAAATTCAAGGACAACCTCAACATTGAAAAACACCAACAAATTCAACAACAACCTCAACATTGAAAAGCAGCAACAAATTCAAGAACAAAATCAACAATGATGAACATCAACAAATTCAACAACAACCTCAACATTGAAAAGCAGCAACAAATTCAAGAACAAACTCAACAATGATGAACATCAACAAATTCAACAACAACCTGAACATTGAAAGATACCAACAAATTCAACAACAACCTCAACTTTGAAAGTCAGCGAAAAATTCAACAACAATTTCAACATTGAAAAACGTCAACAAATTCAACAACAACCTCAATATTGAAATTCACCAACAAATTCAAGACCATCAATATTGAAAATCATCAACAAATTCAACAACAACCTCAACATTGAAAAACGCCAACAAATTCAACAACAACCTTAATATTGAAAATCACCAACAAATTCAACAACAACCTCAACATTGAAAAACGACAACAAATTCAACAACAACCTCAATTTTGAAAATCACCAACAAATTCAACAGCAACCTCAACATTGAAAAACACCAACAAATTCAACAACAACCTCAACTTTTAAAAGAAGAGAAAAAGTTCAAAAAAACATTGATAACACCAACAAATTCAACAACAACCTCAATATTGAAAGTCACCAACAAATTCAACAACAACTTCAACATTGAAAAACAACAAAAAATTCAACAACAAAATCAATATTGAAAGACACCAACAAATTCAATAACATCCTCAACATTGAAAATCACCAACAAATTCAACAACTTCAATATTGAAATTCACCAACAAATTCAACAACAACCTCAACATTGAAAAACGTCAACAAATTAAACAAGAACCTCAAATATTAAACGAAGATAAAAAGTTCAAAAAAAACATTGATAACACCAAGAAATTCAATAGTAACCTCAACTTTAAAAATACAAAAAAGTTCGAAAAATTAGATTGATTACATCAACAGATTCAACAATAACCTCAACCTTGAAAAACACAAAAATTTCAAAAAATAACATTGATAACACCAACAAATTCAACAACAACCTCAACATTGAAAATCACCAACAAATTCAACAACAACCTCAACATTGAAAATCACCAACAAATTCAACAACAACCTCAACAATGAAAAACACCATCAAATTCAACAACAAACTCAAATTTTAAAGGAAGAGAAAAAGTTCAAAAAAAACATTGATAACTCCATCAAATTCAACAACAACCTCAACAATGAAAAGCACCAAAAAATTCAACAACAACCTCAACATTGAAAAATACAGAACAGTTCAAAAAATAACATTGATAATAACAACAAATTCAACAACATCCTTAACATTGAAAGAGAACAACAAGTTCAACAAGGACCTAAACATTGCAAATCTGCAACAAATTCAAGAAAAATCTCAAAATTGAAAAACGCCAACAAATTCAACGACAACCTCAACATTGAAAAATACACAAAAGTTCAAAAAATAACATTGATAACACCAACAAATTCAACAACAACCTCCATAATGAAAGACACCAACAATTTCAACAACGACCTCAACATTGAAAATCAGAGAAAATTTCAACAACAATCTCAACATTGAAAAACACCAACAAATTCAACAACAACCTCAATATTGAAAGACAGCAACCAATTCAACAACATCAATATTGAAAATCATCAATAAATTCATCTACATCCGCAACATTGAAAAACGTCAACAAATTCAACAACAACACCAATATTGAAATTCACCAACAAACTCTACAACAACCTCAACATTGAAATTCATCAACAAATTCAAAAACAACCTGAACATTGGAAAATACCTACAAATTCAACAACAACATCAACATTGAAAAATAGCAACAAATTCAGCAACAACCTCAACATTGAAAAATACTGAAAAGTTAAAAAAAAAACATTGATAACACCAACAAATTCAAGAACATCCTCAATATTGAAAGACACCAAAAAGTTCAACAACGACCACAACATTGAAAATCAGCAACAAATTCAACGACAACCTCAATTTTGAAAATCACAAACAAATTCAACAACAACCTCATCATTGAAAATCACCAACAAATTCAACAACAACCTCAACATTTAAAAGAAGAGAAAAAGTTCAAAAAAACATTGATAACACCAACAAATTCAACAACAACCTCAATATTGAAAGTCATAAACAAATTCAACAACAACTTCAACATTGAAAAACAGCAACAAATTCAACAACAAAATCAATATTGAAAGATACCAACAAATTCAACAACAACCTCAACATTGAAAATCACCAACAAATTCAACAACTTCAATATTGAAATTCACCAACAAATTCAACAACAACCTCAACATTGAAAAACGTCAACAAATTAAACAAGAACCTCAAATTTTAAAAGCAGTTAAAAAGTTCAAAAAAAACATTGATAACACCAAGAAATTCAACAGCAACCCCAACTTTAAAAATACAAAAAAGTTCGAAAAATTACATTCATAACATCAACAGATTCAACAATAACCTCAACATTGAAAAACACAAAAATTTCAAAAAATAACATTGATAACACCAACAAATTCAACAACAACCTCAACATTGAAAATCACCAACAAATTCAACAACAAACTCAACATTGAAAAGCAGCAACAAATTCAACAACAACCTCAACAATGAAAAACAACAACAAATTCAACAACAACCTCAACTTTTAAAAGAAGAGAAAAAGTTCAAAGAAAACATTGATAACTCCATCAAATTCAACAACAACCTCAACGATGAAAAACACCAACAAATTCAACAACAACCTCAATATTGAAAGATACAGAACAGTTCAAAAAATAACATTGATAATAACAACAAATTCAACAACATCCTCAACATTGAAAGAGAACAACAAGTTGAACAAGGACCTAAACATTGCAAATCTGCAACAAATTCAAGAAAAATCTCAACATTGAAAAACGCCAACAAATTCAACAACCACAATTTTGAAAATCACGAACAAATTCAAGAACAACCTCAACATTGAAAAACTCCAACAAATTCAACAACAACCTCAATATTGAAAGGCACCAACAAATTCAACAACAACCTCAAGATTGAAAAACACAAACAAATTCAACAACAACCATAACTTTTAAAAATACAAACAAGTTCAATAAAAAAACATTGATAACACCAACAAATTCAACATCAACCTCAAAAATGAAAAGCACCAACAAATTCAACAAAAACCTCAACATTGAAAAACACCAACAACTTTAACAACCTCAACACTGAAAATCACCAGCAAATTCAATAAGAACATCAACAATGAAAAACACCAAAAAATTCAAGAACAGCCTCAACATTGAAAAACACCAACAAATTCAACAACAACCTCAATATTGAAAGACACCAACAAATTCAACAACAACCTCAAGATTGAAAAACACCAACAAATTCAACAACAACCATAACATTTAAAAATACAAACAAGTTCAATAAAAATACATTGATAACTCCAACAAATTCAACATCAAACTCAACAATGAAAAGCACCAACAAATTCAACAAAAACCTCAACATTGAAAAACACCAACAACGTTAACAACCTCAACATTGAAAATCACCAACAAATTCACCAACAACCTCAACAATGAAAAACACCAAAAAATTCAACAACAACCTGAACATTGAAAAACACCAACAAATTCAACTACAACCATAATTTTAAAAATACAAACAAGTTCAACAAAAAACATTGATAACACGAACAAATTCAACAATAACCTCAACAATAAAAAACACCAACAAATTCATCAACAACCTCAACATTGAAAATTACCAACAAATTCAACAACAACCTCAACATTGAAAAGCAGCAACAAATTCAAGAACAACCTCAACAATGATAAACATCAACAAATTCAACAACAACCTGAACATTGAAAAATATCAACAAATTCAACAACAACCTCAACATTGAAAATCAGCGAAAAATTCAACAACAATCTCAACATTGAAAAACGCCAACAAATTCAACAACAACCTCAATTTTGATAATCACCAACAAATTCAACAACAACCTCAACATTGAAAAACACCAACAAATTCAACAACAACCTCAACTTTTAAAAGAAGAGAAAAAGTTCAAAAAAACATTGATAACACCAACAAATTCAACAACAACCTTAACATTGAAAAACGCCAACAAATTCAACAACAACCTCAACATTGAAAATCACCAACAAATTCAACAACTTCAATATTGAAATTCACCAACAAATAAACAACAACCACAACATTGAAAAACGTCAACAAATTCACCAAGAACCTTAATATTGAAAATCACCAACAAATTCAATAATAACCTAAACATTGAAAAAAACCAACAAATTCAACTACAACCTCAACAATGAAAATTACCAAAAATTCAACAACAACTGCAACATTGAAAAACACAAACAACTTCAACAGCATCAACAATGAAAAACACCAAAAAATTCAGCAACAACCACAAATTTTAAAAGAAGATAAAAAGTTCAAAAAAAACATTGATCGCACCAAGAAATTCAACAACAGCCTCAACATTGAAAAATACAAAAAAGTTTGAAAAATTACATTGATAACATCAACAGATTCAACAATAACCTCAACATTGAAAAATACGAAAAAGTTCAACAAATAACATTGAAAAACGCCAACAAATTCAACAACAACCTCAATTTTGAAAATCACCAACAAATTCAAGGACAACCTCAACATTGAAAAACACCAACAAATTCAACAACAACCTCAACATTGAAAAGCAGCAACAAATTCAAGAACAAACTCAACAATGATGAACATCAACAAATTCAACAACAACCTCAACATTGAAAAGCAGCAACAAATTCAAGAACAAACTCAACAATGATGAACATCAACAAATTCAACAACAACCTGAACATTGAAAGATACCAACAAATTCAACAACAACCTCAACTTTGAAAGTCAGCGAAAAATTCAACAACAATTTCAACATTGAAAAACGCCAACAAATTCAACAACAACCTCAATATTGAAATTCACCAACAAATTCAAGACCATCAATATTGAAAATCATCAACAAATTCAACAACAACCTCAACATTGAAAAACGCCAACAAATTCAACAACAACCTTAATATTGAAAATCACCAACAAATTCAACAACAACCTCAACATTGAAAAACGACAACAAATTCAACAACAACCTCAATTTTGAAAATCACCAACAAATTCAACAGCAACCTCAACATTGAAAAACACCAACAAATTCAACAACAACCTCAACTTTTAAAAGAAGAGAAAAAGTTCAAAAAAACATTGATAACACCAACAAATTCAACAACAACCTCAATATTGAAAGTCACCAACAAATTCAACAACAACTTCAACATTGAAAAACAACAAAAAATTCAACAACAAAATCAATATTGAAAGACACCAACAAATTCAATAACATCCTCAACATTGAAAATCACCAACAAATTCAACAACTTCTATATTGAAATTCACCAACAAATTCAACAACAACCTCAACATTGAAAAACGTCAACAAATTAAACAAGAACCTCAAATATTAAACGAAGATAAAAAGTTCAAAAAAAACATTGATAACACCAAGAAATTCAATAGTAACCTCAACTTTAAAAATACAAAAAAGTTCGAAAAATTAGATTGATTACATCAACAGATTCAACAATAACCTCAACCTTGAAAAACACAAAAATTTCAAAAAATAACATTGATAACACCAACAAATTCAACAACAACCTCAACATTGAAAATCACCAACAAATTCAACAACAACCTCAACAATGAAAAACACCAACAAATTCAACAACAACCTCAAATTTTAAAGGAAGAGAAATAGTTCAAAAAAAACATTGATAACTCCATCAAATTCAACAACAACCTCAACAATGAAAAGCACCAACAAATTCAACAACAACCTCAACATTGAGAAATAGAGAACAGTTCAAAAAATAACATTGATAATAACAACAAATTCAACAACATCCTCAACATTGAAAGAGAACAACAAGTTCAACAAGGACCTAAACATTACAAATCTGCAACAAATTCAAGAAAAATCTCAACATTGAAAAACGCCAACAAATTCAACCTCAACCACAATATTGAAAATCACAAACAAATTCAAGAACAACCTCAACATTGAAAAACTCCAACTTATTCAACAACAACCTCAATATTGAAAGGCACCAACAAATTCAACAACAACCTCAAGATTGAAATTCACCAACAAATTCAAGACCATCAATATTGAAAATCATCAACAAATTCAACAACAACCTCAACATTGAAAAACGCCAACAAATTCAACAACAACCTTAATATTGAAAATCACCAACAAATTCAACAACAACCTCAACATTGAAAAACGACAACAAATTCAACAACAACCTCAATTTTGAAAATCACCAACAAATTCAACAGCAACCTCAACATTGAAAAACACCAACAAATTCAACAACAACCTCAACTTTTAAATGAAGAGAAAAAGTTCAAAAAAACATTGATAACACCAACAAATTCAACAACAACCTCAATATTGAAAGTCACCAACAAATTCAACAACAACTTCAACATTGAAAAACAACAAAAAATTCAACAACAAAATCAATATTGAAAGACACCAACAAATTCAATAACATCCTCAACATTGAAAATCACCAACAAATTCAACAACTTCAATATTGAAATTCACCAACAAATTCAACAACAACCTCAACATTGAAAAACGTCAACAAATTAAACAAGAACCTCAAATATTAAACGAAGATAAAAAGTTCAAAAAAAACATTGATAACACCAAGAAATTCAATAGTAACCTCAACTTTAAAAATACAAAAAAGTTCGAAAAATTAGATTGATTACATCAACAGATTCAACAATAACCTCAACCTTGAAAAACACAAAAATTTCAAAAAATAACATTGATAACACCAACAAATTCAACAACAACCTCAACATTGAAAATCACCAACAAATTCAACAACAACCTCAACAATGAAAAACACCAACAAATTCAACAACAACCTCAAATTTTAAAGGAAGAGAAAAAGTTCAAAAAAAAATTGATAACTCCATCAAATTCAACAACAACCTCAACAATGAAAAGCACCAACAAATTCAACAACAACCTCAACATTGAAAAATAGAGAACAGTTCAAAAAATAACATTGATAATAACAACAAATTCAACAACATCCTCAACATTGAAAGAGAACAACAAGTTCAACAAGGACCTAAACATTACAAATCTGCAACAAATTCAAGAAAAATCTCGACATTGAAAAACGCCAACAAATTCAACCTCAACCACAATATTGAAAATCACAAACAAATTCAAGAACAACCTCAACATTGAAAAACTCCAACTTATTCAACAACAACCTCAATATTGAAAGGCACCAACAAATTCAACAACAACCTCAAGATTGAAAAACACAAACAAATTCAACAACAACCATAACTTTTAAAAATACAAACAAGTTCAATAAAAAAACATTGATAACACCAACAAATTCAACATCAACCTCAAAAATGAAAAGCACCAACAAATTCAAAAAAAACCTCAACATTGAAAAACGCCAACAACTTCAACAACCTCAACACTGAAAATCACCAACAAATTCAATAAGAACATCAACAATGAAAAACACCAAAAAATTCAAGAACAGCCTCAACATTGAAAAACACCAACAAATTCAACAACAACCTCAATATTGAAAGACACCAACAAATTCAACAACAACCTCAAGATTGAAAAACACCAACAAATTCAACAACAACCATAACATTTAAAAATACAAACAAGTTCAATAAAAATACATTGATAACTCCAACAAATTCAACATCAAACTCAACAATGAAAAGCACCAACAAATTCAACAAAAACCTCAACATTGAAAAACACCAACAACGTTAACAACCTCAACATTGAAAATCACCAACAAATTCACCAACAACCTCAACAATGAAAAACACCAAAAAATTCAACAACAACCTGAACATTGAAAAACACCAACAAATTCAACTACAACCATAATTTTAAAAATACAAACAAGTTCAACAAAAAACATTGATAACACGAACAAATTCAACAATAACCTCAACAATAAAAAACACCAACAAATTCATCAACTACCTCAACATTGAAAATTACCAACAAATTCAACAACAACCTCAACATTGAAAAGCAGCAACAAATTCAAGAACAACCTCAACAATGATAAACATCAACAAATTCAAGAACAACCTGAACATTGAAAAATATCAACAAATTCAACAACAACCTCAACATTGAAAATCAGCGAAAAATTCAACAACAATCTCAACATTGAAAAACGCCAACAAATTCAACAACAACCTCAATTTTGATAATCACCAACAAATTCAACAACAACCTCAACATTGAAAAACACCAACAAATTCAACAACAACCTCAACTTTTAAAAGAAGAGAAAAAGTTCAAAAAAACATTGATAACACCAACAAATTCAACAACAACCTTAACATTGAAAAACGCCAACAAATTCAACAACAACCTCAACATTGAAAATCACCAACAAATTCAACAACTTCAATATTGAAATTCACCAACAAATAAACAACAACCACAACATTGAAAAACGTCAACAAATTCACCAAGAACCTTAATATTGAAAATCACCAACAAATTCAATAATAACCTAAACATTGAAAAAAACCAACAAATTCAACTACAACCTCAACAATGAAAATTACCAAAAATTCAACAACAACTGCAACATTGAAAAACACAAACAACTTCAACAGCATCAACAATGAAAAACACCAAAAAATTCAGCAACAACCACAAATTTTAAAAGAGGATAAAAAGTTCAAAAAAAACATTGATCGCACCAAGAAATTCAACAACAGCCTCAACATTGAAAAATACAAAAAAGTTTGAAAAATTACATTGATAACATCAACAGATTCAACAATAACCTCAACATTGAAAAATACGAAAAAGTTCAACAAATAACATTGATAACACCAACAAATTCAACAACCTCAACATTGAAAATCACCAACAAATTCAACAACAACCTCAACATTGAAAAGCAGCAACAAATTCAACAACAACCTCAACAATGAAAAGCAGCAACAAATTCAACAACAACCTCAACAATGAAAAATACCAACAAATTCAACAACAACCTCAACATTGAAAAATACAAAAAAGTTCAAAAAATAATATTGATAACACCAACAAATTCAACAACAACCTCAATAATGAAAGACACCAACAATTTCAACGACCTCAACATTGAAAATCAGCAACAAATTCAACGACAACCTCAATTTTGAAAATCACCAACAAATTCAACAACAACCTCAACATTGAAAATCACCAACAAATTCAACAACAACCTCAACTTTTAAAAGAAGAGAAAAAGTTCAAAAAAAACATTGATAACACCAACAAATTCAACATCAACCTCAACAATGAAAAACTCCAACAAATTCAACGACAACCTCAACATTGAAAAATACAGAAAAGTTCTGAAAATAACATTGATAATACCAACAAATTCAACAACATCCTCAATATTGAAAGACACAAGCAAGTTCAACAACGACCTCAACATTGGAAAACGCCAACAAATTCAACAACAACCTCAATTTTGAAAATGATCAACAAATTCAAGAACAACCTCAATATTGAAAGACACCAACAAATTCAACAACAACCTCAACGTTGAAAAACACCAACAAATTCAACAACAACCTTAACTTTTAAAATTACAAACAAGTTCAAAAAAAAAAATTGATAACTCCAACAAATTCAAAAACAACCTCAACATTGAAAAACACCAACAACTTCAACAACCTCAACATTGAAAATCACCAACAAATTCACCAACAACCTCAACAATGAAAAACACCAACAAATTCAACAACAACCTTAACTTTTAAAATTACAAACAAGTTCAAAAAAAAAAATTGATAACACCAACAAATTCAACAACAACCTCAACGTTGAAAAAAACCAACAAATGCAACAACAACCTCAATATTGAAAATCACACAAAATTCAACAATAACCTCAAGAATGAATAACACCAAGAAACTCAACAACCTCAATATTGAAAACACCAACAATTTCAACAACAACCTCAACATTTAAAATTACAAAAAAGTTCAAAAAAGATCATTGATAAAACCGACAAATTCAACAACAACCTCAATACTGAAAAACACCAACAAATACAACTAAAACCTCAAAATTGAAAATCACCAACTAATTCAACAACAACCTCAATATTGAAAGACACCAAGAAGTTCAAAAACGACCTCAACATTGAAAATCAGCAACAAATTCAACCACAATCTCAACATTGAAAAACGCGAACAAATTCAACAACAACATCAATTTTGAAAATCACCAACAAATTCAACATCAACCTCAACATTTAAAATCAGCAACAATTTCAACAACAAGCTCAACATTGAAAAACACCAACAAGTTCAAAAACAACCTCAACTTTTAAAAGAAGAGAAAAAGTTCAAAAAAAACATTGATAACACCAACAAATTCAACAACAACCTCAACATTAAAAAACGCCAACAAATTCAACAACAACCTGTATATTGAAAGTCTCAAACAAATTCAACAACAACCTCAACATTGAAAAACACCAACAAATTCTACAACATCCTCAACTTTAAAAGAAGAGAAAAAGATCAAAAAAAACATTGATAACACCAACAAATTCAAGAACAAACTCAATATTGAAAGACACCAACAAATTCAACAACAACCTCAATATTGAAACTCACCAACAAATTCAACAACTTCAATATTGAAAATCACCAACAAATTCAACAATAACCACAACATTGAAAAAAACCAACAAATTCAACAACAAGCTCAACTTTCAAAAATAAAAAAAAATCAAAAATTAACAATGATAACAGGAACAAATTCAACAACAACCTCAATATTGAAAATCACCAACAATTTCAACAAAAACATCAACATTGAAAAAGAGCAACAAATTCAACAATAACCTCGACATTGAAATATACAAAAAAGTTCAAAGAATAACATTGATAACACCAACAACTTCAACAACAATCTCATTATTGAATATCACCAGCAAATTTAACAATAACCTAAACATTGAAAAAAACCAACAAATTCAACTACAACCTCAACAATGAAAATTACCAAAAATTCAACAACAACTGCAACATTGAAAAACACAAACAACTTCAACAGCATCAACAATGAAAAACACCAAAAAATTCAGCAACAACCACAAATTTTAAAAGAGGATAAAAAGTTCAAAAAAAACATTGATCGCACCAAGAAATTCAACAACAGCCTCAACATTGAAAAATACAAAAAAGTTTGAAAAATTACATTGATAACATCAACAGATTCAACAATAACCTCAACATTGAAAAATACGAAAAAGTTCAACAAATAACAATGATAACTCCAACAAATTCAACAACCTCAACATTGAAAATCACCAACAAATTCAACAACAACCTCAACATTGAAAAGCAGCAACAAATTCAACAACAACCTCAACAATGAAAAGCAGCAACAAATTCAACAACAACCTCAACAATGAAAAATACCAACAAATTCAACAACAACCTCAACATTGAAAAATACAAAAAAGTTCAAAAAATAATATTGATAACACCAACAAATTCAACAACAACCTCAATAATGAAAGACACCAACAATTTCAACGACCTCAACATTGAAAATCAGCAACAAATTCAACGACAACCTCAATTTTGAAAATCACCAACAAATTCAACAACAACCTCAACATTGAAAATCACCAACAAATTCAACAACAACCTCAACTTTTAAAAGAAGAGAAAAAGTTCAAAAAAAACATTGATAACACCAACAAATTCAACATCAACCTCAACAATGAAAAACTCCAACAAATTCAACGACAACCTCAACATTGAAAAATACAGAAAAGTTCTGAAAATAACATTGATAATACCAACAAATTCAACAACATCCTCAATATTGAAAGACACAAGCAAGTTCAACAACGACCTCAACATTGGAAAACGCCAACAAATTCAACAACAACCTCAATTTTGAAAATGATCAACAAATTCAAGAACAACCTCAATATTGAAAGACACCAACAAATTCAACAACAACCTCAACGTTGAAAAACACCAACAAATTCAACAACAACCTTAACTTTTAAAATTACAAACAAGTTCAAAAAAAAAAATTGATAACTCCAACAAATTCAAAAACAACCTCAACATTGAAAAACACCAACAACTTCAACAACCTCAACATTGAAAATCACCAACAAATTCACCAACAACCTCAACAATGAAAAACACCAACAAATTCAACAACAACCTTAACTTTTAAAATTACAAACAAGTTCAAAAAAAAAAATTGATAACACCAACAAATTCAACAACAACCTCAACGTTGAAAAAAACCAACAAATGCAACAACAACCTCAATATTGAAAATCACACAAAATTCAACAATAACCTCAAGAATGAATAACACCAAGAAACTCAACAACCTCAATATTGAAAACACCAACAATTTCAACAACAACCTCAACATTTAAAATTACAAAAAAGTTCAAAAAAGATCATTGATAAAACCGACAAATTCAACAACAACCTCAATACTGAAAAACACCAACAAATACAACTAAAACCTCAAAATTGAAAATCACCAACTAATTCAACAACAACCTCAATATTGAAAGACACCAAGAAGTTCAAAAACGACCTCAACATTGAAAATCAGCAACAAATTCAACCACAATCTCAACATTGAAAAACGCGAACAAATTCAACAACAACATCAATTTTGAAAATCACCAACAAATTCAACATCAACCTCAACATTTAAAATCAGCAACAATTTCAACAACAAGCTCAACATTGAAAAACACCAACAAGTTCAAAAACAACCTCAACTTTTAAAAGAAGAGAAAAAGTTCAAAAAAAACATTGATAACACCAACAAATTCAACAACAACCTCAACATTAAAAAACGCCAACAAATTCAACAACAACCTGTATATTGAAAGTCTCAAACAAATTCAACAACAACCTCAACATTGAAAAACACCAACAAATTCTACAACATCCTCAACTTTAAAAGAAGAGAAAAAGTTCAAAAAAAACATTGATAACACCAACAAATTCAAGAACAAACTCAATATTGAAAGACACCAACAAATTCAACAACAACCTCAATATTGAAACTCACCAACAAATTCAACAACTTCAATATTGAAAATCACCAACAAATTCAACAATAACCACAACATTGAAAAAAACCAACAAATTCAACAACAAGCTCAACTTTCAAAAATAAAAAAAAATCAAAAATTAACATTGATAACAGGAACAAATTCAACAACAACCTCAATATTGAAAATCACCAACAATTTCAACAAAAACATCAACATTGAAAAAGAGCAACAAATTCAACAATAACCTCGACATTGAAATATACAAAAAAGTTCAAAGAATAACATTGATAACACCAACAACTTCAACAACAATCTCATTATTGAATATCACCAGCAAATTTAACAATAACCTCAACATTGAAAAACACCAACAAATTCAACAACAACCTTAACTTATAAAAATACAAACAAGTTCAACAAAAAACATTGATAACACCAATAAATTCAACAACAACCTCAATATTGATTATCACCAACAAATTGATCAACCTCAACATTGAAAAACACCAACAAATGGAACAACAACCTCAACATTGACAAACACCAACAAATTCAACAACAACCTCAACATTGAAAAACACCAACAACTTCAAAAACATCAACAATGAAAAACAACAAATAATTCAACAACAACCGCAACTTTGAAAAATACCAACATATTCTACAACAACCTCAACTTTTAAAAGAAGTTAAAAATTTCAAATAAAGCATTGATAACACCAACAAATTCAACAACAAATTCAATATTGAAAATAAACAACAAATTCAACAACAACGTCAACATTGAAAAACACCTACAAATACAACAGCACCAGCATTGGAAATCACCAACAAATTGAACAACAACCTCAACAATGAAAAACAACAAAAAATTCAACAACAACCTCAACATTGAAAAACACCAACAAATTCAAAAACAACCTTAACTTTTAAAAATGCAAAAAAGTTCAACAAAAACATTGATAACACCATCAAATTCAACAAAAACCTCAACAATGAAAATCACCAACAAATTCAACAACAACCTCAACATTGAAAAATACAAAAAAGTTCAAAAAATAACATTGATAACACAAACAAATTCAACAGCAACCTCAATACTGAAAATCACCAACAAATTCAACAACAACCTCAATATTGAAAGACACCAACAAGTTCAACAACAACCTCAACATTTAAAATCAGCAACATATTCAACAACAATCTCAACATTGAAAAATGCCAACAAATTCAACAACAACCTCAACTTTTAAAAATACAAAAAAGTTCAACAAAAACATTGATAACACCAACAAATTCAAGAAAAAACCTCAACAACGAAAAACACCAACAAATTCGACAACAAACTCAACATTGAAAATCACCAACAAATTCAACAACAAACTCAACATTGAAAAACACCAACAAATTCCACAACCTCAACTTTGAAAAAAAACAACAAATTCAACAACCTCAACATTGAAAAATACAAAAAAGTTCAAAAAATAACATTGATAATACCAACAAATTCAACTAAAACCTCAATATTGAAAATCACCAACAAATTCAACAGCAACCTCAATATTGAAAGGCACCAACAAGTTCAACAACGACCTCAACATTGAAAATCAGCAACAAATTCAACAACAATCTCAACATTGAAAAACGCCAACAAATTCAACAACTACATCAACATTGAAAAAAACTTACAACTTCAACAACAAGCTCAACATTTAAAAACACCAACAAACTCAACAACAACCTCAACATTGAAAAACACCAACAAATTCAACAAAAAACTGGACAATGAAAAACACCAACAAATTCAACAACATCCTCAATATTGAAAATCACCAACAATTTCAACAAAAACATCAACATTGAAAAAGAGCAACAAATTCAACAATAACCTCGACATTGAAATATACAAAAAAGTTCAAAGAATAACATTGATAACACCAACAACTTCAACAACAATCTCATTATTGAATATCACCAGCAAATTTAACAACAACCTCAACATTGAAAAACACCAACAAATTCAACAACAACCTTAACTTATAAAAATACAAACAAGTTCAACAAAAAACATTGATAACACCAATAAACTCAACAACAACCTCAATATTGATTATCACCAACAAATTGATCAACCTCAACATTGAAAAACACCAACAAATGGAACAACAACCTCAACATTGACAAACACCAACAAATTCAACAACAACCTCAATAATGAAAGACACCAACAATTTCAACGACCTCAACATTGAAAATCAGCAACAAATTCAACGACAACCTCAATTTTGAAAATCACCAACAAATTCAACAACAACCTCAACATTGAAAATCACCAACAAATTCAACAACAACCTCAACTTTTAAAAGAAGAGAAAAAGTTCAAAAAAAACATTGATAACACCAACAAATTCAACATCAACCTCAACAATGAAAAACTCCAACAAATTCAACGACAACCTCAACATTGAAAAATACAGAAAAGTTCTGAAAATAACATTGATAATACCAACAAATTCAATAACATCCTCAATATTGAAAGACACAAGCAAGTTCAACAACGACCTCAACATTGGAAAACGCCAACAAATTCAACAACAACCTTAATTTTGAAAATGATCAACAAATTCAAGAACAACCTCAATATTGAAAGACACCAACAAATTCAACAACAACCTCAACGTTGAAAAACACCAACAAATTCAACAACAACCTTAACTTTTAAAATTACAAACAAGTTCAAAAAAAAAAATTGATAACTCCAACAAATTCAAAAACAACCTCAACAATGAAAAGCACCAACAAATTCAACAACAACCTCAACATTGAAAAACACCAACAACTTCAACAACCTCAACATTGAAAATCACCAACAAATTCACCAACAACCTCAACAATGAAAAACACCACAAAATTCAACAACAAACTGAACATTGAAAAACACCAACATATTCAACAGCAACCAGAATTTTAAAAATACAAACAATTTCAGCAAAAAACATTGATAACACCAACAATTTCAACAACAAGCTCACATTGAAAAACACCAACAAATTCAACAACAACCTCAACTTTTAAAAGAAGAGAAAAAGTTAAAAAAAATGTTGATAACACCAACAAATTCAACAACAACCTCAATATTGATTATCACCAACAAATTGATCAACCTCAACATTGAAAAACACCAACAAATGGAACAACCTCAACATTGACAAACACCAACAAATTCAACAACAACCTCAACATTGAAAAACACCAACAACTTCAAAAACATCAACAATGAAAAACAACAAATAATTCAACAACAACCGCAACTTTGAAAAATACCAACATATTCTACAACAACCTCAACTTTTAAAAGAAGTTAAAAATTTCAAATAAAGCATTGATAACACCAACAAATTCAACAACAAATTCAATATTGAAAATAAACAACAAATTCAACAACAACGTCAACATTGAAAAACACCTACAAATACAACAGCACCAGCATTGAAAATCACCAACAAATTGAACAACAACCTCAACAATGAAAAACAACAAGAAATTCAACAACAACCTCAACATTGAAAAACACCAACAAATTCAACAACAACTTTAACTTTTAAAAATGCAAAAAAGTTCAACAAAAACATTGATAACACCATCAAATTCAACAAAAACCTCAACAATGAAAATCACCAACAAATTCAACAACAACCTCAACATTGAAAAATACAAAAAAGTTCAAAAAATAACATTGATAACACAAACAAATTCAACAGCAACCTCAAGACTGAAAATCACCAACAAATTCAACAACAACCTCAATATTGAAAAACACCAACAAGTTCAACAACAACCTCAACATTTAAAATCAGCAACATATTCAACAACAATCTCAACATTGAAAAATGCCAACAAATTCAATAACAACCTCAACATTTAAAAATACAAAAAAGTTCAACAAAAACATTGATAACACCATCAAATTCAACAAAAACCTCAACAATGAAAATCACCAACAAATTCAACAACAACCTCAACATTGAAAAATACAAAAAAGTTCAAAAAATAACATTGATAACACAAACAAATTCAACAGCAACCTCAATACTGAAAATCACCAACAAATTCAACAACAACCTCAATATTGAAAGACACCAACAAGTTCAACAACAACCTCAACATTTAAAATCAGCAACATATTCAACAACAATCTCAACATTGAAAAATGCCAACAAATTCAACAACAACCTCAACTTTTAAAAATACAAAAAAGTTCAACAAAAACATTGATAACACCAACAAATTCAAGAAAAAACCTCAACAACGAAAAACACCAACAAATTCGACAACAAACTCAACATTGAAAATCACCAACAAATTCAACAACAAACTCAACATTGAAAAACACCAACAAATTCCACAACCTCAACTTTGAAAAAAAACAACAAATTCAACAACCTCAACATTGAAAAATACAAAAAAGTTCAAAAAATAACATTGATAATACCAACAAATTCAACTAAAACCTCAATATTGAAAATCACCAACAAATTCAACAGCAACCTCAATATTGAAAGGCACCAACAAGTTCAACAACGACCTCAACATTGAAAATCAGCAACAAATTCAACAACAATCTCAACATTGAAAAACGCCAACAAATTCAACAACTACATCAACATTGAAAAAAACTTACAACTTCAACAACAAGCTCAACATTTAAAAACACCAACAAACTCAACAACAACCTCAACATTGAAAAACACCAACAAATTCAACAAAAAACTGGACAATGAAAAACACCAACAAATTCAACAACATCCTCAATATTGAAAATCACCAACAATTTCAACAAAAACATCAACATTGAAAAACACCAACAAATTCAACAACAACCTTAACTTATAAAAATACAAACAAGTTCAACAAAAAACATTGATAACACCAATAAATTCAACAACAACCTCAATATTGATTATCACCAACAAATTGATCAACCTCAACATTGAAAAACACCAACAAATGGAACAACAACCTCAACATTGACAAACACCAACAAATTCAACAACAACCTCAATAATGAAAGACACCAACAATTTCAACGACCTCAACATTGAAAATCAGCAACAAATTCAACGACAACCTCAACATTGAAAAACGCCAACAAATTCAACAACTACATCAACATTGAAAAAAACTTACAACTTCAACAACAAGCTCAACATTTAAAAACACCAACAAACTCAACAACAACCTCAACATTGAAAAACACCAACAAATTCAACAAAAAACTGGACAATGAAAAACACCAACAAATTCAACAACATCCTCAATATTGAAAATCACCAACAATTTCAACAAAAACATCAACATTGAAAAAGAGCAACAAATTCAACAATAACCTCGACATTGAAATATACAAAAAAGTTCAAAGAATAACATTGATAACACCAACAACTTCAACAACAATCTCATTATTGAATATCACCAGCAAATTTAACAACAACCTCAACATTGAAAAACACCAACAAATTCAACAACAACCTTAACTTATAAAAATACAAACAAGTTCAACAAAAAACATTGATAACACCAATAAATTCAACAACAACCTCAATATTGATTATCACCAACAAATTGATCAACCTCAACAATGAAAATCACCAACAAATTCAACAACAACCTCAACATTGAAAAATACAAAAAAGTTCAAAAAATAACATTGATAACACAAACAAATTCAACAGCAACCTCAAGACTGAAAATCACCAACAAATTCAACAACAACCTCAATATTGAAAGACACCAACAAGTTCAACAACAACCTCAACATTTAAAATCAGCAACATATTCAACAACAATCTCAACATTGAAAAATGCCAACAAATTCAATAACAACCTCAACATTTAAAAATACAAAAAAGTTCAACAAAAACATTGATAACACCAACAAATTCAACAAAAACCTCAACATTGAAAAACACCAACAAATTCAACAACAACCTCAAATTTTAAAAATACAAAAAAGTTCAACAAAAACATTGATAACACCAACAAATTCAAGAAAAAACCTCAACAACGAAAAACACCAACAAATTCGACAACAAACTCAACATTGAAAATCACCAACATATTCAACAACAATCTCAACATTGAAAAATGCCAACAAATTCAACAACAACCTCAACATTTAAAAATACAAAAAAGTTCAACAAAAACATTGATAACACCATCAAATTCAACAAAAACCTCAACAATGAAAATCACCAACAAATTCAACAACAACCTCAACATTGAAAAATACAAAAAAGTTCAAAAAATAACATTGATAACACAAACAAATTCAACAGCAACCTCAATACTGAAAATCACCAACAAATTCAACAACAACCTCAATATTGAAAGACACCAACAAGTTCAACAACAACCTCAACATTTAAAATCAGCAACATATTCAACAACAATCTCAACATTGAAAAATGCCAACAAATTCAACAACAACCTCAACTTTTAAAAATACAAAAAAGTTCAACAAAAACATTGATAACACCAACAAATTCAAGAAAAAACCTCAACAACGAAAAACACCAACAAATTCGACAACAAACTCAACATTGAAAATCACCAACAAATTCAACAACAAACTCAACATTGAAAAACACCAACAAATTCCACAACCTCAACTTTGAAAAAAAACAACAAATTCAACAACCTCAACATTGAAAAATACAAAAAAGTTCAAAAAATAACATTGATAATACCAACAAATTCAACTAAAACCTCAATATTGAAAATCACCAACAAATTCAACAGCAACCTCAATATTGAAAGGCACCAACAAGTTCAACAACGACCTCAACATTGAAAATCAGCAACAAATTCAACAACAATCTCAACATTGAAAAACGCCAACAAATTCAACAACTACATCAACATTGAAAAAAACTTACAACTTCAACAACAAGCTCAACATTTAAAAACACCAACAAACTCAACAACAACCTCAACATTGAAAAACACCAACAAATTCAACAAAAAACTGGACAATGAAAAACACCAACAAATTCAACAACATCCTCAATATTGAAAATCACCAACAATTTCAACAAAAACATCAACATTGAAAAAGAGCAACAAATTCAACAATAACCTCGACATTGAAATATACAAAAAAGTTCAAAGAATAACATTGATAACACCAACAACTTCAACAACAATCTCATTATTGAATATCACCAGCAAATTTAACAACAACCTCAACATTGAAAAACACCAACAAATTCAACAACAACCTTAACTTATAAAAATACAAACAAGTTCAACAAAAAACATTGATAACACCAATAAATTCAACAACAACCTCAATATTGATTATCACCAACAAATTGATCAACCTCAACATTGAAAAACACCAACAAATGGAACAACAACCTCAACATTGACAAACACCAACAAATTCAACAACAACCTCAATAATGAAAGACACCAACAATTTCAACGACCTCAACATTGAAAATCAGCAACAAATTCAACGACAACCTCAACATTGAAAAACGCCAACAAATTCAACAACTACATCAACATTGAAAAAAACTTACAACTTCAACAACAAGCTCAACATTTAAAAACACCAACAAACTCAACAACAACCTCAACATTGAAAAACACCAACAAATTCAACAAAAAACTGGACAATGAAAAACACCAACAAATTCAACAACATCCTCAATATTGAAAATCACCAACAATTTCAACAAAAACATCAACATTGAAAAAGAGCAACAAATTCAACAATAACCTCGACATTGAAATATACAAAAAAGTTCAAAGAATAACATTGATAACACCAACAACTTCAACAACAATCTCATTATTGAATATCACCAGCAAATTTAACAACAACCTCAACATTGAAAAACACCAACAAATTCAACAACAACCTTAACTTATAAAAATACAAACAAGTTCAACAAAAAACATTGATAACACCAATAAACTCAACAACAACCTCAATATTGATTATCACCAACAAATTGATCAACCTCAACATTGAAAAACACCAACAAATGGAACAACAACCTCAACATTGACAAACACCAACAAATTCAACAACAACCTCAATAATGAAAGACACCAACAATTTCAACGACCTCAACATTGAAAATCAGCAACAAATTCAACGACAACCTCAATTTTGAAAATCACCAACAAATTCAACAACAACCTCAACATTGAAAATCACCAACAAATTCAACAACAACCTCAACTTTTAAAAGAAGAGAAAAAGTTCAAAAAAAACATTGATAACACCAACAAATTCAACATCAACCTCAACAATGAAAAACTCCAACAAATTCAACGACAACCTCAACATTGAAAAATACAGAAAAGTTCTGAAAATAACATTGATAATACCAACAAATTCAATAACATCCTCAATATTGAAAGACACAAGCAAGTTCAACAACGACCTCAACATTGGAAAACGCCAACAAATTCAACAACAACCTTAATTTTGAAAATGATCAACAAATTCAAGAACAACCTCAATATTGAAAGACACCAACAAATTCAACAACAACCTCAACGTTGAAAAACACCAACAAATTCAACAACAACCTTAACTTTTAAAATTACAAACAAGTTCAAAAAAAAAAATTGATAACTCCAACAAATTCAAAAACAACCTCAACAATGAAAAGCACCAACAAATTCAACAACAACCTCAACATTGAAAAACACCAACAACTTCAACAACCTCAACATTGAAAATCACCAACAAATTCACCAACAACCTCAACAATGAAAAACACCACAAAATTCAACAACAAACTGAACATTGAAAAACACCAACATATTCAACAGCAACCAGAATTTTAAAAATACAAACAATTTCAGCAAAAAACATTGATAACACCAACAATTTCAACAACAAGCTCACATTGAAAAACACCAACAAATTCAACAACAACCTCAACTTTTAAAAGAAGAGAAAAAGTTAAAAAAAATGTTGATAACACCAACAAATTCAACAACAACCTCAATATTGATTATCACCAACAAATTGATCAACCTCAACATTGAAAAACACCAACAAATGGAACAACCTCAACATTGACAAACACCAACAAATTCAACAACAACCTCAACATTGAAAAACACCAACAACTTCAAAAACATCAACAATGAAAAACAACAAATAATTCAACAACAACCGCAACTTTGAAAAATACCAACATATTCTACAACAACCTCAACTTTTAAAAGAAGTTAAAAATTTCAAATAAAGCATTGATAACACCAACAAATTCAACAACAAATTCAATATTGAAAATAAACAACAAATTCAACAACAACGTCAACATTGAAAAACACCTACAAATACAACAGCACCAGCATTGAAAATCACCAACAAATTGAACAACAACCTCAACAATGAAAAACAACAAGAAATTCAACAACAACCTCAACATTGAAAAACACCAACAAATTCAACAACAACTTTAACTTTTAAAAATGCAAAAAAGTTCAACAAAAACATTGATAACACCATCAAATTCAACAAAAACCTCAACAATGAAAATCACCAACAAATTCAACAACAACCTCAACATTGAAAAATACAAAAAAGTTCAAAAAATAACATTGATAACACAAACAAATTCAACAGCAACCTCAAGACTGAAAATCACCAACAAATTCAACAACAACCTCAATATTGAAAAACACCAACAAGTTCAACAACAACCTCAACATTTAAAATCAGCAACATATTCAACAACAATCTCAACATTGAAAAATGCCAACAAATTCAACAACAACCTCAACATTTAAAAATACAAAAAAGTTCAACAAAAACATTGATAACACCATCAAATTCAACAAAAACCTCAACAATGAAAATCACCAACAAATTCAACAACAACCTCAACATTGAAAAATACAAAAAAGTTCAAAAAATAACATTGATAACACAAACAAATTCAACAGCAACCTCAATACTGAAAATCACCAACAAATTCAACAACAACCTCAATATTGAAAGACACCAACAAGTTCAACAACAACCTCAACATTTAAAATCAGCAACATATTCAACAACAATCTCAACATTGAAAAATGCCAACAAATTCAACAACAACCTCAACTTTTAAAAATACAAAAAAGTTCAACAAAAACATTGATAACACCAACAAATTCAAGAAAAAACCTCAACAACGAAAAACACCAACAAATTCGACAACAAACTCAACATTGAAAATCACCAACAAATTCAACAACAAACTCAACATTGAAAAACACCAACAAATTCCACAACCTCAACTTTGAAAAAAAACAACAAATTCAACAACCTCAACATTGAAAAATACAAAAAAGTTCAAAAAATAACATTGATAATACCAACAAATTCAACTAAAACCTCAATATTGAAAATCACCAACAAATTCAACAGCAACCTCAATATTGAAAGGCACCAACAAGTTCAACAACGACCTCAACATTGAAAATCAGCAACAAATTCAACAACAATCTCAACATTGAAAAACGCCAACAAATTCAACAACTACATCAACATTGAAAAAAACTTACAACTTCAACAACAAGCTCAACATTTAAAAACACCAACAAACTCAACAACAACCTCAACATTGAAAAACACCAACAAATTCAACAAAAAACTGGACAATGAAAAACACCAACAAATTCAACAACATCCTCAATATTGAAAATCACCAACAATTTCAACAAAAACATCAACATTGAAAAAGAGCAACAAATTCAACAATAACCTCGACATTGAAATATACAAAAAAGTTCAAAGAATAACATTGATAACACCAACAACTTCAACAACAATCTCATTATTGAATATCACCAGCAAATTTAACAACAACCTCAACATTGAAAAACACCAACAAATTCAACAACAACCTTAACTTATAAAAATACAAACAAGTTCAACAAAAAACATTGATAACACCAATAAATTCAACAACAACCTCAATATTGATTATCACCAACAAATTGATCAACCTCAACATTGAAAAACACCAACAAATGGAACAACAACCTCAACATTGACAAACACCAACAAATTCAACAACAACCTCAATAATGAAAGACACCAACAATTTCAACGACCTCAACATTGAAAATCAGCAACAAATTCAACGACAACCTCAACATTGAAAAACGCCAACAAATTCAACAACTACATCAACATTGAAAAAAACTTACAACTTCAACAACAAGCTCAACATTTAAAAACACCAACAAACTCAACAACAACCTCAACATTGAAAAACACCAACAAATTCAACAAAAAACTGGACAATGAAAAACACCAACAAATTCAACAACATCCTCAATATTGAAAATCACCAACAATTTCAACAAAAACATCAACATTGAAAAAGAGCAACAAATTCAACAATAACCTCGACATTGAAATATACAAAAAAGTTCAAAGAATAACATTGATAACACCAACAACTTCAACAACAATCTCATTATTGAATATCACCAGCAAATTTAACAACAACCTCAACATTGAAAAACACCAACAAATTCAACAACAACCTTAACTTATAAAAATACAAACAAGTTCAACAAAAAACATTGATAACACCAATAAATTCAACAACAACCTCAATATTGATTATCACCAACAAATTGATCAACCTCAACAATGAAAATCACCAACAAATTCAACAACAACCTCAACATTGAAAAATACAAAAAAGTTCAAAAAATAACATTGATAACACAAACAAATTCAACAGCAACCTCAAGACTGAAAATCACCAACAAATTCAACAACAACCTCAATATTGAAAGACACCAACAAGTTCAACAACAACCTCAACATTTAAAATCAGCAACATATTCAACAACAATCTCAACATTGAAAAATGCCAACAAATTCAATAACAACCTCAACATTTAAAAATACAAAAAAGTTCAACAAAAACATTGATAACACCAACAAATTCAACAAAAACCTCAACATTGAAAAACACCAACAAATTCAACAACAACCTCAAATTTTAAAAATACAAAAAAGTTCAACAAAAACATTGATAACACCAACAAATTCAAGAAAAAACCTCAACAACGAAAAACACCAACAAATTCGACAACAAACTCAACATTGAAAATCACCAACATATTCAACAACAAACTCAACATTGAAAAACACCAACAAATTCCACAACCTCAACTTTGAAAAAAACCAACAAATTCAACAACCTCAACATTGAAAAATACAAAAAAGTTCAAAAAATAACATTGATAATACCAACAAATTCAACTAAAACCTCAATATTGAAAATCACCAACAAATTCAACAGCAACCTCAATATTGAAAGGCACCAACAAGTTCAACAATGACCTCAACATTGAAAATCAGCAACAAATTCAACAACAATCTAAACATTGAAAAACGCCAACAAATTCTACAACAACCTCAATATTGAAAATCACCAACAAATTCAACATTAGCCTCAACATTTAAAAACACCAACAAATTCAACAACTACCTCAACATTGAAAAAATCTTACAACTTCAACAACAAGCTCAACATTTAAAAACACCAACAAATTCAACAACAACCTCAACATTGAAAAACACCAACAAATTCAACAAAAACCTGGACAATGAAAAACACCAACAAATTCAACAACATCCTCAATATTGAAAATCACCAACAATTTCAACAAAAACATCAACATTGAAAAAGAGCAACAAATTCAACAATAACCTCGACATTGAAATATACAAAAAAGTTCAAAGAATAACATTGATAACACCAACAGCTTCAACAACAATCTCATTATTGAATATCACCAGCAAATTTAACAACAACCTCAACATTGAAAAACACCAACAAATTCAACAACAACCTTAACTTATAAAAATACAAACAAGTTCAACAAAAAACATTGATAACACCAATAAATTCAACAACAACCTCAATATTGATTATCAGCAACAAATTGATCAACCTCAACATTGAAAAACACCAACAAATGGAACAACAACCTCAACATTGACAAACACCAACAAATTCAACAACAACCTCAACATTGAAAAACACCAACAACTTCAAAAACATCAACAATGAAAAACAACAAATAATTCAACAACAACCACAACTTTGAAAAATACCAACATATTCTACAACAACCTCAACTTTTAAAAGAAGTTAAAAATTTCAAATAAAGCATTGATAACACCAACAAATTCAACAACAAATTCAATATTGAAAATAAACAACAAATTCAACAACAACGTCAACATTGAAAAACACCTACAAATACAATAGCACCAGCATTGAAAATCACCAACAAATTGAACAACAACCTCAACAATGAAAAACAACAAAAAATTCAACAACAACCTCAACATTGAAAAACACCAACAAATTCAACAACAACCTTAACTTTTAAAAATACAAAAAAGTTCAACAAAAACATTGATAACACCATCAAATTCAACAAAAACCTCAACAATGAAAATCACCAACAAATTCAACAACAACCTCAACATTGAAAAATACAAAAAAGTTCAACAAAAACATTGATAACACAAACAAATTCATCAACAACCTCAATACTGAAAATCACCAACAAATTCAACAACACCTAAATATTGAAAAACACCAACAAATTCAACAACAACCTCAATATTGAAAGACACCAACAAATTCAACAACAACCTCAACATTTAAAATCAGCAACATATTCAACAACAATCTCAACATTGAAAAATGCCAACAAATTCAATAACAACCTCAACTTTTAAAAATACAAAAAAGTTCAACAAAAACATTGATAACACCAACAAATTCAACAAAAACCTCAACAATGAAAAACACCAACAAATTCAACAACAACCTCAACATTGAAAAACACCAACAAATTCAACAACAACTTCAAATTTTAAAAATACAAAAAAGTTCAACAAAAACATTGATAACACCAACAAATTCAACAAAAACCTCAAGAAGGAAAAACACCAACAAATTCGACAACAACCTCAACATTGAAAATCACCAACAAATTCAACAACAAACTCAACATTGAAAAACACCAACAAATTCAACAACCTCAACATTGAAAAATACAAAAAAGTTCAAAAAATAACATTGATAATACCAACAAATTCAACTAAAACCTCAATATTGAAAATCACCAACAAATTCAACAGCAACCTCAATATTGAAAGGCACCAACAAGTTCAACAACGACCTCAACATTGAAAATCAGCAACAAATTCAACAACAATCTCAACATTGAAAAACGCCAACAAATTCTACAACAACCTCAATATTGAAAATCACCAACAAATTCAACATTAACCTCAACATTTAAAAACACCAACAAATTCAACAACTACCTCAACATTGAAAAAAACTTACAACTTCAACAACAAGCTCAACATTTAAAAACACCAACAAATTCAACAACAACCTCAACATTGAAAAACACCAACGAATTCAACAAAAACCTCAACAATGAAAAACACCAACAAATTCAACAACAACCTCAAAACTAAAAAACACCAACAAATTCAACAACAACCTCAATATTGAAAATCACCAAGAAATTCAACAACAACCTCAATATTGAAAGACACCAACAAGTTCAAAAACGACCTCAAAATTGAAAATCAGCAACAAATTCAACAACAATCTCAACATTGAAAAACGCCAACAAATTCAACAACAACCTTAATATTGAAAATCACCAACAAATTCAACATCAACCTCAACATTTAAAAACACCAACAATTTCAACAAGAAGCTCAACATTGAAAAACACCAACAAATTCAACAACAACCTCAACAGTTAAAACTACCAAAAAGTTCAAAAAAGATCATTGATAAAACCAACAAATTCAACAACAACCTGTATATTGAAAGTCACAAACAAATTCAACAACAACCTCAACATTGAAAAACACCAACAAATTCAACAACAACCTTAACTTTTAAAAATACAAACAAGTTCAACAAAAAACATTGATAACACCAACAAATTGACAACAACCTCAACATTGAAAAACACCAACAAATTCAACAATAACCTCAATATTGATAATCACTAACAAATTGAACAACATCAACATTGACAATCACCAACAAATTCAACAACAACCTCAACTTTTATAAGAAGATAAAAATTTCAAAAAAAGCATTGATAACACCAACAAATTCAACAACAAATTCAACATTGAAAATAAACAACAAATTCAACAACAACCTTAACATTGAAAATCACCTACTAATTCAACAACAACCTCAACAATGAAAAACAACAGAAAATTCAACAAAAACTAAACATTGAATAACACCTTCAAATTCAACAACAACCTTAACTTTTAAAAATACGAAAAAGTTCAACAATAACATTGACAACACTAACAAATTAAAAAAAACCTCAACAATGAAAAACACCAACAAATTCAACAACAACCTCAACAATGAAAAACACCAACAAATTCAACAACAACCTCAACATTGAAAAATACAAAAAAGTTCAATAAATAACATTGATAACACCAAAAACTTCAACAACAATCTCATTACTGAATATCACCAACAAATTTAACAACAAACTCAACATTGAAAAACACCAACAAATTCAACAACAACCTCACCTTTTAAAACAAGAGATTAAGTTTAAAAAAGAACATTGATAAAACCAACAAATTCAACAACAACCTCAATATTGATACTCACCAACAAATTGAACAACCTCAACATTGAAAAACACCAACAAATTCAACAACAGCCTAAACATTGACAAACACCAACAAATTCAACAACAATCGCAACATTGATAAACACCAACAAATTCAACAACAACCTCAACATTGAAAAATACAAAAAAATTCAAAAAATAACTTTGATAATACCAACAAATTCAACTAAAACCACAATATTGAAAATCACCAACAAATTCTACAACAACCTCAACATCGAAAAACACCAACAAATTCAACAACAACCTCAATATTGAAAGACACCAACATGTTCAACAACGACCTCAACATTTAAAATCAGCAATAAATTCAACAACAATCTCAACATTGAAAAACACCAACAAATTCAACAACAACTCTACATTGAAAAACACCAACAAATTCAACAACACCCTCAAATTTTAAAAATCCAAAAAAGTTCAACAAAAACATTTGATACTCACCAACAAGTTGAACAACCTCAACATTGAAAAACACCAACAAATTCATCAAAAACCTCAACAGCGAAAAACACCAACAAATTCAACAACAAACCCAATATTGAAAATCACCTACAAATTCAACGACCTCAACTTTGAAAAACACCAACAAATTCAAGAACAACCTCATTTTTTAAAATTACAACCACGTTCAACAAAAAAACATTGAAAATCACCAACAAATTCAACAACAACATCAACATTGAAAATCACCAACAAATTCAACAACAAATTCAACATTGAAAAACACGAACAAATTCCACAACCTCAACATTGAAAAACACCAACAAATTAACAACCTCAGCATTGAAAAATACAGAAAAGTTCAAAAAAAAACATTGATAACACCAACAAATTCAACAACAACCTCAACATTGAAAAACGCCAACAAATGCAACAACAACCTCAATATTGAAAGTCACCACAAAATTCAACAACAACCTGAAGAATGAATAACACCAACAAATTCAACAAACTCAACATTGAAAACACCAACAATTTCAACAACAACCTCAACATTTAATACTACAAAAAAGTTCAAAAAAGATCATTGATAAAACCAACAAAGTCAACAACAACCTCAACTTTTAAAGAATATAAAAAGTTCAAAATAAACATGGATAACACCTACAAATTCAACATCAACAACAACATTAAAAAATAGAAAATTGTTCAAAAAATAACATTGATAACAGCAACAAAATCAAGAACAACCTAAACATTGAAAACTACAAAAAAGTTCAAAAAATAACATTGATAACACCAACAAATTCAACAACAAACTCAATATTGAAAATCATCAACAAATTCAACAACAACCTCAACATTGAAAAACACCAAAAAATTCAACAACATCGAAACATTGAAAAACGCGAACAAATTCAACAACAACCTCAATATTGAAAATCACCAACAAATTCAACAACAACCTCAATATTGAAAATGAGCAGCAAATTCAACATCAACGTCAACATTGAAAAACACCAAAAAATTCAACAACAACCTCAACAATGAAAAACAACAAAAAATTCAACAACAACCTCAACATTGAAAAATACCAACAAATTCAACAACAACCTCAACTTTTAAAAGAAGATAAAAAGTTCAAAAAAAGCATTGATAACACCAACAAATTCAACAACAAATTCAATATTGAAAATAAACAACAAATTCAACAACAACCTTAACATTGAAAATCACCTACTAATTCAACAACAACCTCAACAATGAAAAACAACAGAAAATTCAACAAAAACTAAACATTGAATAACACCTTCAAATTCAACAACAACCTTAACTTTTAAAAATACGAAAAAGTTCAACAATAACATTGATAACACTAACAAATTAAAAAAAACCTCAACAATGAAAAACACCAACAAATTCAACAACAACCTCAACAATGAAAAACACCAACAAATTCAACAACAACCTCAACATTGAAAAATACAAAAAAGTTCAATAAATAACATTCATAACACCAACAACTTCAACAACAATCTCATTACTGAATATCACCAACAAATTTAACAACAACCTCAACATTGAAAAACACCAACAAATTCAACAAAAACCTCAAATTTTAAAAATACTAAAAAGTTCAACAAAAACATTGATAACACCAACAAATTCAACAAAAACCTCAACAACGAAAAACACCAACAAATTCAACAACAACCTCAACATTGAAAAACAGCAACAAATTCAACAACGACCTCAACAATGAAATACACCAACAAATTCAACAACAACCTCAACATTGAAATACACCAACAAATTCAACAACAACCTCAACATTGAAAAATACCAACAATTTCAACAACAAACTCAACATTTAAAATTACAAAAAAGTTCAAAAAGATCATTGATAAAACCAACAAATTCAACAACCACCTATCTATTGAAAGTCACAAACAAATTCAACAACAACCTCAACATTGAAAAATACCAATAAATTCAACAACAACCTCAACATTGAAAAAAACCAACAAATTCAACATCAAGCTCAACTTTAAAAAATAAAAAAAAGTTCAAAAATTAACATTGATAACAGCAACAAATTCAACAACAACCTCAACATTGAAAAAGAGCAACAAATTCAACAACAACCTCAAAAATCAAAAAAACCAACAAATTCAACAACAACCTCAACATTGAAAAATGCCAACAAATTCAACATCAACCTAAACATTGAAAAACAAAATAAAGTTCAATAAATAACATTGATAACACCAACAACTTCAACAACAATCTCATTACTGAATATCACCAACAAATTTAACAACAACGTCAACATTGAAAAACTCCAACAAATTCATCTACAACCTCAATGTTGAAAATCATAAAACAAATTCAACAACAACCTCAGCATTTAAAAGTACAAAAAAGTTCAAAAAAGAACATTGATAAAACCAACATATTCAACAACAAAATCAATATTGATAATCTCCAACAAATTGAACAACCTCAACAGTGAAAAACATGAACAAATTCAACAACAACCTCAATATTGAAAAACACCAACAAATTGAACAACAACCTCAACAGTGAAAAACACCAGCAACTTCAACAACTCCAACAATGAAAAACAACAAATAATTCAACAACAACCGCAACATTGACAAATACCAACAAATTCAACAACATCCTCAGCTTCTAAAAGAAGATAAAAAATTCAAAAAAAACATTGATAACACCAACAAATTCATCAACAACCTCAACATTGAAAAATAGAAAAAAGTTCAAAAAATAACATTGATAACACCAACAAATTCAACAACTAACTCAATATTGAAAAACATCAACAAATTCAACAACCTCAACATTGAAAAACAACAACAAATTTAACAACCTCAACATTGAAAATCAACAACAAATTCAACAACAACCTCAACAATGAAAAACACCCAACAATTCAACAACAACCTCAACATTGAAAAACACCAACAAATTCAACAACAACCTTAACTTTTAAAAATACAAACAAGTTCAACAAAAACATTGATAACACCAACAAATTCAACAAAAACCTCAACAATGAAAAACACCAACAAATTTAACAACAAACATCAAGATTGATAAACAGCAACAAATTCAACAACAACCTCAACAATGAAAACAAAACCAACAAATTCAACAACAATCTCAAGATTGAAAAATACAAAGAAGTTCAAAAAATAACGTTGATAACACGAACAAATTCAACAACAACCTCAATACTGAAAATCACCAACAAATTCAACAACAACCTCAATATTGAAAATCACCAACAAATTCAACAACAACCTCAATATTGAAAATCACCAACAAATTCAACAACAACCTCAACAGTGAAAAACACCAACAAATTCAACAACAACCTCAACTTTTAAAAATACAAACAAGTTCAACAAAAAACATTGATAACACGAACAATTTCAACAACAACCTCAACATTGAAAAACACCAACAAATTGAACAACAACCTCAGCTTCTAAAAGAAGATAAAAAGTTCAAAAAAAACATTGATAACACCAACAAGTTCATCAACAACCTCAACATTGAAAAATAGAAAAAAGTTCAAAAAATAACATTGATTACACCAACAAATTCAACAACAACCGAAACATTGAAAACTACAAAAAGTTCAAAAAATAACATTGATAACAACAACAATTTCAACAACTAACTCAATATTGAAAAACATCAACAAATTCAACAACCTCAACATTGAAAAACAACAACAAATTTAACAACCTCAACATTGAAAATCAACAACAAATTCAACAAACAACCTTAACTTTTAAAAATACAAACAAGTTCAACAAAAACATTGATAACACCAACAAATTCAACAAAAACCTCAACAATGAAAAACACCAACAAATTCAACAACAAACCTCAAGATTGATAAACCGCAACAAATTCAACAACAACCTCAACAATGAAAACAAAACCAACAAATTCAACAACAATCTCAACATTGAAAAATACAAAAAAGTTCAAAAATTAACATTGATAACATGAACAAATTCCACAACAACCTCAATACTGAAAATCACCAACAAATTCAACAACAACCACTATATTGAAAGATACCAACAAGTTCAACAAGGACCTCAACATTGAAAATCAGCAACAAATTCAACAACAATCTCAACATTGAAAAATGCCAACAAATTCAACAACTACCTCAAATTTTAAAAATACAAAAAAGTTCAACAAAAATATTGATAACAACAACAAATTAAACTAAAACCTCAACAATGAAAAACACCAACAAATGCAACAACAACCTCAACATTGTAAAATAGAAAAAAGTTCAAAAAATAACATTGATAACACCAACAAATTCAACAACAAACAAAACATTTAAAACTACAAAGAGTTCAAAAAATAACATTGATAACAACAACAAATTCAACAACTAACTCAATATTGAAAAACATCAACAAATTCAACAACCTCAACATTGAAAATCACCAACAAATTCAACAACAACCTCAACATTGAAAAATACCACCAAATTCAACAACAACCTTAACTTTTATAAATACAAACAAGTTCAACAAATACATTGATAATGCCAACAAATTCAACAAAAACCTCAACAATGAAAAACACCAACAAATTTAATAACAAACCTCAAGATTGTAAAACAGCAACAAATTCAACAACAACCTCAACAATGAAAACAAAACCAACAAATTCAACAACAAACTCAACGTTGAAAAATACAAAAAAGTTCAAAAAATTACGTTGATAACACGAACAAATTCAACAACAACCTCAATACTGAAAATCACCAACAAATTCAACAACAACCTCAATATTGAAAGATACCAACAAGTTCAACAAGGACCTCAACATTGAAAATCAGCAACAAATTCAACAACAACCTCAACATTGAAAAATAGCAACATATTCAACAACAACCTCAACAATGAAAAACACCAACAAATTCAACACCAACCTCAAACATTGAAAAATACCAACAAATTCAACAACAATCTCAAAATTGAAAAACACCAACAATTTCAACATCAACCTCGACATATAAAACTACAAACAATGTTCAAAAAAGATCATTGATAAAACCAACAAATTCAACAACAACCTGTATATTGAAAGAAACAAACAAATTCAACAACACCCTCAACATTGAAATCTACCAACAAATTCAACAACAACCTCAACTTTTAAAAATACAAAAAAGTTCAACAAAAACATTGATAACACCAACAAATTCAAGAAAAAACCTCAACAACGAAAAACACCAACAAATTCGACAACAAACTCAACATTGAAAATCACCAACAAATTCAACAACAAACTCAACATTGAAAAACACCAACAAATTCCACAACCTCAACTTTGAAAAAAAACAACAAATTCAACAACCTCAACATTGAAAAATACAAAAAAGTTCAAAAAATAACATTGATAATACCAACAAATTCAACTAAAACCTCAATATTGAAAATCACCAACAAATTCAACAGCAACCTCAATATTGAAAGGCACCAACAAGTTCAACAACGACCTCAACATTGAAAATCAGCAACAAATTCAACAACAATCTCAACATTGAAAAACGCCAACAAATTCAACAACTACATCAACATTGAAAAAAACTTACAACTTCAACAACAAGCTCAACATTTAAAAACACCAACAAACTCAACAACAACCTCAACATTGAAAAACACCAACAAATTCAACAAAAAACTGGACAATGAAAAACACCAACAAATTCAACAACATCCTCAATATTGAAAATCACCAACAATTTCAACAAAAACATCAACATTGAAAAAGAGCAACAAATTCAACAATAACCTCGACATTGAAATATACAAAAAAGTTCAAAGAATAACATTGATAACACCAACAACTTCAACAACAATCTCATTATTGAATATCACCAGCAAATTTAACAACAACCTCAACATTGAAAAACACCAACAAATTCAACAACAACCTTAACTTATAAAAATACAAACAAGTTCAACAAAAAACATTGATAACACCAATAAATTCAACAACAACCTCAATATTGATTATCACCAACAAATTGATCAACCTCAACATTGAAAAACACCAACAAATGGAACAACAACCTCAACATTGACAAACACCAACAAATTCAACAACAACCTCAATAATGAAAGACACCAACAATTTCAACGACCTCAACATTGAAAATCAGCAACAAATTCAACGACAACCTCAATTTTGAAAATCACCAACAAATTCAACAACAACCTCAACATTGAAAATCACCAACAAATTCAACAACAACCTCAACTTTTAAAAGAAGAGAAAAAGTTCAAAAAAAACATTGATAACACCAACAAATTCAACATCAACCTCAACAATGAAAAACTCCAACAAATTCAACGACAACCTCAACATTGAAAAATACAGAAAAGTTCTGAAAATAACATTGATAATACCAACAAATTCAATAACATCCTCAATATTGAAAGACACAAGCAAGTTCAACAACGACCTCAACATTGGAAAACGCCAACAAATTCAACAACAACCTTAATTTTGAAAATGATCAACAAATTCAAGAACAACCTCAATATTGAAAGACACCAACAAATTCAACAACAACCTCAACGTTGAAAAACACCAACAAATTCAACAACAACCTTAACTTTTAAAATTACAAACAAGTTCAAAAAAAAAAATTGATAACTCCAACAAATTCAAAAACAACCTCAACAATGAAAAGCACCAACAAATTCAACAACAACCTCAACATTGAAAAACACCAACAACTTCAACAACCTCAACATTGAAAATCACCAACAAATTCACCAACAACCTCAACAATGAAAAACACCACAAAATTCAACAACAAACTGAACATTGAAAAACACCAACATATTCAACAGCAACCAGAATTTTAAAAATACAAACAATTTCAGCAAAAAACATTGATAACACCAACAATTTCAACAACAAGCTCACATTGAAAAACACCAACAAATTCAACAACAACCTCAACTTTTAAAAGAAGAGAAAAAGTTAAAAAAAATGTTGATAACACCAACAAATTCAACAACAACCTCAATATTGATTATCACCAACAAATTGATCAACCTCAACATTGAAAAACACCAACAAATGGAACAACAACCTCAACATTGACAAACACCAACAAATTCAACAACAACCTCAACATTGAAAAACACCAACAACTTCAAAAACATCAACAATGAAAAACAACAAATAATTCAACAACAACCGCAACTTTGAAAAATACCAACATATTCTACAACAACCTCAACTTTTAAAAGAAGTTAAAAATTTCAAATAAAGCATTGATAACACCAACAAATTCAACAACAAATTCAATATTGAAAATAAACAACAGATTCAACAACAACGTCAACATTGAAAAACACCTACAAATACAACAGCACCAGCATTGAAAATCACCAACAAATTGAACAACAACCTCAACAATGAAAAACAACAAGAAATTCAACAACAACCTCAACATTGAAAAACACCAACAAATTCAACAACAACTTTAACTTTTAAAAATGCAAAAAAGTTCAACAAAAACATTGATAACACCATCAAATTCAACAAAAACCTCAACAATGAAAATCACCAACAAATTCAACAACAACCTCAACATTGAAAAATACAAAAAAGTTCAAAAAATAACATTGATAACACAAACAAATTCAACAGCAACCTCAAGACTGAAAATCACCAACAAATTCAACAACAACCTCAATATTGAAAGACACCAACAAGTTCAACAACAACCTCAACATTTAAAATCAGCAACATATTCAACAACAATCTCAACATTGAAAAATGCCAACAAATTCAATAACAACCTCAACATTTAAAAATACAAAAAAGTTCAACAAAAACATTGATAACACCAACAAATTCAACAAAAACCTCAACATTGAAAAACACCAACAAATTCAACAACAACCTCAAATTTTAAAAATACAAAAAAGTTCAACAAAAACATTGATAACACCAACAAATTCAAGAAAAAACCTCAACAACGAAAAACACCAACAAATTCGACAACAAACTCAACATTGAAAATCACCAACATATTCAACAACAAACTCAACATTGAAAAACACCAACAAATTCCACAACCTCAACTTTGAAAAAAACCAACAAATTCAACAACCTCAACATTGAAAAATACAAAAAAGTTCAAAAAATAACATTGATAATACCAACAAATTCAACTAAAACCTCAATATTGAAAATCACCAACAAATTCAACAGCAACCTCAATATTGAAAGGCACCAACAAGTTCAACAATGACCTCAACATTGAAAATCAGCAACAAATTCAACAACAATCTAAACATTGAAAAACGCCAACAAATTCTACAACAACCTCAATATTGAAAATCACCAACAAATTCAACATTAGCCTCAACATTTAAAAACACCAACAAATTCAACAACTACCTCAACATTGAAAAAATCTTACAACTTCAACAACAAGCTCAACATTTAAAAACACCAACAAATTCAACAACAACCTCAACATTGAAAAACACCAACAAATTCAACAAAAACCTGGACAATGAAAAACACCAACAAATTCAACAACATCCTCAATATTGAAAATCACCAACAATTTCAACAAAAACATCAACATTGAAAAAGAGCAACAAATTCAACAATAACCTCGACATTGAAATATACAAAAAAGTTCAAAGAATAACATTGATAACACCAACAACTTCAACAACAATCTCATTATTGAATATCACCAGCAAATTTAACAACAACCTCAACATTGAAAAACACCAACAAATTCAACAACAACCTTAACTTATAAAAATACAAACAAGTTCAACAAAAAACATTGATAACACCAATAAATTCAACAACAACCTCAATATTGATTATCAGCAACAAATTGATCAACCTCAACATTGAAAAACACCAACAAATGGAACAACAACCTCAACATTGACAAACACCAACAAATTCAACAACAACCTCAACATTGAAAAACACCAACAACTTCAAAAACATCAACAATGAAAAACAACAAATAATTCAACAACAACCACAACTTTGAAAAATACCAACATATTCTACAACAACCTCAACTTTTAAAAGAAGTTAAAAATTTCAAATAAAGCATTGATAACACCAACAAATTCAACAACAAATTCAATATTGAAAATAAACAACAAATTCAACAACAACGTCAACATTGAAAAACACCTACAAATACAATAGCACCAGCATTGAAAATCACCAACAAATTGAACAACAACCTCAACAATGAAAAACAACAAAAAATTCAACAACAACCTCAACATTGAAAAACACCAACAAATTCAACAACAACCTTAACTTTTAAAAATACAAAAAAGTTCAACAAAAACATTGATAACACCATCAAATTCAACAAAAACCTCAACAATGAAAATCACCAACAAATTCAACAACAACCTCAACATTGAAAAATACAAAAAAGTTCAACAAAAACATTGATAACACAAACAAATTCATCAACAACCTCAATACTGAAAATCACCAACAAATTCAACAACACCTAAATATTGAAAAACACCAACAAATTCAACAACAACCTCAATATTGAAAGACACCAACAAATTCAACAACAACCTCAACATTTAAAATCAGCAACATATTCAACAACAATCTCAACATTGAAAAATGCCAACAAATTCAATAACAACCTCAACTTTTAAAAATACAAAAAAGTTCAACAAAAACATTGATAACACCAACAAATTCAACAAAAACCTCAACAATGAAAAACACCAACAAATTCAACAACAACCTCAACATTGAAAAACACCAACAAATTCAACAACAACTTCAAATTTTAAAAATACAAAAAAGTTCAACAAAAACATTGATAACACCAACAAATTCAACAAAAACCTCAAGAAGGAAAAACACCAACAAATTCGACAACAACCTCAACATTGAAAATCACCAACAAATTCAACAACAAACTCAACATTGAAAAACACCAACAAATTCAACAACCTCAACATTGAAAAATACAAAAAAGTTCAAAAAATAACATTGATAATACCAACAAATTCAACTAAAACCTCAATATTGAAAATCACCAACAAATTCAACAGCAACCTCAATATTGAAAGGCACCAACAAGTTCAACAACGACCTCAACATTGAAAATCAGCAACAAATTCAACAACAATCTCAACATTGAAAAACGCCAACAAATTCTACAACAACCTCAATATTGAAAATCACCAACAAATTCAACATTAACCTCAACATTTAAAAACACCAACAAATTCAACAACTACCTCAACATTGAAAAAAACTTACAACTTCAACAACAAGCTCAACATTTAAAAACACCAACAAATTCAACAACAACCTCAACATTGAAAAACACCAACGAATTCAACAAAAACCTCAACAATGAAAAACACCAACAAATTCAACAACAACCTCAAAACTAAAAAACACCAACAAATTCAACAACAACCTCAATATTGAAAATCACCAAGAAATTCAACAACAACCTCAATATTGAAAGACACCAACAAGTTCAAAAACGACCTCAAAATTGAAAATCAGCAACAAATTCAACAACAATCTCAACATTGAAAAACGCCAACAAATTCAACAACAACCTTAATATTGAAAATCACCAACAAATTCAACATCAACCTCAACATTTAAAAACACCAACAATTTCAACAAGAAGCTCAACATTGAAAAACACCAACAAATTCAACAACAACCTCAACAGTTAAAACTACCAAAAAGTTCAAAAAAGATCATTGATAAAACCAACAAATTCAACAACAACCTGTATATTGAAAGTCACAAACAAATTCAACAACAACCTCAACATTGAAAAACACCAACAAATTCAACAACAACCTTAACTTTTAAAAATACAAACAAGTTCAACAAAAAACATTGATAACACCAACAAATTGACAACAACCTCAACATTGAAAAACACCAACAAATTCAACAATAACCTCAATATTGATAATCACTAACAAATTGAACAACATCAACATTGACAATCACCAACAAATTCAACAACAACCTCAACTTTTATAAGAAGATAAAAATTTCAAAAAAAGCATTGATAACACCAACAAATTCAACAACAAATTCAACATTGAAAATAAACAACAAATTCAACAACAACCTTAACATTGAAAATCACCTACTAATTCAACAACAACCTCAACAATGAAAAACAACAGAAAATTCAACAAAAACTAAACATTGAATAACACCTTCAAATTCAACAACAACCTTAACTTTTAAAAATACGAAAAAGTTCAACAATAACATTGACAACACTAACAAATTAAAAAAAACCTCAACAATGAAAAACACCAACAAATTCAACAACAACCTCAACAATGAAAAACACCAACAAATTCAACAACAACCTCAACATTGAAAAATACAAAAAAGTTCAATAAATAACATTGATAACACCAAAAACTTCAACAACAATCTCATTACTGAATATCACCAACAAATTTAACAACAAACTCAACATTGAAAAACACCAACAAATTCAACAACAACCTCACCTTTTAAAACAAGAGATTAAGTTTAAAAAAGAACATTGATAAAACCAACAAATTCAACAACAACCTCAATATTGATACTCACCAACAAATTGAACAACCTCAACATTGAAAAACACCAACAAATTCAACAACAGCCTAAACATTGACAAACACCAACAAATTCAACAACAATCGCAACATTGATAAACACCAACAAATTCAACAACAACCTCAACATTGAAAAATACAAAAAAATTCAAAAAATAACTTTGATAATACCAACAAATTCAACTAAAACCACAATATTGAAAATCACCAACAAATTCTACAACAACCTCAACATCGAAAAACACCAACAAATTCAACAACAACCTCAATATTGAAAGACACCAACATGTTCAACAACGACCTCAACATTTAAAATCAGCAATAAATTCAACAACAATCTCAACATTGAAAAACACCAACAAATTCAACAACAACTCTACATTGAAAAACACCAACAAATTCAACAACACCCTCAAATTTTAAAAATCCAAAAAAGTTCAACAAAAACATTTGATACTCACCAACAAGTTGAACAACCTCAACATTGAAAAACACCAACAAATTCATCAAAAACCTCAACAGCGAAAAACACCAACAAATTCAACAACAAACCCAATATTGAAAATCACCTACAAATTCAATGACCTCAACTTTGAAAAACACCAACAAATTCAAGAACAACCTCATTTTTTAAAATTACAACCACGTTCAACAAAAAAACATTGAAAATCACCAACAAATTCAACAACAACATCAACATTGAAAATCACCAACAAATTCAACAACAAATTCAACATTGAAAAACACGAACAAATTCCACAACCTCAACATTGAAAAACACCAACAAATTAACAACCTCAGCATTGAAAAATACAGAAAAGTTCAAAAAAAAACATTGATAACACCAACAAATTCAACAACAACCTCAACATTGAAAAACGCCAACAAATGCAACAACAACCTCAATATTGAAAGTCACCACAAAATTCAACAACAACCTGAAGAATGAATAACACCAACAAATTCAACAAACTCAACATTGAAAACACCAACAATTTCAACAACAACCTCAACATTTAATACTACAAAAAAGTTCAAAAAAGATCATTGATAAAACCAACAAAGTCAACAACAACCTCAACTTTTAAAGAATATAAAAAGTTCAAAATAAACATGGATAACACCTACAAATTCAACATCAACAACAACATTAAAAAATAGAAAATTGTTCAAAAAATAACATTGATAACAGCAACAAAATCAAGAACAACCTAAACATTGAAAACTACAAAAAAGTTCAAAAAATAACATTGATAACACCAACAAATTCAACAACAAACTCAATATTGAAAATCATCAACAAATTCAACAACAACCTCAACATTGAAAAACACCAAAAAATTCAACAACATCGAAACATTGAAAAACGCGAACAAATTCAACAACAACCTCAATATTGAAAATCACCAACAAATTCAACAACAACCTCAATATTGAAAATGAGCAGCAAATTCAACATCAACGTCAACATTGAAAAACACCAAAAAATTCAACAACAACCTCAACAATGAAAAACAACAAAAAATTCAACAACAACCTCAACATTGAAAAATACCAACAAATTCAACAACAACCTCAACTTTTAAAAGAAGATAAAAAGTTCAAAAAAAGCATTGATAACACCAACAAATTCAACAACAAATTCAATATTGAAAATAAACAACAAATTCAACAACAACCTTAACATTGAAAATCACCTACTAATTCAACAACAACCTCAACAATGAAAAACAACAGAAAATTCAACAAAAACTAAACATTGAATAACACCTTCAAATTCAACAACAACCTTAACTTTTAAAAATACGAAAAAGTTCAACAATAACATTGATAACACTAACAAATTAAAAAAAACCTCAACAATGAAAAACACCAACAAATTCAACAACAACCTCAACAATGAAAAACACCAACAAATTCAACAACAACCTCAACATTGAAAAATACAAAAAAGTTCAATAAATAACATTCATAACACCAACAACTTCAACAACAATCTCATTACTGAATATCACCAACAAATTTAACAACAACCTCAACATTGAAAAACACCAACAAATTCAACAAAAACCTCAAATTTTAAAAATACTAAAAAGTTCAACAAAAACATTGATAACACCAACAAATTCAACAAAAACCTCAACAACGAAAAACACCAACAAATTCAACAACAACCTCAACATTGAAAAACAGCAACAAATTCAACAACGACCTCAACAATGAAATACACCAACAAATTCAACAACAACCTCAACATTGAAATACACCAACAAATTCAACAACAACCTCAACATTGAAAAATACCAACAATTTCAACAACAAACTCAACATTTAAAATTACAAAAAAGTTCAAAAAGATCATTGATAAAACCAACAAATTCAACAACCACCTATCTATTGAAAGTCACAAACAAATTCAACAACAACCTCAACATTGAAAAATACCAATAAATTCAACAACAACCTCAACATTGAAAAAAACCAACAAATTCAACATCAAGCTCAACTTTAAAAAATAAAAAAAAGTTCAAAAATTAACATTGATAACAGCAACAAATTCAACAACAACCTCAACATTGAAAAAGAGCAACAAATTCAACAACAACCTCAAAAATCAAAAAAACCAACAAATTCAACAACAACCTCAACATTGAAAAATGCCAACAAATTCAACATCAACCTAAACATTGAAAAACAAAATAAAGTTCAATAAATAACATTGATAACACCAACAACTTCAACAACAATCTCATTACTGAATATCACCAACAAATTTAACAACAACGTCAACATTGAAAAACTCCAACAAATTCATCTACAACCTCAATGTTGAAAATCATAAAACAAATTCAACAACAACCTCAGCATTTAAAAGTACAAAAAAGTTCAAAAAAGAACATTGATAAAACCAACATATTCAACAACAAAATCAATATTGATAATCTCCAACAAATTGAACAACCTCAACAGTGAAAAACATGAACAAATTCAACAACAACCTCAATATTGAAAAACACCAACAAATTGAACAACAACCTCAACAGTGAAAAACACCAGCAACTTCAACAACTCCAACAATGAAAAACAACAAATAATTCAACAACAACCGCAACATTGACAAATACCAACAAATTCAACAACATCCTCAGCTTCTAAAAGAAGATAAAAAATTCAAAAAAAACATTGATAACACCAACAAATTCATCAACAACCTCAACATTGAAAAATAGAAAAAAGTTCAAAAAATAACATTGATAACACCAACAAATTCAACAACTAACTCAATATTGAAAAACATCAACAAATTCAACAACCTCAACATTGAAAAACAACAACAAATTTAACAACCTCAACATTGAAAATCAACAACAAATTCAACAACAACCTCAACAATGAAAAACACCCAACAATTCAACAACAACCTCAACATTGAAAAACACCAACAAATTCAACAACAACCTTAACTTTTAAAAATACAAACAAGTTCAACAAAAACATTGATAACACCAACAAATTCAACAAAAACCTCAACAATGAAAAACACCAACAAATTTAACAACAAACATCAAGATTGATAAACAGCAACAAATTCAACAACAACCTCAACAATGAAAACAAAACCAACAAATTCAACAACAATCTCAAGATTGAAAAATACAAAGAAGTTCAAAAAATAACGTTGATAACACGAACAAATTCAACAACAACCTCAATACTGAAAATCACCAACAAATTCAACAACAACCTCAATATTGAAAATCACCAACAAATTCAACAACAACCTCAATATTGAAAATCACCAACAAATTCAACAACAACCTCAACAGTGAAAAACACCAACAAATTCAACAACAACCTCAACTTTTAAAAATACAAACAAGTTCAACAAAAAACATTGATAACACGAACAATTTCAACAACAACCTCAACATTGAAAAACACCAACAAATTGAACAACAACCTCAGCTTCTAAAAGAAGATAAAAAGTTCAAAAAAAACATTGATAACACCAACAAGTTCATCAACAACCTCAACATTGAAAAATAGAAAAAAGTTCAAAAAATAACATTGATTACACCAACAAATTCAACAACAACCGAAACATTGAAAACTACAAAAAGTTCAAAAAATAACATTGATAACAACAACAATTTCAACAACTAACTCAACATTGAAAAACACCAACAAATTCAACAACAACCTTAACTTTTAAAAATACAAACAAGTTCAACAAAAACATTGATAACACCAACAAATTCAACAAAAACCTCAACAATGAAAAACACCAACAAATTTAACAACAAACATCAAGATTGATAAACAGCAACAAATTCAACAACAACCTCAACAATGAAAACAAAACCAACAAATTCAACAACAATCTCAAGATTGAAAAATACAAAGAAGTTCAAAAAATAACGTTGATAACACGAACAAATTCAACAACAACCTCAATACTGAAAATCACCAACAAATTCAACAACAACCTCAATATTGAAAATCACCAACAAATTCAACAACAACCTCAATATTGAAAATCACCAACAAATTCAACAACAACCTCAACAGTGAAAAACACCAACAAATTCAACAACAACCTCAACTTTTAAAAATACAAACAAGTTCAACAAAAAACATTGATAACACGAACAATTTCAACAACAACCTCAACATTGAAAAACACCAACAAATTGAACAACAACCTCAGCTTCTAAAAGAAGATAAAAAGTTCAAAAAAAACATTGATAACACCAACAAGTTCATCAACAACCTCAACATTGAAAAATAGAAAAAAGTTCAAAAAATAACATTGATTACACCAACAAATTCAACAACAACCGAAACATTGAAAACTACAAAAAGTTCAAAAAATAACATTGATAACAACAACAATTTCAACAACTAACTCAATATTGAAAAACATCAACAAATTCAACAACCTCAACATTGAAAAACAACAACAAATTTAACAACCTCAACATTGAAAATCAACAACAAATTCAACAAACAACCTTAACTTTTAAAAATACAAACAAGTTCAACAAAAACATTGATAACACCAACAAATTCAACAAAAACCTCAACAATGAAAAACACCAACAAATTCAACAACAAACCTCAAGATTGATAAACCGCAACAAATTCAACAACAACCTCAACAATGAAAACAAAACCAACAAATTCAACAACAATCTCAACATTGAAAAATACAAAAAAGTTCAAAAATTAACATTGATAACATGAACAAATTCCACAACAACCTCAATACTGAAAATCACCAACAAATTCAACAACAACCACTATATTGAAAGATACCAACAAGTTCAACAAGGACCTCAACATTGAAAATCAGCAACAAATTCAACAACAATCTCAACATTGAAAAATGCCAACAAATTCAACAACTACCTCAAATTTTAAAAATACAAAAAAGTTCAACAAAAATATTGATAACAACAACAAATTAAACTAAAACCTCAACAATGAAAAACACCAACAAATGCAACAACAACCTCAACATTGTAAAATAGAAAAAAGTTCAAAAAATAACATTGATAACACCAACAAATTCAACAACAAACAAAACATTTAAAACTACAAAGAGTTCAAAAAATAACATTGATAACAACAACAAATTCAACAACTAACTCAATATTGAAAAACATCAACAAATTCAACAACCTCAACATTGAAAATCACCAACAAATTCAACAACAACCTCAACATTGAAAAATACCACCAAATTCAACAACAACCTTAACTTTTATAAATACAAACAAGTTCAACAAATACATTGATAATGCCAACAAATTCAACAACAACCTCAACAATGAAAACAAAACCAACAAATTCAACAACAAACTCAACGTTGAAAAATACAAAAAAGTTCAAAAAATTACGTTGATAACACGAACAAATTCAACAACAACCTCAATACTGAAAATCACCAACAAATTCAACAACAACCTCAATATTGAAAGATACCAACAAGTTCAACAAGGACCTCAACATTGAAAATCAGCAACAAATTCAACAACAACCTCAACATTGAAAAATAGCAACATATTCAACAACAACCTCAACAATGAAAAACACCAACAAATTCAACACCAACCTCAAACATTGAAAAATACCAACAAATTCAACAACAATCTCAAAATTGAAAAACACCAACAATTTCAACATCAACCTCGACATATAAAACTACAAACAATGTTCAAAAAAGATCATTGATAAAACCAACAAATTCAACAACAACCTGTATATTGAAAGAAACAAACAAATTCAACAACACCCTCAACATTGAAATCTACCAACAAATTCAACAACAACCTCAACTTTTAAAAATACAAAAAAGTTCAACAAAAACATTGATAACACCAACAAATTCAACAACAACCTCAACATTGAAAAACAGCAACATATTCAACAACAACCTCAACAATGAAAAACACCAACACATTCAACACCAACCTCAAACATTGAAAAATAAACAAATTCAACAACAATCTCAAAATTGAAAAACACCAACAATTTCAACATCAACCTCAACATATAAAACTACAAAAAATGTTCAAAAAAGATCATTGATAAAACCAACAAATTCAACAACAACCTGTATATTGAAAGAAACAAACAAATTCAACAACAACCTCAACATTGAAAAACACCAACAAATTCAACAACAACCTCAACTTTTAAAAGAAGAGAAAAAGTTCAAAAAAAACATTGATAACACCAACACATTCAACACCAACCTCAAACATTGAAAAATAAACAAATTCAACAACAATCTCAAAATTGAAAAACACCAACAATTTCAACATCAACCTCAACATATAAAACTACAAAAAATGTTCAAAAAAGATCATTGATAAAACCAACAAATTCAACAACAACCTGTATATTGAAAGAAACAAACAAATTCAAGAACAACCACAATATTGAAAGTCACCAACAAATTCAACAACAAACTCAACATTGAAAAACACCAATAAATTCAACAACAACCTCAACATTGAAAATCACCAACAAATTCAACAACAACCTCAACAGTGAAAAACACCAACAAATTCAACAACAACCTCAACTTTTAAAAATACAAACAAGTTCAACAAAAAACATTGATAACACGAACAAATTCAACAACAACCTCAACAGTGAAAAACACCAACAAATTGAACAACAACCTCGACATTGAAAAACACCAGCAACTTCAACAACCCCAACAATGAAAAACAACAAATAATTCAAAAGCAGCCGCAACATTGACAAATACCAACAAAGTCAACAACAACCTCAGCTGCTAAAAGAAGATAATAAGTTCAAAAAAAACATTGATAACAACAACAAATTCATCAACAACCTCAAAATTGAAAAATAGAAAAATGTTCAAAAAATAACATTGATAACACCAACAAATTCAACAACAAACAAAACATTTAAAACTACAAAGAGTTCAAAAAATAACATTGATAACAACAACAAATTCAACAACTAACTCAATATTGAAAAACACCCACATATTCAACAACCTCAACATTGAAAAACACCAACAAATTTAACAACCTCAACATTGAAAATCACCAACAAATTCAACAACAACCTCAACAATGAAAAACACCAAAAAATTCAACAACAACCTCAACATTGAAATACACCAACAAATTCAACAACAACCATAACTTTTAAAAATACAAACAAGTTCAAAAAAAACATTGATAACACCAACAAATTGAACAAAAACCTCAACAATGAAAAACACCAACAAATTCAGCAACAAACCTGAAGATTGATAAACAGCAACAAATTCAACAACAACCTCAACAATGAAAACAAAAACAACAAATTCAACAACAATCTCAACATTGAAAAATACAAAAAAGTTCAAAAAATAACATTGATAACATGAACAAATTCAACAACAACCTCAATACTGAAAATCACCAACAAATTCAACAACAACCTCAATATTGAAAGATACCAACAAGTTCAACAAGGACCTCAACATTGAAAATCAGCAACAAATTCAACAACAATCTCAACATTGAAAAATGCCAACAAATTCAACAACAACCTCAAATTTTAAAAATACAAAAAAGTTCAACAAAAACATTGATAACACCAACAAATTCAACTAAAATCTCAACAATGAAAAACACCAACAAATGCAACAACAACCTCAACATTGAAAAACACCAACAAATTCAACAACAACCTCAACATTGAAAAACACCAACAAATTCAACAACAACCTCAACATTGAAAAATACAAAAAAGTTCAAAAAATAACATTGATAACACCAACAAATTCAACAAAAACCTCAACAATGAAAAACACCAACAAATGCAACAACAACCTCAACAATGAAAAACACCAACAAATTGAACAACCTCAACATTGAAAAATACAAAAAAGTTCAAAAAATAACATTGATAACACCAACAAATTCAACAACAACTTCAACAATGAAAAACACCAGCAAATTCAACAACAACTTCAACATTGAAAATCACCGAAAATTCAACATGAACCACAATATTGAAAATCACCAACAAATTCAACAACAACCTCAACATTGAAAAACACCAACATATTCAACAACAACCTCAATATTGAAAGACACCCACAAATTCAACAACAACCTCAACATTTAAAATCACCAACAAATTCAACAACTTCAATATTGAAAATCACCAACAAATTCAACAACAACCTCAACTTCTAAAAGAAGAGAAAAAGTTCAAAAAATACATTGATAACACCAACAAATTCAACAACAACCTCAGCATTGAAAAATACAAAAAGTTCAAAAAATAACATCGATAACACCAACAAATATTCAAAATCAAACTCAACATTGAAAATCAACAACAAATTCAACAACAACCTCAACATTGAAAAATACCAACTAATTCAACAACTTGAATATTGAAAGCCACCAACAAATTCTACAACAACCTCAACATTGAAAATCATCAACATGTTCAACAACTTCAATATTGAAAGTCACCAACAATTCTACAACAACCTCAACATTGAAAAACGCCAACAAATTCAACAACAACCTCAAATTTCATTGAGAAGAAATGGCTTGAAGAAGCCTTTTGTCTTTGTTTCTGAATATTATATGCAAAGATGGATTATTCTAATTTCCTCTCCTTGAACATTGGATTTCTGTAACTTTTTTTAGTAGCTGCACACCACAGAAGAAAACCTCAGTAGGTGTTAGGTATCCTGCTCAAGTGCTGCACTACTTCTGTGCAAGAGTCAAAATAAAAATTAGGATAAGAAGTCAAACTGCAGTTCTCCATACAATTTGTATTTCACATATTTTATAGATTTCCAGATCACTCATTCCTCAGCTAACTGAAGACCCATGTAGAAAAGTTTATTAGATTGTTAATTGAATTTTGCCACTGACCATATCCCATCTTTGAGTCCGTTATCTGTTGCATGGATCATGTTAATTGCTGCTGCCTTTGGAGCACTTTCTCAACAGTTTCAATAAATAAAAACCTGGCTTGAATTACAAATCATTTTAAGAATATAGCTATATTTTAGATAGAAAATCTGCTACGTCTGGATATGAGTTTGATGTATAATTCAATATGTGGATGTCTTCTCCCAAAGCAAGTCTTGCTTTTGGATTACTCCTTCCCTTGTTGATCTATATTGGCTCTCTGTTAACTGGAACATTAGCCATTAAATTTTTATTCCTCACCCTTTAAATCCCTCTGTGTCCCACATCATCCTATTTCTAGAATATTCCCTAGCCCAATATTGTCTTACCACACTTATGAACTTCCCTAAGATTTGTACCTTTTTATGTATTTCCCCATTCCCTTTGCCATGCATTTGTCAACAGAGCTGACCAATCTCTGTTTTCCTTGCATCTGAAAAACCTCCAAGGTATTTTCTACATTAAAGGTCTATGCAAATGCAAGTTGTTAAATGATTTGCTGAAAATTACACTATTAAGTGGGGATATTAAGTTATACTACAACACATGAAAATGAAAAATACATGAAAAAGCACTTGCTATGCCTTTCATATCCTGATGATGCTAAAGCGCTTACTTTTTAAACTTAAATACTTATGCAGTGCAGTTACTGTTGCTATGTAAGCAAATAATGGAACCAGTCTTGGCACAGCAAGGGCCCACAATTGACAAATGAGGTAAATGACCAATTTGTTTTTGTGTATTAGTAGAGGTATCAGTATTGTTCTGGGTATTGAGAGAACTGCCTCCTCTACAAATTATTACCCTGGGATCTTTTATGTTGACTTAAATTGACTGACAGGGACATGTCATCCAAAAGATGGCACCACTGACATTGCAGTACACCCTCAGTTCTGAGCTTGATAGCATTACTTGACATTGTTATAAAGTCTTTCATGTTTCTAGAGCGTGCAATTGTGCTTTATGGATTCTGGAAAAAGGAAACTTCTTTGTAAAATGAAAAAGCTCTATAATCCAAAATGACACCATTATTATCTTGAGAAATTTGTACTTCTGTTTTCTTAATGCTGCCACCAGCTGTTATGACACTTCTGTCTTCTCATCAAACATTAGCCACAAACTTAAAAAGTACATAATAAGCTTGACTTCAGCTGTGGTTTTGCTGAGGAGAGCTGCCAGAATTGTATAAAAGTTGTATAAAATGGTGATCATATGAATGCAGTTCTGTGGCTCAAGATGCTAAGAAATAGCCACAACTCTAATTATGATGTTTAAAGCAGTTATTTTCTTTTTGTTCCATGTTAACATCCTTTTAAATCCCACTGTGGAGCACAGAAAGGAAGGCTGCATTTCTGCAGCACCTTTCATGATCTCAGGACATCTCAAAGCTCCTTTCGATCAATGAAGTGTTTGTTGAATGCAGTCGCTGTTGTAATATGAGTTTGACAGCCAGGTTTTACACTGCAAGCTTGGACAAAACAGCAATGTGGTAGTAACCAGATAATCTCTTTTTTGTGATATTGATTGAGGGATAAATATTGATAAACAATCCACTGTGAAATGTAATACTCCACCTGGGAGATATGATTGTAATTCCTGTTCACGGGTTTACTCAGGAAATGCTGGGTATTCCTTCTGTGACCAGATTCCCTGTACAGCAAATGAGACAAAGCAATATGATTTTAAATAATAGTAAAAATTCTCTTGGAAACTGCCTAATTAGATTTGTTTGATGCTGATAGATTTTTATAGGATAGGAATCCAGGCTGACACTCCCAGTGCAGTGCTGAGGGAATGCTGTACAATTGGGGGTGCAATCTTTCAAATGGCACATGAGGCCCTGTCTATCTCTTCAGGTGGATGTAAAAGATCCCATGGCACTATTTTGAAGAAGAACAGGGAAGTTGTCTCCAGTGCCCTGACAAATATTTATCCCTCTATTAATATCACAAAAAACATTATCCGGTCAGTATCACATGGCTGTTTTTTTGGGAGTTTGTTGTAATGTTGGAAACCCAAATTCACTGCACAGTAAACTTACTTCAATAGCTGTAAAGCACTTTAGGAGGTATTGAGGTAATGAAAGGTGTTCTATGAATTTAATGTCTTTTTATTATAGTTTGCCTAGGGCTACTCTAGTTTTTAGCTAAAGGTCTTGATCGAATGCACTTAAAATTTTTCAATCGTATAATATTTCTATCCAACAAGTATTTTGTGCAGTGATATTTAACTGTAGGTAGTTAGGAGACAATAGGATTAGAAGTTTTAAAACAAAATATGCTTCGTACTATTTTGTGTAAAAGCATTGTAGTATTGTCCTGTATGTAGTGTTACTTCATTGAATTATAACTGACGAATACTGAGATGTATGAGACATGTAATGCTATACTCCATGTAAAAATGTGTTGAGCCAAGGAGCAGGTTAATTTCAAGGAAAAGTTTAATATTTTTACAACGAGACCTGTGTGGCCTTCAACCTGAGGTAGCATAAAACTGGCCTGAAGCACAGTATCCTGATTTAAGAGGCTATTTGCTTTGGCTAATATGGTTACAATTAGCAAAAAAAACCCAAAGGAAGCTGGTGTACTTTGTGAAAACCATATGAAAAGAGTTCTGATATTTTCTTAGTAGTTTGGTAAATTGTTCATAATTTGTGCCAAAACACAGCTGAAGTTAATTTCATTTAGCTCTTCGCTGACTGGCACCTCAAACAATGTTGTTTTAAATGTCCTTCAAAAACTGCATCAACAAACTTTATAAAGATGCTGCTAAACTGACCACTGTATAGTCTTTGTTGTGTAATTGATGGTTTAGTTGCCTGTTACAGTTTGTTGTATACGGAGACAGAGAACTCTAATTGGAGTTAATAGGCAGATTTAATTGTGGATGTTTCTAGAGCTGTCAAATCAAGTTTCACCACATAATTACCATATTTAGCAAATCGGTATTTACCTGAAGTAATTGTAGTTTAGGCGTTCAGTCTTTGAGCCTTAACCGGTATTCAGTCAAGGAATAGAATGCCTGGGCTTGCTTATGGCATTGTATATAATATATATCTTTATCCTACCCTCATTAAGAAAACATATATATATGTGCGTGTGTGTGTATATATATATATATATATATACTTTCTTATAAGTATGTTGGGATAGGATTAATATAACTCTCACCCCTTCCCCTTTCATTTATTTCCAGCCTGTGTCACAGCAGAAGAAAGAAGTGTGTGGGAGGGGAAAGTAGCTGACTATAGATGTACGTACAGGATTTGAGGACAGCTGTAAGTTAACCATTATTCCATTGCCTATGGCAAATGAACCATGCCTCAGGACAGCTAAGTTCTGTCAATTTCTGCCTGGTAAAACAATTGATGTCAGTGTTCAATAGACATAAAACTGAATTTTAGGCATGGTGTTGCACATCTGAACTTCAACAGAGACACAATGAGATTACAGAGTCAGTTCCTTCCTATGGTTTGCTTATCTGGATCATGCCAGAGGCTTGTTTCCCTCAGCAACGACAGCTTGGACTTATTTTTATTAAATGGAAGATGTTGTACATGCCAAGGCCTTTTGCAGGAGTATTATTGACATTAGGACTTGATCAAAAGCTTGGTCAAAGAGGTAAATTTTATTGAGGATCTCAAAGAAGGGCAGAAGTAGAGAGGAAGGGAATTCAGAGTTGGGCTTCCTTATCTACTTTTGAACATCAGTGCTAAATTAACAGGTTATGCAAATGGTTTGCATATTGTAGATCCCTCCCTTCTGATATAATGCATTTCAAAATGAAGTTATTTTGTATATATCTGAGCAGACGAATTAGGGGAAATATACCTCTCAACTGGACTTGAAAAGTGTGATAAAATTCCATGATCTCAATGTCCCAAAACACAAGCTGGCTGATTAAGTACTGTTGGAAGAGTCGCTATTGCTGTAATGTAGACGCAGCAACCATTTTGCATATAACAAATCACCACATGACCAGGTAATCTTTTTTAATAAGTGTCGGCTGAGGAGTAAATATTGAGCAAAATGTTCCTTTTTTCAGAATAATGCCACTGGATCGTTCATGTACACCTGAGAGTGCAAATAGGGCCATGATTGAATGCAGGCTTTCCCTCCGCACTCACTCTCACTTTGTCTCTGCCCCTCCACCCACGTACTCTCGCTGACCACCTCGTGTGCATGCCCGCTCTCCTCCTCCTCCTCTCCCGCCCCCCCCAAGCTCACTTTCTCAGATGCCATTGGGCACTGCTCCTGCTGCCTCGTGTTCCGTTTCCAGCTGCCCGGGCCCTGATCCAGCGGCCACAGCGGCCGGGCTCCGAACTCACCGGCTCTGGAGTTTGCTGATCCTCCAGTCACTAATTGTTTCTTTCCCACATTTGCTGCTGTTAGGCTCACGGGAGAGAAACAGCTTGCGATTGGAAGAACATCACGGGAGAGAAACAGCTTGCGATTGGAAGAACATCACGGGAGAGAAACAGCTTGCGATTGGAAGAACATCACGGGAGAGAAACAGCTTGCGATTGGAAGAACATCACGGGAGAGAAACAGCTTGCGATTGGAAGAACATCACGGGAGAGAAACAGCTTGCGATTGGAAGAACATCACGGGAGAGAAACAGCTTGCGATTGGAAGAACATCACGGGAGAGAAACAGCTTGCGATTGGAAGAACATCACGGGAGAGAAACAGCTTGCGATTGGAAGAACATCACGGGAGAGAAACAGCTTGTGATTGGGAGAACATCACGGGAGAGAAACAGCTTGCGATTGGAAGCACAGCTCCATACCGAATCTTCCATCCAAACTTAACTGTTTGATTGACATTTTGAAAATTAGCCCCAGGGGCCGCTTAGGGAGGCTTCACGGCGGCCGGTGGGCCGTACATTGGACAAGCCTGGTTTAACATCTGTTCTGAAAGCCTGCACCTCTGACAGAGCAGCACTCCTTCAGTGCTGCATTGAAGTGCTGGCTTAGGTTTCTGTGCTCACCTCTCTGGAGTGAACGATGAACCCGGAACCACCTGAGTCTGAAGCAAAAATGCTACCACTGCGCCCGTTCAGCTGAAAGTCTTTCACAATCGGTATGTCAAGCTGAACAGGGTTATTGGGGTACAGCAGCATCGTAGTAAGGTTATTGTACGTGTACATTAGATGTTGGCGCAGAAGTCAATCTAAGAAGACTCCAAAAATCATTCCAAAAATGGTGGTTGACTTATATACTGAGTATAGCAGATGAACTGCCAGAGTGGGTGGTCGCCATTTTGAAATATGAGAACAAAACACAAAACAAGTAATTCATATTAAATTAATGTGGCATTATTTATTGAATAAACTAATTATACAAATCTACTTCCAACCACAATGAAAGTGTTTTAAAACCTGCCAAATTCATTGTCTTCAGCATCCAATGCAAAGAGTTAATCGAACTCATGGGTCACTTGGCTGTGGCATCGTCATAAGGATCCCACTCTCGATCAGCTGTGGTGCCTTCACAGAATTACAGAATTGTTACTGTGCAGAGGAGGCCATTTGGCCCATCGTGTCCACACTAGCTCTCCGAATGAGCATTATGACCCAGTGTCATTCTCCTGTCTTTTCCCTGTAATTCTGCATATTGTTTCTATTTAAATGATCATCTAATGCCCTCTTCAATGCTTCGACTGAACCTTCCTCCAACATACTTCCAGGCAGTACATTCCAGACCCCAACCACTCGCTATGTGAAAAAGTTTTTTTGTTACATCGCATTTGCTTCTTTTGCAAATCACTTTTTAAATCTTTGTCCTCCCATTCTCAGTCCTTTTACGAGCAGGAATATTTTCTCCCGATCTACTCTGTCTAGTCCCCTCATGATTTTGAACACCTCTATAAAATCTCCACTTAGCCTTCTCCTCTCCAAAAAGAACTGTCCCAACTTCTCCAATCTATCTTTGTAACTGAAGTTTCTCATCCCGGGAACTGTATTGTAAACCTCTTCTGCGCTCTCTCCAATGTGTTCATATCCTTCCTAAAGTATGGCACCCAAAACTGTACACAGTACTCCAGCTGAGGTCTAATTAGTGTCCTATAGAAGTTAAGCATAACCTCCTTGCTCTTGTACTCTATGGCCCCTATTAATTAAGCCATGGATACTGTATGTTTTGTTAACTGCTGTCACCAGCTGCCCTGCCACCTTTAATGACTAATGCACATATACACCCAGGTCCCTCTGCACTTCACACCCTTTAGAGTTGTACCCCTTATTTTATATTGTGTCTCCATGTTCTTCCTACCAAAATGAATCACCTCACACTTCTCTGCATTGAACCTCATCTGGTACCTATCTGCCCATTCCACCAACTTGTCTATGTCCTTTTGAAGTTCTACACAGTTTACAGTGTGTCCAAGTTTTGTATCATCTGCAAACTTTGAAGTTGTCCCCGGCACACCAAGATCTAGATCATTAATATATATCAGAAAAAGTAAGGGTCCCAATACCGACCCCTGGGGAACTCCACTACAAACCTTCCTCCAGCCTGAAAAATATACATTTACCATTACTCGCTGTTTCCTATTATTCAGCCAATTTTGTATCCACGTTGCTACTGTCCCTTTTAATTCATGAGCTACAACTTTGCTCTCAAGTCTGTTGTGTGGCACTGTATCAAGTGCCTTTTGGAAGTCTATGTACACCAGATCAACAGCATTACCCTCATCAGCCCTCTCTGCCACCTCTCCTTCAAAACATTCCAAGTTAGTTAAACACAATTTTCCCTTAAGAAATCCATGCTGGCTCTTCCTAATCAACCCACATTTTTTCATATATGATTCCTAATTCTATCCCGAATAATTGTTTCTCGAAGCTTCCCCACTACCAACGTTAAACTGGCTGGTCTGTAATTGCTGGGCTTATCCATACAATCTATTTTGGACAAGGGTGTAATGTTTGCAATTTTTCAGTCCTCTGGCACTTCCCCTGAATCTAGGGAAGACTGAAAGGTTATGGCCAGTGCCCCTGCAATTTCCAATCTCGCTTCCTTCAATATCCTTGGATGCTTCTCATCTGGTCCTGGTGCCTTGTCAACTTTAAGCACCGACAGTTTATCCTCCCCACCAACCCCCTTATCAATTTTGAACCCTTCTAGTGACAGGATTGCATCCTCTGTCACCATGGCCTGCCTCCATGCCCCCTGCCTCTATGTCCCTAATCGGTCCTACTCCTTTTATCTCCTTTTATCACCCTTTTACTATTTATGTGCCTACAAAGCCTTTGGGATTCCCCTTTATGTTGGCTGGTAGTCTTTTCTCACAATCCCTCTTCGCTTCTCTTATTTGCTTCTTCACCTCTCCTCAACCGTCTATACTCAGCTTGGTTCTCAATTGTATTTCCTACTTTACATCTGTCATAAGCACACTTTTTTTTCTTTATCTTAATTTCTATCTCCTTTTTCATCCAGAGAACTCTGGATTTGTTTGCCCACCTTTCCCTTTTGAGGGAGTATACCTTTACCGTGCCCGAACAATTGTTATGACCGATGCAGTTGGTAAAGCGGAGCTATTTAAAAATCTCAGAGGGAGACTTTAAACAACTGTCAATCAATAATTTTAAGTGCTATGTTTGAGATGCAACTCTAAACTCAGGAATCAGACCACTAGTTCAAGGTTTTACATTAAACTAAATGAAGCATTTTATTAATTTACACAGGTTAAAATATATGTACACATGGCTACAAATTACTACTATCATAACTTTTAAATTCCCAAACTAATCTCCATTAAGGCAACAGCAATTTATAGACTTAACCAAACACCAGGCAAAGCATTTTCACCTTACGAATTCAAAATGAGGTTCCTTTCACTGTGGAGCCAGTTGGAGGCTTGCAGCTGTCTTTTGATCTTCCATTGCCTCTTTGAAGGTAGCCCATTGTTCAGCTACAGCTTTTCCCACCAACCTTTGGTTCCAATCTACCTGGCCAGCTCCGTTCTTGTCCCATTGAAGTCTGCTGTCTCCCAGTTAATTATTCTTACTCTGGATTGCCCATTGTCCTTTTCTGCCGTCATCCTAAACCTTATGATACAATTATCGCTGTCTCCTAAATGTTCTCCCATTGACACTTGATCTCCTTGGCCCACTTCATTTCCAAGAATCAGGCCTAGCAGTGCCTCCTTTCTTGTTGTACTGGACACATATTGCTGTAGCAAATTCTCCTGAACATTCGCTAGGAACTCTTGCCTCTCTCTGCCCTTTACACTACCATTACCCCAGTCTATATTTGGATAATTAAAATCCCCTATTATAACTATTCCATAATATTTGATATAATTTCCCTGCAGATTTGTTCCTCTATATCCTTTCCACTAGTTGGTGGCCTATAGGCTACACGAGCACGTAATTGCGCCCTTTTTGTCCCTTGGCTCTAGCCAAATTGAGCCTGTCCTTGAACCCTCTGGGACATCCTCTTTCTCCAGCACTGCAATGCTCTCCTTAACCAATACAGCCTCCTGCCCTATTTTTCCTGAACACCTTGTACCCAGAATATTTAACACTCAGTCCTGCCCTTCCTTGAGCCAGGTCTCTGTTATTGCCACAACATAATTCCGCATGGCAATCTGCTCCTGTAACTCACCAATCTTATTTACTATACTCTGTGCTTTCACATACATACAACACATGATTCTTTGAAATGAAGTGGGCCAAGGAGATCAAATGTCAATGGGAGAACATTTAGGAGACAGTGATAATTGCATCATAAGGTTTAGGATGACGGCAGAACCTGATTTAGACTTCATTACTTCCTCCATTATTCCAACTCTGCCTATTAACTCCCTATTCTCTATCCTAGTGCTAATTGTCTTTCCCAGTATTTTGTGCACCTTGGTATTACTCTAATATTTTCTCCTGGTTCCTACACCCCTGCTGAGTTAATTTAAAGCACCACCCCCAACAGCTCTAGCAAAATGCCCCGCAAGGAACTCAGTCCCAGCTCTATTCAAGTGCAACCAGGCCGACTTGTACAGGTGCCATCTCCCCCAGAGCCAGTCCCAGCGTCCCAGGAATCTAAATCCCTCCCTCTTGCACTATCTTTCCAGCCACGCATTCACCTGCCTTATCCTCCTATTTCTGTACTCACTTGCACATGACACCAGAGATTACTACGTTTGAGGTCCTGCTTGTTTTTCTTGGGATCCACTACCAACCTGGTTTTCCCAGTCTACCTGCATATTGAAATCCCCCATGATCACTATAACCTTGCCTTTCTTACACGCCTTTTCTATCTCCTGGTGTATCTTGTGCCCCACATCCTGACTATTGTTCGGAGGCCTGCACATAACTCCCATTATGTTTTTTTTTTACCTTTGCGGTTCCTCAACTCTACCCACACAGATTCTACATCATCTGACCCTACGTCATTTCTTGCTATCGATTTAATTTTATTTCTTACTAACAAAGCAACCCCACCCCCTCTGCCAACCTGCCTATCTTTTCGATAGGATGTATATCCTTGGATATTTAGTTCCCAGTCCTGATCCCCTTGCAGCCATGTCTCCGTGATGCCCACCACATCATACCTGCCAATTTCAATTGCACCACAAGCTCATTTGCCTTATTTCGTATACTGCGTGCATTCAGATACAACACCTTCAGTCTTGTATCCCCCGTCCCCTTTCTCATTGTCGTCCCTTTATCTGATGTGCTTGAAGTTAGATTCCTAGCCCTTTCCAAACACTCTGTCCTATTTTGTGTTCTGGGGACTTTAATAGCCTCTCCTGGGCTCTCCTTTTTAGTTTTTTCATAATTTTCCATGAAGTTGAATCCACCCCCCTACACGCTAACCTGCTGTTTTGTTTCCCATTAGTCATACTTCTTGGAGTTTTACCTTTCCCTCCACCCCCCAAACTTTCTAGTTTAAAGTCCTGTTGACCACCCTATTTACCCTTTTCGCTAGAACAATCACCCAATCAAGTTGACCCTGCAAAAAAAACAAACAGGATAAGTTCAATCCAACTAATTACTGCCCCATCAGTCCATTCTCAGTCATCAGCAAAAGTGGTGAAAGGTACCATTAACAGTGCTATCAAGCAGCATTTACTCATCAGTAACTGATAATCAGCTTGCGTTTTGCCAGGACCACTTGGTTCCAGATCTCTTTACAGTCTTTGTCCAAACATCGACAAAAATTCCGAAGTGAGGTGAGATTCACTGCCTTTGACATCAGTGCAGCGTTTAACCAAATGTGGCATCAAGGAGCTCAAGAAAAATTGAAGTGGATGGGAATTGGAGAGAGAACTCTCCACTGGCTAGCTTACTACATTACACAAGGGAGATGATTGTGGTTGTTGGAGGCCAATCATCTCAGCCCCAAGGCATTGCTGCAGGAGTCCTTCAAGAACGTGTCCAACGCCTAACCTACTGAGACTGCACACTGTTCAATTCAATTTGCTACAACTCCGATACCGAAGCAGTTTGTGCACGCATGCAGCAAGACCTAGGTAACATTCAGGCTTGGGCTGATATGTGGCAAGTAATATTTGTGCCACACAAGTGCCAGGCGATGGCTGTCTCTAACAAGAGAGAATCTAACCATTTCTCCTTGATAATCAACTGCATTTCTATCATTGAATCCCCAGCCATCAACATCCTGGGAAGGAAGGGAGGTGGGGTGAGGAGGGTCACCATTGACGTGAAACTTAACTAAACCAAACACCTAAGTTAAAAGCAAAATACTGCAGATGCTGGAAATCTGAAAGAAAAACAGAAAATGCTGAGTTGAAAATGAAGAGAGTTAAGGTTTCGAGTCTTACCTTTATGCCATGATCAGCACCTTTATTAGCCATAGCCACCATTAACATTCCCTTTGTCCTTTAATTCATGACATCTTTGTCAATCTCTCCTTTGTCCCCACCTATCTCTGGCCTTCTATCCAGCTTCACCGGTTCCACCCCACCTTAAACAGTATAAATTTCATCACATTTCCACTTCTCTTCAGCTCTGAAGAAGGGTCAAACGGACTCGAAACGTTAACTCTGTTTCTCGCTCCACAGATGCTGCCGGACCTGCTGAGCTTTTCCAGCATTTTCTGTTTTTGTTTCAGATTTCCAGCATCTGGAGTATTTTGCTTTTATCCGGGAACACACTGTCGCCACAAGGACTGTGGCAGTTCAAGAAGGTGGCTCACTACTGATTTTTCAAGGCAATAAATTCTAACCTTGCCAGCAATGCCCACATTCTGTAAATGAATGAAGAAAAGACTGGGCAATACTTTGCATGAGAACGATTTACTTTTTTCGTCACTTCAGAAAAGAAAGTGTGACCAGAAGCGACTCTCGTCAGGCTGGGTAACAACAGTTGAACTAAGAGTATAGTTATTGTGAACTGGGACTTGCTTGAATAGAAGAATAAGATTGAAGGAAGAGCATTGGAGTGGGTAAATCACTCCTGGTTCTCATTATTTATATTCTGACATGCATACATATATGTTTTTGCTGCCATCCAGGTACCTGTGCAACTAGGTTTTGACTTAAGAAAAGAAAATCTGTATAAGAAGCTCCAGCTGCCTTTTACAAGGCACCTCCTGCCATTCTTGTGGCGATGGCAATAAATCAGCCTTATGTTTTTATTTATATTCTTTAGTTCAATAAGTGGTAAAATGAGAGGTGAGTTGTTTTTCAACAACATCAAGATATAAATTATAATGTTCCCTATATCTTGTATTTGTAAGTGAGTAGCAGTGAATGATGTATGAACTTTGGCCATTAAAACCAGCCTTGGAATAGTATTGCCTGCATAAATTGCACATTCAGTGAATTGCTTTTCTTCTTCCCTTTTTCCCTTTTCTCTATTTCAGCAGGTTAGGAGTTTGTAGGATGTTTATTGCAGAGCCCTCTGTGTGTTCAGTTAAGAAGAAATCTGATTCTGTAGAATGTCTCTGGGAATAATAGTGTTAAATAATGTCGCTGTGAATTTGCCACATTTTAAAAGTACACTTGAATGCCTAAGGAGCAGCGGTCCATCAGTTGACTGCAGAATGAAGAATCTCTGCAGTGTTGGCAAGGGTATATGCATAGTGTCCAACTGTCTCTCTCCACCCCACACAAAATATTATGGTGGCATGGTTGGTTAAGTTTACAAAAAAAGCTAAGCACTCCCGCATATTGCAATGCAGTTTATTGAAGCATAGATTATTGCTTGCACCAAGGCACTTACTTGTCCAAAGATTGTAATGGGTCAAACACAGAAGAAGACCGAGAACTGATGCTAGCATCTGAACTGCTGAGAATTTGTCTCAGTGCATCTATCGCATGTTGGTTTGTGGGCAATAAAATGTTTCCTTTTAACTGATGGTTAATTTTCGAACACTGCTCTACAACTGAATGGGTTAATGATTCTCCATTCTGCTGCTTTCTTATTTATGATGCCTTTTTCATAATTGAAATGATAAGCTCTCATTAAATGTTGAATCATTCATTATTTTTATGACTACAATAAGAAGCTGTATTAAGTGCAGTGCCTTGAATGTAGAAAGATATCTCAAGGCACTTCATAGAGGAGCAATTTGTAATAATGTAGAAATCTAACTGACAATGGAAAGTTAACCATTTGTGAAGGTCTAAAAGTTTGTATTCCATCAATTTTATAATTAAAGTGGAGATTTTGAAAATAGTTAGTTTTCAACCTGATCCGAACAAAGGCAACAAGAAAAGTGTGTAGTTCACCTTTGCCGAGAATACCAATTTGAATATATTAACGCTGACATCTCTGCTGAATAAATATGATTATATATTCATTCTCCCATCCCACAAGAATGCAGATTAATCTGCTTTCTTTGAAACCTAAATCGGAGTAAGGTTTATCAAACAGAGCACCAAAAATCTTCCAGATATTTGAGAAGTTGTGTAACTTTTAACATCCATTGGATTTTTTCAATGCGTATCTTACCATGTATAAGTGAATAGAATACATTTAACAATGCCATTCTTATTTTCTTTTTTTTGCACCTCTATTATGGTTGTATATTAATGATAGTGACAAAGTCTTAAGTGTTAGCTGCATTCATACTCTGATTTAATCGAATATTGACTAAACAAAATCCAGTGGTATCACAAGGAAGCCATTTTCAGTCAAACTAATTGTTGTCACTTGTAACTTTAGTTCTGATTATCAGAGCAAAATGCATGACCCTTTCCTATGGCACCTTCCCATGCAACCGCAGCAGGTGTAACACCTGCCCCTTTATCTCCTCCCGCCTCACCATCCAAGGCCCCAAACACACCTTGCAGGTGAGGCAGCGATTCACTTGCACTTCTTTCAGTTTAGTCTACTACATTCGCTGTTCACAGTACGGTCTCCTCTACACTGGGACGACGAAACGCAGATTGGGTGACTGCTTTGCTGAACACCTTCACTCAGTCTGCAAGCATGACCGCGACCTTCCTGTCGCTTGCCACTTCAATTCACCATCTTGCTGTCATGCCCACCTTTCTGTCCTTGGCCTGCTGCAATGTTCTAGTGAAGCCCAATGCAAACTGGAGGAACAGCACCTCATTAGGCACTTCACAGCCTTCTGGACTTAACGTTGTGTTCAACAATTTCAGACTGTGAACTCTCTCCTCCATTTTGGTCTTTTTTTTCCCATCACCCTCCGCCCATAGGGCCAGTGTGTAACTTGTTCTTATGTTTTGCTTTCAAAGAAAGTTCTGCTATCAACACATTCTGCTATTTGACCTTCATGCCACTATTAACACTTGTCTTAGTCTTTAACACTATCATTACCACTCCCTTTGTCTTATGTCCATGACATCTTTGTCAAATCTCTCCTGAGCTCCCACCTACTCCTGACCTTTTTTGCTCCACCTGCTCCAACCCCTCTCTTCAACAGTATAAAACCCATACGTTTCTACCTCTGTTCAGCCCTGAAGAAGAGTCACATGGACTCGAAAAGTTAACTGTTTCCCTCTCCACAGATGCTGCCAGACCTGCTGAGTTTTTCCAGCATTTTCTGTTTTTATTTCAAACACCTAAGTCATTGTCGCCAAGTCAAAATCCAAGAACACTGTTGCCACGAGGACAAGAAGGTGGCTCGCTACTAATTTCGCAAGGCTTCAGAGGAAAGTGCACGTTCAGTTTTGAAAATCGGTCTTTCTCTTGTTAGAAACAATTAATTTATATTTAGTGTCTTTAGAGTAGTAAACCGCCCCGAGACGCTTCACGTGAGTATTACAGAACAAATATGACACTGAGCTAAATGAAGAGATATTAGGTCAGATGACCAAAGTCTTGGTCAGAGAGCTAGGTTTTAAGGAGTGTCTTAAAGAAGGAAAGTGAGGTAGAGTGGCAGAGAGGTGTAAGGAGGGAATTTCGAAGCTTAGGACTGAGGTGCGGCTATTAATGGTGCAGCGATTTAACTTGGGAATTTGCAAGAGGCCAGAATTAGAGGACTGCAGATCAAAGAAAGACTTGTAGCAGTTTTCACAACTACCGAACATCTCAAAGCACTTTACAGCAAGTGTTTTTGATGTCACAGAAGTAATGCAGAAAACGCAGCAACCAATTTATGTGCAGCGTACTTGAGAGATTAAATATTGTCCAGGACACCACAGATAACTGAAATGAATACAGAAAATTGTGGAAAGCTGTTTTAGTTTTTGATTTCCAGCATCTGCAGTATTTTGCTTTTGCATCAGGAATATCTCCCCTGCTCTCCTTCAAAATAGTGTAATTGGATCGTTTGCATCCTCCAAACAGGCAGATTTGGCTTAATGCTTCATCCAGTAGGCAGCACCTCTGAGTGCAGCATTTCATGGGCACTGCACTTGAGTGTCAGCCTTGATTTTTGCGCTCAGGCACTGGAGTTGGACTTGAACCTAGAACCTTGCGACTTAGAGGTGGGAGTGGTACTAACTGAGCTCAGACTAATACTTATCTCGGAGAGCTGTGAGGTCGGAGGAGATTACAAGGATAGGGAGAGGTGAGGCCATGCAGGACTTTGGAAAGAAGGATGAGAATTTTAAAATTGCGATATTGCTTGACAGGAAGCCGGTGTAGGTCAGCGAGCACAGGGGCGATAGGGGAATGGGACCTGGTGTGAGTTAAGGCCCAGGCAGCAGTTAAGACTCAGGCAGCAGAGTTTTGAATGACTTCAAGCTTACAAAGGGTTGAATGTGGGAGACCGGCCATGAAAGTTGAGTCTAGAGTAATGAATGCATGGATAAGGGTTTCAGCAGCAGACGAGTTGAGACTGGTGAAGTTGGGCATTGTTATGAAGGTGGAAATAGGGGTTCTCGGTGATTGCGTCAACATGAGGTTAGAAGTTCATCGAATGTGACATCGAGGTTGCGATCAGACTGACTTAATCTCAGACTGTGGCCAGGGAGAGGATAGAGTCGGTAGTTAGAGGACAAGAAACAAAAAGGGAAACACGGCACATTCAACAGGTCAACCAACACCTGTCCAGAAAGCACGAATCACTTGACATTTCAGATTTAAACCCTTCCTCAAGACTGCAAGATATGATGGGCGACAGCATTTTAAAAGAAACCAAAACCCACACTGACCATACACAACAAAGGTGTAAGATGAATTGTAAAAGCCTATGGTGACAGAAACTGCTGCAGCAACTATATCTTTGCTTATTCTCAGCTTCTCGATCTAGCTTCGGTCGTCTTCAATGTTCTTGTCTCCTTCAGCTTGCTTGTACTGCACCAGTGGACTCACCAACTGCTACTGCTCAGGTTGGACTTTTTATATCTTTTAAACAGGGTCAGTTTGCCCAGAAGTTTTGGTTTCCAAACCTTAGTTTGTTTTTGTTTCCTGTTATGAAGATGTATTATAGAAAATATTAATTTTATAATGTCATCAGCTGGACATACATATGTATTGAACCTTTTTTTTTGAAAAGAATACTCTTCCTGAGCAAAGGCGACTGACTTACAGCAGCTACTGTGTTGCATTTGTGAGGGTCACGAGCTGCTTTTAAAGTGATACAAGTTCTATGGAGCTTTCAGAGAGAGGTCATGTGATCCCGTTCTTGGGTGTAAAAACGACACTGGATTTTTGGATAGTTGGAGAGCGACTTCCCCAGGGGCAACAGCCTTACCCTAGCTCTCATTCTTCCGCAACCCCTCTCATCAAAGCTGCACTGTTTGTGGTTTGAAAGCCCATTGCTGTAAACCGAGAGTTCTTATAAAAGAATTTTGAATCAACACTGCTGTCTCCAGTGAGAAACCTCCAAGAACCAGCAGCTACTGTGAACTGGGTCTCTGCAGCTGTGAACAAGCACCCGGTTATTCTGTGAATAATTTTTTTTCTGACTTGTTACTTGGCCACGTTTTTATTAGCTGATACACTGCAATTTTACTTTTTTGTGCATGCTTGGGCGGGATTCTGTATGTATTTTTTTTGCATTAGTAGGTAGTTGAACATATTTGTTCATTTTAAGCTTTTTAAAAATTTCTGCATCAATTTTACATTTATTTACATTTACATATATATACATATTTACATATATATGTATTTACACACACATATATGTATTTACACACACACATAAATATATATATATACGCAATATCAGCTCCCTTTTTAAATTCAAACTGCTACAACCAACTCAGGAGTGGGACAAAGAGAGGAGTCCATTCACCCTGTTAACCTGGTCATAGCATTCCTTAGAAACTGGGAGGGTCAGATTCCTTTCTATGTTTACCTGTTCTGTTTCCCTTTCTGTTCCCTTTTCAATACAGTTTCTGCTTTAGCAATGGTCTGCCTCAAAGTCCTACAAATTAAATTTAAAAACACAGATTCCCTCACAGCATGCAGAAGCAAATTGACTAGAATGCTGGCACTTTTGATGTTGACAACCTTGGGAGGAGGCACTTTTGGCTGAAAACAATTGCAAGTACTTCAAATTGTCTCTTGTACTTGTGATACGTTGTACTATTTTTAAGGATTGGAATGTTCACAGACCCTCCCTAGTTGCCTCATTGCCCATTACCATTCTGAGCTTGGTAGCATTTGCACTGTTTTTCTATCTATCCAATGAGTCAAGGTTGATAATGGTTTATGGAATTTAGGAACGTAAATCAGTAATGGATGCCCGGGAGTGATTTCAAGGTTGTAATTAAATCGAATGGATCAGATCACATAAAGCACATAGCTGGTGTTGTAATCAACAGTACCCGAAGGATTATCTTAGAGCCTTGAAATGACTGATTAATTCTTAAATAGTATTATATAGGCTGGCTATTCTGTTGTGTTGGCATTAGCTGTTAGTGCTGCACTACCTCAGCCTTTTGAATACTCTTGTGTGATGGCATTCATTACCTGTAATTGTAAAATGGAAGATTGCGATCAATTCTTATTTCCAACTTGCTTTTCTTTTTTATTATTCCAACATCAGATTTTAAAAGTTTATATTTGCTCATGTTGCACTATTTCTGTCTAGCTTTGAAACTGCAGTTGTTTCATTGCCTTCATTAAATTGAGAGAAATAAACACAAATTCCTGAATATAGTTACTCCTAGTATCATTGGTTATTTGCAGTTGGGTTGAATTTCATTGCATGGTTTGTGAACTTGTGGTGCTGGCACTTTTGACTGGCTTCTGGCTCTGTGGTTAGTTGGAATGCAACTGATGGGTGTACTCTTTGTGTGACCTCTCATTTGATGTTACTGAAGTTAGTCTCTGTTCAGACAACTTAAATACCTTCCAAATTTTTAGAGTAAACAAACCCATTTATTCTGTCTTCCCCTCAGCTCTTTAGCTGAACTCTGCACAGATCCTAACTAGTCGTTCCCATTTGGAGGTAACAAAATGTTTTCAGCAACCACTTGTGTCAGAGTTGGCAGGTTTCTTGACCATGGAAGAATGTGAATGTGACCCTGTCTTCACCTGAGCACTCATGAGAACTTGCAACAGGAGTTATTGGATAGCACATGCTGATTTTCCTCTTTGATCCAATAGCACTTAGGCCATTTGCGACGCCCTTACTGCTGTCTCAGCCAAGATCGGTGAGGCATTTTATCTGGGACTTCCTTGGTTTATGTGGGTCACTTACTCACCCAAATAAACTTGCTGAGCTAAATTTATTTTGAAATGTAAATTGTTTTATTCCAGCTATTGAACCTTTTTGTAATGTGTTGAAAAGGCAAAGTTAATTTTCTAACTGTCTGGCTTAAGCTGGTTTCATTCACAAAATGTACTTGCCAAAATGGACAGGGTTACTTTGACAAGCACAAGCCTTAGGTGCCCACTGCAGCTCAAGCTTTGTTCCAGATGATCCATATTGATAGCAACCGAGGATAAGCACCGCTCCAACTTGAAGTTTAAATTCAAGGACTGGAAGGCTACATACTATAAACCTGAAAGCTAACATTTTTGTATACAATTTGATTTAAATATATCTCGCAACAGCTAACAGACAGAACATTGCTCCCCAACTGAGACTACATGTGTTGAACTGATACGAGGTGATGTTGAAGCAGCAGTCTGTTTTCAAAGTCTTCTCTGAAAGGAATTAGACTGTGTGCTTTTCCAGATAATTGAGTTCAGCAATGAGATCCTGTCAGTACCACAAACTTCTTCACAATCCCTTATTGCGAAACCTTTCACAGTTGACATTTAAAAGGATTTGTACCCATTAAATATTTGTACAGACTCTATCTAAATCACTTTTACAAGCATGACCACACACCTAATGCAGAAAATGTGCTGCCGAATAGAGTGGTTACATTTAAACTTTACATGTGTGAAGTATATATGGTATCCAATGTTATCTATAACAGAGGTAATTAACTTGATATTGGAAGCAAGATGGGTGCATTTCTGGTTTAAAAAAAAATAATTGTTTCCTGCTCTGCATGCAGAAGACCATAAAAAGCTCCATCACCACCCTCATTTTCAGTCACACAAAAGGAGAGCTTTAATCGTGAGGCCTCTGGGATGCAAATCTTCTGATTCCACATTGGGGCCAGTGGACAAGAATTCCCTCAGTTACTCCTGTTCTGCCACCGCTACTTGGTGACAGTGCAGTGGGAACTCTGTTTATGTCGTACTTCTGGTGAAGTTATAGCAGTGGGGCTAAAGCAGAGTTCCCACCCATTGTCTCAATACCTTCAGATTGGTGTTCAGAGTTCAGACCACCACCCTTTTTCTCCTCCCGCCTTTCACAGTCATCCTTTTGCTAAGTGAATGGGATCCTCTGGAATCCATATTGGAATCATAGTGAACCCTCCTTACACTGGATTTACGTGATTAAGACAGTCAGAGATCATTATTTTATTGAGCATCTTGAAAACTATATTAGGAAGGAAATGTTACAATATGAGTGTAGATAGCTTGAACAATGACAAACTGGAATTGCTGGCTCATTCAGGCCACAACAGGAAGTCAAAATTCAACAAGATTTTCAGCTGTGTTAATTTTGCTATTCCATTGGTCAGTTGCGCAATATTTAGCACCAGTCTTCACCTCTGTAACATAAAATAGATTATTTTGCAAGTGTCCCTCAAACAGTGGCAGGACATTGTGGTTCATTCAGATTTATTTTCCAGCGATGCGGTGCAAAATTGGTTATATAGTTTAGTCATTGCAGTTTTAATGCCAGTTATACTTACCTGGTCTCTCACAAATTTGGATTATTTGTAAGCAGGTCTAAGATAAGACTAGTTGCACTGTGATTAGTGGGGAGGATGGTCACAACTTGGAGGTATGGTTGGTGGAAGCTGCATGTTCTCTTCCCTGTAGTGCCCCTGGCAAATATAAAATGAGTCAAATTGTAAACCAACTACTGTTGGGCTAGGTACTTCTAAGCTGGATTGCTAAGTGTGCATTTACTTGCTTAAAACAGAAGGAAAAGAACACTCAGCCCCTTGAGCTCATCTTTCTAGCATTTCAACCAAACATCCAACTGCATTTTGAATTCCCGCATAATGTCCTTTGAGCGATTTCATGTCTTGTTGGAGGCTGGGAGATACATGGGACCAACTTCATATCACTTACAAGTGAAATGAAGCAGAACCAATTGCTGCAAAAATCAATCCTTCAACAAATGCCTCTTAAATTATATGTATGAGAGTATTTAACTTTGAAATATGGGCATGACATCAGTCCTTCATTTCCATACAGCCACAAAGATGCCAAGCACAACCCACATTAAAAAGACCTTGGCCACATCTTGCTTTGCAGTGGTTCAGGAACCAAAGGTAAATAGGGAAGCAGAGTACTCAGGCATTTGAGTACAGTTTTTTCTTAGAACCTACACTTAAATGTTCCAGTACTTTTTGCTGCCCAGACAAGGTGTGATTGAAATGTGCAGTTAATGAAAGCAATTTGAAGATCCTGGCTAGCAGGATTGAGGTTGTTCTTGAATTTGTTGGTGTTATCAATAATCTTTTTTGAACTTTTTTGTACTTTTAAAAGTTGAGGTTGTTGATGAATTTGTTGCTTTTTTTCAAAGTTAAGAACAACCTCAATATTGAAAATCAGCAACAAATTCAACAAGAATCTCAGCATGGAAAAACACCAAAAAATTTACGAAAACCTCAACATTGAAAAACACCAACAAATTCAACAACAACCACAACTTATAAAAATACAAACAAGTTCAACAAAATAAACATTGATGACACTATCCTTTTCAACAACAACCTCAACATTAAACATCACCGACAAATTCAGCAACCACAACACTAAAAATCACCAACAAATTCAACTACAACCTCAAGATTGAAAAACACCAACAAACTGAACAACAACCTCAACTTATAAAAGAAGAGAAAAAGTTCAAAAAAAAATTTGATGACACCAACAAATTCAACAACAACCTCAACATTGTAAAACGTGAACAATTTCAACAACAACCTCAATACCTCCCCGTGATCTCTCTCTCTGTCCCTTTAACCTCCCCGTGATCTCACTCTCTGTCCCTTTAACCTCCCCGTGATCTTATTCCCTGTCCCTTTAACCTCCCCATGATCACAGTCTCTGTCCTTTTAAACTCGCCGTGATCTCTCTCTCTGTCCCTTTAACCACCCCGTGATCTCATTCTCTGTCCTTTTAACCTCCCCGTCATCTAACTCTCTGGCCCTTTAACCGCCCCGTGATCACACTCTCTGTCTCTTTAACCTCCCCGTGATCTCACACTCTCTCCCTTTAACCCACCCGTGATCTCACTCTCTGTCCCTTTAACCCACCCGTGATCTCTCTCTCTGTCCTTTTAACCTCCCCGTGATCTCACTCTCTGTCCTTTTAACCTCCCCGTGATCTCACTATCTGTCCCTTTAACTTCCCGGTGATCTCACGCTCTGTCCCCTTAACCTCCTCGAGATCACACTCTCTGTCCCTTTAACCTCCCCGTGATCTCACTCTCTGTCCCTTTCAATGTCCCTGACCTTACTCTCTGTCCTTTTAACTATGCCCGATCTGAATTTCTGTCCCTTTAACAGTCCCTGATCTCAATCTCTGTCCCTTTCACTGTCTCTGTTCTAACACTCTGTCCCTTTAACCTCCCCGTGATGTCAGCCTCTGTCCCTTTATCCTCCCCATGATCTCACTCTCAGTCCCCTTAACCTTGCTGTGATCTCACTCACTGTCCCATTAACCTCCCCGTGATCTCACTCTCTGTCCCTATAACCTCCCCTGATCTCACGCTCAGTCCCTTTAACCTCCCGGTGATCTCACTCTCTGCCCCCTTAACCTCCCCGTGATCTCATTCTCTGTCCCCTTAACCTACCTGTGATCTCACTCTCTGTCCATTGAACCTCCCCGTGATCTCACACTCTGTCCCTTTAACACTCCAATAGTGCAGCACACCCTCAATTACTGACACTCCAAAAGTGCAGCACACCCTCAATTACTGACTCTCCAATAGTGCAGCACACCCTCAATTACTGACACTCCAATAGTACAGCACACCCTCAATTACTGACACTCCAAAAGTGCAGCACACCCTCAATTACTGACACTCCAAAAGTGCAGCACACCCTCAATTACTGACTCTCCAATAGTGCAGCACACCCTCAATTACTGACACTCCAATAGTACAGCACACCCTCAATTACTGACACTCCAATAGTGCAGCACACCCTCAATTACTGACACTCCAATAGTTTAGCACACCCTCAATTACTGACACTCCAATAGTGCAGCACACCCTCAATTACTGACTCTCCAATAGTGCAGCACACCCTCAATTACTGACACTCCAATAGTGCAGCACACCCTCAATTACTGACACTCCAATAGTGCAGCACACCCTCAATTACTGACTCTCCAATAGTGCAGCACACCCTCAATTAAAGACTCTCCAATAGTGCAGCACACCCTCAATTACTGACACTCCAATAGTGCAGCACACCCTCAATTACTGACACTCCAAAAGTGCAGCACACCCTCAATTACTGACACTCCAATAGTGCTGCACACCCTCAATTACTGACACTCCAATAGTGCTGCACACCCTCAATTACTGACCCTCCAATAGTGCAACACACCCTCAATTACTGACACTCCAATAGTGCAGCACACCCTCAATTACTGACACTCCAATAGTGCAGCTCATCCTCAATTACTGACACTCCAATAGTGAAGCACACCCTCAATTACTGACCCTCCAATAGTGCAGCACACCCTCAATTACTGACACTCCAATAGTGCAGCTCATCCTCAATTACTGACACTCCAAAAGTGCAGCACACCCTCAATTACTGAAACTCCAGTAGTGCAGCACACCCTCAGTTACTGACACTCCAATAGTGCTGCACACCCTCAATTACTGACACTCCAATAGTGCAGCACACCCTCAATTACGGACTCTCCAATAGTGCATCACACACTCAATTACTGACAAACCAATAGTGCATCACACACTCAATTACTGACAAACCAATAGTGCAGCACACACTCAATTACTGACACTCCAATAGTGCAGCACACCCTCAATTACTGACCCTCCAATAGTGCTGCACACCCTCAATTACTGACCCTCCAATAGTGCAGCACACCCTCAATTACTGACACTCCAATAGTGCAGCACCCCCTCAATTACTGATACTGCAATAGTGTAGCACAACCTCAATTACTGACACTCCAATAGTGCAGCACCCCCTCAATTACTGATACTGCAATAGTGCAGCACACCCTCAATTACTGACACTCCAACAGTGCAGCACACCCTCAATGACTGACACTCCAATAGTGCAGCACAACCTCAATTACTGACCCTCCAATAGTGCAGCACACCCTCTATTACTGACACTCCAATAATGCAGAACACCCTCAATTACTGTCACTCCAATAGTGCGGCACACCCTCAATTACTGACCCTCCAATAGTGCAGCACACCCTCCATTACTGACACTCCAATAGTGCAGCACACCCTCAATTACTGACACTCCTATAGTGCAGCACAACCTCAATTACTGACCCTCCAATAGTGCAGCACACCCTCAATTACTGACATTCAAATAGTGCAGCACACCCTCAATTACTAACGCTCCAATAGTGCAGCACACCCTCCATTACTGACACTCCAATAGTGCAGCACACCCTCAATTACTAACGCTCCAATAGTGCAGCACACCCTCCATTACTGACACTCCAATAGTGCAGCACACCCTCAATTACTGACACTCCAATAGTGCAGCACACCCTCAATTACTGACACTCCAATAGTGCAGCACACCCTCATTTACTGACACTCCAATAGTGCAGCACACTCTCAATTACTGACCCTCCAATAGTGCAGCACACCCTCAATTATTGACACTCCAATAGTGCAGCACACCCTCATTTACTGACACTCCAATAGTGCAGCACACTCTCAATTACTGACCCTCCAATAGCGCAGCACACCCTCAATTACTGACACTCGGATAGTGCTGCAAACCCTCAATTACTGACCCTCCAATAGTGCAGCACACCCTCAATTACTGACACTCCAATAGTGCAACACACCCTCAATTACTGACATTCCAATAGTGCGGAACACCCTCAATTACTGACACTCCAATAGTGCAGCAAACCCTCAATAACTGACCCTCCAACAGTGCACCACACCCTCAATTACTGACCCTCCAATAGAGCAGCACCCCCTCAATTACTGATACTGCAATAGTGCAGCACACCCTCAATTACTGACACTCTAATAGTGCAGCACACCCTCAATTACTGACACTCCAATAGTGCAGCACACCCTCAATTACTGACACTCCAATAGTGCAGCACACCCTCAATTACTGACACACCAATAGTGCAGCACACCCTCAATCACTGACACTCCAATAGTGCAGCACACCCTCAATTACTGACCCTCCAATAGTGCAGCACACCCTCAATTACTGACACTCCAATAGTGCAGCACACCCTCAATCACTGACACTCCAATAGTGCAGCAAACCATCAATTAATGACCCTCCAATAGTGCAGCACACCCTCAATTACTGACCCTCCAATACTGCAGCACACCCTCAATTACTGACACTCCAACAGTGCAGCACACCCTCAATTACTGACAAACCAATAGTACAGCACAACCTCAATTACTGACCCTCCAATAGTGCAGCACACCCTCTATTACTGACACTCCAATAATGCAGCACACCCTCAATTACTGACACTCTAATAGTGCAGCGCGCCCTCAATTACTGACCCTCCAATAGTGCAGCACATCCTCAATTACTGACACTCCAATAGTGCAGCACACCCTCAATTACTGACCCTCCAATAGTGCAGCACACCCTCAATTACTGACACTCTAATAGTGCAGCGCGCCCTCAATTACTGACCCTCCAATAGTGCAGCACATCCTCAATTACTGACACTCCAATAGTGCAGCACACCCTCAATTACTGACACTCCAATAGTGCAGCACACCCTCAATTACTGACCCTCCAATAGTGCAGCACACCCTCAATTACTGACATTCCAATAGTGCAGCACACCCTCAATTACTGACACTCCAATAGTGCAGCACACCCTCAATTACTGACCCTCCAATAGTGCAGCAAACACTCAATTACTGACACTCCAATAGTGCAGCACACCCTCAATTACTGACATTCCAATAGTGCAGCACACCCTCAATTACTGACCCTCCAATAGTGCAGCACACCCTCAATTACTGACACTCCAATAGTGCAGCACACCATCAATTACTGACACTCCAATAGTGCAGCACACCCTCAATTACTGACCCTCCAATAGTGCAGCACACCCTCAATTACTGACACTCCAATAGTGCAGCAAACACTCAATTACTGACACTCCAATAGTGCAGCACACCCTCAATTACTGACACTCCAATAGTGCAGCACACCCTCAATTACTGACACTCCAATAGTGCAGCAAACACTCAATTACTGACACTCCAATAGTGCAGCACACCCTCAATTACTGACACTCCAATAGTGCAGCACACCATCAATTACTGACACTCCAATAGTGCAGCACACCCTCAATTACTGACCCTCCAATAGTGCAGCACACCCTCAATTACTGACACTCCAATAGTGCAGCAAACCCTCAATTACTGACACTCCAATAGTGCAGCACACCCTCAATTACTGACACTCCTATAGTGCAGCACACCCTCAATTACTGACACTCCAATAGTGCAGCACACCCTCAATTACTGACATTCCAATAGTGCAGCACACCCTCAATTACTGACACTCCAATAGTGCAGCACACCCTCAATTACTGACCCTCCAATAGTGCAGCACACCCTCAATTACTGACCCTCCAATAGTGCAGCACACCCTCAATTACTGACCCTCCAATAGTGCAGCACACCCTCAATTACTGACACTCCAATAGTGCGGAACACCCTCAATTACTGACTCTCCAATAGTGCAGCACACCCTCAATAACTGACCCTCCAATAGTGCAGCACACCATCAATTACTGACACTCCAACAGTGCACCACACCCTCAATTACTGACCCTCCAATAGTGCAGCACCCCCTCAATTACTGATACTGCAATAGTGCAGAACACCCTCAATTACTGACACTCTAATAGTGCAGCACACCCTCAATTACTGACACTCCAATAGTGCAGCACACCCTCAATTACTGACACTCCAATAGTGCAGCACACCCTCAATTACTGACACTCCAATATTGCAGCACACCCTCAATTACTGACACTCCAATAGTGCAGCACACCCTCAATTACTAACGCTCCAGTAGTGCAGCACATCCTCCATTACTGACACTCCAATAGTGCAGCACACCCTCAATTACTGACACTCCAATAGTGCAGCACACCCTCAATTACTGACAGTCCAATAGTGCAGCACACCCTCAATTACTGACACTCCAATAGTGCAGCACACCCTCAATTATTGACACTCCAATGGTGAAGAATTCCCTCAATTACTGACACTCCAATAGTGCAGCACACTCTCAATTGCTGAACCTCCAATAGCGCTGCACACCCTCAATTACTGACACTCGGATAGTGCTGCACACCCTCAATTACTGACCCTCCAATAGTGCAGCACACCCTCAAATACTGACCCTCCAATAGTGCAGCACACCCTCAATTACTGACACTCCAATAGTGCGGAACACCCTCAATTACTGATTCTCTTATAGTGCAGCACACCCTCAATAACTGACCCTCCAATAGTGCAGCACACCCTCAATTACTGACACTCCAATAGAGCAGCACACCCTCAATTACTGACACTCCACTAGTGCAGCACACACTCAATTTCTGACCCTCAAATAGTGCAGCACACCCTCAACAACTGATACTGCAATAGTGCAGCACACCATCAATTACTGACACTCCAATGGTGCAGAAAAACCCTCAATTAATGGCAGTCCAATAGTGCAGAACACCCTCAATTACTGATCCTCCAACAGTGCAGCAGACACTCAATTACTGACACTACAATAGTGCAGAATTCCCTCAATTACTGACACTCCAATAATGCGGCACATCCTCAATTAGTGACACTCCAATAGTGCAGCACACCCTCAATTTCTGACACTCCAATAGTGCAGCACAACCTCAATTACTGACACTCCAATAGTGCAGCACACCCTCAATTACTAACACTCAATTAGTGCAGCACACCCTCAATTACTGACACTCCAATAGAGCAGCACACCCTCAATTACTGACACTCCAATAGTGCAGCACACCCTCAATTACTGACACTCCAATAGTGCAGCACACCCTCAATTACTGACACTGCAATAGTGCAGCACACCCTCAATTACTGACACTCCAATAGTGCAGCACACCCTCAATTTCTGACACTCCAATAGTGCAGCACACCCTCAATTACTGACACTCCAATCGTGCAGCACACCCTCAATTTCTGACACTCCAATAGTGCAGCACACCCTCAATTTCTGACACTCCAATAGTGCAGCACACCCTCAATTTCTGACACTCCAATAGTGCAGCACACCCTCAATTTCTGACACTCCAATAGTGCAGCACACCCTCAATTTCTGACACTCCAATAGTGCAGCACACCCTCAATTACTGACACTGCAATAGTGCAGCACACCCTCAATTACTGACACTCCAATAGAGCATCACACCCTCAATTACTGACACTGCAATAGTTCAGCACACCCTCAATTACTGACACTCCAATAGTGCAGCACACACTCAATTACTGACACTCCAATAGTGCAGCACACCCTCAATTACTGACACTCCAATGGTGCAGAATTCCCTCAATTACTGACACTCCAATAGTGCAGCACACCCTCAATTACTGACACTCCAATAGTGCAGCACACCCTCAATTACTGACACTCCAATAGTGCAGCACACCCTCAATTACTGACACTCCAATGGTGCAGAATTCCCTCAATTACTGACACTCCAATAGTGCAGATCACCCTCAATTACTGACACTCCAATGGTGCAGAATTCCCTCAATTACTGACACTCCAATAGTGCAGCACACCCTCAATTTCTGACACTCCAATAGTGCAGCACACCCTCAATTTCTGACACTCCAATAGTGCAGCACACCCTCAATTACTGACACTGCAATAGTGCAGCACACCCTCAATTACTGACACTCCAATAGAGCATCACACCCTCAATTACTGACACTGCAATAGTTCAGCACACCCTCAATTACTGACACTCCAATAGTGCAGCACACACTCAATTACTGACACTCCAATAGTGCAGCACACCCTCAATTACTGACACTCCAATGGTGCAGAACTCCCTCAATTACTGACCCTCCAATAGTGCAGAAAAACCCTCAATTAATGACATTCCAATAGTGCAGCACAACCTCAATTACTGACACTCGAATAGTGCAGAACCCACTCAATTACTGACCCTCCAATAGTGCAGAAAAATCCTCAATTAATGACAGTCCAATAGTGAAGCACACCCTCAATTACTGACACTCCAATAGTGCAGCACACCCTCAATTTCTGACACTCCAATAGTGCAGCACACCCTCAATTACTGACACTCCAATAGTGCAGCACACCCTCAATTACTGACACTCCAATAGTGCAGCAAACCCTCAATTACTGACACTCCAATAGTGCATAATTCCCTCAATTACTGTCAGTCTAATAGTGCAGCAAACCTTCACTTACTGACCCTCCAATAGTGCAGCACACCCTCAAATACTGACCCTCCAATAGTGCAGAATTTCCTCAATTACTGACCCTCCAATAGTGCAGCACACCCTCAATTACTGACACTCCAATAGTGCAGCACACCCTCAATTACTGACACTCCAATAGTGCAGCATGCACTCAATTACTGACACTCCAATAGTGCAGCACACCCTCAATTACTGACACTCCAATGGTGCAGAATTCCCTCAATTACTGACAGTCCAATAGTGCAGATCACCCTCAATTACTGATACACCAATGGTGCTGAACTCCCTCAATTACTGACCCTCCAATAGTGCAGAAAAACCCTCAATTAATGACATTCCAATAGTGCAGCACAACCTCAATTACTGACACTCGAATAGTGCAGAGCTCCCTCAATTACTGACCCTCCAATAGTGCAGAAAAATCCTCAATTAATGACAGTCCAATAGTGCAGCACACCCTCAATTACTGACACTCCAATAGTGCAGCACACCCTCAATTACTGACACTCAAATAGTGCAGCACACTCTCAATTACTGACACTCCAATAGTGCAGCACACCCTCAATTACTGACACTCCAATGGTGCAGAATTCCCTCAATTACTGACACTCCAATAGTGCAGATCACCCTCAATTACTGACACTCCAATAGTGCAGCACACCCTCAATTACTGACACTGCAATAGTGCAGCACACCATCAATTACTGACACTCCAATGGTGCAGAACTCCCTCAATTACTGACCCTCCAATAGTGCAGAAAAACCCTCAATTAATGACAGTCCAATAGTGCAGCACACCCTCAATTACTGACACTCCAATAGTGCATAATTACCTCAATTACTGTCAGTCTAATAGTGCAGCAAACGTTCAATTACTGACCCTCCAATAGTGCAGCACACCCTCAAATACTGACCCTCCAATAGTGCAGAATTTCCTCAATTACTGACCCTCCAATAGTGCAGCACACCCTCAGTTACAGACACTCAATTAGTGCAGCACACCCTCAATTACTGACACTCCAATAGTGCAGCACACCCTGAATTACTGACACTCCAATGGTGCAGAATTCCCTCAATTACCGACATTCCAATAGTGCAGCACACCCTCAATTTCTGACTCTCCAATAGTGCAGCACACCCTCAAGTACTGACACTCCAATAGTGCAGCACACCCTCAAGTACTGACCCTCCAATAGTTCCGCACACCCTCAATTACTGACACTCCAATAGTGCAGCACAACCACAATTACTGACACTCAAATAGTGCAGCACACCCTCAATTACTGACACTCCAATAGTGCAGCACACCCTCAATTACTGACACTCCAATAGTGAAGTACACCCTCAATAACTGACACTCCAACAGTGCTGCACACCCTCAATTACTGACACCCCAATAGTGCAGTACACCCTCAATAACTGACACTCCAACAGTGCTGCACACCCTCAATTACTGACACCCCAATAGTGCAGCACACCCTCAATTACTGACACACCCCAATAGTGCAGCAAAACCACAATTACTGACACTCAAATAGTGCAACACACCCTCAATTACTGACACTCCAATAGTGCAGCACACCCTCAATTACTGACACCCCAATAGTGCAGCACACCCTCAATTACTGACACCCCAATAGTGCAACACACCCTCAATTACTGACACTCCAATAGTGCAGCACACCCTCAATTACTGACACCCCAATAGTGCTGCACACCCTCAATTACTGACACTCCAATAGTGCAGCACACCCTCAATTACTGACACTCCAATAGTGCAGCACACCCTCAATTACTCACACTCCAATAGTGCCACAAACCCTCAATTGCTGTCACTCCAACAGAGCAACACACCCTCAATTACTGTCACTCCAATAGTGCAGCACACCCTCTATTACTGACACTCCAATAGTGCCACAAACCCTCAATTACTTTCACTCCAACAGAGCAACACACCCTCAATTACTGTCACTACAATAGTGCAGCACACCCTCAATTACTGACACTCCAATAGTGCAGCACACCCTCAATTACTGACACTCCAAAAGTGCCACAAACCCTCAATTCCTGTCACTCCAACAGAGCAACACACCCTCAATTACTGACACTCCAATAGTGCAGCACACCCTCAATTACTGACACACCAGTTGTGCAGCACACCCTCAATTACTGTCACTCCAATCGTGCCGTACAACCTCAGTTACAAACACTCCAATACTGCAGCACACCCTCAATCATTGACACTCCAATAGTGCAGCACACCCTCAATTACTGTCACTCCAATAGTGCAGCACACCCTTATTTACTGACACTCCAATAGTGCAGCACACCCTCAATTTCTGACACTGCAATAGTGCAGCACACCCTCAATTACTAAACCTCCAATAGTGCAGCACACCCTCAATTACTCACACTCCAATAGTGCAGCACACCCTCAATTACTGACCCTCCAATAGTGCAGCACACCCTCAATTACTGACACTCCAATAGTGCAGCACACCCTCAATTACTCACACTCCAATAGTGCAGCACACCCTCAATTACTCACACTCCAATAGTGCAGCACACCCTCAATTACTGACCCTCCAATAGTGCAGCACACCCTCAATTACTCACACTCCAATAGTGCAGCACACCCTCAATTACTGACCCTCCAATAGTGCAGCACACCCTCAATTACTGACACTCCAATAGTGCAGCACACCCTCAATTACTGACACTCCAATATTGCAGCACACCCTCAATTTCTGACACTGCAATAGTGCAGCACAGCCTCAATTACTGACACTCCAATATTGCAGCACACCCTCAATTTCTGACACTGCAATAGTGCAGCACACCCTCAATTACTGACACTCCAATAGTGCAGCACACCCTCAATTACTGACACTTCAATAGTGCAGCACACCCTCAATTACTGACACTCCAATAGTGCAGCACACACTCAATTACTGACACTCCAATAGTGCAGCACACCCTCAATTACTGACACTGCAATAGTGCAGCAAACCCTCAATTACTTACACACCAATGGTGCAGAATTCCATCAATTACTGACACTCCAATAGTGCAGATCACCGTCAATTACTGACACTCCAAAAGTGAAGCACACCCTCAATTACTGAGCCTACAATAGTGCATCACACCCTCAATTACTGACCCTCCAATAGTGCAGCACACCCTCAAATACTGACACTCCAATAGTGCAGCACACCCTCAATTACTGACCCTCTAATAGTGCAGCACACACTCAATTACTGACACTCCAATAGTGCAGCACAACCACAATTACTGACACACAAATAGTGCAACACACCCTCAATTACTGACACTTCAATAGTGCAGCACACCCTCAATTACTGACACTCCAATAGTGCAGCACACCCTCAATTACTGACACTCCAATAGTGCAGCACACCCTCAATTACTGACACTCGAATAGTGCAGCACACCCTCAATTACTGACACTCCAATAGTGCAACACACCCTCAATTACTGACACTCCAATAGTGCAACACACCCTCAATTACTGACACTCCAATAGTGCAGCACACCCTCAATTACTGACACTCCAATAGTGCAGCACACCCTCAATTGCTGACATTGCAACAGAGCAACACACCCTCAATTACTGTCACTCCAATAGTGCAGCACACCCTCAATTACTGACACTCCAATAGTGCAGCACACCCTCAATTACTGTCACTCCAATAGTGCAGCACACCCTCAAGTACTGACACTCCAATAGTGCAGCACACCCTCAATTACTGACACTCCAATAGTGCAGCACACCCTCAATTACTGTCACTCCAATAGTGCAGCACACCCTCAATCACTGACACTCCAATAGTGCAGCACACCCTCAATTACTGACACTCCAATAGTGCAGCACACCCTCAATCACTGACACTCCTATAGTGCAGCACACCCTCAATTACTGTGACTCCAATTGTGCAGCACACCCTCAATCACTGACACTCCAATAGTGCAGCACACCCTCAATTACTGACACTCCAATAGTGCAGCACACCCTCAATTACTGTCACTCCAATTGTGCAGCACACCCTCAATTACTGTCACTCCAATTGTGCAGCACACCCTCAATCACTGACACTCCAATAGTGCAGCACACCCTCAATAACTGACACTCCAATAGTGCAGCACACCCTCAATTACTGACACACCAATAGTGCAGCACACCCTCAATTACTGACTCTCCAATAGTGCAGCGCACCCTCAATTACTGACACACCAATAGTGCAGCACACCCTCAATTACTGACACACCAATAGTGCAGCACACCCTCAATTACTGACACTCCAATAGTGCAGCACACCCTCAATTACTGACACACCAATAGTGCAGCACACCCTCAATAACTGACACTCCAATAGTGCAGCACACCCTCAATTACTGTCACTCCAATTGTGCAGCACACCCTCAATCACTGACACTCCAATAGTGCAGCACACCCTCAATAACTGACACTCCAATAGTGCAGCACACCCTCAATTACTGACACACCAATAGTGCAGCACACCCTCAATTACTGACTCTCCAATAGTGCAGCGCACCCTCAATTACTGACACTCCAATAGTGCAGAATTCCCTCAATTACTATAACTCCAATAGTGCAGCACACCCTCAATTACTGACACTCCAATAGTGCAGCACACACTCAATTACTGACGCTCAAATTGTGCAGCACACCCTCAATTACTGACACTCCAATAGTGCAGCTCACCCTCAAGTACTGACACTACAATAGTGCAGCAAACCCTCAATTACTATAACTCCAATAGTGCAGCACACCCTCAATTACTGACACTAAAATAGTGCAGAATTCCCTCAATTACTGACATTAGAATAGTGCAGAATTTCCTCAATTACTGACTCTCCAATAGTGCAGCACACCCTCAATTACTGATCCTCCAATAGTGCTGCCCACCCTCAATTACTGACACTGCAATAGTGCAGCAAACCCTCAATTACTGACACTGCAATAGTGCAGCAAACCCCATTTTACCGGGCACTCCAACAGTGCAGCACACCCTCAATTACTAACCCCCCAATAGTGCAGCACACCCTCAATCACTGACACTTCAATAGTGCGGCACACCCTCAATCACTGTCACTCCAATACTGCAGCACACCCTCAATTACTGACACTCCAATAGTGCAGCACACCCTCTATTACTGACACTCCAATAGTGCAGCGCACCCTCAATTACTGTCACTCGAATAGTGCGGCACTCCCTCAATTACTGACACTCCAATAGTGCAGCACACCCTCAATCACTGACACTCCAATAGTGCTGCAAACCCTCAATTCCTGTCAAAACAATAGTGCTGCACACCCTCAATAACTGACCCTCCAAAAGTGCAGCACACCCTCAATAACTGCTCCTCCAATAGTGCAGAACACCCTCAATTACTGTCACCCCAATGGTGCAGCACACCATCAATTACTGACCCTCCAATAGTGCAGCAAACCCTCAATAACTGACTCTCCAATAGTGCTGCACTCCCTCAATTTTAACACTCCAATAATGCAGCAAACCCTCAATTACTGATCCTCCAATTGTGTAGCCAACCCTCAATTACTGACCCTCCAATAGTGCAGCAAACCCTCAATTACTGACCCTCCAAAATTGCAGCACACCCACATTTACTGTCACTCCAATATTGCAGCACATCCTCAATTACTGACACTCCAATAGTGAAGCACACCCTCAATTACTGACACTCCAATAGTGCAGCACACCCTCAATTACTGACCCTCCAATAGTGCAGCAAACCCTCAATTACTGACCCTCCAAAATTGCAGCACACCCACATTTACTGTCACTCCAATATTGCAGCACATCCTCAATTACTGACACTCCAATAGTGAAGCACACCCTCAATTACTGACACTCCAATAGTGCAGCACACCCTCAATTACTGACCCTCCAATAGTGCAGCACACCCCCCATTACTGACCCTGCAATAGTTCAGCACACCCTCAATTACTGACACTCCAATAGTGCAGCACACCCTCAATTGCAGACTTTCTAATAGTGCAGCACACCCCACATTACTGACCCTCCAATAGTGCAGCACACCCCCCATTACTGGCCCTCCAATAGTGCAGCACACCCCCAATTACTGACCCTCCAATAGTGCAGCACACCCCCCATTACTGACCCTCCAATAGTGCAGCACACACTCAATTACTGTCACTCCAATAGTGCAGCACAGCCTGAATTACTGACACTCCAATAGTGCAGCACACCCTCAATTACTGACTCTCCAATAGTGCAGCACACCCTCAATTACTGACACTCCAATAGTGCAGCTCACCCTCAATTACTGACACTCCAATAGTGCAGCACACCCTCAATTACTGACCCTCCAATAGGGCAGCACACACTCAATTACTGACACTCCAATAGTGCAGCACAGCCTGAATTACTGACACTCCAATAGTGCAGCACACCCTCAATTAATGACACTCCATTAGTGCAGCACACCCTCAATTACTGACCCTCCAATAGGGCAGCACACACTCAATTACTGACACTCCAATAGTGCAGCACATCCCCCATTACTGACCCTTCAATAGTTCAGCACACCCTCAATTACTGACACTCCAATAGTGCAGCACACCCTCAATTGCAGAATTTCTAATAGTGCAGCACACCCCCCATTACTGACCCTCCAATAGTGCAGCACACCCCCAATTACTGACTCTCCAATAGTGCAGCACACCCTCAATTACTGACAGTCCAATAGTGCAACACACCCTCAATTACTGACCCTCCAATAGTACAGCACACCCTCAATTAATGACCCTCCAATAGTGCAGCACACCCTCAATTACTGACAGTCCAATAGTGCAGCACACCCTCAATTTCTGACACTCCAATAGTGCAGCACACCCTCAATTACTGACACTCCAATAGTGCAGCACACCCTCAATTACTGACACTCCAATAGTGCAGCACTCCCTCAATTAATGACACTCCGATGGTGTATTATTGGAATTGGTGTGGGCAGTGGTGTAGTGCCGTGGGAGTGGTGTGGGCAGTGGTTTAACGCTGTGGGAGCGGTGTGGGCAGTGGTTTAGCGCTGTGGGAGTGGTGTGGCCAGTGGTGTAACGCTGTGGGAGTGGTGTTGGCAGTTATGTAGCGTTGTGGGAGTGGTGTGGGCAGTGTTGTAGTGCTGTGGCAGTGGTGTGGGAAGTGGTGTAGCGCTGTGGGAATGTTGTGGGCAGTAGTGTGGCGCTGTGGGTCTGGTGTGGGCAGTGGTGTAGCGCTGCGGGAGTGGTGTGGGCAGTTATGTAGCGTTGAGGGAGTTTGTGGGCAGTGGTGTAGTTCTGTGGGAGTGGTGTGGGCATTGGTGTAATGCTGTGGGAGTGGTGTGGGTAGTGGTGTAGTGCTGTGGGAGTGGTTTGGGCAGTGGTGTAGCGCTGTGTGAGTGGTGTGGGTAGTGGTGTAGTGCTGTGGGAGTGGTGTGGGTTGTGGTGTAGTGCTGTGTGAGTGTTGTGGGCAGTGGTGTAGCGCTGTGGGAGTGGTGTGGACAGTGGTGTCGCGCTGTGGGAGTGGTGTAGGCAGTGGTGTTGCGCTGTGGGAGATTTGTGGGCATTGGAGTAACTCTGTGGGAGTGGTGTGGGTAGTTGTGTTGTGCTGTGGGAGAGGTGTGGGTAGTGGTGTAGTGCTGTGGGAGTGGTGTGGGCATTGGTGTAGCGCTGTGAGAGTGGTGTGTGTAGTGGTGTATTGCTGTGGGAGTGGTGTGTGCAGTGGTGTAGCGCTGTTGGTGTGGTGTGGGCAGTGGTATAGTGCTGCGGGAGTGGTGCGTGTAGTGGTGTGGCGCTGTGGGAGTGGTGTGGGCAGTGGTGTAGTACTGTGGGAGTGGTGTGTAGTCATTGGTGTAACGCTGTGGGAGTGGTGTGAGTAGTGGTGTATTGCTTTAGGAGTGGTGTGGGCAGTGCTGTAGTTCTGAGGGAGTGGTGTGGGCAGTGGTGTAGTTCTGTGGGAGTGGTGTGGGCAGTGTTGTGGGCAGTGGTGTAATTCTCTGGGAGTGGTGTGGGCAGTGTTGTGGGCAGTGCTGTAGTTCTGAGGGAGTGGTGTGGGCAGTGGTGTAGCGCTGTGGGTAGTGGTGTGGGCAGAGGTGTAGTACTGTGGGAGTGGTGTGAGCAGTGGTGTAGTTCTGTGGGAGTGGTGTGGGCAGTGGTGTAGTTCTGTGGGAGTGGTGTGGGTTGTTGTGTAGCGCAGTGGGAGTGTTGTGGGCAGCGTTGTAACGCTGCGGGAGTGGTGTGGGCAATGGTTTAGTGATGTGGGAGTGGTGTGGGCAGTGGTGTAGTGCTGAGGGAGTGGTGTGGGCATTGGTGTAGCGCTGTGGGAGTGGTGTGGGCAGTGGAGTTTTGCTGTGGGAGTGGTGTGGGCAGTGGTGTAGTACTGTGGGAGTGGTGTGTAGTCATTGGTGTAACGCTGTGGGAGTGGTGTGGGTAGTCGTGTAGTGCTTTAGGAGTGGTGTGGGCAGTGCTGTAGTTCTGAGGGAGTGGTGTGGGCAGTGGTGTAGTTCTGTGGGAGTGGTGTGGGCAGTGGTGTGGGCAGTGGTGTAATTCTCTGGGAGTGGTGTGGGCAGTGCTGTAGTTCTGAGGGAGTGGTGTGGGCAGTGGTGTAGCGCTGTGGGTAGTGGTGTGGGCAGAGGTGTAGTACTGTGGGTGTGGTGTGGGCAGTGGTGTAGTTCTGTGGGAGTGGTGTGGGTTGTTGTGTAGCGCAGTGGGAGTGTTGTGGGCAGCGTTGTAACGCTGCGGGAGTGGTGTGGGCAATGGTTTAGTGATGTGGGAGTGGTGTGGGCAGTGGTGTAGTGCTGAGGGAGTGGTGTGGGCAGTGGTGTAGCCTTGTTGGAGTGGTGTGGGCAGTGGTGTAGTTCTGTCGGAGTGGTGTGGGTAGTGGTGTAATTCTGTGGGAGTGGTGTGGGTTGTGGTGTAGCGCTGTGGGCGTGTTGTGGCTTTACTATACCGCTGCAGGAGTCGTGTGGGTTGTGGTGTATCGCTGTGGGAGTGATGTGGGTTGTGGTGTAGCGCTGTGGGAGTGGTGTGGGCAATGGTGTAGTGCTGTGGGACTGGTGTGCGTAGTGGTGTAGTGCTGTGGGAGTGGTGTGGGCAGTGTTGTAGTGCTGTGGGAGTGGTGTGGGCAGTGGTTTAGCGCTGTGGGAGTGATGAGGGTTGTGGTGTAGTGCTCTGGGAGTGGTGTCGGTTTGGTGTAGCGCTGTGCGAGTGGTGTGGGGAGTGTTGTAGCGCTGCGGGAGTGGTGCGGGCAGTGGTGTAGCGCTGCTGGAGTGGTGTGGGCAGTGAGGTAGCGCTGCTGGAGTGGTGTGGGCAGTGGGGTAGCGCTGCGGGATTGGCGTGGGAAGTAGTGTAGTGCTGAGGGTGTGGTGTGGGTTTAGGTGTAGCGCTGTGGGAGTGGTGTGGGCAGTGGTGTAGCGCTGTGGTAGTGGTGTGGGCAGAGGTGTAGCGCTGTGGAAGTGGTGTGGACAGTGGTGCCACGCTGTGGGAGTGGTGTGGGAAGTGGTGTAGTGCTGTAGGAGGGGTGTGGGCATAGGTGTAAAGCTGTGGGAGAGGCGTGGACAGTGGTGTACCGCTGTGGGAGTGGTGTGGGCAGTGGTGTAGTGCTGTGGGAGTGGTGTTGGCAGCGTTGTAGTGCTGTGGGAGTGGTGTGAGCAGTGCTGTAGCGCTGTGGGAGTGGTGTGGGCAGTGGTGTAGCGCTGTGGGAGTGGTGTGGGCAGTGGTGTGTTTGCTGTGGGAGTGTTGTGGGCAGTTGTGTAGCGCTGCGGGAGAAGTGTGGACAGCGGTGTAACGCTGTGGGAGTGGTGTGGGCAGTGGTGTAGCGCTGTGGGAGTGGTGTGGGAAGTGGTGTAGCGCTGTGGGAGTGGTGTGGGCAGTGGTGTAGTGCTGTTGGAGTGGTGGGGGCAGTGGTAGCGCTGTGGGAGTGGTGTGGGCAGTGTTGACGCGCTCTGGGAGCGGTGTGGGCAGTGGTGCAGTGCAGAGGGAGGGATGTGGGCAGTGGTGTAACGCTGTGGGAGTGGTCTGCGCTTTAGTTTAGCGCTTTGTCAGTGGTGTGGGCATTAGTGTAGCGGTGTGGGAGTGATGTGGGCAGTGGTGTAGCGCTGTGGGAGTGGTGTGGGCATTGATATAGCGCTGTGGGAGTGGTGTGGGTTGTGGTGTAGTGCTGTGGGAGTGGTGTGGGCAGTGGTGTTGTGCTGTGGGAGTGTTGTGGGCAGTGGTGTCGTGCTGTGGGAGTGGTGTGGGCAGTGGTGTACTGCTGTCGGAGTGGTGTGGGCAGTGGTGTAGCGCTGTGGGTGTGGTTTGGGCAGTGGTGTAGTGCTGTGGGTGTGGTGTGTGCTGTGGTGTAGTGCTGTGGGAGTGTTGTGGGCAGTGGTGTAGCGCTGTGGGACTGGTGTGCGTAGTGGTGTAGTGCTGTGGGAGTGGTGTGGGCAGTGTTGTAGTGCTGTGGGAGTGGTGTGGGCAATGGTGTAGTGCTGTGGGTGTGGTGTGTGCTGTGGTGTAGTGCTGTGGGAGTGTTGTGGGCAGTGGTGTAGCGCTGTGGGACTGGTGTGCGTAGTGGTGTAGTGCTGTGGGAATGGTGTGGGCAGTGTTGTAGCGCTGTGGGAGTGGTGTGGGCAGTGGTTTAGCGCTGTGGGAGTGATGAGGGTTGTGGTGTATTGCTCTGGGAGTGGTGTCGGTTTGGTGTAGCGCTGTGGGAGTGGTGTGGGCAGTGGCGTAGTGCTGTGGTAGTGGTGTGGGCAGAGGTGTAGCGCTGTGGAAGTGGTGTGGACAGTGGTGCCACGCTGTGGGAGTGGAGTGCGCAGTCGTGTAGCGCTGTGCGAGTGGTATGGGCAGTGGTGTAGCCCGGCGGGAGTGGTGTGGGCAGTGGTGTAGAGCTGCTGGAGTGGTGTGGGCAGTGGTGTATCGTTGCGGGAGTGGCGTGGGAAGTAGTTTAGTGCTGTGGGAGTGGTGTGGGTTGTGGTGTCGCGCTGTGGGAGCGGTGTGGGCAGTGGTGTAGTGCTGTGGTAGTGGTGTGGGCAGAGGTGTAGCGCTGTGAGAGTGTAGTGGGCAGTGGTGCAACGCTGTGGGAGTGGTGTGGGAAGTGGTGTAGGCTGTAGGAGTGGTGTGGACATAGGTGTAACGCTGTGGGAGTGTTGTGGGCAGTGGTGTAGCGCTGTGGGAGTGGTGTTGGCAGTGGTGTAGAGCTGTGGGAGTGGTTTTGGCAGTGTTGTAGTGCTGTGGGAGTGGTGTGGGCAGTGGTTTAATGCTGTGGGAGTGGTGTGGGCATTAGTGTAGCGCTGTGGGAGTTGTGTGGGCAGTGGTGTATCGCTGTGGGAGTGGTGTAGGCAGTGGTGTTGCGCTGTGGGAGTTTTGTGGGCATTGGTGTAACTCTGTGGGAGTGGTGTGGGTAGTTGTGTTGTGCTGTGGGAGAGGTGTGGGTAGTGGTGTAGTGCTGTGGGAGTGGTGTGGGCAGTGGTGTAGCGCTGTGAGAGTGGTGTGTGTAGTGGTGTATTGCTGTGGGAGTGGTGTGTGCAGTGGTGTAGCGCTGTTGGTGTGGTGTGGGCAGTGGTGTAGGGCTGCGGGAGTGGTGCGTGTAGTGGTGTGGCGCTGTGGGAGTGGTGTGGGCAGTGGTGTAGCGCTGTGGGAGTGGTGTGGGCAGTGGAGTTTTGCTGTGGGAGTGGTGTGGGCAGTGGTGTAGTACTGTGGGAGTGATGTGTAGTCATTGGTGTAACGCTGTGGGAGTGGTGTGGGCAGTGGAGTTTTGCTTTGGGAGTGGTGTGGGCAGTGGTGTAGCGCTGTGGGGGTGGTGTGGGCAGTGCTGTAGTTCTGAGGGAGTGGTGTGGGCAGTGGTGTAGCGATGTGGGTAGTGGTGTGGGCAGAGGTGTAGTACTCTGGGAGTGGTGTGAGCAGTGGTGTAGTTCTGTGGGAGTGGTGTGGGCAGTGGTGTAGTTCTGTGGGAGTGGTGTGGGTTGTTGTGTAGCGCAGTGGGAGTGTTGTGGGCAGCGTTGTAACGCTGCGGGAGTGGTGTGGGCAATGGTTTAGTGATGTGGGAGTGGTGTGGGCAGTGGTGTAGTGCTGAGGGAGTGGTGTGGGCAATGGTGTAGCGCTGTGGGAGTGGTGTGGGCAGTGGAGTTTTGCTGTGGGAGTGGTGTGGGCAGTGGTGTAGTACTGTGGGAGTGGTGTGTAGTCATTGGTGTAACGCTGTGGGAGTGGTGTGGGTAGTGGTGTAGTGCTTTAGGAGTGGTGTGGGCAGTGCTGTAGTTCTGAGGGAGTGGTGTGGGCAGTGGTGTAGTTCTGTGGGAGTGGTGTGGGCAGTGGTGTGGGCAGTGGTGTAATTCTCTGGGAGTGGTGTGGGCAGTGCTGTAGTTCTGAGGGAGTGGTGTGGGCAGTGGTGTAGCGCTGTGGGTAGTGGTGTGGGCAGAGGTGTAGTACTGTGGGAGTGGTGTGGGCAGTGGTGTAGTTCTGTGGGAGTGGTGTGGGTTGTTGTGTAGCGCAGTGGGAGTGTTGTGGGCAGCGTTGTAACGCTGCGGGAGTGGTGTGGGCAATGGTTTAGTGATGTGGGAGTGGTGTGGGCAGTTGTGTAATGCTGAGGGAGTGGTGTGGGCAGTGGTGTAGCCTTGTTGGAGTGGTGTGAGCAGTGGTGTAGTTCTGTCGGAGTGGTGTGGATAGTGGTGTAATTCTGTGGGAGTGGTGTGGGTTGTGGTGTAGCGCTGTGGGAGTGTTGTGGGCAGTGTTGTAGCGCTTTGGGAGTGGTGTGGGCAGTGTTTTTGTCGCTGTGGGTGTGGTGTGGGCAGTGGTGTAGCGCTGTGGGAGTGGTGTGGGAAGTGGTGTAGCGCTGTGGGAGTGGTGTGGGAAGTGGTGCAGTGCTGTGGGAATGGCGTGGGCAGTGGTGTAGTGATATTGGAGTGGTGAGGGCAGGATTCTAGCGTTGCGGGAGTTGTGTGGGCATTGGTGTAGAGCTGCGGGAGTGGTGTGGGCACTGGTTTAGTGCTGTGGGATTGGTGTGGGCAGTGTTGTCGCGCTTTGGGAGTGGTGTGGGCAGTGGTGTATTGCTGAGGGAGTGGTGTGGGCAGTGGTATAGTGCTGTTGGAGTGGTGTGGGTTGTGGTGTAATGCTGTGGGAGTGGTGTGGGTAGTGGTGTAGCGCTTTGGGAGTGGTCTGGGCAGTGGTGTAGTGCTGTGGGAGTGGTGTGGGCAGTGGTGTAGGGCTGTGGGAGTGCTGTGGGTCGTTGTGTAGTGTTGTGGGAGTGGTGTGGGCAGTGGTGTAGCGCTGTGGGAGTGGTGTGGGCGGTGGTGTACCGCTGCGGGAATGGTGTGTGTTGTGGTGTAGTGCTGTGGGAGATGTGTGTGTTTTGGTGTAGCGCTGGGGTATGGCTTGGGCCGTGGTGTAGCGCTGTGGGAGTGGTGTGGGCAGTGTTGTAACGCTGTGTGAATGGTGTGGGTATTAGTGTAGCGCTGTGGGCGTGTTGTGGCATTACAATACTGCTGCAGGAGTCGTGTGGGTTGTGGTGTATCGCTGTGGGAGTGATGTGGGTTGTGGTGTAGCGCTGTGGGAGTGGTGTGGGCAATGGTGTAGTACTGTGGGATTGGCGTGGGTTTGGTGTAACGCTGTGGGAGTGGCGTGGGCAGTGGTGTAGCGCTGCTGGAGTGGTGTAGGCAGTGGTGCAACGCTGTGGGAGTGGTGTGGGTTGTGGTGTACCGCTGCGGGAGTGATGTGGGCAGTGGTGTAACGCGGTGGGAGTGGTGAGAGTTGTGGTGTAGTGCTGCGGGAGTGTTGTGGGCAGTGGTGTAACGCTGTGGGAGTGGTGTGGGTTGTGGTGTAGCGCTGTGGGCGTGGGATAGGCATTAGTGTAGCGGTGTGGGAGTGATGTGGGCAGTGGTGTAGCGCTGTGGGAGTGGTGTGGTCATTGATATAGCGCTGTGGGAGTGGTGTGGGTTGTGGTGTAGCGCTGTGGGAGTGGTGTGGGCAGTGGTGTTGTGCTGTGGGAGTGTTGTGGGCAGTGGTGTAGTGCTGTGGGAGTGGTGTGGGCAGTGGTGCAGCGCTATGGGAGTGGTGTGGGCAGTGGTGTACTGCTGTCGGAGTGGTGTTGGCAGTAGTTTAACACTGTGGGAGTGGTGAAGGCAGTGGTATACTGCTGTGGGAGTGGTGTGGGCAGTGGTGTAGCGCTGTGGGTGTGGTTTCGGCAGTGGTGTAGTGCTGTGGGTGTGGTGTGTGCTGTGGTGTAGTGCTGTGGGAGTGTTGTGGGCAGTGGTGTAGCGCTGTGGGACTGGTGTGCGTAGTTGTGTAGCGCTGTGGGAGTGGTGTGGGCAGTGTTGTAGCGCTGTGGGTGTGGTGTGGGCAGTGGTGTAGCGCTGTGGGACTGGTGTGCGTAGTTGTGTAGCGCTGTGGGAGTGGTGTGGGGAGTGTTGTAGCGCTGCGGGAGTGGTGCGGGCAGTGGTGTAGCGCTGTGGGAGCGGTGTGGCAGAGGTGTAGTGCTGTGGGAGTGGTGTGGGCAGTGGTGCAGTGCAGTGGGAGTGGCGTGGGTAGTGGAGTAGTGCTTTGGGAGTGGTGTGGGCAGTGGTGTAGTGCAGTGGGAGTGGTGTGTGCAGTGGTGTAGTGCAGTGGGAGTGGTGTGGGCAGTGGTGTCACGCTGTGGGAGTGGTGTGGGCAGTGGTGTAACGCTGTGCTAGTGGTTTGGGCAGTGGTTTAGTGCTGTGGGAGTGGTGTGGGCAGTGGTGTACTGCTGTGGGAGTGTTGTGAGCAGTTGTGTAATGCTGTGCGAGTGGTGTGGGCAGTGGTGTAGCACTGCGGGAGTGGTGTGGGCAGTGGTGTAGAGCAGCTGGAGTGTTGTGGGCAGTGGTGTAACACTGCTGGAGTGGTGTGGGCAGTGGGGTAGCGCTGCTGCAGTGGTGTGGGCAGTGGGGTAGCGCTGCGGGATTGTCGTGGGAAGTAGTGTAGTGCTGAGGGAGTGGTGTGGGTTTAGGTGTAGCGCTGTGGGAGTGGTGTGGGCAGTGGCGTAGTGCTGTGGTAGTGGTGTGGGCAGAGGTGTAGCGCTGTGGAAGTGGTGTGGACAGTGGTGCCACGCTGTGGGAGTGGTGTGGGAAGTGGTGTAGTGCTGTAGGAGGGGTGTGGACATAGGTGTAACGCTGTGGGAGTGGCGTGGACAGTGGTGTAGTGCTGTGGGAGTGGTGTGGGCAGTGTTGTCGTGCTGTGGGAGTGGTGTGGGCAGTGGTGTAGTGCTGTGGGAGTGGTGTGGGCAGTGGTGTAGTGCTGTGGGAGTGGTGTTGGCAGTGTTGTCGTGCTGTGGGAGTGGTGTGCGCAGTGCTGTAGCGCTGTGGGAGTGGTGTGGGCAGTGGTGTAGCGCTTTGGGAGTGGTGTGGGCAGTGGTGTGTTTGCTGTGGGAGTGTTGTGGGCAGTGGTGTAGCGCTGTGGGAGTGGTGTGGGCAGTTGTGTAGCGCTGCGGGAGAAGTGTGGACAGCGGTGTAACGCTGTGGGAGTGGTGTGGGCAGTGGTGTAGCGCTGTTGGAGCTGTGTGGGCAGTGGTGTAGCGCTGTGTGAGTGGTGTGGGAAGTGGTGTAGCGCTGTGGGAGTGGTGTGGGCAGTGGTGTAGTGCTGTTGGAGTGGTGGGGGCAGTGGTAGCGCTGTGGGAGTGTTGTGGGCAGTGTTGACGCGCTCTGGGAGTGGTGTGGGCAGTGGTGTAGTGCTATTGGAATGGTGTGGGCAGTGGTGCAGTGCAGAGGGAGGGATGTGGGCAGTGGTGTAACGCTGTGGGAGTGGTCTGGGCTTTAGTTTAGCGCTTTGTCAGTGGTGTGGGCATTAGTGTAGTGCTGTGGGAGTGGTGTGGGCAGTGGTGTAACGCTGTGGGAGTGGTGTGGGTTGTGGTGTAGCGCTGTGGGAGTGGAGTGGGCAGTCGTGTAGCGCTGTGGGAGTGGTGTGGGTTGTGGTGTAGCGCTGTGGGAGCGGTGTGGGCAGTGGTGTAGTGCTGTGGGAGTGGTGTGGGAAGTGGTGTAGGCTGTAGGAGTGGTGTGGACATAGGTGTAACGCTGTGGGAGTGTTGTGGGCAGTGGTGTAGTGCTGCGGGAGTGGTGTGGGCCGTGGTGTAGCGCTGTGGGAGTGGTGTGGGCAGTGGTGTAGTGCTGTGGGAGTGGTGTGGGCAGTGGTGTAGCACTGCGGGAGTGGTGTGGGCAGTGGTATAGCAATGCTGGAGTGGTCTGCGCACTGGTATAGTGCTGCTGGAGCGGTGCGGTCTTTAGTTTAGCGCTGTGGGATTCTTGTGGGCAGTGGTGTAGCGCTGTGTGTGTGGTGTGGGCAGTGGTGTAGTGCTGTGCGAGTGGTATGGGCAGTGGTGTAGCCCTGCGGGAGAGGTGTGGGCAGTGGTGTTGAGCTGCTGGAGTGGTGTGGGCAGTGGTGTAGCGCTGCGGGAGTGGCGTGGGAAGTAGTTTAGTGCTGTGGGAGTGGTGTTGGTTGTGGTGTCGCGCTGTGGGAGCGGTGTGGGCAGTGGTGTAGTGCTGTGGTAGTGGTGTGGGCAGAGGTGTAGCGCTGTGAGAGTGGTGTGGGCAGTGGTGCAACGCTGTGGGAGGGTTGTGGGAAGTGGTGCAGGCTGTAGGAGTGGTGTGGACATAGGTGTAACGCTGTGGGAGTGTTGTGGGCAGTGGTGTAGCGCTGTGGGAGTGGTGTTGGCAGTGGTGTAGAGCTGTGGGAGTGGTGTGGGCCGTGGTGTAGTGCTGTGGAAGTGGTGTGAGCAGTTGTGTAGCGCTGCGGGAGAGGTGTGGGCAGTGGTGTAGCGATGTTGGAGTGGTGTGGGCAGTTTTGTTTTTGCTGTGGGAGTGGTGTGGGCAGTGGTGTAGTGCTGTGGAAGTGGTGTGAGCAGTTGTGTAGCGCTGCGGGAGAGGTGTGGGCAGTGGTGTAGTGCTGTTGGAGTGGTGGGGGCAATGTTGTAGCGCTGTGGGAGTGGTGTGGGCAGTGGTGACGCGCTGTGGGAGAGGTGTGGGCAGTGGTGTAGTGCTGTTGGAATGGTGTGGGCAGTGGTGTAGTGCAGCGGGAGTGTTGTGGGCAGTGGTGTAACGCTGTGGGAGTGGTGTGGGCTTTTGTTTAGCCCTTTGTGAGTGGTGTGGGCATTAGTTTTGTGCTGTGGGAGTGGTGTGGGCAATGTTGTAACGCGTTGTGAGTGGTGAGGGCAGTAGTGTAACGCTGTGGGAGTGGTTTTGGCAGTGGTGTAGCGCTGTGGGAGTGGTGTGGGCTGTGGTGTAGCGCTCTGGGAGATGTGTGGGCTGTGGTGTAATGCTGCGGCAGTGGTGTGGGCAGTGGAGTTGTGCTGTGGGAGTGGTATGGGCAGTGGTGTAGCTCTGTGGGAGAGGTGTGGGCAGTGGTGTAGCGCTGTGGGAATGGTATGGGCAGTGGTGTAGAGCTGTTGGACTGGTGTGTGCAGTGGTGTAGTAGTGTGGGAGTGGTGTGGGCAATGTTGTAGCGCTGTGGGAGTGGTGTGTGCAGTGGTGTAGAGCTGTTGGACTGGTGTGTGCAGTGGTGTAGTAGTGTGGGAGTGGTGTGGGCATTAGTGCAGCGCTGTGGGGTGGTGTCGGCAGTGGTGTAGCGCTGCGTGAGTGGTGTGCGCAGTGGTGTAGCGCTGTGGGAGTCGTGTGGGCAGTGGTGTAGAGCTGTGGGTGTGGTGTGTGCAGTGGTGCTGTGGTGTGGGACTGGTGCGGGCATTAGTGCAGCGCTGTGGGGTGGTGTGGGCAGTGGTGTGGTGCTGTGGGAGTGGTGTGGGCAGTGGTTTAGCGCTGTGGGAGTGATGTGGGTTGTGGTGTAGCGATGTGGGAGTGGTGTGGGCAGTGGTGTAGCGCTGTGGGAGTGGTGTGGGTTTATTGTAACGCTGTGGGAGTGGCGTGGGCAGTGGTGTAGCGCTGCGGGAGTGGTGTGGTCAGTGGTGTAACGCTGTGGGAGTGGTGTGGGTTGTGGTGTAGCGCTGTGGGAGTGGTTTGGGCATTAGTGTAGCAGTTTGGGAGTGGTGTGGTCAGTATGGTAGTGCTGTGGGAGTGGTGTGGGCAGTGGTATAGCGCTGTGGGAGTGATGTGGGCAGTGGTGTAGTGCTGTAAGTGTAGTTTGTGCACTGCTGTTCTGCTGTGGGTGTTGAGTGGGCAGTGGTGTAGTGCTGTGGGAGTGGTGTGGGCAGTGGTGTAGTGCTGTGGGAGTGGTGTGGGCAGTGGTGTAGTGCAGTGGGAGTGATGTGGGCAGTGGTGTAGCGCTGCTGCAGTGGTGTGGGCAGTGGAGTAGTGCTCTGGGAGTGGTGTGGGTTGTGGTGTAGTGTTGTGGGTGTGGTGTGGGCAGTGGTGTAGTGCTGAGGGAGTGGTGTGGGCAGTGGTGTAGCGCTCTGGGAGTGGCGTGGGGAGTGGTGTAGTGCTGTTGGAGTGGTGTGGGCAGTGGTGTAGTGCAGTGGGAGCGGTGCAGGCAGTCGTGTTGTGCAGTGGGAGTGGTGTGGGTAGTGGTGTAGTGCTGTGGGATTGGTGTGTGCAGTCGTGTTCCGCTGTGGGAGTGGTGTGGGCAGTGGTGTAGTGCTGTGGGAGTGGTTTGGGCAGTGGTGTAGTGCAGTGGGAGTGGTGCAGGCAGTCGTGTTGTTCAGTGGGAGTGGTGTGGTAGTGGTGTAGTGCTGTGGGAGTGGTGTGGGCAGTGGTGTAGTGCTGTGGGAATGGTGTGGGCAGTGGTGTAGTGCTGTGGGAATGGTGTGGGCAGTGGTGTAGTGCTGTGGGAGCGGTGTGGGCAGTGGTGTAGCGCTGCTGGAGGTGTGCGGGCAGTGGTGTAGTGCTGTGGGTGTGGTGTGGCCAGTGGTGTAGCTCTGTGGGAGTGGTGTGGGCAGTGATGTAGTGCAGTGGGAGTGGTGTGGGCAGTGGTGTAGTGCTGTTCGAGTGGTGTGGGCAGTGGTGTAGTGCTGTGGGAGTGGTATGGGCAGTGATGTAGTGCAGTGGGAGTGATGTGGGCAGTGGTGTAGCGCTGCTGGAGTGGTGTGGGCAGTGGTGTAGTGCTGTGGGAGTGGTGTGGGTTGTGGTGTAGTGCTGTGGGAGTGGTGTGGACATTGGTGTAGTGCTGTGGAAGTGGTGTGGGCAGTGGTGTAGCGCTCTGGGAGTGGTGTGGGCAGTGGTGTAGTGCTGTGGGAGTGGCGTGGGCAATGCAATAGTGCTCTGCGAGTGGCGTGGGCAGTGTTGTAGTGCTGTTGGAGTGGTGTGGGCAGTTGTATAGTGCTGTTCGAGTGGTGTGGGCAGTGGTGTAGTGCTGTGGGAGTGGTGTGGGCAGTGGTGTAGTGCTGTGGGAGCGGTGTGGGCATTGGTGTAGCGCTGCTGGAGGGGTGCGGGCAGTGGTGTAGTGCTGTGGGTGTGGTGTGGGCAGTAGTATAGCACTGTGGGAGTGGTGTGGGCAGTGATGTAGTGCAGTGGGTGTGGTGTGGGCAGTGGTGTAGTGCTGTTCGTGTGGTGTGGGCAGTGGTGTAGTGCTGTGGGAATGGTGTGGGCAGTGGTGTAGTGCTGTGGGAGCGGTGTGGGCAGTGGTGTAGCGCTGCTGGAGGGGTGCGGGCAGTCGTGTTGTGCAGTGGGAGTGGTGTGGGTAGTGGTGTAGTGCTGTGGGAGTGGTGTGGGCAGCGATGTAGTGCAGTGGGAGTGATGTGGGCAGAGGTGTAGCGCTGCTGGAGTGGTGTAGGCAGTGGTGTAGTGCTGTGGGAGTGGTCTGGATTGTGGTGTAGCGCTCTGGGAGTGGCGTGGGCAGTGGTGTAGTGCTGTGGGAATGGTGTAGGCAGTGGTGTAGTGCAGAGGGTGTGGTGTGGGTAGTGTTGTAGTGCAATGTGAGTGGTGTGGGCAGTTGTGTAGCGCTGCTGGAGTGGTGTGGCCAGTGGTGTAGCGCTGCTGGAGTGGTGTGGGCAGTGGTGTAGTGCTGTGGGAGTGGTGTGGGTTGTGGTCTAGCGCTGTGGGAGTGGTGTTGGCAGTGGCCTATTGCAGTGGGAGTGGTTTGGGCAGTGATGTAACGCTGTGGGAGTGGTGTGGGCAGTGGTGTAGTGCTGTGCGAGTGGTGTGGGCAGTGGTGCAGTGCTGTGGGAGTGGTGTGGGCAGTGGTGTAGTGCTGAGGGAGTGGTGTGGGCAGTGGTGTAGCGCTGCCGGAGTGGTGTGGGCAGTGGTATAGTGCTGTGGAAGTGGTGTGGGCAGTGTTGTAGCGCTGTGGGAGTGGCGTGGGCAGTGGTGTAGTGTAGTTGGAGTGGTCTGGACAGTGTTGTAGTGCAGTGGGAGTGGTGTGGGTAGTGGTGTAGCGCTGTGGGAGTGGTGTGGGTTGTGGTGTAGCGCTGTGGGTATGATGTGGGTTGTGGTGTAATTCTGTGGCAGTGGTGTGGGCAGTGGTGTAGCGCTGTGGGAATAGTGTGAGCAGTGGTGTAGCGCTGTGGGAGTGGTGTGGGCCGTGGTGTAGCACTGTGGGAGTGGTGTGGGTAGTAGTGTAGCGCTGTGGGTGTGGTGTGGGTTGTGGTGTAGTTCTGTGGGAGTGGTGTGGGCAGTGGTGTAGCGCTCTGGGAGTGGTGTGGGCAGTGGTGTTGTGCTGTGGGAGTGGTGTGGGTAGTGGTGTAGCGCTGTGGGAGCAGTGTGGGTTGTGGTGTAGCGCTGTGGGAGTGGTGTTTGTAGTGGTGTAGCGCTGTGGGAGTGGTGTGGGTTGTGGTGTTGCGCTGTGGGAGTGATGTGTGTTGTGGTGTAGCGCTGTGGGAGTGGTGTGGGCAGTGTTGTTGTGCTGTGGCAGTGGTGTGGGTTGTGGTGTAGCGCTGTGGGAGTGTTGTTTCTTGTGGTTTAGCGCTGTGGGAGTGTTGTGGGCAGTGGTGTAGCGCTGTGGCAGTGGAGTTGGCAGTGGTGTATCGTTGTCGGAGTGGTGTGTGTTGTGGTGTAGCGCTACGCCAGTGGTGTGGGCAGTAGGGTAGCGCTGTGGGAGTGGTGTGGGTTGTGGTGTAGTTCTGTGCGAGTGGTGTGGTCAGTGGTGTAGCGCTGTGGAGTGTTGTGGGTTGTGGTGTAGCACAGTGGGAGTGGTGTGGGCAGTGATGTAGTACTGTGGTAGTGGTGTGGGCAGAGGTCTAGTGCTGTGGGAGTGGTGTCGGCAGTGGTGTAACGCTGTGGGAGTGGTGTGGGCAGTGGTGTAGCGCTGTGGGAGTGGAGTGGGCAGTAGTGTAGTGCTGTGGGAGTGGTGTGGTCAGTGGTGCAACGCTGTAGGAGTGGTGTGGACATTGGTGTAACGCTGTGGGATTGGTGTGGGCAGTGGTGTAGTGCTGTGGGAGTGGTGTGGGCAGTAGTGTAGTGCTTTGGGAGTGGTGTGGGCAGTGGTGTAGTGCTGTTGGAGAGGTGTGGGCAGTGGTGTAGTGTAGCGGGAGGGATGTGGGCAGTGGTCTAACGCTGTTGGAGTGGTGCGTGCTTTGGTTTAATGCTGCGGGAGTGGTGAGTGCAGTGGTTTAGCGCTGCAGGAGTGATTTGGGCTTTAGTTTAGCACTGTGGGAGTGGTGTGGGCAATGCTGCAGTTCAGAGGCAGTGGTGTGTGCAGTGGTGTAGTGCTTTGGGAGTGGTGTGGGCAGAGGCGTAGTTCTGTGGGTGTGGTGTGGGCATTGGTGTGGTTCTGTGGGAGAGGTGTGGGCAGTGGTGTGGCGCTGTGGGAGTGATGTGGGTTGTGGTGTAGCGCTGTGGGAGTGGTGTGGGTTGTGGTGTAGCGCTGCGCGAGTCGTGTGGGCAGTAGGGTAGCGCTGTGGGTGTGGTGTGGGTTGTGGTGTAGCGCTGTTGGAGTGGTGTGGGCAGTCGTGTAGCGCTGTGGGAGTGGTGTGGGTTGAGGTGTAACGCTGTGCGAGTGGTGCGGGCAGTAGTGTAGTGCTGTTGGAGTGTTGTGGGCAGTGGTGTATCGCTGTGGGGGTGGTGTGGGCAGTAGTGTAGCACAGCGGGAGTGGTGTGGGAAGTGGTGTAGTGCTGTGGGAGTTGTGTGGGCAGTGGTGTAGCGTTGTGGGAGTTTTGTGGGTTGTGGTGTAGTGCTGTGGGAGTGGTGTGGGCAGTGGTGTAGCGCTGTGCGAGTGGCTTGGGCAGTGGTGTAATGCTGTGGGAGTGGTGTGGGCAGAGGCGTAGTGCTTTGGGAGTGGTGTGGGCAGAGGCGTAGTTCTGTGGGAGTGGTGTGGGCAGTGGTGTGGGCAGTCGTATAGTTCTCTGGGCGTGGTGTGTGCAACGGTGTAGCGCTGTGGGAGTGGTGTGGGTTGTGGTGTAGCGCTGTGGGAGTGGTGTGGGTTGTGGTGTAGCGCTGTTGGAGTGGTGTGGGCAGTCGGGTAGCGCTGTGGGAGTGGTGTGGGTTGAGGTGTATCGCTGTGCGAGTGGTGCGGGCAGTGGTGTAGTGCTGTTGGAGTCTTGTGGGCAGTTGTGTATCGCTGTGGGAGTGGTGTGGGCAGTGGTGTAGCGCTACTGGAGTGGTGTGGGAAGTGGTGTAACACTGCGGGAGTGGAGTGGGCAGTGGTGTAGCGCTGTGGGAGTGGTGTGGGTTGTGGTGTAGTGCTGTGGGAGTGGTGTGGGCAGTGGTGTAGCGTTGTGGGAGTTTTGTGGGTTGTGGTGTAGTGCTGTGGGAGTGGTGTGGGCAGTGGTGTAGCGCTATGCGAGTGGCTTGGGCATTGGTGTAGTGCTGTGGGTTGTGGTATAGCGCTGTGGGAGTGGTGTGGGCAGTGGTGCAGTGCTCTTGTAGTGGTGTGGGCATAGGTGTAGGGCTGTGGGAGTGGTGTGGGCAGTGGTGCAACGCTGTGGGTGTGGTGTGGGCAGTGGTGTAGTTCTGTAGGAGTGTTGTGGACACTGGTGTAACGCTGTGGGAGTGGTGTGGGCAGTCGTGTAGCGCTGTGGGAGTGGTGTGCGCAGTGGTGTAGTGCTGTGGGAGTGCTGTGGGCAGTGGTGTAGCGCTGTTGGAGTGGTGTGGGCAGTGGTGTAGTGCTGTGGGAGTGGTGTGCGCAGTGGTGTTGCGCTGTGGGAGTGGTGTGGGCAGTAGGGTAGCGCTGTGGGAGTGGTGTGGGTTGTGGCGTAGCGCTGTGGGAGTGGTGTGGGCAGTACGGTAGCGCTGTGCGAGTGGTGTGGACAGTGGTTTAGCACTGTGGGAGTGTTGTGTGTTGTGGTATAGTACAGTGGGAGTGGTGTGGGCAGTGGTGTAGTGCTGTCGTAGTGGTGTGGGCAGAGGACTAGCGCTGTGGGAGTGGTGTGGCAGTGGTGTAACGCTGTGGGAGTGGTGTGGGCAGTGGTGTAGCGCTGTGGGAGTGGAGTGTGCAGTAGTGTAGTGCTGTGGGAGTGGTGTGGGCAGTGGCGCAACGCTGTAGGAGTGGTTTGGACATTGGTGTAACGCTGTGGGATTGGTGTGGGCAGTGGTGTAGCGCTGTTGGAGTGGTGTGTGCAGTGGTGTAGTGCTGTGGGAGTGGTGTGGGCAGTGGCGAAACGCTGTGGGTGTTGTGTGGGCAGTGGTGTTGTGCTGTAGGAGTGGTGTGGACACTGGTGTAACTTTGTGGGAGTGGTGTGGGCAGTCGTGTAGCGCTGTGGGAGTGGTGTGGGCAGTAGTGTAGTGCTTGGGAGTGGTGTGCGCAGTGGTGTTGCGCTGTGGGAGTGGTGTGGGCAGTGGTGTAGAGCTGTGGGAGTGGTGTGGGCAGTGGTGTAGCGCTGTTGGAGTGGTGTGGGCAGTGGTGTAGTGCAGCGGGAGGGATGTGGGCAGTGGTGTAACGCTGTGGGAGTGGTGTGGGTTTTGGTGTAGCGCTGTGGGAGTAGTGTGGGCAGTGATGTAGCGCTGTGCGAGTGGTGTGGACAGTGGTGTAGCAGTGTGGGAGTGTTGTGGGTTGTGGTGCAGCACAGTGGGAGTGGTGTGGGCAGTGGTGTTTTGCTGTGGTTGTGGTGTGGGCATAGGTCTAGCGCTGTGGGAGTGGTGTGGGCAGTGGTGGAACGCTGTGGGAGTGGTGTGGGCAGTGGTGTAGCGCTGTGAGAGTGGAGTGGGCAGTAGTGTGGTGCTGTGGGAGTGGTGTGGGCAGTGGTGCAACGCTGTAGGAGTGGTGTGGACATTGGTGTAACGCTGTGACAGTGGTGTGTGCAGTGGTGTAGTGCTGTGGGAGTCGTGTGGGCAGTGAAGTAGCGCTGTCGGAGTGGTGTGGGCAGTGGTGTGGTGCTCTTGGAGTGGTGTGGGCAGTGGTGTAGTGTAGCGGGAGGGATGTGGGCAGTGGTCTAACGCTGTTGGAGTGGTGTGTGCTTTGGTTTAATGCTGCGGGAGTGGTGAGTGCAGTGGTTTAGCGCTGCGGGAGTGATTTGGGCTTTAGTTTAGCGCTGTGGGAGTGGTGTGGGCAATGCTGCAGTTCAGAGGCAGTGGTTTGTGCAGTGGTGTAGTGCTTTGGGAGTGGTGTGGGCAGAGGCGTAGTTCTGTGGGAGTGGTGTGGGCAGTGGTGTGGTTCTGTGGGAGTGGTGTGGGCAGTGGTGTGGGCAGTCGTGTAGTTCTATGGGAGTGGTGTGGGCAGTGGTGTAGCGCTGTGGGAGTGGTGTGGGTTGTGGTGTAGCGCTGTGGGAGTAGTGTGGGCAGTGATGTAGCGCTGTGCGAGTGGTGTGGACAGTGGTGTAGCAGTGTGGGAGTGTTGTGGGTTGTGGTGTAGCACAGTAGGAGTGGTGTGGGCAGTGGTGTAGTGCTGTGGTAGTGTTGTGGGCAGAGGTCTAGCGCTGTGGGAGTGGTGTGGGCAGTGGTGGAACGCTGTGGGAGTGGTGTGGGCAGTTGTGTAGCGCTGTGGGAGTGGAGTGGGCAGTAGTGTAGTGCTGTGGGAGTGGTGTGGGCAGTGGTGCAACGCTGTGGGAGTGGTGTGGGCAGTTGTGTAGCGCTGTGGGAGTGGAGTGGGCAGTATTGTAGTGCTGTGGGAGTGGTGTGGGCAGTGGTGCAACGCTGTAGGAGTGGTGTGGACATTGGTGTAACGCTGTGGGAGTGGTGTGTGCAGCGGTGTAGTGCTGTTGGAGTCGTGTGGGCAGTAGTGTAGTGCTGTGGGAGTGGTGTGTGCAGTGGTGTAGCGCTCTTGGAGTGTTGTGGGCAGTGATGTAGCGCTGTCGGAGTGGTGTGGGCAGTGGTGTAGTGCTGTTGGAATGGTGTGGGCAGTGGTGTAGTGTAGCGGGAGGGATGTGGGTAGTGGTCTAACGCTGTTGGAGTGGTGCGTGCTTTGGTTTAATGCTGCGGGAGTGGTGAGTGCAGTAGTTTAGCGCTGCGGGAGTGATTTGGGCTTTAGTTTAGCGCTGTTGGAGTGGTGTGGGCAATGCTGCAGTTCAGAGGCAGTGGTGTGTGCAGTGGTGTAGTGCTCTGGGAGTGGTGTGGGCAGAGGCGTAGTTCTGTGGGAGTGGTGTGGGCAGTGGAGTGGTTCTGTGGGAGTGGTGTGGGCAGTGGTGTGGGCAGTCGTGTAGTTCTATGGGAGTGCTGTGGGCAGTGATGTAGTTTTGTGGGAGTGGTGTGGGCAGTGGTGTTTCGCTGTGGGAGTGGTGTGTGCAACGGTGTAGCACTGTGGGAGTGGTGTGGGCAGTGGTGTAGCGCTGTGGGAGTGGTGTGGGCAGTGGTGTAGCGCTGTGGGAGAGGTGTGGGCAGTGGTGTAGCGCTGTGGGAGAGGTGTGGGTTGTGGTGTAGCGCTGTGGGAGTGGTGTGGGTTGTGGTGTAGCGCTGCACGAGTAGTGTGGGCAGTAGGGTAGCGCTGTGGGATTGGTGTGGGTTGTGGTGTAGCGCTTTTGCAGTGGTGTTGGCAGTCGTGTAGCGCTGTGGGAGTGGTGTGGGTTGAGGTGTAACGCTGTACGAGTGGTGCGGGCTGTGGTGTAGTGCTGTTGGAGTGTTGTGGGCAGTGGTGTATCGCTGTGGGAGTGGTGTGGGCAGTGGTGTAGCGCTGTGGGAGTGGTGTGGGCAGTGGTGTAGCGCTGTGGGAGTGGTGTGGGAAGTGGTGTAACACTGCGGGAGTGGAGTGGGCAGTGGTGTAGCGCTGTGGGAGTGGTGTGGGTTGTGGTGTAGTGCTGTGGGAGTGGTGTTGGCAGTGGTATAGCGTTGTGGGAGTTTTGTGGGTTGTGGTGTAGTGCTGTGGGAGTGGTGTGGGCAGTGGTGTAGCGCTTTGCGAGTGGCTTGGGCAGTGGTGTAGTGCTGTGGGTTGTGGTGTAGCGCTGTGGGAGTGGTGTGGGCAGTGGTGTAGTGCTTTGGGAGTGGTGTGGGTAGAGGCGTAGTTCCGTGGGAGTGGTGTTGGCAGTGGTGTGGTTCTGTGGTAGTTCTGTGGACAGTGGTGTGGGCAGTCGTGTAGTTCTCTGGGAGTGGTGTGTGCAACGGTGTAGCGCTGTGGGAGTGGTGTGGGCAGTGGTGTAGCGCTGTGGGAGAGGTGTGGGCTGTGCTGTTGCACTGTGGAACTGGTGTGGGTTGTGGTGTAGCGCTGTGGGAGTGGTGTGGGTTGTGGTGTAGCGCTGCGCGAGTAGTGTGGGCAGTAGCGTAGCGCTGTGGGAGTGGTGTGGGTTGTGGTGTAGCGCTGTTGGAGTGGTGTGGGCAGTGGTGTCGCACTGTGCGAGTGGCTTGGGCAGTGGTTCAGTGCTGTGGGTTGTGGTGTAGCGCTGTGGGAGTTGTGTGCGCAGTGGTGTAGTGCTCTTGTAGTGGTGTGGGCAGAGGTGTAGGGCTGTGGGAATGGTGTGTGCAGTGGTGCAACGCTGTGGGTGTGGTGTGGGCAGTGGTGTAGTGCTGTAGGAGTGGTGTGGACATTGGTGTAACGCTGTGGGAGTGGTGTGGGCAGTCGTGTAGCGCTGTGGGAGTGGTGTGTGCAGTGTTGTAGTGGTGTGGGAGCGGTGTGGGCATTAGTGCAGCGCTGTGGGGTGGTGTGGGCAGTGGTGTAGCGCTTTGTGAGTGGTGTGGGCAGTGGTTTAACGCTGTGGGAGTGGTGTGGGGGTTGGTGTAGTGCTGTGGGAGTGGTGCGGGCAGTGGTGCAGCGCTGTGCGTGTGCTGTGGGCAGTGGTGTAGCGCTGTGAGTGTGGTGTGCGCAGTGGTGTAGTGCTGTGCGAATGGTGTGGGCAGTGGTGTAGCGCTGTGGGAGTGGTGTGGGCAGTGGTGTAGCGCTGCGGGAGTGTTGTGGGCAGTGGAGTAGCGTTGTGGGAGTGGTCTGGGCAGTGTTGTAGTGCGGTGGGATTGGCGTGTGCAGTGGTGTAGTGCAGCGGGAGGGATGTGTGCAGTGGTGTCATGCTGTGGGAGTGGTTTGGGCAGTGGTGTAGCGCTGTGGGAGTGGTTAAGGCAGTGGTGTAGCGCTGTTGGGAGTGGTGTGGGCAGCGGTGTAACGCTGTGGGAGTGGTGTGGGCAGTGTTGTAGTGCTGTGGGAGTGGTGTGGGCAGTGGTGTAACGCTCTGGGAGTGGTGTGGGCAGTGGTGTATCGCTGTGGGAGTGGTGTGGGCTGTGGTGTAGTGCTGTGCGAGTGGTGTGGGCATTAGTGTAGCGTTGTGGGAGTGGTGTGGGCATAAGTGTAGTGCTGTGGGAATGCTGTGGGCAGTGGTGTAGCGCTGTGGGAATGGTGTGGGCAGTGGTATAGAGCTGTGCGAGTGGTGTGAGCAGTGGTGTAGCGCTGTGGGAGTGGTGTGGGAAGTGGAGTAGCGCTGTGGGAATGTTGTGGGCAGTGGTGTAGTGCAGTGGGATTGGTGTGGGCAGTGGTGTTGCGCTGCGGGAGTGGTGCGGGCATTAGTATAGCGCTGTGGGACTGGTGTGGGTTGTGGAGTAGTGCTGTGGGAGTTGTGTGAGCAGTGGTGTAGCGCTTTGGGAGTGGTGTGGGCTGTGGTGTAGCGCTGCTGAAGTGGTGTGGGCAGTGGTGAAGTGCAGCGGGAGGGATGTGGGCAGTGGTGTAACGCTGTAGGAGTGGTGCGGTCTTTGGTTTAATGCTGCGGGAGTGGTGAGGGCTTTTGTTTAGCGCTTTGGTAGTGGTGTGGGCATTAGTGTAGGGCTGTGGGAGTGGTGTGGGCAGCGGTGTAACGCTGTGAGAGTGGTGTGGGCAGTGTTGTATTGATGTGGGAGTGGTGTGGGCAGTGGTGTAACGCTCTGGGAGTGGTGTGGGTTGTGGTGTAGTGTTGTGGGAGTGGTGTGGGCAGTGGTGTATCGCTGTGGGAGTGGTGTGGGCAGCTGTGTTGCGCTGTGGGAGTGGTGTGGGCTGTGGTGTAAACCTGTGTGAGTGGTGTGGGCAGTGGTGTAGCTCTGCGGGAGTGGCGTGTGCAGTGGGGTAGCGCTGTGGGAGTGGTGTGAGCAGTGGTGTAGAGCTGTTCGAGTGGTCTGTGCAGTGTTGTAGTGGTGTGGGAGTGGTGTGGGCATTAATGCAGCGCTGTGGGCTGGTGTGGGCAGTGGTGTAGCGCTGTGGGAATGGTGTGGGCAGTGGTGTATCGCTGTGGGATTGGTGTGAGCAGTGGTGTAGCGCTGTGGGAGTTGTGTGGGCAGTGGTGTAGCGCTGTGGGAATGGTGTGGGCAGTGGTGTAGTGCAGTGGGATTGGTGTGGGTAGTGGTGTTGCGCTGCGGGAGTGGTATGGGCATTAGTATAGCGCTGTGGGAGTGGTGTGGGCAGTGGTGTAGTGCTGTGGGTGTCGTTTGGGCATTGGTGTAACGCAGTGGGAGTGGCGTGGGCACTGGTGTAGCGCTGTGGGAGTGGTGTGTGCTGTGGTGTAGCGCTGTGGGAGAGGTTAGGGAAGTGGATTTGTTCTGTGGGAGTTGTGTGGTCAGTGGTGTAACGCTGTGGGAGATGTTAGGGAAGTGGATTTGTGCTGTGGGAGTGGTGTGGTCAGTGGTGTAACGCTGTGGGAGTGGTGTGGGCAGTGGTGTAGCGCTGTGCGAGTGGTGTGGGCAGTGGTGTAGCAATGCGTGAGTGGTGTGGGCATTAGTGCAGCGCTGTGGGGTGGTGTGGGCAGTGGTGTAGCGCTTTGTGAGTGGTGTGGGCAGTGGTTTAACGCTGTGGGAGTGGTGTGGGGGTTGGTGTAGTGCTGTGGGAGTGGTGCGGGCAGTGGTGCAGCGCTGTGCGTGTGCTGTGGGCAGTGGTGTAGCGCTGTGAGTGTGGTGTGCGCAGTGGTGTAGTGCTGTGCGAATGGTGTGGGCAGTGGTGTAGCGCTGTGGGAGTGGTGTGGGCAGTGGTGTAGCGCTGCGGGAGTGTTGTGGGCAGTGGAGTAGCGGTGTGGGAGTGGTCTGGGCAGTGTTGTAGTGCGGTGGGATTGGCGTGTGCAGTGGTGTAGTGCAGCGGGAGGGATGTGTGCAGTGGTGTCATGCTGTGGGAGTGGTTTGGGCAGTGGTGTATCTCTGTGGGAGTGGTTAAGGCAGTGGTGTAGCGCTGTGGGAGTGGTGTGGGCAGTGGTGTAGCGCTGTGGGTGTGGTGTGGGTTGTGCTCTAGTGCTTTGGGAGTGGTGTGGGCAGTGGTGTAGCGCTGTTGGAGTGGCGTGGGCAGTGGTGTAGCGCTGTGGGAGTGTTGTGGGCTGTGGTGTAACGCTGTGGGAGTGATGTCGGCAGTGTTGTTGTGCTGTGGTAGTGGTGTCAGCAGAGGTGTAGCGCTGTGGTAGAGGTGTGGGCAGAGGTGTAGCGCTGCTGAAGTGGTGTGGGCAGTGGTGTAGTGCAGCGGGAGGGATGTGGGCAGTGGTGTAACGCTGGGGGAGTGGTGCGGTCTTTGGTTTAATGCTGTGGGATTGGTGAGGGCTTTTGTTTAGCGCTTTGGGAGTGGTGTGGGCATTAGTCTGGCACTTTGGGAGTGGTGTGGGCAGTGGGGTAACGCTGTGGGAGTGGTGTGGGCAGTGTTGTAGTGCTGTGGGAGTGGTGTGGGCAGTGGTGTAACGCACTGGGGGTGGTGTGGGTTGTGGTTTAGTGCTGTGGGAGTGGTGTGGGCAGTAGTGTATCGCTGTGGGAGTGGTTTGGCCAGTGTTGTTGCGCTGTGGGAGTGGTGTGGGCTGTGGTGTAGCGCGGTGGGAGTGGTGTGGGCAGTGGTGTAGCTCTGTGGGAGTGGTGTGTGCAGTGGGGTAGCGCTGTGGGAGTGGTCTGAGCAGTGGTGTAGAGCTGTGGTTGTGGTGTGTGCAGTGTTGTAGTGGTGTGGGAGTGGTGTGGGCATTAGTGCAGCGCTGTAGGGTGGTGTGGGCAGTGGTGTAGCGCTGTGGGAATGGTGTGGGCAGTGGTGTATCGCTGTGGGAGTGGTTTGGGCTGTGGTGTAGTGCTGTGCGAGTGGTGTAGGCATTAGTGTAGCGTTGTGGGAGTGTTGTGGGCATAGGTGTAGTGCTGTGGGACTGCTGTGGGCAGCGGTGTAGAGTGGTGGCAATGGTGTGGGCAGTGGTGTAGCGCTGTGCGAGTGGTGTGGGCAGTGGTGTAGTGCAGTGGGATTGTTGTGGGCAGTGATGTTGCGCTGCGGGAGTGTTGTGGGCATTTGTATAGCGCTGTGGGAGTGGTGTTGGCAGTAGTGTAGTGCTTTGGGAGTGGTGAGGGCAGTGGTTTAACGCTGTGGGAGTGGTGTGGGGGTTGGTGTTGTGCTGTGGGAGTGGTGCGGGCAGTGGTGCAGTGCTGTGCGTGTGCTGTGGGCAGTGGTGTAGCGCTGTGGGAGTGGTGTGGGCAGTGGTGTAGGGCTGTGGGATTGGCGTGGGCAGTGGTGTAGTGCAGCGGGAGGGATGTGTGCAGTGGTGTCATGCTGTGGGAGTGGTATGGGCAGTGGCGTAGAGCTTTGGGAGTGGTGTGGGCAGTGGTGTAGCGCTGTGGGTGTGGTGTGGGTTGTGGTGTAGTGTTGTGGGAGTGGTGTGGGCAGTGGTGTAGCGCTGTTGGAGTGGCGTAGGCAGTGGTGTAGCGCTGTGGGAGTGGTGTGGGCTGTGGTGCAACGCTGTGGGAGTGATGTCGGCAGTGGTGTAGTGCTGTGGGAGTGGTGTCGGCAGTGGTGTATCGCTGTGGTAGTGGTGTGGGCAGAGGTGTAGCGCTGTGGGCGTGGTGTGGGCTGTGGAGTAGCGCTGTGGGAGTTGTGTGGGCAGTGGTGTAGCGCTTTGGGAGTGGTGTGGGCTATGGTGTAGCGCTGCTGAAGTGGTGTGTGCAGTGGTGCAGTGCAGCGGGAGGGAGGTGGGCAGTGGTGTAACGCTGGGGGAGTGGTGCGGTCTTTGGTTTAATGCTGCGGGAGTGGTGAGAGCTTTTGTTTAGCGCTTTGGGGGTGGTGTGGGCATTAGTGTAGCGCTTTGGGAGTGGTGTGGGCAGTGGTGTATCGCTGTGGGAGTGGTGCGGGCAGTGTTGTTGCGCTGTGGGTGTGATGTGGGCTGTGGTGTAGCGCGGTGGGAGTGGTGTGGGCAGTGGTGTAGCTCTGTGGGAGTGGTGTGTGCAGTGGGGTAGCGCTGTGGGAGTGGTCTGAGCAGTGGTGTAGAGCTGTGGTTGTGGTGTGTGCAGTGTTGTAGTGGTGTGGGAGTGGTGTGGGCATTAGTGCAGCGCTGTAGGGTGGTGTGGGCAGTGGTGTAGCGCAGTGGGAATGGTGTGTGCAGTGGTATAGCGCTGTGCGAATGGTGTGGGCAGTGGTGTAGCGCTGTGGGAGTGGTGTGGGAAGTGGAGTAGCGCTGTGGGAATGTTGTGGGCAGTGGTGTAACGCAGTGGGAGATGTGTGTGCAGTGGTGATGTGGCGTGGGAGTGGTGTGGGCATTAGTGCAGCGCTGTGGGAGTGGTGTGGGCAGTGGTGTTGTGCTGTGGGAGTGTTGTGGGCAGTGGTGTAGCGCTGCGGGAGTGTTGTGGGCAGTGGAGTAGCGCTGTGGGAGTGGTCTGGGCAGTGTTGTAGTGCAGCGGGAGGGATGTGCGCAGTGGTGTCATGCTGTGGGAGTGGTTTGGGCAGTGGTGTAGTGCTGTGGGAGTGGTTAATGCAGTGGTGTAGCGCTGTGGGAGTGGTGTGGGCAGTGGTGTAGCGCTGTGGGTGTGGTGTGGGTTGTGCTCTAGTGCTGTGGGAGTGGTGTGGGCAGTGGTGTAGCGCTGTTGGAGTGGTGTGGGCAGTGGTGTAGCGCTGTGGGAGTGGTGTGGGCTGTGGTGTAACGCTGTGGGAGTGATGTCGGCAGTGTTGTTGTGCTGTGGGAGTGCTGTCGGCAGAGCTGTAGCGCTGTGCTAGAGGTGTGGGCAGAGGTGTAGCGCTGTGGGAGTGGTGTGGGCTGTGGAGTAGCGCTTTGGGAGTGGTGTGGGCTGTGGTGTAGCGCTGCTGAAGTGGTGTGGGCAGTGGTGTAGTGCAGCGGGAGGGATGTGGGCAGTGGTGTAACGCTGGGGGAGTGGTGCGGTCTTTGGTTTAATGCTGTGGGCGTGGTGAGAGCTTTTGTTTAGCGCTTTGGGAGTGGTGTGGGCATTAGTCTGGCGCTTTGGGAGTGGTGTGGGCAGTGGGGTAACGCTGTGGGAGTGGTGTGGGCAGTGTTGTAGTGCTGTGGGAGTTGTGTGGGCAGTCGTGTAACGCACTGTGGGTGGTGTGGGTTGTGGTTTAGTGCTGTGGGAGTGGTGTGGGCAGTAGTGTATCGCTGTGGGAGTGGTTTGGCCAGTGTTGTTGCGCTGTGGGAGTGGTGTGGGCTGTGGTGTAGCGCGGTGGGAGTGGTGTGGGCAGTGGTGTAGCTCTGTGGGAGTGGTGTGTGCAGTGGGGTAGCGCTGTGGGAGTGGTCTGAGCAGTGGTGTAGAGCTGTGGTTGTGGTGTGTGCTGTGGTGTAGCGTTGTGGGAGAGGTTAGGGAAGTGGATTTGTGCTGTGGGAGTGGTGTGGTCAGTGGTGTAACGCTGTGGGAGAGGTTAGGGAAGTGGATTTGTGCTGTGCGAGTGGTGTGGTCAGTGGTGTAACGCTGTGGGAGTGGTGTGGCCAGTGGTGTAGCGCTATGCGAGTGGTGTGGGCAGTGGTGTAGCACTGCGTGTGTGGTGTGGGCAGTGGTGTAGCGCTGTGGGAGTGACGTGTGCAGTGGTGTAGCGCTGTGGGAGTGGTGTGTGCAGTGTTGTAGTGGTGTGGGAGCGGTGTGGGCATTAGTGCAGCGCTGTGGGGTGGTGTTGGCAGTGGTGTAGCGCTTTGTGAGTGGTGTGGGCAGTGGTTTAACGCTGTGGGAGTGGTGTGGGGGTTGGTGTTGTGCTGTGGGAGTGGTGCGGGCAGTGGTGCAGCGCTGTGCGTGTGCTGTGGGCAGTGGTGTAGCGCTGTGAGTGTGGTGTGCGCAGTGGTGTAGCGCTGTGGGAGTGGTGTGGGCAGTGGTGTGGCGCTGCGGGAGTGTTGTGGGCAGTGGAGTAGCGCTGTGGGAGTGTTGTGGGCAATGTTGTAGTGCAGCGGGAGGGATGTGTGCAGTGGTGTCATGCTGTGGGAGTGGTTTGGGCAGTGGTGTAGCGCTGTGGGAGTGGTTAAGGCAGTGGTGTAGCGCAGTGGGAGTGGTGTGGGCAGTGGTGTAGTGCTGTGGTTGTGGTGTGGGTTGTCCTCTAGTGCTGTTGGAGTGGTGTGGGCAGTGGTGTAGCGCTGTTGGAGTGGCGTGGGCAGTGGTGTAGCGCTGTGGGAGTGGTGTGGGCTGTGGTGTAACGCTGTGGGAGTGATGTCGGCAGTGTTGTTGTGCTGTGGGAGTGGTGTCGGCAGAGGTGTAGCGCTGTGGTAGAGGTGTGGGCAGAGTTGTAGCGCTGTGGGAGTGGTGTGGGCTGTGGAGTAGCGCTTTGGGAGTGGTGTGGGCATAGGTGTAGTGCTGTGGGACTGCTGTGGGCAGCGGTGTAGCGTGGTGGGAATGGTGTGGGCAGTGGTGTAGCGCTGTGCGAGTGGTTTGGGCAGTGGTGTAGCGCTGTGGGAGTGGTGTGGTAAGTGGAGTAGCGCTGAGGGAATGTTGTGGGCAGTGGTGTAACGCTGTGGGAGTGGTGTGGGCAGTGGTGTAACGCTGTGGGAGTGGTGTGGGCAGTGGTGTAGCGCTGTGGGAGTTGTGTGGGCAATGGTGTAGCGCTGTGGGAGCGGTGTGGGCAGTGGTTTAGTGCTGTTGGAGTGGCGTGGACATTGGTGTAGTGCAGTGGGATTGTTGTGGGCAGTGATGTTGCGCTGCGGGAGTGTTGTGGGCATTTGTATAGCGCTGTGGGAGTGGTGTTGGCAGTAGTGTAGTGCTATGGGAGTGGTGAGGGCAGTGGTGTAACGCTGTGGGAGTTGTGTGTGCTGTGGTGTAGCGCTGTGGGAGTTGTGTGGGCAGTGGTTTAGCGCTGTGCGAGTGGGGTGGGCAGTGGTGTAGCGCTGTGGGAGTGAATGTGTGCAGTGGTGTAGGGCTGTGGGAGCGGTGTGTGCAGTGTTGTAGTGGTGTGGGAGCGGTGTGGGCATTAGTGCAGCCGCTGTGGGGTGGTGTTGGCAGTGGTGTAGCGCTGTGTGAGTGGTGTGGGCAGTGGTTTAACGCTGTGGGAGTGGTTTGGGGGTTGGTGTTGTGCTGTGGGAGTGGTGCGGGCAGTGGTGCAGTGCTGTGCGTGTGCTCTGGGCAGTGGTGTAGCGCTGTGAGTGTGGTGTGCGCAGTGGTGTAGTGCTGTGGGAATGGTGTTGGCAGTGGTGTAGCGCTGTGGGAGTGGTGTGGGCAGTGGTGTAGCGCTGCGGGAGTGGTGTGGGCAGTGGTGTAGTGCTGTGGAATTGGCGTGGGCAGTGGTGTAGTGCAGCGGGAGGGATGTGTGCAGTGGTGTCATGCTGTGGGTGTTGTATGGGCAGTGGTGTAGCGCTGTTGGAGTGGCGTGGGCAGTGGTGTAGCGCTGTGGGTGTGGTGTGGGCAGTGGTGTAACGCTGTGGGAGTGATGTCGGCAGTGTTGTAGTGCTGTGGGAGTGGTGTCGGCAGTGGTGTAGCGCTGTTTGGAGTGGTGTGGGCAGTGGTGTAGCGCTGTGGGAGTGGTGTGAGCAGTGGTGTAGCGCTGTGGGAGTGGTGTGGGCAGTGGTGTAGTGCTCTGGTAGTTTGTGGGCAGTGGTCTTGCGCTGTGCGATTGATGTGGGCAGAGGTGTAGCGCTGCGGGAGAGGTGTGGGCAGTGGTGTAGCGCTGCGGGGGTGGTGTGGGACGTGGTGTAGCGCTGTGGGAGTGTTGTGGGTTGTGGTGTAGCGCTGCGGTGGTGATGTGGGCAGTGGTGTAGCGCTGCCCGAGTGCTGTGGGAAGTGGTGTAGAGCTGCGGGAGTGGTGTGGGCATTGGTGTAGCGCTGTGTGTGTGGTATGGGTTGTGGTGTAGTGCTGTGGGAGTGGTGTGGGTTGTGGTGTAGTGCTGTGGGAGTGGTGTGGGCAGTGGGGTAGCGCTGTTTGGAGTGGTGTGGGCAGTGGTGTAGCGCTGTGGGAGTGGTGTGAGCAGTGGTGTAGCGCTGTGGGTGTGGTGTGGGTTGCGGTGTAGTGCTGTGGGAGTGGTATGGGTTGTGGTGTAGTGCTGTGGGAGTGGTATGGGTTGTGGTGTAGTGCTGTGGGAGTGGTGTGGGCAGTGGGGTAGCGCTTTTTAGAGTGGTGTGGGCAGTGGTGTAGCGCTGTGGGAGTGGTGTGAGCAGTGGTGTAGCGCTGTGGGTGTGGTGTGGGTTGCGGTGTAGTGCTGTGGGACTGGTGTGGGCAGTGGTTTAGCGCTGTTGGAGTGGCGTGGGCAGTGGTGTAGCGCTGTGGGAGTGGTGTGGGCTGTGGAGTAGCGCTTTGGGAGTGGTGTGGGCATAGGTGTAGTGCTGTGGGACTGCTGTGGGCAGCGGTGTAGCGTGGTGGGAATGGTGTGGGCAGTGGTGTAGCGCTGTGCGAGTGGTTTGGGCAGTGGTGTAGCGCTGTGGGAGTGGTGTGGTAAGTGGAGTAGCGCTGAGGGAATGTTGTGGGCAGTGGTGTAACGCTGTGGGAGTGGTGTGGGCAGTGGTGTAGCGCTGTGGGAGTTGTGTGGGCAATGGTGTAGCGCTGTGGGAGCGGTGTGGGCAGTGGTGTAGCGCTTTGGGAGTTGTGTGGGCAGTGGTGTAGTGCTGTGTGAGCGGTGTGGGCAGTGGTGTAGCGCTGCTGGATTGGTGTGGACATTGGTGTAGTGCAGTGGGATTGGTGTGGGCAGTGGTGTTGCGCTTCGGGAGTGTTGTGGGCAATAGTATAGCGCTGTGGGAGTTATGTGGGCAGTGGTGTAGTGCTATGGGAGTGGTGTGGGCAGTAGTGTAACGCTGTGGGAGTGGCGTGGGCAGTGGTGTAGCGCTGTGGGAGTGGTGTGTGCTGTGGTTTGGCGCTGTGGGAGTTGTGTGGGCAGTGGTGTAACGCTGTGGGAGTGGTTGGGACAGTAGATTTGTGCTGTGGGAGTGGTGTGGTCAGTGGAGTAATGCTGTGGGAGTGTTGTGGGTAGTGGTGTAGCGCTGTGCGAGTGGTGTGGGCAGTGGTGTAGCACTGCGTGAGTGGTGGGGGCAGTGGTGTAGCGCTGTGGGAGTGGCGTGTGCAGTGGTGTAGCGCTGTGGGAGTGGTGTGGGCTGTGGTGTAGCGCTGTGGGAGTGGTGTGTGCAGTGTTGTAGTGGTGTGGGAGCGGTGTGGGCATTAGTGCAGCGCTGTGGGGTGGAGTTGGCATTGGTGTAGCGCTGTGTGAGTGGTGTGGGCAGTGGTGTAACGCTCTGGGAGTGGTGTGGGGGTTGGTGTTGTGCTGTGGAAGTGGTGCCGGCAGTGGTGCAGCGCTGTGCTTGTGGTGTGGGCAGTGATGTAGCGCTGTGAGTTTGGTGTGGGCAGTGGTGTAGCGCTGTGGGAGTCGTGTGGGCAGTGGTGTAGTGCTTTGAAAGTGGTGTGGGCAGTGATGTAGCGCTGTGGGAGTCATGTGGGCAGTTGTGTATTGCTGTGGGAGTTGTGTGAACAGTGGTTTAGTGCTGTGGGAGTGGTGTGGGCAGTGGTGTAGTGCTGTGGGAGTGGTGTGGGCAGTGGTGTAGCGCTGTGGGAGTGGTGTGGGCAGTGGTGTAACGCTGCAGGAGTGGTGTGGGCAGTGGTGTAGTGCTGTGGGAGTCCTGTGGGCAGTGGTGTAGCGCTGTGGGTATGATGTGGGCAGTGGTGTAGCGCTGTGGGAGTGGTGTGGGCACAGGTTTAGTGCTGTGGGATTGGTGTGAGCAGTGGTGTAGCGCAGTGGGAGTGCTGTGGGCAGTGGTGTACAGCTGCGGGAGTGGTGTGTGCAGTGGTGTAGCGCAGTTGGAGTGGCGTGGGCAGTGGTGTTGTGCTGCGGGTTTAGTGCTGTGGGAGTGGTGTGGGCAGTGGTGTAGCACTGTGGGAGTGGTGTGGGCAGTGGTGTAACGCTGTGACAGTGGTGTGGGCATTAGTGTAGCGCTGCGGGAGAGGTGTGGGCAGTGGTGTAGTGATGAGAGAGTGGTGTGGGCAGTGGTATACCGCGGCGGGAGTGTTGTGGGCAGTGGTGTTGCGCTGCGGGAGTGGTGCGGGCATTGGTTTAATGCGGCGGGAGTGGTGTGGGCACTAGTGTAGCGCTATTGGCGTGTTGTGGGCAGTGGTGTAGCGCTGTGGGAGTGGCGTGGGCAGTGGTGTAACGCTGTGGGAGTGGTGTTGTCAGTGGTGTAGTACTGTGCGAGTGGTGTGGGCAGTGGTGTAGTGCTGTGGGAGTGGTGTGGTCAGTGGTGTAACGTTGTGGGAGTGGTGTGGGATGTGCTGGAGCGCTGTTGGAGTGATGTGGCATTAGTGTAGCGCGGTGGGAGTGGTGTGGGCCGTGGTGTAGCGCTGTGGGAGTGGCTTGGGAATTAGTGTATCGCAGGGGGAGTGGTGTGGACAGTGGTGTAATACTGTGGGTGTGGTGTGGGCAGTGTAGTTGCGCTGTGGGTGTGATGTGGGTTGTAGGGTAGCGCTGTCGGAGTGGTGTTGGTTCTGGTGTCACGCTTTGGGAGTGGTGAGGGCAGCGGTGTAGTGCTGTGGGACTCGTGTGGGTAGTGGTGTAGTACTGCGGTTGTGATGAGGGCAGTGGTGTAGAGCTGCGGGAGTGGTGTGGGCAGTGGTGTAGTGCTGTGGGACTGGTGTGGGCAGTGGAGTAGTGCTGTGGGAGTGTTGTGTGCAGTGGTGTAGTGCTGTGGGAGTGATGTGGGCCGTGGTGTAGCGCTGTGAGAGTGGTGTGGGGAGTGGTGTAGTGCTGTGGGTGTGGTGTGAGCAGTGATGTAACGCTGTGGGAGTGGTGTGGGCAGTGGTGTAGTGCTGTGGGAGTGGTGTGGGCAGTGGTGTAACGCTGTGGCGTGGTGTGGGCAGTGGTGTAGTGCTGTGGGAGTGGTGTGGGCAGTGGCGTAGTGCTGTGGGAGTGGAGTGGGCAGTGGTGAAGTGCTGTGAGTATGGTGAGGGCAGCGGTGTAGTGCTGTGGGAGTGGTTTGGGCAGTGGTGTAGTGCTGTGGGAGTGGTGTGGGCAGTGGTTTAGCGCTGCGGGGCTGATGTGGGCAGTGGTGTAGCGCTGTGGGAGCGGTGTGGGTAGTGGTTTAGCGCTGCGGGGGTGATGTTGGCAGTGCTGTAGCGCTGCGGGAATGGTGTGGGAATTGTGTTAACGCTGCAGGAGAGGTGTGGGCATTAGTGCAGCGCTGTGGGAGTGGTGTGGGCAGTGGTGTAGCGCTGTGGGACTGTTGTGGTCATTAGTGTAGCGCTGTGGGAGCGGTGTTGACAGTGATGTAGCGCTGCGGGAGTTGTGTGGGCAGTGGTGTAGCGCTGCGGGAGTGTTGTGGGCAGTGGTGTAGCACTGCGAGAGTGGTGTGGGCAGTGGTGTAGCGCTGCGGAAGTGGTGTGGGCAGTGGTGTAGCGCTGTGGGAGTGGTGCGGGTACTGGTTTAATGCGGCGGGGGTGGTGTGGGCAGTGGTGTAGCGCTGTGGGAGTGGTGGGGGCATTACTGTAGCGCTGTTTGGTGTTGTGTGGGCATTAGTGTAGCGCTGTGGGAGTGGTGTGGTTAGTGGTGTAGTGCAATGGGAGTGGTGTGGGCAGTGGTGTAGAGCTGTGGGAGTGGTGTGGGCATGTTGTAGCGCTGTCGAGGTGGTGTGGGCAGTGTTGTAGTGTTCTGGGAGTGGTGTGGGCAGTGGTGTTACGATGTGGGTGTGCTGTGGGCAGTGGTGTAACGCTGTGGAAGTGGTGTGGGCAGTGGTGTAGCGCTGTGGGAGTGGTGTGGGCAGTGTTGTACTGGTGTGGGAGCGGTGTGGGCATTAGTGCAGCGCTGTGGAGTGGTGTTGGCAGTGGTGTAGCACTTTGTGAGTGGTGTGGGCAGTGGTTTAACGCTGTGGGAGTGGTGTGGGGGTTGGTGTTGTGCTGTGGGAGTGGTGCGGGCAGTGGTGCAGCGCTGTGCGTGTGGTGTGGGCAGTGGTGTAGTGCTGTGGGAGTGGTGTGGGCAGTGGTGTAGCGCTGTGGGAGTGGTGCGGGTTGTGGTGTATCGCTGTGGGAGTGGTTGGGCAGTGGTGTAACGTTGTGGGAGTGGTGTGGGCAGTGGTGTAGCGCTGTGGGAGTGGTGTGGGCAGTGGTGTACTGCTCTGGGATTGGTGTGGTTTGTGGTGTAGTGCTGCGGGGGTGATGTGGGCAGTGGAGTGGCGCTGTGGGAGTGGTGTGGCCAGTGGTGTAGTGCTGTGGGATTGGCGTGGGCAGTGGTGTAGTGCAGCGGGAGGGATGTGAGCAGTGGTGTCATGCTGTGGGAGTGGTATGGGCAGTGGTGTAGCGCTTTGGGAGTGGTGTGGGCAGTGGTGTAGCGCTGTGGGTGTGGTGTGGGTTGTGGTGTAGCGCTGTGGGAGTGGTGTGGGCAGTGGTGTAGCGCTGTTGGAGTGGCGTGGGCAATGGTGTAGCGCTGTGGTAGTGGTGTGTGCTGTGGTGTAACGCTGTGGGAGTGATGTCGGCAGTGGTGTAGTGCTGTGGGAGTGGTGTCGGCAGTGGTGTAGCGCTGTGGTAGTGTTGTGGGCAGAGGTGTAGTGCAGCGGGAGGGATGTGGGCTGTGGTCTAACGCTGGGGGAGTGGTGCAGTCTTTGGTTTAATGCAGCGGGAGTGGTGAGGGCTTTTGTTTAGCTCTTTGGGAGTGGAGTGGGCATTAGTGTAGCGCTGTGGGAGTGGTGTGGGCAGTGTTGTAACGCTGTGGGAGTTGTGTGGGCAGTGGTGTAACGCTCTGGGAGTGGTGTGGGTTGTGTTGTAGTGTTGTGGGAGTCGTGTGGGCAGTGGTGTATCGCTGTGGGAGTGGTGTGGGCAGTGGTGTTGCGCTGTGGGAGTGGTGTAGGCTGTGGTGTAGCGCTGTGGGAGTGGTGTGTGCAGTGGGGTAGCTCTGTTGGAGTGGTGTGTGCAGTGAGGTAGCGCTGTGGGAGTGGTCTGAGCAGTGGTGTAGCGCTGTGGGAGTGGTGTGTGCAGTGTTGTAGTGGTGTGGGAGTGGTGTGGGCAGTTGTGTAGCTCTGTTAGAGTGGTGTGTGCAATGGGGTAGCGCTGTGGGAGTGGTCTGAGCAGTGGTGTAGAGCTGTGGGAGTGGTGTGTGCAGTGTTGTAGTGGTGTGGGAGTGGTGTGGGCATTAGTGCAGCTGTGTGGTGGTGTGGGCAGTGGTGTAGCGCTGTGGGAATGGTGTGGGCAGTGGTGTATCGCTGTGGGAGTGGTGTGGGCTGTGGTGTAGTGCTATGCGAGTGGTGTGGGCATTAGTGTAGCGTTGTGGGAGTGGTGTGGGCATAGGTGTAGTGCTGTTGGACTGCTGTGGGTAGTGATGTAGCGCTGTGGGAATGGTGTGGGCAGTGGTGTAGCGCTGTGCGAGTGGTGTGGGCTGTGGTGTAGCGCTGTGGGAGTGGTGTGGGCAGTGGTGTGGCGCTGTGGGAGTTGTGTTGGCAGTGGTGTAGCGCTATGGGAGTGGTGTGGGCAGTGGTGTAGTGCTGTTGGAGTGGTGTGGACATTGATGTAGTGCAGTAGGATTGCTGTGGGCAGTGGTGTTGCGCTGCGGGAGTGTTGTGGGCATTAGTATAGCGCTGTGGGAGTGTTGTGGGCAGTGGTGTAGTGCTATTGGAGTGTTGTGGGCAGTGGTGTAACGCTGTGGGAGTGGCGTGGGCAGTGATGTAGCGCTGTGGGAGTGTTGTGTGCTGTGGTTTAGCTCTGTGGGAGTTGTGTGGGCAGTGGTGTAATGCTGTGGGAGTGGTGTGGGCAGTGGTGTAGCGCTGTACGACTGGTGTGGGCAGTGGTGTAGCACTGCGTGAGTGGTGTGGGCAGTGGTGTAGCGCTGTGGGAGTGGCGTGTGCAGTGGTGTAGCGGCTTGGGAGTGGTGTGGGCAGTGTTGTAGTGTTGTGGAATTGGCGTGGGCAGTGGTGTAGTGCAGCGGGAGCGATGTGTGCAGTGGTGTCATGCTGTGGGTGTGGTATGGGCAGTGGTGTAGCGCTGTGGGTGTGGTGTGGGTTGTGGTGTAGCGCTGTGGGAGTGGTGTGGGCAGTGGTGTAGCGCTGTGGGAGTGGTGTGAGCAGTGGTGTAGCGCTGTGGTAGTGGTGTGGGCAGTGGTGTAGTGCTCTGGGAGTTTGTGGGCAGTGGTCTAGCGCTGTGCGACTGATGTTGGCAGTGGTGTAGCGCTGCGGGGGTGGTTTGGGTCGTGATGTAAGCGCTGTGGGAGTGGTGTGGGCAGTGGTGTAGTGCTGTGGGAGTGGTGTGGGAAGTGGTGTAGTGCTGTGGGAGAGGTGTAGGCAGTGGTGTAGCGCTGCGGGGGTGGTGTGGGCCATGGTGTAGCACTGCGGCGGTGATGTGGGCAGTGGTGTAGCGCTGCCCGAGTGCTGTGGGAAGTGGTGTAGCGCTGCGGGAGTGGTGTGGGCAGTGGTGTAGCGCTCCGGGAGTGGTGTGGGTTGTGGTGTTGCGCTGGGGGAGTGGTGTGGGCAGTGGTGTAGCGCTGTGGGAATGAGGTGTACTTTGGTGTAGCGCTGCGGGAGTGGTGTGGGCTGTAGTGTAGCGCTGTGGCAGTGGTATTGGTTGTGGTGTAGCGCTGTGGGAGTGTTGTGGGCAATGGTGTAGCGCTGTGGGAGTGGTGTAGGCAGTGGTGTAGCGCTGTGGGAGTGGAGTGGGCAGTGGTGTAGCGCTGTGGGAGTGGTGTGGGCTGTGGTGTAGCGCTGTGGGAGTGGTGTGGGCAGTGATAGAGCGCTGTGGGAGTGGTGTGGGCAGTGGTGTAGTGCTGTGAAAGTGGTGTGGGCAGTGGTGTAGCGCTGTGGGAGTCGTGTGGGCAGTTGTGTATTGCTGTGGGAGTGGTTTGAACAGTGGTTAGAGCTGTGGGAGTGGTGTGGGCAGTGGTGTAGTGCTGTGGGAATGGTGTGGGCAGTGGTGTAGCGCTGTGGGAGTGGTGTGGGCAGTGGTGTAGCGCTGTGAGAATGGTGCGGGCAGTTGTGTATCGCATAGGGAGTGGTGTGGGCTGTGGTGTAGTGCTCTGCGAGTGGTGTGGGCACTAGTGTAGCGTTGTGGGAGTGGTGTGGGAAGTGGAGTAGCGCTGTGGGAATGTTGTGGGCAGTGGTGTAGCGCTGTGCGAGTGGTGTGGGCATTAGTGTAGCGTTGTGGGACTGCTGTGGGTAGTGGTGTAGCGTTGTGGGTATGGTGTGGGCAGTGGTGTAGCGCTGTGCGAGTGGTGTGGGCAGTGGTGTAGCGCTGTGGGAGTGGTGTGGGAAGTGGAGTAGCGCTGTGGGAATGTTGTGGGCAGTGGTGCAACGCTCTGGGAGTGGTGTGGGCAGTGGTGTAGCGCTGTGGGAGTTGTGTGGGCAGTGGTGTAGTGCAGTGGGATTGGTGTGGGCAGTGGTGTTGCGCTGCGGGAGTGTTGTGGGCATTAGTATAGCGCTGTGGGAGTGGTGAGGGCAGTGCTGTAGTGCTATGGGAGTGGTGTGGGCAGTGGTGTAACGCTGTGGGAGTGGTGTGGGCAGTGGTGTAATGCTGTGGGAGTGGTGTGGGATGTGGTGTAGCGCTGTGCGAGTGGTGTGTGCAGTGGTGTAGTGCAGTGGGATTGGTGTGGGCAGTGGTGTTGCGCTGCGGGAGTGTTGTGGGCATTAGTATAGCGCTGTGGGAGTGGTGAGGGCAGTGCTGTAGTGCTATGGGAGTGGTGTGGGCAGTGGTGTAACGCTGTGGGAGTGGTGTGGGCAGTGGTGTAATGCTCTGGGAGTGGTGTGGGATGTGGTGTAGCGCTGTGCGAGTGGTGTGTGCAGTGGTGTAGCGCTGTGGGAGTGGTGTGGGCAGTGGTGTAGAGCTGTGGGAGTGGTGTGTACAGTGTTGTAGTGGTGTGGGAGAGATGTAGGCATTAGTGCAGCTCTGTGGGTTGGTGTTAGCAGTGGTGTAGCGCTGTGGGAGTGGTACGGGCAGTGCTGCAGCGCTGTGCGTGTGGTGTGGGCAGTGGTGTAGCGCTGTGAGTGTGGTGTGGGCAGTGGTGTAGTGCTGTGGGAGTGTTGTGGGCAGTTGTGTAGCGCTGTGAGAGTGGTGCGGGTTGTGTTGTAGCGCTGTGGGAGTGGTTGCGCAGTGGTGTAACGCTGTGGGAGTGGTGTGAGCAGTGGTGTAGCGCTGTGGGAATGGTTTGGGCAGTGGTGTAGCGCTGCGGGAGTGGTGTGAGCAGTGATGTAGTGCTGTGGGATTGGTGTGGGTTGTGGTGTAGCGCTGTGGGAGTGGTGTGGGCAGTGGTGTAGCCATGTGGGAGTGGTGTGGGCAGTGGTGTAGTGCTGTGGAATTGGCGTGGGCAGTGGTGTAGTGCAGCGGGAGGGATGTGTGCAGTGGTGTCATGCTGTGGGTGTGGTATGGGCAGTGGTGTAGCGCTTTGAGAGTGGTGTGGGCAGTGGTGTAGCGCTGTTGGAGTGGTGTGGGCAGTGGTGTAGCGCTGTGGGAGTGGTGTGGGTTGTGGTGTAGCGCTGTGGGAGTGGTGTGGGCAGTGATGTAGTGCTGCGGGAGTTGTGTGGGCAGTGGTGTAGCGCTGTGGGAGTGTTGTGGGCATTAGTGTTGCGCTGTGGGAGTTGTGTGGGCATTTGTGTAGTGCTGTGGGAGAGGTCTGGTTAGTGGTGTAGAGCTGCGGGAGTTGGGTGGGCGTGGTGTAGTGCTGTTGGAGTGGTGTGGGCAGTTATGTAGTGCTGTGGGAGTTTTGTGGGGTGTGGTGTAACGGTGTGGGAGTCGTGTGGGCAGTAATGTAGTGCTGTGGGAGTGGTGATGGTAGTGGTGTATTGCTGTGGGAGCGTTGTGGACTGTTGTGTAGTGCTGTGGGAGTAGTGTGGGCAGTGGTGTAGTCCTGTGGGAGTGGTTTGGGCTGTGGTGATGCGCTGTGGGAGTGGTGTGGGCAGTGGTGTAGTGGTTTGGGAGTGGTGTGGGCATTAGTGCTGCGCTGTGGGAGTGGTGTGCGTAGTGTTATAGTGCTGTGGGAGTGTTTTGGGCATTAGTGCAGATCTGTGGGAGTGGTGTGGGCAGTAGTGTAGCGCTGTGGGAGTGGTGTGGGCATTAGTGAAGCGCTGTTGGAGTGGTGCGGGCATCAGTGTAGCGCTGTGGGAGTGGTGTGTGTAGTGGTGTAGTGCTGTGGGTGTGGTGTGGGCTGTGGGGTAGCGCTGTGGGAGTGGTGTGGGCATTGGTGTAGCGCTGTGGGAGTGGTGTGGGCATTGGTGTAGTCCTGTGGGAGTGGTGTGTGTAGTGGTGTAACGCTGTGGAAGTGGTGTGGGTAGTGGTGTAGTGCTGTGGGACTGGTGTGTGCAGTGGTGTAGTGCTGTTGGAGTGATGTGGGCAATGATGTAGTGCTGCGGGAGTGGTGTGTGCAGGGGTTTAGTGCTGAGGGAGTGGTGTGGGGAGGGTGTAGTGTTGTGGGAGTGGTATGGGCAGAAGTGTAGCGCTCTGGGACTGGTGTGGGCAGCAGTTTAGTGCTGTGGGAGTGGTGTGGGCAGTTTTGAAGTGCTGTGGGAGTGGTGAGTGTCGTGGTGTAATGCTGTGGGAGTGGTGTTGCCAATGGTGTATTGCTCTGTGAGTGGTGTGGGCAGTGGTGTAGTACTGTGGGAGTGGTGTAGACAGTGGTGTAGCCCTATGGGACTGGTTTAGGCAGTGGTGTAGCGCTGTGGGAGTGGTGTGGGCAGTGTTGTAGCGCTGTGGGAGTGGTGTCGGCATTAGTGCAGCGCTGATGGACTGGTGTGAGCAGTGGTGTAGCGCTGTGGGAGTGGTGTGTGCATTATTTTAGCGCTGTGGGAGTGGTGTGTGTTGTTGTGTAGTGCTGTGGGAGTGGTGTGGGCAGTGGTGTAGTGCTGTGGTAGGTGTGTGCAGTGGTGTAGTGCTGTGGGAGTGGTGTGGGCATTAGTGCAGCGCTGTCGGACCGGTGTGGGCAGTGGTGTTGTGCTGTGGTAGTGGTTTGGGCAGTGGTGTAGTGCTGTGGGAGTGGTGTGTGCATTAGTTTAGCGCTGTGGGATTGGCGTGTGCATTAGTGTAGCGCAGTGGGAGTGGTGTGGGCATTAATGTAGCGCTGGGCCAGTGGTCTGGGCAGTGTTGTTGCGCTATGGGAGTGGTGTGGTTTGTAGTGTAGCTCTGTCGGAGTGGTGTTGGTTGTGGTGACGCGATGTGGGAGTGGTGTGGGCAGCGGTAGGGTGCTGTAGGATTGGTGTAGGCACTTGTGTAGCGCTGTGGGAGTGGTGTGGGCATCAGTGTAGCGCTGTGGGAGTGGTGTGTGTAGTGGTGTAGTGTTGTGGGTGTGGTGTGGGCTGTGGGGTAGCGCTGTGGGAGTGGTGTGGGCATTGGTGTAGCGCTGTGGGAGTGGTGTGGGCATTGGTGTAGTCCTGTGGGAGTGGTGTGTGTAGTGGTGTAATGCTGTGGAAGTGGTGTGGGTAGTGGTGTAGTGCTGTGGGACTGGTGTGTGCAGTGGTGTAGTGCTGTTGGAGTGATGTGGGCAATGATGTAGTGCTGCGGGAGTGGTGTGTGCAGGGGTTTAGTGCTGAGGGAGTGGTGTGGGGAGGGTGTAGTGCTGTGGGAGTGGTATGGGCAGAAGTGTAGCGCTCTGGGACTGGTGTGGGCAGCAGTTTAGTGCTGTGGGAGTGGTGTGGGCCGTTTTGAAGTGCTGTGGGAGTGGTGAGTGTCGTGGTGTAATGCTGTGGGAGTGGTGTTGCCAATGGTGTATTGCTCTGTGAGTGGTGTGGGCAGTGGTGTAGTACTGTGGGAGTGGTGTAGACAGTGGTGTAGCGCTATGGGACTGGTTTAGGCAGTGGTGTAGCGCTGTGGGAGTGGTCTGGGCAGTGTTGTAACGCTGTGGGAGTGGTGTCGGCATTAGTGCAGCGCTGATGGACTGGTGTGAGCAGTGGTGTAGCGCTGTGGGAGTGGTGTGTGCATTATTTTAGCGCTGTGGGAGTGGTGTGGGTTGTTGTGTAGTGCTGTGGGAGTGGTGTGGGTAGTGGTGTAGTGCTGTGGTAAGTGTGTGCAGTGGTGTAGTGCTGTGGGAGTGGTGTGGGCATTAGTGCAGCGCTGTCGGACCGGTGTGGGCAGTGGTGTTTTGCTGTGGTAGTGGTTTGGGCAGTGGTGTAGTGCTGTGGGAGTGGTTTGTGCATTAGTTTAGCGCTGTGCGAGTGGCGTGGGCATTAGTGTAGCGCAGTGGGAGTGGTGTGGGCATTAATGTAGCGCTGGGCCAGTGGTATGGGCAGTGGTGTAGTCCTGTGGTTGTGGTCTGGGCAGTGTTGTTGCGCTATGGGAGTGGTGTGGTTTGTAGTGTAGCTCTGTCGGAGTGGTGTTGGTTGTGGTGACGCGATGTGGGAGTGGTGTGGGCAGCGGTAGGGTGCTGTAGGATTGGTGTAGGCACTTGTGTAGCGCTGTGGGTGTGGTGTGGGCAGTGGTGTAGTGCTGTGGGAGTGCTTTGGGTATTGCTATAGTGCTGCGGAGGTGATGTGGTCAGTGGTGTAGCGCTGCGGGATTGATTTGGGCAGTGGCGTAGTGATGTGGAGAGTGGTGTAGAGCTGTGGAAGTGGTGTGGGCAGTGGTGTAGTGCTGTGGGTGTGGTGTTCCAGTGGTCTAGTGCTGCTGGAGTGGTGTGGGCAGGGTTGTAGCGCTGTGTGAGTGGTGTGGGCAGTGGTGTAGTGCTGTGGGAGTGTTGTGGGCTGTGGTGTAGTGCTGTTGTACTGATGTGGGCAGCGGTGTAGCGCTGTGGGAGTGGTGTGGGCATTAGTGTAGCGCTTTGGGAGTGGTGTGGACAGTGGTGTTGTCTTGTGGGTGTAGTGTGGCAGTGGGTTGTAGTGTAGCCATGTCGGAGTGATGTTGGTTGTGGTGTAGCGCTGTGGGAGTGTTGTGGACAGCGTTGTAGTGTTGTGGTACTGGTGTGGGCAGTGGTGTAGTGCTGCGGAGGTGTTGTGGGCAGTGGTGTAGAGCTGCGGAGGTGGTGTGGGCAGTGGTCCAGCGCTGTGGGAGTGGTGTGTGCAGTGGTGTTGTGCTGTGGGAGTGGTGTGGGCGGTGGTGAAGTTCTGTGGGAGTGGTGTGGGCAGCGGTGTAATGTTGCGGGAGTTGAGGTTGATGTTGAATTTATTGGTGTTTTTCATTGTTGATCTTCTTGTTGAATTTGTTGGTGTTTTTCAATGTTGAGGTTGTTGTTGAATTTGTTGGTGATTTTCAATATTGAGGTTGTAGTTGAATTTGTTGGTGTTTGAATGGTTTTTTTGTGAACTTTTTTGTGTTTTTAAATTTGAGGTTGTTGGTGGAATTATTGGCGTTTATGAATGTTGAGGTTGTTGTTAAATTTGTTCGTGATCTTCAATATTGAGGTTGTTGTTGAATTTGTTGGTGTTATCAATGTTTTTTAAAAAACTTTTTTGTACTTTTAAAAGTTGAGGTTACGGTTAAATTTGTTGGTGTTTTTCAATGTTGAGGTTGTAGTTTAATTTCTTGGTGCTGTCAATGTTTATTTTGCTGAACTTGTTTGTAATTTTTAAAGTTATGGTTGTTATTGAATTCCTTGGTGTTATCAATGTTTATTTTGTTGAACTTATTTGTACTTTTAAAAGTTGAGGTTGTCGATTAATTTGTTGGTATTTTTCAATGTTGAAGTCGTTGAATTTGTTGGTGATTTTTAATATTGAGATTGTTAATCAATTTGTTGGTGTTATGAATGGTTTTTTTTGAACTTTTTTGCGTTTTTCAAAATTGAGGTTGTTGGTGAAATTGTTGGTAATTTTCAATGATGAGTTTGTTGTTGAGTTTGTTGGTGTTTTTCAATATTGAGGTTGTTGATTAATTTGTTGGTGTGATCAATGTTTAATTTGAACCTTTTTGTGTTTTTCAAAGTTGAGGTTGTTGAATTTGCTGGTGATTTTCAATATTGAGGTTGTTGATTAATTTGTTGGTGTGATCAATGTTTAATTTGAACCTTTTTCTGTTTTTCAAAGTTGAGGTTGTTGCTGAATTTCTTGGTGATATTCAGTGTTGAGTTTCTTGAATTTGTTTGTGATTTTCAATATTGAGGTTTTTGTTGAATTTGTTGGTGTTATCAATGTTATTTTTTGAACTTTTTTGTATTTTTCAAAGTTGAAGTTGTTGTGGAATTTGTTGGTGTTTTTCAATGTTGAGGTTGTTGTTGAATTTGTTGGTGTTTTTCAATGTTGAGTTTGTTTTTGAATTTGTTGGTGTTTTTCAATGTTGAGGTTGTTGTTGCATTTGTTGGTGATTTTCAATATTGAGGTAGTTGTTGAATTTGTTGGTGTTATGAATGTTTTTTTGTGGAACTTGTTTATATTTTTAAAAGTTGAGGTTGTTGTTGAATTTGTTGGTGTTTTGAATGATTTTTTTTTAAACTTTTTTCTGTTTTTCAAAGTTGAGGTGGTTGCTGAATTTGTTGGTGATTTTCAGTGTTATTCTTGTTGAATATGTTGTTGATTTTCAATATTGAGGTTGTTGCTGAATTTGTTGGCGTTATCAACATTTATTTTGTTGAACTTGTTTGAACTTGTAAAAGTTGAGGTTGTTGTTTAATTTGTTGGGAATTTCAATATTGAGGTGTTGTTGAATTTGTTGGCGTTTTTCAATGTTGAGGTTGTTGTTGAAATTGTTGGTGATTTTCAATATTGAGGTAGTTGTTGAATTTTTTGGTGTTATCAATGTTTTTATTAAAACTTTTTTGTACTTTTAGAAGTTGAGGTTGTTGTTGAATTTGTTGGTGTTATCAATGTTATTTTTTGAACTTTTTTCTGTTTTTCAAAATTGAGGTTGTTGTTGAATTTGTTGGTCATTTTTAATATTGGGGTTGTTGTTGAATTTGTTGGTGTTGTCAATGTTTATTTTGTTGAAATTGTTTGTATTTTTAAAGGTGGATGTTGTTGCTGAATCTTTTATTGTTTTTCAATGTTGATGTTGTTGTTGAATTTATTGGTGATTTTCAGTGTTGAGGTTGCTGAATTTGCTGGTGATTTTAAATGGTCAACTTGCTTTTGAATTGGATAGTGCCATCAATATTTATTTTGTTGAATTTTTTTGTACTTTTAAAAGTTGAGGTTGATTTTGAATTTGTTAGTGTTTTTCAATGTTGATGTTGTTCAATTTGTTGGTGATTTTCAATTTTGTCTTTGTTGTTGAATTTGTTGGTGCTTTTAAATATTGAGGTTGTTGTTGAATTTATTGGTGTTTTTCAATGTGGCGGTTGTTGTTGATTTTGTTACTGTTTTTCAATGTTGAGGTTGTTGTTGAATTTGTTGGTGTTGTCAATGTTTTTTTTGTTGAACTATTTTGTAGTATAAAAGTTGAGGTTGTTGCTGAATTTTTTATTGTTTTTCAATGTTGATGTTGTTGTTGAATTTGTTGGTGATTTTCAGTGTTGAGATTGCTGAATTTGTTGGTGATTGTAAATGTTGAGGTTGTTGTTGAATTGGATATTGTCATCAATGTTTATTTTGTTGGACTTGGTGAATTTTTAAAAGTTGTGGTTGTTCTTGAATTTATTGGTGTTATCAATGTTTATTTTGTTGAACTTTTTTATATTTTCAAAAGTTGAGGTTGTTGTTTAATTTGTTGGTATTTTTCAAAGTTGAGGTCGTTGAATTTGTTGGTGATTTTCAATGTTGAGATTGTTGATGAAAGTGTTGGTGTTATGAAAGTTTTTTTTGAACTTGTTTGTGTTTTTCAAAGTTGAGGCTGTTGCTGAATTTGTTGGTGATTTTCAGTGTTGATCTTGTTGAATTTGTTGATGATTTTCAATATTGAGGTTGTTGCTGAATATGTTGACGTTTATCAATGTTGTAGTTGTTGTTGAATTTGTTACTGATTTTCAATATTGAGGTTGTTGCTGAATTTGTTGGTGATATTCAGTGTTGAGGTTGTTGAATTTGTTGTTGATTTTCAATATTGAGGTTGTTGTTGAATTTTCTGGTGATTTTCAATATTGAGGTTTTTGTTAAATTTGTTGTCGTTATCAGTGTTATTTTTTGAACATTTTTGTATTTTTCAATGTTGAGGTTGTTGTTGAATTTGTTGGTGTTTTTCATTCTTGAGGTTGTTGTTGAATTTGTTGGTGTTTTTCAATGTTGATGTTGTTGAATTTGTTGGTGATTTTTAATTTTGAGTTTGTTGTTGAAATTGTTGGTGATTTTCAATATTGAGGCTGTTGATGATTATGTAGCTGTTATCAATGTTTTTTTTGAACTTTTTTGTGTTTTTCAAAGTTGAGGTTTTTGCTGAATTTCTTCATGATATTCATTGTTGAGGTTTTTGAATTTGTTGGTGATTTTCAATATTGAGCTTGTTGTTGAATTTGTTGGTTTATCAACGTTTATTTTGTAGAGCTTTCTTGTACTTATAAAAGTTGAGGTTGTTGTTGAATTTGTTGGGATTTTCAATATTGAGGTTGTTGTTGAATTTGTTGGTGTATTTCAATGTTGAGGTTGTGGTTGATTTTGTTGGTGTTATCAATGTTATTTTTTGAACTTTTTTTTATTTTTGAAAGTTGAGGTTATAGGTGAATTTGTTAGTGTTGTCAATGGTTATATTGTTGAACTTTTTTGTCGTATAAAAGTTGAGGTTGCTGTTGAAACTGTTCGTGTTTTTCAATGTTGAGGTTGTTGTTGAATTGGATAGTGTCATCAATATTTATTTTGTTGAACTTGTTTGTATTTTTAAAAGTTGAGGTTGTTGTTGAATTTATTGATGTTATCAATGTTTATTTTGTTGAACCTTTTTGTAGTTTTAAAAGTAGAGGTTCTTGCTGAATTTTTTATTGTTTTTCAATTTTGATGTTGTTGTTGAATTTGTTGGTGATTTTCAGTGTTGAGGTTGTTGTTGAATTTGTTGGTGTTTTGAATGGTTTTTTTTTTAAACTTTTTTCTGTTTTTCAAAGTTGAGGTGGTTGCTGAATTTGTTGGTGATTTTCGGTGTTAATCTTGATGAATATGTTGTTGATTTTCAATATTGAGGTTGTTGCTGAATTTGTTGGTGTTATCAATATTATTTTATGAACTTTTTTGTACTTTTAAAAGTTGAGGTTATTGTTGAAATTGTTGATGTTTTTCAATGTTGAGGTTGTTGTTGAATTTGTTGGTAATTTTCAACATTGATATTCTTGTTGAATTTGTTGGTGTTATCAATGTTTTTTAAAAACTTTTTTGTACTTTTAAAAGTTAAGGTTGTTGCTGAATTTTTTATTGTTTTTCAATTTTGATGTTGTTGTTGAATTTGTTGGTGATTTTCAGTATTGAGGTTGCTGAATTTGTTGGTGATTTTAAATGTTGAGCTTGTTGTTGAATTGTATAGTGCCATCAATGTTTATTTTGTTGAACTTTTTTGTACTTTTAAAAGTTGAGGTTGATTTTGAATTTGTTGGTGTTTTTCAATGTTGATGTTGTTGAATTTGTTGGTGATTTTCAATTTTGACTTTGTTGTTGAATTTGTTGGTACTTTTCAATATTGAGGTTGTTGTTGAATTTATTGGTGTTTTTCAATGTGGAGGTTGTTGTTGATTTTGTTACTGTTTTTCAATGTTGAGGTTGTTGTTGAATTTGTTGGTGTTTTTCAATGTTGAGGTTGTTGTTGAATTTGTTGGTTTTGTCAATGTTTATTTTGTTGAAATTGTTTGTAGTATTAAAAGTTGAGGTTGTTGCTGAATTTTTTTATTGTTTTTCAATTTTGATGTTGTTGTTGAATATGTGGGTGATTTTAAATTTTGAGGTTGTTGTTAAATTGGATAGTGTCATCAATGTTTATTTTGCTGAACTTGTTTGTATTTTTAAAAATTGTGGTTGTTGTTGATTTTCTTGGTGTTATCAAAGTTTATTTTGTAGAACTTTTTTGTACTTTTAAAAGTTGACGTTGATATTGAATTTTTTGGTGTTTCTCATTGTTGAGGTTATTGTTGAAATTGTTGGCGTTTTTCAATGTTGAGGTTGTTCTTGAATTTTTTGATGTTTTTCATTGTTGTGGTTGTTGCTGAATTTGTTGGTGTTTTTCAATGTTCAGATTGTTTTTGAATTTGTTGACGATTTTCAATATTGAGGTTGTTGTTGAATTTGTTGGTGTTTTTCATTGATGTGTTACTTGATGAATTTGTTGGTGTTTTTCAATGTTGATGTTGTTGTTGAATTTGTTCGTGTTTTTCAATGTTGAGGTTGTTGAATTTGTTGGTGATTTTCAATATTGAGGTTGTTCTTGAATTTGTTGGTGTTATCAATATTCTTTTTTGAACTTTTTTGTACTTTTAAAAGTTGATGTTGTTGTTGAATTTGTTGCGGTATTTCAATGTTCAGTTTGATGAATTTGTTGGTGATTTTCAATATTGAGGTTGTTGTTCAATTTGTTGGTGTTTATCAATGTTGAGTTTGTTGTTGAATATGTTGGCAATATCAATGTTTTTTAAAAACTTTTTTGTACTTTTAAAAGTTGAGGTTGTTGTTGAAATTGTTGGTGTTTATCAATGTTGAGTTTGTTGTTGAATATGTTGGCAATATCAATGTTTTTTAAAAACCTTTTTGTACTTTTAAAAGTTGAGGTTGTTGGTGAATTTGTTGGTGTTTTTCAATGGTGAGGTCTTTGTTGAATTTTTTGGTGTTTTCATTGTTGTGGTTGTTGTTAAATTTGTTGGTGAATTTCAATGTTCAGGTTGTTGTTGAATTGGATAGTGTCATCAATGTTTATTTTGTTGAAATTGTTTGTATTTTATAAAGTTGAGGTTGTTGTTGAATTTGTTGGCGTTTTTCAATGTTGAGGTTGTTCTTGAATTTTTTGATGTTTTTCATTGTTGTGGTTATTGTTGGATTTGTTGGTGTTTTTCAATGTTGAGATTGTTGTTGAATTTTTTGGCGTTTTTAAATGTTGAGGTTGTTCTTGAATTTTTGGGTGTTTTTCATTGTTGTAGTTCTTGGTGAATTTGTTGGTGTTTTTCAATGTTGAGGTTCTTCTTGAATTTGTTGGTGTTTTCAATATTCTTTTTTGGACTTTTTTGTACCTTTAAAAGTTGAGGTTGTTGTTGAAATTGTTGATGTTTATCAATCTTGAGGTTGTTGTTGAATTTGTTGGCTTTATCAATGTTTTTTAAAAACTTTTTTGTACTTTTAAAAGTTGTGGTTGTTGGTGAATTTGTTGGTGTTTTTCAATGGTGACATTTTGTTGAATTTTTTGGTGTTTTCATTGTTGAGGTTGTTGTTGAATTTGATGTTGTTGTCAATGTTTATATTGTTGAACTTGGTGTATTTTTAAAAGTTGTGGTTGTTGTTTAATTTGTTGGTGTTTTTCAAAGTTGAGGTCGTTGCATTTGTTGGTGATTTTCAATATTGAGATTGTTGATGAAAGTGTTGGTGTTATGAATGTTTTTTTGAACTTTTTTGTGTTTTTCAAAGTTGAGGCTGCTGCTGAATTTGTTGGTGATTTTAAGTGTTGATCTTGTTGAATTTGTTGGTGATTTTCAATATTGAGGTTGTTGTTGAATATGTTGACGTTTATCAATGTTGAAGTTGTTGTTGAATTTGTTAGTGATTTTCAATATTGAGGTTGTTGCTGAATTTGTTCGTGATATTCAGTGTTGAGGTTGTTGAATTTGTTGTTGATTTTCAATATTGAGGTTGTTGTTGAATTTGTTGGCGTTTTTCAATGTTGAGGGTGTTGAATTTTTTGGTGATTTTCAAAATTGATATTCTTGTTCAATTTGTTGGTGTTATCAATATTATTTTATGAACTTTTTTGTACTTTTAAAAGTTGAGGTTGTTGTTGAATTTGTTGGCGTTTTTCAATGTTGAGTTTGTTGATGAATTTGTTGGTAATTTTCAATATTGATGTTCTTGTTGAATTTGTTGGTGTTATCAATGTTTTTTAAAAACTTTTTTGTACTTTTAAAAGTTGAGGTTGTTGGTGAATTTGTTGGTGTCTTTCAATGGTGAGGTTTTTGTTGAATTTTTTGGTGTTTTTATTTTTGAAGTTGTTGTTAAATTTGTTGGTGTTTTTCAATGTTTAGGTTGTTGTTGAATTTGTCAATGTTTAATTTGTTGAACCTGTTTGTATTTTTTAAAGTTGAGGTTGTTGTTTTATTTATTGGTGCTATCAATGTTTATTTTGTTGAACGTTTTTGTAGTATTAAAAGTTGAGGTTGTTGCTGATATTTTTTATTGTTTTTCAATTTTGATGCTGTTGTTGAATTTGTTGTTGATTTTAAATTTTGAGGTTGTAGTTGAATTGGATAGTGTCATCAATGTTTATTTTGCTGAACTTGTTTGTATTTTTAAAGATTTAGTTTGTTGTTGATTTTCTTGGTGTTATCAAAGTTTATTTTGTTGAACTTTTTTGTACTTTTAAAAGTTGAGGTTGATTTTGAATTTGTTGATGTTTTTCATTGTTGAGGTTTTTGTTGAATTTGTTGGCGTTTATCAATGTTGAGGTTGTTCTTGAATTTTTTGGTGTTTTTCATTGTTGTGGTACTTGGTGAATTTGTTGGTGTTTTTCAATGTTGATGTTGTTGTTGAATTTGTTGGTGTTTTTCAATGTTGAGGTTGCTGAATTTGTTGGTGATTTTCAATATTGAGGTTCGTGTTATCAATATTCTTTTTTGAACTATTTTGTACCTTTAAAAGTTGAGGTTGTTGTTGAAATTGTTGGTATTTATCATTGTTGATGAAAGTGTTGATGTTATGAATGTTTTTTTTGAACTTATTTGTGTTTTTAAAAGTTGTGGCTGTTGCTGAATTTGTTGGTGATATTCACTGTTGAGGTTGTCGAATTTGTTGTTGATTTTCAATATTGAGGTTGTTGTTGAATTTGCTGGCGTTTTTCAATGTTGAGGTTGTTGTTGAATTTGTTGGTGATTTTCAATATTGAGGTTTTTGTTGAATTTGTTGTCGTTATCAATGTTATTTTTTGAACATGTTTGTATTTTTCAATGTTGTGGTTGTTGTTGAATTTGTTGGTGTTTTTCATTGTTGAGGTTGTTGTTGAATTTATTAGTGTTATCAATGTTTTTTGTTGAACTTGTTTGTATTTTTAAAAGTTAAGGTTGTTGTTCAATTTGTTGGTGTATTTCAATGTTGAGGGTGTTGAATTTGTTGGTGATTTTCAAAATTGGGATTGTTGTTCAAATTATTGGTGTTATCTATATTCTTTTTTTGTACTTTTTTATACTTTTAAAAGTTGAGGTTGGTTTTGAATTTGTTGGTGTTTTGCATTGTTGAGGTTGCTGTTGCATTTGTTGATGAGTTTCAATATTGAGGTTGTTGTTGCATTTGTTGATGATTTTCAACATTGAGGCTGTTGTTGAATTTGTTGGTGTTATTAGTGTTTTTTTAAAAACTTTTTTGTACTTTTAAAAGTTGAGGTTGATTTTGATTTTGTTGGTGTTTTTCAATGTAGAGGTTGTTGTTCAAGTTTTTGGTGTTTTTCAACGTTGAGGTTTTTGAATTTGTTGGTGATTTTCAATACTGAGGTTGTTGTTGAATTTTTTGGTGTAATCAATGTTTTTTTAAAAACTTTTTTGTGCTTTTAAAAGTTAAGGTTGTTCTTGAATTTGTTGGTGTTTTTCAATGTTGAGGTTTTTGTTGAATTTTTTGGTGTTTTCATTGTTGAGGTTGTTGCTGAATTTGTTAGTGTTTTTCAATGTTGAGTTTTATTGTTGAATTTGTTAGTGATTTTCAATATTGAGATTGTTGTTGATTTTGTTGGTGTTTTTCAATGTAGAGGTTGTTGTTGAAGCTTTTGGGTTTTCAATGTAAAGGTTGTTGTTCATGTTTTTGGTGTTTTTCAACGTTGAGGTTTTTGAATTTGTCGTTATTATCAATAATGAGGTTATTGTTGAATTTGTTGGTGTAATCAATGTTTTTTTAAAAACTTTTTTGTACTTTTAAAAGTTGAAGTTGTTGTTGAATTTGTTGGTGTTTTTCAATGTTGAGGTTTTTGTTGAATTTTTTGGTGTTTTCATTGTTGAGGTTGTTGCTGAATTTGTTAGTGTTTTTCAATGTTGAGTTTTTTTGTTGAATTTGTTAATGATTTTCAATATTGAGATTGTTGTTGAATTTGTTGGTGTTATCAATATTGAGGTTATTGTTGAATGTGTTGGTGATTTTTAATATTGAGGTTGTTGTTGAATATGTTGGTTTTTTTCAATGTTGATGTTGTTGTTGAATTTGTTGGTGATTTTCAATATTGAGGTTGTTGTTGAATTTGTTGGTGTTATCAGTGTTTCTTTAAAAACTTTTTTGTACTTTTAAAAGTTGAAGTTGTTGTTGAATTTGTTGGTGTTTTTCATTGCTGAGGTTGTTAATGAATTTGTTGGTGTTTTTCAAAGTTGAGGATGTTGTTGAAGTTGTTGGTGTTTTTCAATGTTGTGGTTGTTGATGAATTTGTTGGTGTTATCAATGTTTTTTAAAAAAACTTTTTTTAACTTTTAAAAGTTGAGGTTGTTGATGAATTTATTGCTGATTTTCAATATTGTGCTTGTAGTTGAATTTCATGGTGTCATCAATATTTTTAAAAAATTTTTTTTGTACTTTTAAAAGTTGAGGTTGTTGTTGAATTTGTTGGTGTTTTTCACTGTTGAGGTTGTTGTTGAATTTATTGGTGATTTTCAATGTTGAGGTTGTTATTGAATTTATTGTTGATTTTCAATATTGTGGTTGTTGTTGAATTTGTTGGTGTTTTTCAATGTTGAGGTTGTTGTTGAAATTGTTGCTGTTTTTCAACATTGAGTTTGTTGTTGAATTTGTTGGTGTTATCCATGTTATTTATTTGAACTTTTTCTACTTTTAAAAATTGAGGTTGATTTTGAATTTGTTGGTGTTTTTCATTGTTGAGGGTTTTGTTGAATTTTTGGGTGTTTTCATCGTTGAGGTTGTTGTTAAATTTGTTGGTGTTTTTCAATATTGAGGTTGCAGTTGAATTTGTTGGTGTTGTCAATGTTTATATTCTTGAACTGTTTTGTAGTTTTGAAAGTTGAGGTTGTTCCTGAATTTTTTATTTTTTTTCAATGATGATGTTGTTGCTGAGTTGGTTGGTGATTTTCAGTGTTGAGGTTGATGAATTTGTTGGTAACATTTAATGTTGAGGTTGATGTTGAAATGGATAGTGTCATCAATGTTTATTTTGTTGAACTTGTTTGTACCTTTAAAAGTTGAGGTTTTTTTTGAATTTCTTGATGTTTTTCATTTTTGACGTTGTTGTTGAATTTTTTGGTGTTTTCCTGTGTTGAGGTTGTTATTGAATTTGTTGGTGATTTTCAATATTGAGTTTGTAGTTGAATTTGTTGGTGTTTTTCAATGATGAGGTTGTTGTTGAAATTGTTGGTGTTTTTCAATCTTGAGGTTGTTGTTGAATTTGTTGGTGTTATCCATGTTATTTATTGAACTTTTATCTATTTTTCAATGTTAAGGTTGTAGTTGAATTTGTTGGTGTTATCAATGTTATTTTTTGAACTTTTTGTATTTTTCAATCTTGAAGTTGTTGTTGAATTTGTTGTTGATTTTCAATATTGAGTTTGTTGTTGAATTTGCTGGTGTTATCAATGTTATTTTTTGAAAATGTTTGTAGTTTTCAATGTTGAGGTTGTTGTTCAATTTGTTGGTGTTTGTCAAGGTTGAGGTTGTTGTTGAAGTTGTTGGTGTTATCAATGTTTTTTTGAAAATTTTCTCTCCTTTTAAAAGTTGAGTTTGCTGTTCAAATTGTTGGTGTTTTTCAATGTTGAGGTTGTTGTTAAATTTGTTTGCATTTTACAATGTCGAGGTTGTTGTTGAATTTTTTGGTGACTATCAATATTGAGGTTGTTGTTGAATTTGTTGGCGTTTTTCAATGTTGGGGTTGTTGTTGAATTTGTTAGTGATTTTCAATGTTAAGCTTGTTGTTGAATTTGTTGGTTTTTTTCAATGTTGAATTTGTTGTTGAATTTTTTGGTGTTATCAATGTTATTTTTCGAACTTTTTCATATTTTTCAATGTTGAGGTTGTGCTGAATTTGTTGGTGTTATCAATGATATTTTTCGAAATTTTTGGTATTTTTCAATGTTGAGGTTGTTTTTGAATTTGTTGGTGTTTTTCAAGGTTGTGGTTGTTGTCGAATTTGTTGGTGTTTTTCAATGTTGAGGTTGTTGTTGAATTTTTTGGTGACTATCAATATTGAGGTTGTTGTTGAATTTGCTGGTGTTCTCATTGTTTTTTTGAATTTTTTCTCTTCTTTTAAAAGTTGAGGTTGTTGTTCAATTTGTTGGTGTTTTTCAATGTTGAGGTTGTTGTTGAATTTGTTGATGCTATCAATGTTTTTTTGAACTTTTTCTCTTCTTTTATAAGTTGACGTTGTTGTACAATTTGTTGTTGTTTTTCAATGTTGAAGTTGATTTTGAAATTGTTGGCGTGTTTCAATATTGAGATTGTTGTTGAATTTGTTGGCGTTTTTCAATGTTGAGGTTGTTGTTGAATTTGTTGGCGTTTTTCAATATTGAGGTTGTTGTTGAATTTGTAGGTGTTTGTCAATGTTGAGGTTATTGTTGGATTTGTTGGTGTTATCAATGTTTTTTTGATCCTTTTCTCTTCTTTTAAAACTTGAGGTTGTTGTTGAATCTGTTGATGTTTTTCAATGTTTAGGTTGTTCTTGAATTTGTTGATGATTTTCAATATTGAGGTTGTTGTTGAATTTGTTGGCGTTTTTCAATGTTGAGGTTGTTGTTGAATTTGTTGACGTTTTTCAATGTTGAGATTCTTTTTGAATTTGTTGCTGATTTTCAATCTTGAGGTTGTTGTTGAATTTGTTGGTGATATCAATGTTATTTTTTGAACTTTTTGTATTTATCAATGTCGAGGTTGTTGTTGAATTTGTCGGCGTTTTTCAATGTTGATGTTGTTGATGAATTTGTTGGCGTTTTTCAATGTTGAGGTTGTTCTTGAATTTGTTGGTGATTTTCAATATTGATGTTGTTGAATTTGTTCGTGATTTTCATTGTTGAGCTTGTGGTTGAATTTGATGGTGTTTTTCAAAGCTGTGGTCCTTGTTGAATTTGTTGGTCATTTACAATGTTGAGATTGTTATCAATGTTAATTTTTGAACATTTTTGTAGTTTTCCACGCTGAGGTTGTTGTTGAATTTGTTGGTGTTAACAATGTTATTTTTTGAACTTTTGTGTATTTTTCAATATTGAGGTTATTGTTGAATTTGTTGGTGTTATCAATGTTTTTTTGAACTTTTTCTCTTCTTTTAAAAGTTGAGGTTGTTGTTGAATTTGTTGGTGTTTTTCAATGTTGAGGTTGTTGTTGAATTTGTTGGTGATTTTCAATATTGACGTTGTTGATGAATTTGTTGGTGTGTTTCAATATTGAGGTTGTTGTTGAATTATTTGGCGTTTTTCAATGTTGAGGTTTCTGTTGAATTTGCTGGTGTTATCAATGTTTTTTTTTACTTTTTATCTTCATTTAAATCTTGTTGTTGTTGTTGAATTAATTTGTGCTCTTCAAGTTGGAGGTTGTTGTTGAATTTATTTGTGTTATCATTGTTATTTTTCGAATTTTTTGTATTTTTCAATATTGAGGTTGATGTTGAATTTGTTGGTGTTATCAATGGTTTTTTTGAACTTTTTCTCTTCTTTTAAAAGTTGAGGGTGTTGTTGAATTTGTTGGTGTTTTTCAATGTTGAGGTTGTTGTTGAATTTGTTGGTGTCTTTCAATATTGAGGTTGTTTATGAATTTGTTTGTCTTTTTCAATGTTGAGGTTGTTGTTGAATTTTCTGGTGTTGTCAATGTTTTTTTTTGAACTTTTTTATCTTCCTTTAAATGTTGAGGTTGTTGTTGAATTAGTTTGTGTTTTTCAAGTTTGAGGTTGTTCTTGAATTTGTTGGTGATTTTCAAAGTTGTGGTCCTTGTTCAATTTGTTGGTGATTTTTAATGTTGAGATTGTTGTTAAATTTGTTGGTTATTTTCAATATTGAGGTTGTTGTTGAATTTGTTGGTGTAATCAATGTTATTTTTTGAACTTTTTTGTATTTATCAATGTTGAGGTTGTGGTTGAATTTGTTGGTGTTATCAATGTTTTTTTGATCTTTTTCTCTTCTTTTAAAAGTTGAGGTTGTTGTTGAATCTGTTGGTGTTTTTCAATGTTGAGGTTGTTGTTGAATTTGTTGACGTTTTTGAATGTTGAGATTCTTTTTGAATTTGTTGCTGATTTTCATTGTTGAGGTTGTTGTTGAATTTGTTGGCGTTTTTCAATGTTGAGGTTGTTCTTGAATTTGTTGGTGATTTTCAATATTGATGTTGTTGAATTTGTTCGTGATTTTCAATGTTGAGCTTGTTGTTGAATTTGTTGGTGTTTTTCAAAGTTGTGGTCCTTGTTGAATTTGTTGGTCATTTACAATGTTGAGATTGTTATCAATGTTATTTTTTGAACATTTTTGTAGTTTTCCACGTTGAGGTTGTCGTTGAATTTGTTGGTGTTAACAATGTTATTTTTTGAACTTTTGTGTATTTTTCAATATTGAGGTTATTGTTGAATTTGTTGGTGTTATCAATGTTTTTTTGAACTTTTTCTCTTCTTTTAAAAGTTGAGGTTGTTGTTGAATTAGTTTGTGTTTTTCAAGTTTGAGGATGTTCTTGAATTTGTATGTGTTTTTCAAAGTTGTGGTCCTTGTTGAATTTGTTGGTGATTTTTAATGTTGAGATTGTTGTTAAATTTGTTGGTTATTTTCAATATTGCGGTTGTTGTTGAATTTGTTGGTGTTATCAATGTTTATTTTGTTGAACTTTTTTGTATTTTTCAATGTTGAGGTTGTTGTTGAATTTGTTGACGTTTTGAAATGTTGAGAATCTTTTTGAATTTGTTGCTGATTTTCAATGTTGAGGTTGTTGTTGAATTTGTTGGTGTAATCAATGTTATTTTTTGATCTTTTTTGTATTTATCAATGTTGAGGTTGTTGTTGAATTTGTTGGTGTTATCAATGTTTTTTTGTTCTTTTTCTCTTCTTTTAAAAGTTGAGGTTGTTGTTGAATTTTTTTGTGTTTTTCATTATTGAGGTTGTTGTCGAATTTGTTGGCGTTTTTTCAATGTTGAGTTTCTTGTTGAATTTGTTGGTGTTATCAATGATTTTTTTCAACTTTTTCTCTTTTTTTAAAAGTTGAGGGTGTTGTTGAATTTGTTGTTGTTTTTCAATGTTGAGCTTGTTGTAGAATTTGTTGATTTTTTTCAATATTGAGGTTGTTGTTGAATTTGTTGGCGTTTTTCAATGTTGAGGTTCTTCTTGAATTTGTTGCTGTCTTTCAATATTGAGGTAGTTGTTGAATTTCTTTGTGTTTTTCAATGTTGAGGTTGTTGTTGAATTTGTTGGTGTTATCAATGATTTTTTTGAACTTTTTCTCTTCTTTTTAAAGTTGAGGGTGTTGTTGAATTTGTTGGTGTTTTTCAATGTTGAGGTTGTTATTGAATTTGTTGGTGTTTTTCAATATTGATGTTGTTGTTGAATTTGTTTGTCTATTTCAATGTTGAGGTTGTAATTGAATTTGTTGGTGTTGTCAATGTTTTTTTTTGAACATTTTATCTTCCTTTAAATGTTGAGGTTGTTGTTGAATTAGTTTGTGTTTTTCAAGTTTGAGATTGTTCTTGAATTTGTTGGTGTTTTTCCAAGTTGCGGTCCTTGTTGAATTTGTTGGTGATTTTTAATGTTGAGATTGTTTTTAAATTTGTTGGTAATTTTCAATATTGAGGTTGTTGTTGAATTTGTTGGTGTTATCAATGTTTATTTTGTTGAACTTTTTTGTATTTTTCAATGTTGAGGTTGTTGAATTTGTTGACGTTTTGCAATGTTGAGAACCGTTTTGAATTTGAATGTGTTTTTCAATGTTGAGGTTGTTGTTGAATTTGTTGGTGTAATCAATGTTATTTTTTGAACTTTTTTGTATTTATCAATGTTGAGGTTGTTGTTGAATTTGTTGGTGTTATCAATGTTTTTTTGATCTTTTTCTCTTCTTTTAAAAGTTGAGGTTGTTGTTGAATCTGTTGGTGTTTTTCAATGTTGAGGTTGTTGTTGAATTTGTTGACGTTTTTGAATGTTGATATTCTTTTTGAATTTGTTGCTGATTTTCATTGTTGAGGTTGTTGTTGAATTTGTTGGCGTTTTTCAATGTTGAGGTTGTTCTTGAATTTGTTGGTGATTTTCAATATTGATGTTGTTGAATTTGTTCGTGATTTTCAATGTTGAGCTTGTGGTTGAATTTGTTGGTGTTTTTCAAAGTTGTGGTCCTTGTTGAATTTGTTGGTCATTTACAATGTTGAGATTGTTATCAATGTTATTTTTTGAACATTTTTGTAGTTTTCCACGTTGAGGTTGTCGTTGAATTTGTTGGTGTTAACAATGATATTTTTTGAACTTTTGTGTATTTTTCAATATTGAGGTTATTGTTGAATTTGTTGGTGTTATCAATGTTTTTTTGAACTTTTTCTCTTCTTTTAAAAGTTGAGGTTGTTGTTGAATTTGTTGGTATTTTTCAATTTTGAGGTTGTTGTTGAATTTGTTGGTGATTTTCAATATTGACGTTGTTGATGAATTTGTTGGTGTCTTTCAATATTGAGGTTTTGTTGAATTATTTGGCGTTTTTCAATGTTGAGGTTTCTGTTGAATTTGTTGGTGTTATCAATGTTTTTTTTTAACTTTTTATCTTCATTTAAATCTTGTGGTTGTTGTTGAATTAGTTTGTGCTTTTCAAGTTGGAGGTTGTTGTTGAATTTATTTGTGTTATCATTGTTATTTTTCGAATTTTTTGTATTTTTCAATATTGAGGTTGATGTTGAATTTGTTGGTGTTATCAATGATTTTTTTGAACTTTTTCTCTTCTTTTAAAAGTTGAGGGTGTTGTTGAATTTGTTGGTGTTTTTCAATGTTGAGGTTGTTGTTGAATTTGTTGGTGTCTTTCAATATTGAGGTTGTTGTTGAATTTGTTTGTCTTTTTCAATGTTGAGGTTGTTGTTGAATTTGCTGGTGTTGTCAATGTTTTTTTTTGAACTTTTTATCTTCCTTTAAATGTTGAGGTTGTTGTTGAATTAGTTTGTGTTTTTCAAGTTTGAGGTTGTTCTTGAATTTGTTGGTGTTTTTCAAAGTTGTGGTCCTTGTTGAATTTGTTGGTGATTTTTAATGTTGAGATTGTTGTTAAATTTGTTAGTTATTTTCAATATTGCGGTTGTTGTTGAATTTGTTGGTGTTATCAATCTCTATTTTGTTGAACTTTTTTGTATTTTTCAATGTTGAGGTTGTTGTTGAATTTGTTGACGTTTTGAAATGTTGAGAATCTTTTTGAATTTGTTGCTGATTTTCAATGTTGAGGTTGTTGTTGAATTTGTTGGTGTAATCAATGTTATTTTTTGAACTTTTTTGTATTTATCAATGTTGAGGTTGTTGTTGAATTGGTTGGTGTTATCAATGTTTTTTTGATCTTTTTCTCTTCTTTTAAAAGTTGAGGTTGTTGTTGAATTTTTTTGTGATTTTCATTATTGAGGTTGTTGTTGAATTTGGTGGTGACTTTCAATATTGGGGTTGTTGTCGAATTTGTTGGCGATTTTCCAATGTTGAGTTTCTTGTTGAATATGTTGGTGTTATCAATGATTTTTTTCAACTTTTTCTCTTTTTTTAAAAGTTGAGGGTGTTGTTGAATTTGTTGTTGTTTTTCAATGTTGAGCTTGTTGTAGAATTTGTTGGTGATTTTAAATATTGAAGTTGTTGAATTTGTATGTGTTTTTCAATGTTGAGGTTGTTGTTGAATTTGTTGTTGTCTTTCACTAATGAGGTTGTTGATGAATTTATTGGTGATTTTCAATGTTGAGGTTGTTGTTGAATATGTTGTTGATTTTCAAAATTGAGCTTGTTGTTTCATTTGTTGGTGTTATCAATGTTTTCATTAAAACTTTTTTGTACTTTTAAAATTTGAGGTTGTTGTTGGATTTGATGGTGTTTTACAATGTGGAGTTTGTTGTTCAATTTGTTGGTTTCTTTCAATGTTGAGGTTGTTATTGAATTTGTTGGTGTTATCAATGTTATTTATTGAACTTTTTTGTATTATTCAATGTTGAATTTGTTGTTGAATTTGTTGGTGATTTTCAATATTGAAGTTGTTGAATTGGTTGGTCATTTTAAATGTTGAGGTTGTTGTTCAATTTGTTGGTGTCTTTCAATATTGAGGTTGTTGTTGAATTTGTTGGCGTTTTTCAATGTTGGGGTTGTTGTTGAATTTGTTAGTGATTTTCAATGTTAAGCTTGTTGTTGAATTTGTTGGTTTTTTTCAATGTTGAATTTGTTGTTGAATTTTTTGGTGTTATCAATGTTATTTTTCGAACTTTTTCATATTTTTCAATGTTGAGGTTGTGCTGAATTTGTTGGTGTTATCAATGATATTTTTCGAAATTTTTGGTATTTTTCAATGTTGAGGTTGTTTTTGAATTTGTTGGTGTTTTTCAAGGTTGTGGTTGTTGTCGAATTTGTTGGTGTTTTTCAATGTTGAGGTTGTTGTTGAATTTTTTGGTGACTATCAATATTGAGGTTGTTGTTGAATTTGCTGGTGTTCTCATTGTTTTTTTGAATTTTTTCTCTTCTTTTAAAAGTTGAGGTTGTTGTTCAATTTGTTGGTGTTTTTCAATGTTGAGGTTGTTGTTGAATTTGTTGATGTTATCAATGTTTTTTTGAACTTTTTCTCTTCTTTTATAAGTTGACGTTGTTGTACAATTTGTTGTTGTTTTTCAATGTTGAAGTTGATTTTGAAATTGTTGGCGTGTTTCAATATTGAGTTTGTTGTTGAATTTGTTGGCGTTTTTCAATGTTGAGGTTGTTGTTGAATTTGTTGGCGTTTTTCAATATTGAGGTTGTTGTTGAATTTGTAGGTGTTTGTCAATGTTGAGGTTATTGTTGGATTTGTTGGTGTTATCAATGTTTTTTTGATCCTTTTCTCTTCTTTTAAAAGTTGAGGTTGTTGTTGAATCTGTTGATGTTTTTCAATGTTCAGGTTGTTCTTGAATTTGTTGATGATTTTCAATATTGAGGTTGTTGTTGAATTTGTTGGCGTTTTTCAATGTTGAGGTTGTTGTTGAATTTGTTGACGTTCTTCAATGTTGAGATTCTTTTTGAATTTGTTGCTGATTTTCAATTTTGAGGTTGTTGTTGAATTTGTTGGTGATATCAATGTTATTTTTTGAACTTTTTGTATTTATCAATGTCGAGGTTGTTATTGAATTTGTCGGCGTTTTTCAACGTTGATGTTGTTGATGAATTTGTTGGCGTTTTTCAATGTTGAGGTTGTTCTTGAATTTGTTGGTGATTTTCAATATTGATGTTGTTGAATTTGTTCGTGATTTTCAATGTTGAGCTTGTGGTTGAATTTGATGGTGTTTTTCAAAGCTGTGGTCCTTGTTGAATTTGTTGGTCATTTACAATGTTGAGATTGTTATCAATGTTAATTTTTGAACATTTTTGTAGTTTTCCACGCTGAGGTTGTTGTTGAATTTGTTGGTGTTAACAATGTTATTTTTTGAACTTTTGTGTATTTTTCAATATTGAGGTTATTGTTGAATTTGTTGGTGTTATCAATGTTTTTTTGAACTTTTTCTCTTCTTTTAAAAGTTGAGGTTGTTGTTGAATTTGTTGGTGTTTTTCAATGTTGAGTTTGTTGTTGAATTTGTTGGTGTCTTTCAATATTGAGGTTGTTGTTGAATTTGTTTGTCTTTTTCAATGTTGAGGTTGTTGTTGAATTTGCTGGTGTTGTCAATGTTTTTTTTTGAACTTTTTATCTTCCTTTAAATGTTGAGGTTGTTGTTGAATTAGTTTGTGTTTTTCAAGTTTGAGGTTGTTCTTGAATTTGTTGGTGTTTTTCAAAGTTGTGGTCCTTGTTGAATTTGTTGGTGATTTTTAATGTTGAGATTGTTGTTAAATTTGTTAGTTATTTTCAATATTGCGGTTGTTGTTGAATTTGTTGGTGTTATCAATCTCTATTTTGTTGAACTTTTTTGTATTTTTCAATGTTGAGGTTGTTGTTGAATTTGTTGACGTTTTGAAATGTTGAGAATCTTTTTGAATTTGTTGCTGATTTTCAATGTTGAGGTTGTTGTTGAATTTGTTGGTGTAATCAATGTTATTTTTTGAACTTTTTTGTATTTATCAATGTTGAGGTTGTTGTTGAATTTGTTGGTGTTATCAATGTTTTTTTGATCTTTTTCTCTTCTTTTAAAAGTTGAGGTTGTTGTTGAATTTTTTTGTGATTTTCATTATTGAGGTTGTTGTTGAATTTGGTGGTGACTTTCAATATTGGGGTTGTTGTCGAATTTGTTGGCGATTTTCCAATGTTGAGTTTCTTGTTGAATATGTTGGTGTTATCAATGATTTTTTTCAACTTTTTCTCTTTTTTTAAAAGTTGAGGGTGTTGTTGAATTTGTTGTTGTTTTTCAATGTTGAGCTTGTTGTAGAATTTGTTGGTGATTTTAAATATTGAAGTTGTTGAATTTGTATGTGTTTTTCAATGTTGAGGTTGTTGTTGAATTTGTTGTTGTCTTTCACTAATGAGGTTGTTGATGAATTTATTGGTGATTTTCAATGTTGAGGTTGTTGTTGAATATGTTGTTGATTTTCAAAATTGAGCTTGTTGTTTCATTTGTTGGTGTTATCAATGTTTTCATTAAAACTTTTTTGTACTTTTAAAATTTGAGGTTGTTGTTGGATTTGATGGTGTTTTACAATGTGGAGTTTGTTGTTCAATTTGTTGGTTTCTTTCAATGTTGAGGTTGTTATTGAATTTGTTGGTGTTATCAATGTTATTTATTGAACTTTTTTGTATTATTCAATGTTGAATTTGTTGTTGAATTTGTTGGTGATTTTCAATATTGAAGTTGTTGAATTGGTTGGTCATTTTAAATGTTGAGGTTGTTGTTCAATTTGTTGGTGTCTTTCAATATTGAGGTTGTTGTTGAATTTGTTGGCGTTTTTCAATGTTGGGGTTGTTGTTGAATTTGTTAGTGATTTTCAATGTTAAGCTTGTTGTTGAATTTGTTGGTTTTTTTCAATGTTGAATTTGTTGTTGAATTTTTTGGTGTTATCAATGTTATTTTTCGAACTTTTTCATATTTTTCAATGTTGAGGTTGTGCTGAATTTGTTGGTGTTATCAATGATATTTTTCGAAATTTTTGGTATTTTTCAATGTTGAGGTTGTTTTTGAATTTGTTGGTGTTTTTCAAGGTTGTGGTTGTTGTCGAATTTGTTGGTGTTTTTCAATGTTGAGGTTGTTGTTGAATTTTTTGGTGACTATCAATATTGAGGTTGTTGTTGAATTTGCTGGTGTTCTCATTGTTTTTTTGAATTTTTTCTCTTCTTTTAAAAGTTGAGGTTGTTGTTCAATTTGTTGGTGTTTTTCAATGTTGAGGTTGTTGTTGAATTTGTTGATGTTATCAATGTTTTTTTGAACTTTTTCTCTTCTTTTATAAGTTGACGTTGTTGTACAATTTGTTGTTGTTTTTCAATGTTGAAGTTGATTTTGAAATTGTTGGCGTGTTTCAATATTGAGTTTGTTGTTGAATTTGTTGGCGTTTTTCAATGTTGAGGTTGTTGTTGAATTTGTTGGCGTTTTTCAATATTGAGGTTGTTGTTGAATTTGTAGGTGTTTGTCAATGTTGAGGTTATTGTTGGATTTGTTGGTGTTATCAATGTTTTTTTGATCCTTTTCTCTTCTTTTAAAAGTTGAGGTTGTTGTTGAATCTGTTGATGTTTTTCAATGTTCAGGTTGTTCTTGAATTTGTTGATGATTTTCAATATTGAGGTTGTTGTTGAATTTGTTGGCGTTTTTCAATGTTGAGGTTGTTGTTGAATTTGTTGACGTTCTTCAATGTTGAGATTCTTTTTGAATTTGTTGCTGATTTTCAATCTTGAGGTTGTTGTTGAATTTGTTGGTGATATCAATGTTATTTTTTGAACTTTTTGTATTTATCAATGTCGAGGTTGTTATTGAATTTGTCGGCGTTTTTCAACGTTGATGTTGTTGATGAATTTGTTGGCGTTTTTCAATGTTGAGGTTGTTCTTGAATTTGTTGGTGATTTTCAATATTGATGTTGTTGAATTTGTTCGTGATTTTCAATGTTGAGCTTGTGGTTGAATTTGATGGTGTTTTTCAAAGCTGTGGTCCTTGTTGAATTTGTTGGTCATTTACAATGTTGAGATTGTTATCAATGTTAATTTTTGAACATTTTTGTAGTTTTCCACGCTGAGGTTGTTGTTGAATTTGTTGGTGTTAACAATGTTATTTTTTGAACTTTTGTGTATTTTTCAATATTGAGGTTATTGTTGAATTTGTTGGTGTTATCAATGTTTTTTTGAACTTTTTCTCTTCTTTTAAAAGTTGAGGTTGTTGTTGAATTTGTTGGTGTTTTTCAATGTTGAGTTTGTTGTTGAATTTGTTGGTGATTTTCAATATTGACGTTGTTGATGAATTTGTTGGTGTGTTTCAATATTGAGGTTGTTGTTGAATTATTTGGCGTTTTTCAATGTTGAGGTTTCTGTTGAATTTGCTGGTGTTATCAATTTTTTTTTAACTTTTTATCTTCATTTAAATCTTGTTGTTGTTTTTGAATTAATTTGTGCTCTTCAAGTTGGAGGTTGTTGTTGAATTTATTTGTGTTATCATTGTTATTTTTTGTATTTTTCAATATTGAGGTTGATGTTGAATTTGTTGGTGTTATCAATGGTTTTTTTGAACTTTTTCTCTTCTTTTAAAAGTTGAGGGTGTTGTTGAATTTGTTGGTGTTTTTCAATGTTGAGGTTGTTGTTGAATTTGTTGGTGTCTTTCAATATTGAGGTTGTTGTTGAATTTGTTTGTCTTTTTCAATGTTGAGGTTGTTGTTGAATTTGCTGGTGTTGTCAATGTTTTTTTTTTGAACTTTTTTATCTTCCTTTAAATGTTGAGGTTGTTGTTGAATTAGTTTGTGTTTTTCAACTTTGAGGTTGTTCTTGAATTTGTTGGTGATTTTCAAAGTTGTGGTCCTTGTTGAATTTGTTGGTGATTTTTAATGTTGAGATTGTTGTTAAATTTGTTGGTTATTTTCAATATTGAGGGTGTTGTTGAATTTGTTGGTGTTTTTCAATGTTGAGGTTGTTGTTGAATTTGTTGGTGTCTTTCAATATTGAGGTTGTTTATGAATTTGTTTGTCTTTTTCAATGTTGAGGTTGTTGTTGAATTTTCTGGTGTTGTCAATGTTTTTTTTTGAACTTTTTTATCTTCCTTTAAATGTTGAGGTTGTTGTTGAATTAGTTTGTTTTTTTCAAGTTTGAGGTTGTTCTTGAATTTGTTGGTGATTTTCAAAGTTGTGGTCCTTGTTGAATTTGTTGGTGATTTTTAATGTTGAGATTGTTGTTAAATTTGTTGGTTATTTTCAATATTGAGGTTGTTGTTGAATTTGTTGGTGTAATCAATGTTATTTTTTGAACTTTTTTGTATTTATCAATGTTGAGGTTGTTGTTGAATTTGTTGGTGTTATCAATGTTTTTTTGATCTTTTTCTCTTCTTTTAAAAGTTGAGGTTGTTGTTGAATCTGTTGGTGTTTTTCAATGTTGAGGTTGTTGTTGAATTTGTTGACGTTTTTGAATGTTGATATTCTTTTTGAATTTGTTGCTGATTTTCATTGTTGAGGTTGTTGTTGAATTTGTTGGCGTTTTTCAATGTTGAGGTTGTTCTTGAATTTGTTGGTGATTTTCAATATTGATGTTGTTGAATTTGTTCGTGATTTTCAATGTTGAGCTTGTGGTTGAATTTGTTGGTGTTTTTCAAAGTTGTGGTCCTTGTTGAATTTGTTGGTCATTTACAATGTTGAGATTGTTATCAATGTTATTTTTTGAACATTTTTGTAGTTTTCCACGTTGAGGTTGTCGTTGAATTTGTTGGTGTTAACAATGTTATTTTTTGAACTTTTGTGTATTTTTCAATATTGAGGTTATTGTTGAATTTGTTGGTGTTATCAATGTTTATTTTGTTGAACTTTTTTGTATTTTTCAATGTTGAGGTTGTTGTTGAATTTGTTGACGTTTTGCAATGTCGAGGTTGTTGTAGAATTTGGTAGTGATTTTAAATATTGAAGTTATTGAATTTGTATGTGTTTTTCAATGTTGAGGTTGTTGTTGAATTTGTTGTTGTCTTTCACTAATGAGGTTGTTGATGAATTTATTGGTGATTTTCAATGTTGAGGTTGTTGTTGAATTTGTTGTTGATTTTCAAAATTGAGCTTGTTGTTTAATTTGTTGGTGTTATCAATGTTTTTATTAAAAATTTTGTACTTTTAAAATTTGAGGTTGTTGTTGGATTTGATGGTGTTTTACAATGTGGAGTTTGTTGTTCAATTTGTTGGTTTCTTTCAATGTTGAGGTTGTTATTGAATTTGTTGGTGTTATCAATGTTATTTATTGAACTTGTTTGTATTATTCAATGTTGAATTTGTTGTTGAATTTGTTGGTGATTTTCAATATTGAAGTTGTTGAATTTGTTGGTCATTTTAAATGTTGAGGTTGTTGTTCAATTTGTTGGTGTCTTTCAATATTGAGGTTGTTGTTGAATTTGTTGGCGTTTTTCAATGTTGGGGTTGTTGTTGAATTTGTTGGTGATTTTCAATGTTGAGGTTGTAATTGAATTTGTTGGTGTTTTTCAATATTGATGTTGTTGTTGAATTTGTTTGTCTTTTTCAATGTTGAGGTTGTAGTTGAATTTGCTGGTGTTGTCAATGTTTTTTTTTGAACTTTTTATCTTCTTTTAAATGTTGAGGTTGTTGTTGAATTAGTTTGTGTTTTTCAAGTTTGAGATTGTTCTTGAATTTGTTGGTGTTTTTCCAAGTTGCGGTCCTTGTTGAATTTGTTGGTGATTTTTAATGTTGAGATTGTTTTTAAATTTGTTGGTTATTTTCAATATTGAGGTTGTTGTTGAATTTGTTGGTGTTATCAATGTTTATTTTGTTGAACTTTTTTGTATTTTTCAATGTTGAGGTTGTTGTTGAATTTGTTGACGTTTTGCAATGTCAAGGTTGTTGTAGAATTTGGTAGTGATTTTAAATATTGAAGTTATTGAATTTGTATGTGTTTTTCAATGTTGAGGTTGTTGTTGAATTTGTTGTTGTCTTTCACTAATGAGGTTGTTGATGAATTTATTGGTGATTTTCAATGTTGAGGTTGTTGTTGAATTTGTTGTTGATTTTCAAAATTGAGCTTGTTGTTTAATTTGTTGGTGTTATCAATGTTTTTATTAAAAATTTTGTACTTTTAAAATTTGAGGTTGTTGTTGGATTTGATGGTGTTTTACAATGTGGAGTTTGTTGTTCAATTTGTTGGTTTCTTTCAATGTTGAGGTTGTTATTGAATTTGTTGGTGTTATCAATGTTATTTATTGAACTTGTTTGTATTATTCAATGTTGAATTTGTTGTTGAATTTGTTGGTGATTTTCAATATTGAAGTTGTTGAATTTGTTGGTCATTTTAAATGTTGAGGTTGTTGTTCAATTTGTTGGTGTCTTTCAATATTGAGGTTGTTGTTGAATTTGTTGGCGTTTTTCAATGTTGGGGTTGTTGTTGAATTTGTTGGTGATTTTCAATGTTGAGGTTGTAATTGAATTTGTTGGTGTTTTTCAATATTGATGTTGTTGTTGAATTTGTTTGTCTTTTTCAATGTTGAGGTTGTAGTTGAATTTGCTGGTGTTGTCAATGTTTTTTTTTGAACTTTTTATCTTCTTTAAAATGTTGAGGTTGTTGTTGAATTAGTTTGTGTTTTTCAAGTTTGAGATTGTTCTTGAATTTGTTGGTGTTTTTCCAAGTTGCGGTCCTTGTTGAATTTGTTGGTGATTTTTAATGTTGAGATTGTTTTTAAATTTGTTGGTTATTTTCAATATTGAGGTTGTTGTTGAATTTGTTGGTGTTATCAATGTTTATTTTGTTGAACTTTTTTGTATTTTTCAATGTTGAGGTTGTTGTTGAATTTGCTGGTGTTCTCATTGTTTTTTTGAATTTTTTCTCTTCTTTTAAAAGTTGAGGTTGTTGTTCAATTTGTTGGTGTTTTTCAATGTTGAGGTTGTTGTTGAATTTGTTGATGTTATCAATGTTTTTTTGAACTTTTTCTCTTCTTTTATAAGTTGACGTTGTTGTACAATTTGTTGTTGTTTTTCAATGTTGAAGTTGATTTTGAAATTGTTGGCGTGTTTCAATATTGAGTTTGTTGTTGAATTTGTTGGCGTTTTTCAATGTTGAGGTTGTTGTTGAATTTGTTGGCGTTTTTCAATATTGAGGTTGTTGTTGAATTTGTAGGTGTTTGTCAATGTTGAGGTTATTGTTGGATTTGTTGGTGTTATCAATGTTTTTTTGATCCTTTTCTCTTCTTTTAAAAGTTGAGGTTGTTGTTGAATCTGTTGATGTTTTTCAATGTTCAGGTTGTTCTTGAATTTGTTGATGATTTTCAATATTGAGGTTGTTGTTGAATTTGTTGGCGTTTTTCAATGTTGAGGTTGTTGTTGAATTTGTTGACGTTCTTCAATGTTGAGATTCTTTTTGAATTTGTTGCTGATTTTCAATCTTGAGGTTGTTGTTGAATTTGTTGGTGATATCAATGTTATTTTTTGAACTTTTTGTATTTATCAATGTCGAGGTTGTTATTGAATTTGTCGGCGTTTTTCAACGTTGATGTTGTTGATGAATTTGTTGGCGTTTTTCAATGTTGAGGTTGTTCTTGAATTTGTTGGTGATTTTCAATATTGATGTTGTTGAATTTGTTCGTGATTTTCAATGTTGAGCTTGTGGTTGAATTTGATGGTGTTTTTCAAAGCTGTGGTCCTTGTTGAATTTGTTGGTCATTTACAATGTTGAGATTGTTATCAATGTTAATTTTTGAACATTTTTGTAGTTTTCCACGCTGAGGTTGTTGTTGAATTTGTTGGTGTTAACAATGTTATTTTTTGAACTTTTGTGTATTTTTCAATATTGAGGTTATTGTTGAATTTGTTGGTGTTATCAATGTTTTTTTGAACTTTTTCTCTTCTTTTAAAAGTTGAGGTTGTTGTTGAATTTGTTGGTGTTTTTCAATGTTGAGTTTGTTGTTGAATTTGTTGGTGATTTTCAATATTGACGTTGTTGATGAATTTGTTGGTGTGTTTCAATATTGAGGTTGTTGTTGAATTATTTGGCGTTTTTCAATGTTGAGGTTTCTGTTGAATTTGCTGGTGTTATCAATGTTTTTTTTTTTTCTTTTTATCTTCATTTAAATCTTGTTGTTGTTTTTGAATTAATTTGTGCTCTTCAAGTTGGAGGTTGTTGTTGAATTTATTTGTGTTATCATTGTTATTTTTTGTATTTTTCAATATTGAGGTTGATGTTGAATTTGTTGTTGTTATCAATGGTTTTTTTGAACTTTTTCTCTTCTTTTAAAAGTTGAGGGTGTTGTTGAATTTGTTGGTGTTTTTCAATGTTGAGGTTGTTGTTGAATTTGTTGGTGTCTTTCAATATTGAGGTTGTTGTTGGATTTGTTTGTCTTTTTCAATGTTGAGGTTGTTGTTGAATTTGCTGGTGTTGTCAATGTTTTTTTTTGAACTTTTTTATCTTCCTTTAAATGTTGAGGTTGTTGTTGAATTAGTTTGTGTTTTTCAAGTTTGAGGTTGTTCTTGAATTTGTTGGTGATTTTCAAAGTTGTGGTCCTTGTTGAATTTGTTGGTGATTTTTAATGTTGAGATTGTTGTTAAATTTGTTGGTTATTTTCAATATTGAGGTTGTTGATGAATTTGTTGGTGTGTTTCAATATTGAGGTTGTTGTTGAATTATTTGGCGTTTTTCAATGTTGAGGTTTCTGTTGAATTTGCTTGTGTTATCAATGTTTTTTTTTACTTTTTATCTTCATTTAAATCTTGTTGTTGTTGTTGAATTAATTTGTGCTCTTCAAGTTGGAGGTTGTTGTTGAATTTATTTGTGTTATCATTGTTATTTTTTGTATTTTTCAATATTGAGGTTGATGTTGAATTTGTTGGTGTTACCAATGGTTTTTTTGAACTTTTTCTCTTCTTTTAAAAGTTGAGGGTGTTGTTGAATTTGTTGGTGTTTTTCAATGTTGAGGTTGTTATTGAATTTGTTGGTGTTTTTCAATATTGAGGTTGTTGTTGAATTTGTTGGTGTTATCAATGTTTATTTTGTTGAACTTTTTTGTATTTTTCAATGTTGAGGTTGTTGTTGAATTTGTTGACGTTTTGCAATGTCGAGGTTGTTGTAGAATTTGGTAGTGATTTTAAATATTGAAGTTATTGAATTTGTATGTGTTTTTCAATGTTGAGGTTGTTGTTGAATTTGTTGTTGTCTTTCACTAATGAGGTTGTTGATGAATTTATTGGTGATTTTCAATGTTGAGGTTGTTGTTGAATTTGTTGTTGATTTTCAAAATTGAGCTTGTTGTTTAATTTGTTGGTGTTATCAATGTTTTTATTAAAAATTTTGTACTTTTAAAATTTGAGGTTGTTGTTGGATTTGATGGTGTTTTACAATGTGGAGTTTGTTGTTCAATTTGTTGGTTTCTTTCAATGTTGAGGTTGTTATTGAATTTGTTGGTGTTATCAATGTTATTTATTGAACTTGTTTGTATTATTCAATGTTGAATTTGTTGTTGAATTTGTTGGTGATTTTCAATATTGAAGTTGTTGAATTTGTTGGTCATTTTAAATGTTGAGGTTGTTGTTCAATTTGTTGGTGTCTTTCAATATTGAGGTTGTTGTTGAATTTGTTGGCCATTTTCAATGTTGAGGTTGTTCTTGAATTTGTTGGTGATTTTCAATATTGATGTTGTTGAATTTGTTCGTGATTTTCAATGTTGAGCTTGTTGTTGAATTTGTTGGTCATTTACAATGTTGAGATTGTTATCAATGTTATTTTTTGAACATTTTTGTAGTTTTCCACGTTGAGGTTGTTGTTGAATTTGTTGGTGTTAACAATGTTATTTTTTGAACTTTTGTGTATTTTTCAATATTGAGGTTATTGTTGAATTTGTTGGTGTTATCAATGTTTTTTTGAACTTTTTCTCTTCTTTTAATAGTTGAGGTTGTTGTTGAATTTGTTGGTGTTTTTCAATGTTGAGGTTGTTGTTGAATTTGTTGGTGATTTTCAATATTGACGTTGTTGCTGAATTTGTTGGTGTCTTTCAGTATTGAGGTTGTTGTTGAATTATTTGGCGTTTTTCAATGTTGAGGTTTCTGTTGAATTTGCTGGTGTTATCAATGTTTTTTTTAAAACTTTTTATCTTCATTTAAATCTTGTGGTTGTTGTTGAATTAGTTTGTGTTTTTCAAGTTGGAGGTTGTTGTTGAATTTGTTTGTGTTATCATTGTTATTTTTCAAATTTTTTGTATTTTTCAATATTGAGGTTGTTGTTGAATTTGTTGGCGTTTTTCAATGTTGGGGTTGTTGTTGAATTTGTTGGTGATTTTCAATGTTGAGGTTGTTATTGAATTTGTTGGTGTTTTTCAATATTGATGTTGTTGTTGAATTTGTTTGTCTTTTTCAATGTTGAGGTTGTAGTTGAATTTGCTGGTGTTGTCAATGTTTTTTTTTGAACTTTTTATCTTCTTTTAAATGTTGAGGTTGTTGTTGAATTAGTTTGTGTTTTTCAAGTTTGAGATTGTTCTTGAATTTGTTGGTGTTTTTCCAAGTTGCGGTCCTTGTTGAATTTGTTGGTGATTTTTAATGTTGAGATTGTTTTTAAATTTGTTGGTTATTTTCAATTTTGAGGTTGTTGTTGAATTTGGTGTTGACTTTCAATATTGAGGTTGTTGTCGAATTTGTTGGCGATTTTCAATGTTGAGTTTCTTGTTGAATTTGTTGGTGTTATCAAAGATTTTTTTGAACTTTTTGTCTTCTTTTAAAAGTTAAGGGTGTTGTTGAATTTGTTGGTGCTTTTCAACGTTGTGTTTTTCATTATTGAGGTTGTTGTTGAATTTGGTGGTGACTTTCAATATTGAGGTTGTTGTCGAATTTGTTGGCGTTTTTCAATGTTGAGTTTCTTGTTGAATTTGTTGGTGTTATCAATGATTTTTTTGATCTTTTTCTCTTCTTTTAAAAGTTGAGGTTGTTGTTGAATTTTTTTGTGTTTTTTATTATTGAGGTTGTTGTTGAATTTGGTGGTGACTTTCAATATTGAGGTTGTTGTCGAATTTGTTGGCGTTTTTCAATGTTGAGGTTCTTCTTGAATTTGTTGGTGCCTTTCAATATTGAGTTAGTTGTTGAATTTCTTTGTGTTTTTCAATGTTAAGGTTTCTGTTGAATTTGCTGGTGTTATAAATGATTTTTTTCAACTTTTTTATCTTCTTTTAAATGTTGAGGTTGTTGTTGAATTAGGTTGTGTTTTTCAAGTTTGAGGTTGTTGTTGAATTTGTTGGTGTTTTTCAATTTTGAGGTTGTTGTTGAATTTGTTGGTGTTCTCAATGTTTTTTTTGAACTTTTTCTCTTTTAAAAGTTGAGGTTGTTGTTGAATTTGTTGGTTTTTTTCATTGTTGAGATGATTGTTGAATTTGTTGGTGTTACCTATTTTTTTAATTGAACTTGTTTGTATTTTTCAAAGTAAAGGTTGTTGTTGAATTTGATGCTGATTTTCAATGTTGAGGTTGATGTTGAATTTGTTGGTGTTTTTCAATGTTGAGGTTGTTGTTGAATTTGTTGGTAACTTTCAATATTGTTGGTGTTATCTATGTCTTTTTTGAAATTTTTCTCTTCTTTTAGAAGTTGAGGGTGTTGTTGAATTTGTTGCTGTTTTTCAATGTTGAGGTTGTTGTTGCCTTTGTTTGTGACTTTTTTGTAGTTTTAAATGATGAGGTTGTTGTTGAATTTGTTGTTGTTTTTCAATGTTGAGGTTGTTGAATTTGTTGGTGATATTCATTCTTGAGGTTGTTGTTGAATTTTTTGGTGATTATCAATGTTGAGGTTGTTGTTGAATTTGTTGATGATTTTCAATGTTGAGGTTGTTGTTGAATTTGTTGGTGTTATCAATATTTTTTTATAAACTTTTTTGTACTTTTGAAAGTTGAGGTTGTTGTTGAATTTGGTGGTGTTATTCAATTTTGGGGTTGTTGAAAATGTTGGTGATTTTCAATGTTGAGGTTGTTGTTGAATTTGTTTGTGTCTTTCAATGCTGAGGTTGTTGTTGAATTTGTTGGTATTTTTCAATTTTGAGGTTGTTGTTGAATTTGTTGGTGATTTTCAATATTGACGTTGTTGATGAATTTGTTGGTGTCTTTCAATATTGAGGTTGTTGTTGAATTATTTGGCGTTTTTCAATGTTGAGGTTTCTGTTGAATTTGCTGGTGTTATCAATGTTTTTTTTAAACTTTTTATCTTCATTTAAATCTTGTGGTATTTTTTGAACTTTTTTGTATTTTTCAATGTTGAGGTTGTTGTTGAATTTGTTGGTGTTATCAATGTTTTTTTGATCTTTTTCTCTTCTTTTAAAAGTTGAGGTTGTTGTTGAATTTTTTTGTGTTTTTCATTATTGAGGTTGTTGTTGAATTTTGTGGTGACTTTCAATATTGAGGTTGTTGTCGAATTTGTTGGCGTTTTTCAATGTTGAGTTTCTTGTTGAATTTGTTGGTGTTATCAATGATTTTTTTCAACTTTTTCTCTTTTTTTAAAAGTTGAGGGTGTTGTTGAATTTGTTGTTGTTTTTCAATGTTGAGCTTGTTGTAGAATTTGTTGATTTTTTTCAATATTGAGGTTGTTGTTGAATTTGTTGGCGTTTTTCAATGTTGAGGTTCTTCTTGAATTTGTTGCTGTCTTTCAATATTGAGGTAGTTGTTGAATTTCTTTGTGTTTTTCAATGTTGAGGTTGTTGTTGAATTTGTTGGTGTTATCAATGATTTTTTTGAACTTTTTCTCTTTTAAAAGTTGAGGGTGTTGTTGAATTTGTTGGTGTTTTTCAATGTTGAGGTTGTTATTGAATTTGTTGACGTTTTTCAATGTTGAGATTCTTTTTGAATTTGTTGCTGATTTTCAATGTTGAGGTTGTTGTTGAATTTGTTGGTGTTATCAATGTTATTTTTTGAACTTTTTGTATTTATCAATGTTGAGGTTGTTGTTGAATTTGTCGGCGTTTTTCAATGTTGAGGTTGTTGTTGAATTTGTTGCTGATTTTCAATGTTGAGGTTGTCGTTGAATTTGTTGGTGTTATCAATGTTATTTTTTGAACTTTTTGTATTTATCAATGTCGAGGTTGTTGTTGAATTTGTCGGCGTTTTTCAATGTTGAGGTTGTTGTTGAATTTGTTGGCGTTTTTCAATGTTGAGGTTGTTCTTGAATTTGGTGCTGATTTTCAATATTGATGTTGTTGAATTTGTTCGTGATTTTCAATGTTGAGCTTGTTGTTGAATTTGTTGGAGTTTTTCAAAGTTGTGGTCCTTGTTGAATTTGTTGGTCATTTACAATGTTGAGATTGTTATCAGTGTTATTTTTTGAACATTTTTGTAGTTTTCCACGTTGAGGTTGTTGTTGAATTTGTTGGTGTTAACAATGTTATTTTTTGAACTTTTGTGTATTTTTCAATATTGAGGTTGTTGTTGAATTTGTTTGTGTTATCAATGTTTTTTTGAACTTTTTCTCTTCTTTTAATAGTTGAGGTTGTTGTTGAATTTGTTGGTGTTTTTCAATGTTGAGGTTGTTGTTGAATTTGTTGGTGATTTTCAATATTGACGTTGTTGATGAATTTGTTGGTTTCTTTCAATATTGAGGTTGTTTTTGAATTATTTGGCTTTTTTCAATGTTGAGGTTTCTGTTGAATTTGCTGGTGTTATCAATGTTTTATTTTAACTTTTTATCTTCATTTAAATCTTGTGGTTGTTGTTGAATTAGTTTGTGTTTTTCAAGTTGGAGGTTGTTGTTGGATTTGTTGACGTTTTGCAATGTTGAGAATCTTATTGAATTTGTTGCTGATTTTCAATGTTGAGGTCGTTGTTGAACTTGTTGGTGTTATCAATGTTATTTTTTGAACTTTTTTGTATTTATCAATGTTGAGGTTGTTGTTGAATTTGATGGTGTTATCAATGTTTTTTTGATCTTTTTCTCTTCTTTTAAAAGTTGAGGTTGTAGTTGAATTTTTTTGAGTTTTTCATTATTGAGGTTGTTGTTGAATTTGGTGGTGACTTTCAATATTGAGGTTGTTTTCGAATTTGTTGGCGTTTTTCAATGTTGAGTTTCTTGTTGAATTTGTTGGTGTTATCAATGATTTTTTTCAACTTTTTCTCTTTTTTTAAAAGTTGAGGGTATTGTTGAATTTGTTGTTGATTTTCAATGTTGAGCTTGTTTTAGAATTTGTTGATTTTTTTCAATATTGAGGTTGTTGTTGAATTTGTTGGCATTTTTCAATGTTGAGTTTCTTGTTGAATTTGTTGGTGTTATCAATGATTTTTTTGATCTTTTTCTCTTCTTTTAAAAGTTGAGGTTGTTGTTGAATTTTTTTGTTTTTTTCATTATTGAGGTTGTTGTTGAATTTGGTGGTGACTTTCAATATTGAGGTTGTTGTCGAATTTGTTGGCGTTTTTCAATGTTGAGGTTCTTCTTGAATTTGTTGGTGCCTTTCAATATTGAGGTAGTTGTTGAATTTCTTTGTGTTTTTCAATCTTGAGGTTTCTGTTGAATTTGCTGGTGTTATCAATGTTTTTTTTCAACTTTTTATCTTCTTTTAAATGTTAAGGTTGTTGTTGAATTAGCTTCTGTTTTTCAAGTTTGAGGTTGTTGTTGAATTTGTTGGTGTTTTTCAATTTTGAGGTTGTTGTTGAATTTGTTGGTGTTATCAATGTTTTTTTTGAACTTTTTCTCTTTTAAAAGTTGAGGTTGTTGTTGAATTTGTTGGTTTTTTTCATTGTTGAGATGATTGTTGAATTTGTTGGTGTTATCTATTTTTTTTATTGATCTTGTTTGTATTTTTCAAAGTAAAGGTTATTGTTGAATTTGTTGCTGATTTTCAATGTTGAGGTTGTTGTTGAATTTGTCGGTGTTATCAGTGTTATTTTTTGAACTTTTTTGTATTTTTCAATGTTGAGGTTGTTGTTGAATTTGTTGGTGATTTTGAATAATGAGGTTGTTGTTGAAGTTGTTGGTGCTATCAATGTTTTTTTTGAACTTTTTCTCTTCTTTTAAATGTTGAGGTTGTTGTTCAAATTGTTGGAGTTTTTCAATGTTGAGTTTGTTGTTGCTTTTGTTTCTGACTTTCAATATAGAGGTTGTTGTTGAATTTGTTGTTTTTATCAATGTTCATTTTTGAACTTTTTTGTAGTTTTAAATGTTGAGGTTGTTGTTGAATTTGTTGGTGTTTTTCAATGTTGAGGTTGTTGAAAAGTTTGGTGTTATTCATTCTTGAGGTTGTTGTTGAATTTTTTGGTGATTTTCAATGTTGAGGTTGTTGTTGAACTTGGTGGTGATTTTCAATGTTGAGGTTGCAGTTGAATTTGTTGGTGTTTTGCAATGTTGAGGTTGTTGTTGAATTTGATAATGATTTTCAATATTGAGGTTGTTGTTGAATTTGTTGGTGTTTTCAATGTTATTTTTTGAACTTTTATGTATTTTTCAATGTTGAGGTTGTTGTTGAATTTATTGTTTTTTTTCACTGTTAAGGTTGTTGTTGAATTTGTTGGTGTTTTTGATAGTTGAGGTTGTTGTTGAATTTGTTGCTGTTTTTCAATGTTGAGGTTGTTGTTGAATTTGTTAGTGTTATCAATGTTATTTTTTGAACTCTTTTTATTCCTTGAAAGTTGAGATTGTTGCTTAATTTGTTTGTTTTTTTCAATGTTCAGGTTGTTATTGAATTTGTTGGTGTCTTTCAATATTGAGGTTGTTGTTGAATTTGTTGGTGTTTTTCAATGTTGAGGTTGTTGTTGAATTTGTTGGTGTCTTTCAATATTGAGGTTGTTGTTGAATTTGTTTGTCTTTTTCAATGTTGAGGTTGTTGTTGAATTTGCTGGTGTTGTCAATGTTTTTTTTGAACTTTTTATCTTCCTTTAAATGTTGAGGTTGTTGTTGAATTAGTTTGTGTTTTTCAAGTTTGAGGTTGTTCTTGAATTTGTTGGTGTTTTTCAAAGTTGTGGTCCTTGTTGAATTTGTTGGTGATTTTTAATGTTGAGATTGTTGTTAAATTTGTTGGTTATTTTCAATATTGAGGTTGTTGTTGAATTTGTTGACGTTTTGAAATGTTGAGAATCTTTTTGAATTTGTTGTTGATTTTCAATGTTGAGGTTGTTGTTGAATTTGTTGGTGTTATCAATGTTATTTTTTGAACTTTTTTGTATTTATCAATGTTGAGGTTGTTGTTGAATTTGTTGGTGTTATCAATGTTTTTTTGATCTTTTTCTCTTCTTTTAAAAGTTGAGGTTGTTGTTGAATTTTTTTGTGTTTTTCATTATTGAGGTTGTTGTTGAATTTTGTGGTGACTTTCAATATTGAGGTTGTTGTCGAATTTGTTGGCGTTTTTCAATGTTGAGTTTCTTGTTGATTTTGTTGGTGTTATCAATGATTTTTTTCAACTTTTTCTCTTTTTTTAAAAGTTGAGGGTGTTGTTGAATTTGTTGTTGTTTTTCAATGTTGAGCTTGTTGTAGAATTTGTTGATTTTTTTCAATATTGAGGTTGTTGTTGAATTTGTTGGCGTTTTTCAATGTTGAGGTTCTTCTTGAATTTGTTGCTGTCTTTCAATATTGAGGTAGTTGTTGAATTTCTTTGTGTTTTTCAATGTTGAGGTTGCTGTTGAATTTGTTGGTGTTATCAATGATTTTTTTGAACTTTTTATCTTCTTTTAAAAGTTGAGGGTGTTGTTGAATTTGTTGGTGTTTTTCAATGTTGAGGTTGTTATTGAATTTGTTGACGTTTTTCAATGTTGAGATTCTTTTTGAATTTGTTGCTGATTTTCAATGTTGAGGTTGTTGTTGAATTTGTTGGTGTTATCAATGTTATTTTTTGAACTTTTTGTATTTATCAATGTTGAGGTTGTTGTTGAATTTGTCGGCGTTTTTCAATGTTGAGGTTGTTGTTGAATTTGTTGCTGATTTTCAATGTTGAGGTTGTTGTTGAATTTGTTGGTGTTATCAATGTTATTTTTTGAACTTTTTGTATTTATCAATGTCGAGGTTGTTGTTGAATTTGTCGGCGTTTTTCAATGTTGAGGTTGTTGTTGAATTTGTTGGCGTTTTTCAATGTTGAGGTTGTTCTTGAATTTGGTGCTGATTTTCAATATTGATGTTGTTGAATTTGTTCGTGATTTTCAATGTTGAGCTTGTTGTTGAATTTGTTGGAGTTTTTCAAAGTTGTGGTCCTTGTTGAATTTGTTGGTCATTTACAATGTTGAGATTGTTATCAGTGTTATTTTTTGAACATTTTTGTAGTTTTCCACGTTGAGGTTGTTGTTGAATTTGTTGGTGTTAACAATGTTATTTTTTGAACTTTTGTGTATTTTTCAATATTGAGGTTGTTGTTGAATTTGTTTGTGTTATCAATGTTTTTTTGAACTTTTTCTCTTCTTTTAATAGTTGAGGTTGTTGTTGAATTTGTTGGTGTTTTTCAATGTTGAGGTTGTTGTTGAATTTGTTGGTGATTTTCAATATTGACGTTGTTGATGAATTTGTTGGTTTCTTTCAATATTGAGGTTGTTTTTGAATTATTTGGCTTTTTTCAATGTTGAGGTTTCTGTTGAATTTGCTGGTGTTATCAATGTTTTATTTTAACTTTTTATCTTCATTTAAATCTTGTGGTTGTTGTTGAATTAGTTTGTGTTTTTCAAGTTGGAGGTTGTTGTTGGATTTGTTGACGTTTTGCAATGTTGAGAATCTTATTGAATTTGTTGCTGATTTTCAATGTTGAGGTCGTTGTTGAATTTGTTGGTGTTATCAATGTTATTTTTTGAACTTTTTTGTATTTATCAATGTTGAGGTTGTTGTTGAATTTGATGGTGTTATCAATGTTTTTTTGATCTTTTTCTCTTCTTTTAAAAGTTGAGGTTGTAGTTGAATTTTTTTGAGTTTTTCATTATTGAGGTTGTTGTTGAATTTGGTGGTGACTTTCAATATTGAGGTTGTTTTCGAATTTGTTGGCGTTTTTCAATGTTGAGTTTCTTGTTGAATTTGTTGGTGTTATCAATGATTTTTTTCAACTTTTTCTCTTTTTTTAAAAGTTGAGGGTATTGTTGAATTTGTTGTTGATTTTCAATGTTGAGCTTGTTTTAGAATTTGTTGATTTTTTTCAATATTGAGGTTGTTGTTGAATTTGTTGGCATTTTTCAATGTTGAGTTTCTTGTTGAATTTGTTGGTGTTATCAATGATTTTTTTGATCTTTTTCTCTTCTTTTAAAAGTTGAGGTTGTTGTTGAATTTTTTTGTTTTTTTCATTATTGAGGTTGTTGTTGAATTTGGTGGTGACTTTCAATATTGAGGTTGTTGTCGAATTTGTTGGCGTTTTTCAATGTTGAGGTTCTTCTTGAATTTGTTGGTGCCTTTCAATATTGAGGTAGTTGTTGAATTTCTTTGTGTTTTTCAATCTTGAGGTTTCTGTTGAATTTGCTGGTGTTATCAATGTTTTTTTTCAACTTTTTATCTTCTTTTAAATGTTAAGGTTGTTGTTGAATTAGCTTCTGTTTTTCAAGTTTGAGGTTGTTGTTGAATTTGTTGGTGTTTTTCAATTTTGAGGTTGTTGTTGAATTTGTTGGTGTTATCAATGTTTTTTTTGAACTTTTTCTCTTTTAAAAGTTGAGGTTGTTGTTGAATTTGTTGGTTTTTTTCATTGTTGAGATGATTGTTGAATTTGTTGGTGTTATCTATTTTTTTTATTGATCTTGTTTGTATTTTTCAAAGTAAAGGTTATTGTTGAATTTGTTGCTGATTTTCAATGTTGAGGTTGTTGTTGAATTTGTCGGTGTTATCAGTGTTATTTTTTGAACTTTTTTGTATTTTTCAATGTTGAGGTTGTTGTTGAATTTGTTGGTGATTTTGAATAATGAGGTTGTTGTTGAAGTTGTTGGTGCTATCAATGTTTTTTTTGAACTTTTTCTCTTCTTTTAAATGTTGAGGTTGTTGTTCAAATTGTTGGAGTTTTTCAATGTTGAGTTTGTTGTTGCTTTTGTTTCTGACTTTCAATATAGAGGTTGTTGTTGAATTTGTTGTTTTTATCAATGTTCATTGTTGAACTTTTTTGTAGTTTTAAATGTTGAGGTTGTTGTTGAATTTGTTGGTGTTTTTCAATGTTGAGGTTGTTGAAAAGTTTGGTGTTATTCATTCTTGAGGTTGTTGTTGAATTTTTTGGTGATTTTCAATGTTGAGGTTGTTGTTGAACTTGGTGGTGATTTTCAATGTTGAGGTTGCAGTTGAATTTGTTGGTGTTTTGCAATGTTGAGGTTGTTGTTGAATTTGATAATGATTTTCAATATTGAGGTTGTTGTTGAATTTGTTGGTGTTTTCAATGTTATTTTTTGAACTTTTATGTATTTTTCAATGTTGAGGTTGTTGTTGAATTTATTGTTTTTTTTCACTGTTAAGGTTGTTGTTGAATTTGTTGGTGTTTTTGATAGTTGAGGTTGTTGTTGAATTTGTTGCTGTTTTTCAATGTTGAGGTTGTTGTTGAATTTGTTAGTGTTATCAATGTTATTTTTTGAACTCTTTTTATTCCTTGAAAGTTGAGATTGTTGCTAAATTTGTTTGTTTTTTTCAATGTTCAGGTTGTTATTGAATTTGTTGGTGTCTTTCAATATTGAGGTTGTTGTTGAATTTGTTGGTGTTTTTCAATGTTGAGATTGTTGTTGAATTTATTGGTGTTTTTCAATGTTAAGTTTGTTGATGAATTTGTTGGTGTTTTTCAATGTTGAAGTTGTTGTTGAATTTGTAGGTCATTTTCAATATTGAGGTTGTTGTAGAATTTTTGGTGTTATCAATGTAATTTTTTGACCATTTTTGAATTTTTGAAAATTGAGATTGTTGTTGAATTTCTTGGTGTTTTTCAATGTTGAGGTTGTTGATGAATTTGTTGGTGTTGTTCAATGTTGAGGTTGTTGTTGAATTTGTTGGTGATTTTCAATATTGAGGTTCATGTTGAATTTCTTGGCGTTTTTCAATGTTCTGGTTGCTGTTGAATTTGTTGGTGATTTTCAATGTTGAGGTTGTTGTACAATTTGTTGGTGTCTTTCAATGTTGAGGTTGTTGTTGAATTTGCTGGTGTTTTTCAATGTTGAGGTTGTTGTTGAATTTCTTGTTGTTATCAATGTTATTTTTGAACATTTACTCTTCTTTTAAAAGTTGAGGTTGCTGTTGAATTTTTTGGTGTTTTTCAATGTTGAGCTTGTTGTTGAATTTTTATGTTTCTTTCAATGTTGAGGTTGATGTTGAATTTGTTGGTGATTTTCAGTATTGAGGTGGTTTTTGAATTTGTTGGCGTTTTTCAATGTTGAGATTGTTGTTGAATTTGTTGCTGATTTTTAATGTTGAGGTCGTTGTTGAACTTGGTGGTGTCTTTCAATATTGAGGTTGTTGTTGAATTTGTTGGTGTTTTTCAATGTTGAGGTTGTTGTTGAATTTGTTGGTGAGTTTCAATATTGAGGTTGTTGTTGAATTTGTTGGTGTTTTTCAATGTTGATATTGTTGTTGAATTTGTTGGTGTTTTTCAATGTTGAGGTTGTTGTTTAATTTGTTGGTGAGTTTCAATATTGAGGTTGTTGTTGAATTTGTTGGTGATTTTCAATATTGATGTTGTTGTTGAATTTGTTGGTGTTTTTCAATATCAGGTTGTTGTTGAATTTGTTGGTTTTATCAATTTTATTTTTTGCTCTTTTTTGTTTTTTTCAATGTTGAGGTTGTTGTTGAATATGTTGGTCCTTTTCAATGTTGAGGTTGTTAAATTTTTGGGTGTTTTTCAATGTTGAGGTTGTTGTTAAATTTGCCGGTGTTTTTCAATGTTGAGGTTGTTGTTTAATTTGTTGATGATTTTCAATATTGATTTTGTTGTTGAATTTGTTGGTGTGATCAATTTTAACTTTTGAAATTTTTTGTCGTTTTCAATTTTGAAGTTGTTTTTGAATTTGTTGGCTTTTGTCAAGGTTGAGATTGTTGTTGAATTTGTTGGTGTAATCAATGTTTTTTTTAAAATTTTCTCCTCTTTTAAAACTTGAGGTTGTTGTTGAATTTGTTGGTGTTTTTCAATGTTGAGGTTGTTGTTAAATTTGTGGGTGATTTTCAATGTTGAGGTTGTTGTTGAATTTGTTGTTGATTTTCAATGTTGAGTTTGATGTTGAATTCGTTGTTGTTATCAATGCTATTTTTTTGAACTTTATGTATTTTTCAATGTTGAGGTTGTTGTTGAACTTGTTGATATTATCAATGTTTTTTTTCGAACTTTTTTGAATTATTTAATGTTGAGGTTGTTGTTTAATTTGTTATTGTTATAAAATTTTTTTTAACCTTTTCTCTTCTTTTAAATGTTCAGGTTGTTGTTGAACTTTATTATTTTTCAATGTTGCGGTTGTTGAATTTTTTGTGTTTTTCATAGTTGAGGTTGTTGTTGAATTTGTTGCTGATTTACATTGTTGAGGTTGCTGTTGAATTTATTGGTGTTTTACAATGTTGCGGTTTTTGTTGAATTTGTCGGTGATTTTCAATATTGTGGTTCATGTTGAACTTTTCATGTTTTTCCATGTTGATGTTGTTGTTGAATTTACTGGTGATTTTCAAAATTGAAGTTGTTGAATTTGTTGTTCATTTTAAATGTTGAGGTTGTTGTTGAATATGTTGGTGTTTTTCAATGTTGATGTTGAATTTGTTGGTATTTTACAATGTTGAAGTTGTTGTTGAATTTGTTGGTGTTATCAATGTTATTATTTGAACTTTTTTGTATTTTTCAATATTGAGGTTGTTGTTGAATTTGTTTGTGATTTTCAATATTGATGTTGTTGAATTTTTTGGTGATTTTCAATGTTGAGGTTGTTGTTGAATTTGATGGTGATTTTCAATATTGATGTTGAATTTGTTGGCGTCTTTCAATGTTGAGGTTGTTGTTGAATTACTTCGTGTTATCAATGTTTTTATTGAACTTTTTCTCTTCTTTTAAAAGTTGAGGTTGTTGTTGAATTTGTTGGTGTTTTTCAATGTTTAGCTTGTTGTTGAAATTGTAAGTTGTTTTCAATGTTGAGGTTCTTTTTGAATTTGTTAGTGTTTTTCAATGTGGAGGTTGATGTTGAATTTGTTGGTGATTTTCAATATCTAGGATGTTGTTGAATTTGTTGGCGTTTTTCAATGTTGAGGTTGTGGTTGAATTTGTTGCTGATTTTCAATGTTGAGGTCGTTGTTGAACTTGTTGGTGTCTTTCAATATTGGGGTTGTTGTTGAATTTGTTGGTGTTTTTCAATGTTGATGTTGTTGAATTTGTTGGTGTTATTCATTCTTGAGGTTGTTGTTGAATTTTTTGGTGATTTTAAATATTGAGGTTGTTGTTGAATTAGTTGATGATTTTCAATGTTGAGGTTGTTGTTGAATTTGTCGGTGTTATCAATATTTTTTTAAAAACTTTTTTGTACTTTTAAAAGTTGAGGTTGTTGTTGAATTTGGTGGTGTTTTTTAATTTTGAGGTTGTTTAAATTGTTGGTGATTTTCAATATTGAAGTTATTGTATCTGTTGATGATTTTCAATGTTGAGGTTGTTGTTGAATTTGTTAGTGTCTTTCAATACTGAGGTTGTTGTTGAATTTGTTGGTATTTTTCAATGTTGAGGTTGTTGTTGAATTTGTTGGTGTTATCAATGTTATTTTTTGAACTTTTTTGTATTTTTCAATCTTGAGGTTGTTGTTGAATATGTTGGTATTTTTCAATGTTGAGGTTGTTGTTGAATTTGTTTGTGTTTTTGATTGTTGAGGTTGTTGTTGAATTTGTTGACGTTTTGCAATGTTGAGAATCTTTTTGAATTTGTTGCTGATTTTCAATATTGAGGTTGTTGTTGAATTTGTTGGTGTTATCAATGTTATTTTTTGAACTTTTTTGTATTTATCAATGTTGAGGTTGTTGTTGAATTTGTTGGTGTTATCAATGTTTTTTTGATCTTTTTCTCTTCTTTTAAAAGTTGAGGTTGTTGTTGAATTTTTTTGTGTTTTTCATTATTGAGGTTGTTGTTGAATTATGTGGTGACTTTCAATATTGAGGTTGTTGTCGAATTTGTTGGCGTTTTTCAATGTTGAGTTTCTTGTTGAATTTGTTGGTGTTATCAATGATTTTTTTGAACTTTTTCTCTTCTCTTAAAATTTGAGGGTGTTGCTGAATTTGTTGGTGTTTTTCAATGTTGAGCTTGTTGTAGAATTTGTTGATGATTTTCAATATTGAGGTTGTTGTTGAATTTATTGCCGTTTTTCAAAGTTGAGGTTCTTCTTGAATTTTTGGTATCTTTCAATATTGAGGTAGTTGTTGAATTTCTTTGTGTTTTTCAATGTTGAGGTTTCTGTTGAATTTGCTGGTGTTATCAATGTGTTTTTCAAATTTTAAGCTTCTTTTAAATGTTGAGGTTGTTGTTGAATTAGGTTGTGTTTTTCAAGTTTGAACTTGTTGTTGAATTTGTTGGTGTTTTTCAATTTTGAGGTTGTTGTTGGATTTATTGGTGTTATCAATGTTTTTTTTGAAGTTTTTCTCTTTTAAAAGTTGAGGTTGTTGTTGAATTTGTTGGTGTTTTTCAATGTTGAGGTTGTTGTTGAATTTGTTGGTGTTATCAATGTTTTTTTTGAAATTTTTCTCTTCTTTTAAAAGTTGAGGGTGTTGTTGAATTTGTTGCTGTTTTTCAATGTTGAGGTTGTTGTTGCTTTTGTTTGTGACTTTTTTGCAGTTTTAAATGATGAGGTTGTTGTTGAATTTGTTGGTGTTTTTCAATGTTGAGGTTGTTGAATTTGTTGGTGTTATTCATTCTTGAGGTAGTGGTTGAATTTTTTGGTGATTTTCAATGTTGAGGTTGTTGTTGAATTTGTTGATGATTTTCAATGTTGAGGTTGCTTTTGAATTTGTCGGTGTTATCAATATTTGTTTAAAAACTTTTTTGTACTTTTATAAGTTGAGGTTGTTGTTGAATTTGGTGGTGTTTTTCAACTTTGAGGTTGTTGAAATTGTTGGTGATTTTCAATATTGAAGTTATTGTATTTGTTGATGATTTTCAATGTTGAGGTTGTTGTTGAATTTGTTTGTGTCTTTCAATACTGAGGTTGTTGTTGAATTTGTTGGTATTTTTCAATGTTGAGGTTGTTGTTGAATTTGTTGGTGTTTTCAATGTTATTTTTTGAACTTTTTTGTATTTTTCAATGTTGAGGTTGTTGTTGAATTTGTTGGTGTTATCAATGTTTTTTTGATCTTTTTCTCTTCTTTTTAAAGATGAGGTTGTTGTTGAATTTTTTTGTGTTTTTCATTATTGAGGTTGTTGTTGAATTTGGTGGTGACTTTCAATATTGAGGTTGTTGTCGAATTTGTTGGCGATTTTCAATGTTGAGTTTCTTGTTGAATTTGTTGGTGTTATCAATGATTTTTTTGAACTTTTTCTCTTCTTTTAAAAGTTGAGGGTGTTGTTGAATTTGTTGGTGTTTTTCAATGTTGAGCTTGTTGTAGAATTTGTTGATGATTTTCAATATTGAGGTTGTTGTTGAATTTGTTGGCGTTTTTCAATGTTGAGGTTCTTCTTGAATTTGTTGGTGTCTTTCAATATTGAGGTAGTTGTTGAATTTCTTTGTGTCTTTCAATGTTGAGGTTTCTGTTGAATTTGCTGGTGTTATCAATGTTTTTTTTGAACTTTTTATCTTCTTTTAAATGTTGAGGTTGTTGTTGAATTAGGTTCTGTTTTTCAAGTTTGAGGTTGTTGTTGAATTTGTTGGTGTTTTCCAATTTTGAGGTTGTTGTTGAATTTGTTGGTGTTCTCAATGTTTTTTTTGAACTTTTCCTCTTTTAAAAGTTGAGGTTGTTGTTGAATTTGTTGCTTTTTTCATTGTTGAGATGATTGTTGAATTTGATGGTGTTATCTATTATTTTTATTGAACTTGTTTGTATTTTTCAAAGTAAAGGTTGTTGTTGAATTTGTTGATGATTTTCAATGTTGAGGTTGATGTTGAATTTGTTGGTGTTTTTCAATGTTGAGGTTGTTGTTGAATTTGTTGGTGACTTTCAATATTGAGGTTGTTGTTGAATTAGTTGGTGTTATCAATGTTTTTTTTGAAATTTTTCTCTTCTTTTAAAAGTTGAGGGTGTTGTTGAATTTGTAGCTGTTTTTCAATGTTGAGGTTGTTGTTGCTTTTGTTTGTGAGTTTTTTGTAGTTTTAAATGATGAGGTTGTTGTTGAATTTGTTGGTGTTTTTCAATGTTGTGGTTGTTGAATTTGTTGGTGTTATTCATTCTTGAGGTTGTTTTTGAATTTTTTGGTGATTTTCAATGTTGAGGTTGTTGTTGAATTTGTTGATGATTTTCAACGTTGAGGTTGTTGTTGAATTTGTTGGTGTTATCAATATTTTTTTAAAATCAATTTTTGTACTTTTAAAAGTTGAGGTTGTATTTGAATTTGGTGGTGTTTTTCAATTTTGAGGTTGTTGAAATTGTTGGTGATTTTCAATATTGAAGTTATTGAATTTGTTGATGATTTTCAATGTTGAGGTTGTTGTTGAATTTGTTAGTGTCTTTCAATACTGAGGTTGTTGTTGAATTTGTTGGTATTTTTCAATGTTGAGGTTGTTGTTGAATTTGTTGGTTTTATCATTGTTATTAATTGAACTTTTTTGTACTTTTCAATAATGAGGTTGTTTTTGAATTTGTTGGTGATTTTCAATGTTGAGGTTGTTGTTGAATTTGTTGGTGTCTTTCAATATTGAGGGTGTTAATTAATTTGATGGCGTCTTTCAATGTTGAGGTTGTTGTTGAATTTCTTGGTGTTATCAATGTTTTTATTGAACTTTTTCTCTTCTTTTAAAAGTTTGAGGTTGTTGTTGAATTTGTTGGTGATTTTCAATGTTGAGCTTGTTGTTGAATTTGTAGGTTTTTTTCAATTTTGAGGTTGTTGTTGAATTTGTTGGTGTTTTTCAATGTTGTGGTTGATGTTGAATATGTTGGTGATTTTTTGTTGATGCTTTTCAATATTGAGGTTGCTGTTGAATTTGTTGGCTATTTTCAATGTTGAGATTGTTGTTGAATTTGTTACTGATTTTCAATGTTGAGGTCGTTGTTGAATTTGTTGGTGTTTTTCATTGTTGAGGTTGTTGTTGAATTTGTCGCTGTTTTTCAATGTTGAGGTTGTTGTTGAACATGTTGGTGTTATCAATGTTTTTTGTTGAACTTGTTTGTACTTTTAAAGTTGCGGTTGTTGGTGAATTTGGTGGTGTTTTACAATGTTGAGTTTGTTGTTGCATTTGATGGGGTTTTTTTTCCATGTTGTGGTTGTTGTTGAATTTATTGGTGTTTTTCAATGTTGAGGTTGTTGTTGAATTTGTTGTTGCTTTTCAATGTTGAGTTTGATGTTGAATTCGTTGTTGTTATCAATGTTATTTTTTGAACTTTTTTCTATTATTTAAAGTTGAGGTTGTTGTTTAATTTGTTGTTGTTATCCATGATTTTTTTGAACTATTTCTCTTCTTTTCAAAGTTGAGGTTGTTGTGGAATTTGTTCGTATTTCTCAATGTTGCGGTTTTGAATTTTTTGTGTTTTTCATTGTTGATGTTGCTGTTGAATTTGTTGGTGTTTTTCAATGTTGCTGTTTTTGTTGAATTTGTTGGTGATTTTCAATATTGTGGTTCATGTTGAATTTTGGTGTTTTTCAAAGTTGAGGTTGTTGTTGAATTTGTTGGTTATTTTCAATATTGAAGTTGTTGAATTTGTTGGTCATTTTTAATGTTGACGTTCTTTTTGAATATGTTGGTGTCTTTCAATATTGAGGTTGCTGTTGAATATGTTGGTATTTTTCAATGTTGAGGTTGTTGAATTTGTTGGTATTTTTCATTGTTGAGGTTGTTGTTGAATTTGTTGCTGTTTTTCAATGTTGAGGTTGTTGTTGAATTTGTTGGTGTCATCAATGTTGCTATTTGAACTTTTTTGTATTTTTCAATATTGAGGTTGTGGTTGAATTTGTTGGTGATTTTCAATATTGTTGTTGTTCAATTTGTTGGTGATTTTCAATGTTAAGGTTGTTGTTGAATTTGTTGGTGATTTTCAATGTTGAGGTTGTTGTTGAATTTGTTGCTGTCTTTCAATATTGAGGTTGCTATTGAATTTGTTGGCGTCTTTCAATGTTGAGGTTGTTGTTGAATTTCTTGTTGTTATCAATGTTTTTATTGAACTTTTTCTCTTCTTTTAAAAGTTGAGGTTGTTGTTGAATTTGTTGGTGTTTTTCAAAGTTGAGCTTGTTGTTGAAATTGTAAGTTTTTTTCAATGTTGAGGTTGTTTTTAAATTTGTTAGTGTTTTTCAATGTGGAGGTTGATGTTGAATTTGTTGGTGTTATCAATGTTTTCATTGAACTTTTTCTCTTCTAATAAAAGTTGAGGTTGTTGTTGAATTTGTTGGTGCTTTTCAATGTTGAGCTTGTTGTTGAATTTGTACGTTTTTTTTGAATTTTGAGGTTGTTGTTGTAATTGTTGGTGTTTTTCAATGTTGTGGTTGATGTTGAATTTGTTGGTGATTTTTTGTTGGTGATTTTCAATATTGAGGTTGTTGTTGAAATTTTTGGCGTTTTTCAATGTTGAGATTGTTGTTGAATTTGTTACTGATTTTCAATGTTGGGGTCGTTGTTGAATTGGTTGGTTTTTTCATTGTTGAGGTTGTTGTTGAATTTGTTACTAATTTTCAATGTTCAGGTCGTTGTTGAATTTATTGGTGTTTTACATTTTTGAGGTTGTTGTTGAATTTGTCGCTCTTTTTCAAGGTTGAGGTTGTTGTTGAACTTGTTGGTGTTATCAATGTTTTTTGTTGAACTTGTTTGTACTTTTTAATGTTGCGGTTGTTGGTGAATTTGTTGATGTTTTATAATGTTGAGTTTGTTGTTGAATTTGTTGTTTTTTTTTCCATGTTGTGGTTGTTGTTGAATTTATTGGTGTTTTTCAATGTTGAGGTTGTTGTTGAATTTGTTGTTGATTTTCAATGTTGAGTTTGATGTTGAATTCGTTGTTGTTATCAATGCTAAGTTTTGAACTTTTTGTATTTTTCAATGTTGAGGTTGTTGTTGAATTTGTTGATGTTATCAATGTTATCTTTTGAACTTTTATGTATTATTTAATGTTGAGGTTGTTGTTTAATTTGTTGTTGTTATCCATGTTTTTTTCGAACTTTTCACTTCCTTTAAAAGTTGAGGTTGTTGTTGAATTTGTCAGTATTTTTCAATGTTGCGGTTGTTGAATTTTTTGTGTTTTTCATTGTTGAGGTTGTTGTTGAATTTGTTGGTGTTTTCAATGTTATTTTTTGAACTTTTTTGTATTTTTCAATGTTGAGGTTGTTGTTGAATTTGTTGGTGTTATCAATGTTTTTTTGATCTTTTTCTCTTCTTTTTAAAGATGAGGTTGTTGTTGAATTTTTTTGTGTTTTTCATTATTGAGGTTGTTGTTGAATTTGGTGGTGACTTTCAATATTGAGGTTGTTGTCGAATTTGTTGGCGATTTTCAATGTTGAGTTTCTTGTTGAATTTGTTGGTGTTATCAATGATTTTTTTGAACTTTTTCTCTTCTTTTAAAAGTTGAGGGTGTTGTTGAATTTGTTGGTGTTTTTCAATGTTGAGCTTGTTGTAGAATTTGTTGATGATTTTCAATATTGAGGTTGTTGTTGAATTTGTTGGCGTTTTTCAATGTTGAGGTTCTTCTTGAATTTGTTGGTGTCTTTCAATATTGAGGTAGTTGTTGAATTTCTTTGTGTCTTTCAATGTTGAGGTTTCTGTTGAATTTGCTGGTGTTATCAATGTTTTTTTTGAACTTTTTATCTTCTTTTAAATGTTGAGGTTGTTGTTGAATTAGGTTCTGTTTTTCAAGTTTGAGGTTGTTGTTGAATTTGTTGGTGTTTTCCAATTTTGAGGTTGTTGTTGAATTTGTTGGTGTTCTCAATGTTTTTTTTGAACTTTTCCTCTTTTAAAAGTTGAGGTTGTTGTTGAATTTGTTGCTTTTTTCATTGTTGAGATGATTGTTGAATTTGATGGTGTTATCTATTATTTTTATTGAACTTGTTTGTATTTTTCAAAGTAAAGGTTGTTGTTGAATTTGTTGATGATTTTCAATGTTGAGGTTGATGTTGAATTTGTTGGTGTTTTTCAATGTTGAGGTTGTTGTTGAATTTGTTGGTGACTTTCAATATTGAGGTTGTTGTTGAATTAGTTGGTGTTATCAATGTTTTTTTTGAAATTTTTCTCTTCTTTTAAAAGTTGAGGGTGTTGTTGAATTTGTAGCTGTTTTTCAATGTTGAGGTTGTTGTTGCTTTTGTTTGTGAGTTTTTTGTAGTTTTAAATGATGAGGTTGTTGTTGAATTTGTTGGTGTTTTTCAATGTTGTGGTTGTTGAATTTGTTGGTGTTATTCATTCTTGAGGTTGTTTTTGAATTTTTTGGTGATTTTCAATGTTGAGGTTGTTGTTGAATTTGTTGATGATTTTCAACGTTGAGGTTGTTGTTGAATTTGTTGGTGTTATCAATATTTTTTTAAAATCAATTTTTGTACTTTTAAAAGTTGAGGTTGTATTTGAATTTGGTGGTGTTTTTCAATTTTGAGGTTGTTGAAATTGTTGGTGATTTTCAATATTGAAGTTATTGAATTTGTTGATGATTTTCAATGTTGAGGTTGTTGTTGAATTTGTTAGTGTCTTTCAATACTGAGGTTGTTGTTGAATTTGTTGGTATTTTTCAATGTTGAGGTTGTTGTTGAATTTGTTGGTTTTATCATTGTTATTAATTGAACTTTTTTGTACTTTTCAATAATGAGGTTGTTTTTGAATTTGTTGGTGATTTACAATGTTGAGGTTGTTGTTGAATTTGTTGGTGTCTTTCAATATTGAGGGTGTTAATTAATTTGATGGCGTCTTTCAATGTTGAGGTTGTTGTTGAATTTCTTGGTGTTATCAATGTTTTTATTGAACTTTTTCTCTTCTTTTAAAAGTTTGAGGTTGTTGTTGAATTTGTTGGTGATTTTCAATGTTGAGCTTGTTGTTGAATTTGTAGGTTTTTTTCAATTTTGAGGTTGTTGTTGAATTTGTTGGTGTTTTTCAATGTTGTGGTTGATGTTGAATATGTTGGTGATTTTTTGTTGATGCTTTTCAATATTGAGGTTGCTGTTGAATTTGTTGGCTATTTTCAATGTTGAGATTGTTGTTGAATTTGTTACTGATTTTCAATGTTGAGGTCGTTGTTGAATTTGTTGGTGTTTTTCATTGTTGAGGTTGTTGTTGAATTTGTCGCTGTTTTTCAATGTTGAGGTTGTTGTTGAACATGTTGGTGTTATCAATGTTTTTTGTTGAACTTGTTTGTACTTTTAAAGTTGCGGTTGTTGGTGAATTTGGTGGTGTTTTACAATGTTGAGTTTGTTGTTGCATTTGATGGGGTTTTTTTTCCATGTTGTGGTTGTTGTTGAATTTATTGGTGTTTTTCAATGTTGAGGTTGTTGTTGAATTTGTTGTTGCTTTTCAATGTTGAGTTTGATGTTGAATTCGTTGTTGTTATCAATGTTATTTTTTGAACTTTTTTCTATTATTTAAAGTTGAGGTTGTTGTTTAATTTGTTGTTGTTATCCATGATTTTTTTGAACTATTTCTCTTCTTTTCAAAGTTGAGGTTGTTGTGGAATTTGTTCGTATTTCTCAATGTTGCGGTTGTTGAATTTTTTGTGTTTTTCATTGTTGATGTTGCTGTTGAATTTGTTGGTGTTTTTCAATGTTGCTGTTTTTGTTGAATTTGTTGGTGATTTTCAATATTGTGGTTCATGTTGAATTTTGGTGTTTTTCAAAGTTGAGGTTGTTGTTGAATTTGTTGGTTATTTTCAATATTGAAGTTGTTGAATTTGTTGGTCATTTTTAATGTTGACGTTCTTTTTGAATATGTTGGTGTCTTTCAATATTGAGGTTGCTGTTGAATATGTTGGTATTTTTCAATGTTGAGGTTGTTGAATTTGTTGGTATTTTTCATTGTTGAGGTTGTTGTTGAATTTGTTGCTGTTTTTCAATGTTGAGGTTGTTGTTGAATTTGTTGGTGTCATCAATGTTGCTATTTGAACTTTTTTGTATTTTTCAATATTGAGGTTGTGGTTGAATTTGTTGGTGATTTTCAATATTGTTGTTGTTCAATTTGTTGGTGATTTTCAATGTTAAGGTTGTTGTTGAATTTGTTGGTGATTTTCAATGTTGAGGTTGTTGTTGAATTTGTTGCTGTCTTTCAATATTGAGGTTGCTATTGAATTTGTTGGCGTCTTTCAATGTTGAGGTTGTTGTTGAATTTCTTGTTGTTATCAATGTTTTTATTGAACTTTTTCTCTTCTTTTAAAAGTTGAGGTTGTTATTGAATTTGTTGGTGTTTTTCAAAGTTGAGCTTGTTGTTGAAATTGTAAGTTTTTTTCAATGTTGAGGTTGTTTTTAAATTTGTTAGTGTTTTTCAATGTGGAGGTTGATGTTGAATTTGTTGGTGTTATCAATGTTTTCATTGAACTTTTTCTCTTCTAATAAAAGTTGAGGTTGTTGTTGAATTTGTTGGTGCTTTTCAATGTTGAGCTTGTTGTTGAATTTGTACGTTTTTTTTGAATTTTGAGGTTGTTGTTGTAATTGTTGGTGTTTTTCAATGTTGTGGTTGATGTTGAATTTGTTGGTGATTTTTTGTTGGTGATTTTCAATATTGAGGTTGTTGTTGAAATTTTTGGCGTTTTTCAATGTTGAGATTGTTGTTGAATTTGTTACTGATTTTCAATGTTGGGGTCGTTGTTGAATTGGTTGGTTTTTTCATTGTTGAGGTTGTTGTTGAATTTGTTACTAATTTTCAATGTTCAGGTCGTTGTTGAATTTATTGGTGTTTTACATTTTTGAGGTTGTTGTTGAATTTGTCGCTCTTTTTCAAGGTTGAGGTTGTTGTTGAACTTGTTGGTGTTATCAATGTTTTTTGTTGAACTTGTTTGTACTTTTTAATGTTGCGGTTGTTGGTGAATTTGTTGATGTTTTATAATGTTGAGTTTGTTGTTGAATTTGTTGTTTTTTTTTCCATGTTGTGGTTGTTGTTGAATTTATTGGTGTTTTTCAATGTTGAGGTTGTTGTTGAATTTGTTGTTGATTTTCAATGTTGAGTTTGATGTTGAATTCGTTGTTGTTATCAATGCTAAGTTTTGAACTTTTTGTATTTTTCAATGTTGAGGTTGTTGTTGAATTTGTTGATGTTATCAATGTTATCTTTTGAACTTTTATGTATTATTTAATGTTGAGGTTGTTGTTTAATTTGTTGTTGTTATCCATGTTTTTTTCGAACTTTTCACTTCCTTTAAAAGTTGAGGTTGTTGTTGAATTTGTCAGTATTTTTCAATGTTGCGGTTGTTGAATTTTTTGTGTTTTTCATTGTTGAGGTTGTTGTTGAATTTGTTGGTGTTCTCAATGTTTTTTTTGAACTTTTCCTCTTTTAAAAGTTGAGGTTGTTGTTGAATTTGTTGCTTTTTTCATTGTTGAGATGATTGTTGAATTTGATGGTGTTATCTATTATTTTTATTGAACTTGTTTGTATTTTTCAAAGTAAAGGTTGTTGTTGAATTTGTTGATGATTTTCAATGTTGAGGTTGATGTTGAATTTGTTGGTGTTTTTCAATGTTGAGGTTGTTGTTGAATTTGTTGGTGACTTTCAATATTGAGGTTGTTGTTGAATTAGTTGGTGTTATCAATGTTTTTTTTGAAATTTTTCTCTTCTTTTAAAAGTTGAGGGTGTTGTTGAATTTGTAGCTGTTTTTCAATGTTGAGGTTGTTGTTGCTTTTGTTTGTGAGTTTTTTGTAGTTTTAAATGATGAGGTTGTTGTTGAATTTGTTGGTGTTTTTCAATGTTGTGGTTGTTGAATTTGTTGGTGTTATTCATTCTTGAGGTTGTTTTTGAATTTTTTGGTGATTTTCAATGTTGAGGTTGTTGTTGAATTTGTTGATGATTTTCAACGTTGAGGTTGTTGTTGAATTTGTTGGTGTTATCAATATTTTTTTAAAATCAATTTTTGTACTTTTAAAAGTTGAGGTTGTATTTGAATTTGGTGGTGTTTTTCAATTTTGAGGTTGTTGAAATTGTTGGTGATTTTCAATATTGAAGTTATTGAATTTGTTGATGATTTTCAATGTTGAGGTTGTTGTTGAATTTGTTAGTGTCTTTCAATACTGAGGTTGTTGTTGAATTTGTTGGTATTTTTCAATGTTGAGGTTGTTGTTGAATTTGTTGGTTTTATCATTGTTATTAATTGAACTTTTTTGTACTTTTCAATAATGAGGTTGTTTTTGAATTTGTTGGTGATTTTCAATGTTGAGGTTGTTGTTGAATTTGTTGGTGTCTTTCAATATTGAGGGTGTTAATTAATTTGATGGCGTCTTTCAATGTTGAGGTTGTTGTTGAATTTCTTGGTGTTATCAATGTTTTTATTGAACTTTTTCTCTTCTTTTAAAAGTTTGAGGTTGTTGTTGAATTTGTTGGTGATTTTCAATGTTGAGCTTGTTGTTGAATTTGTAGGTTTTTTTCAATTTTGAGGTTGTTGTTGAATTTGTTGGTGTTTTTCAATGTTGTGGTTGATGTTGAATATGTTGGTGATTTTTTGTTGATGCTTTTCAATATTGAGGTTGCTGTTGAATTTGTTGGCTATTTTCAATGTTGAGATTGTTGTTGAATTTGTTACTGATTTTCAATGTTGAGGTCGTTGTTGAATTTGTTGGTGTTTTTCATTGTTGAGGTTGTTGTTGAATTTGTCGCTGTTTTTCAATGTTGAGGTTGTTGTTGAACATGTTGGTGTTATCAATGTTTTTTGTTGAACTTGTTTGTACTTTTAAAGTTGCGGTTGTTGGTGAATTTGGTGGTGTTTTACAATGTTGAGTTTGTTGTTGCATTTGATGGGGTTTTTTTTCCATGTTGTGGTTGTTGTTGAATTTATTGGTGTTTTTCAATGTTGAGGTTGTTGTTGAATTTGTTGTTGCTTTTCAATGTTGAGTTTGATGTTGAATTCGTTGTTGTTATCAATGTTATTTTTTGAACTTTTTTCTATTATTTAAAGTTGAGGTTGTTGTTTAATTTGTTGTTGTTATCCATGATTTTTTTGAACTATTTCTCTTCTTTTCAAAGTTGAGGTTGTTGTGGAATTTGTTCGTATTTCTCAATGTTGCGGTTGTTGAATTTTTTGTGTTTTTCATTGTTGATGTTGCTGTTGAATTTGTTGGTGTTTTTCAATGTTGCTGTTTTTGTTGAATTTGTTGGTGATTTTCAATATTGTGGTTCATGTTGAATTTTGGTGTTTTTCAAAGTTGAGGTTGTTGTTGAATTTGTTGGTTATTTTCAATATTGAAGTTGTTGAATTTGTTGGTCATTTTTAATGTTGACGTTCTTTTTGAATATGTTGGTGTCTTTCAATATTGAGGTTGCTGTTGAATATGTTGGTATTTTTCAATGTTGAGGTTGTTGAATTTGTTGGTATTTTTCATTGTTGAGGTTGTTGTTGAATTTGTTGCTGTTTTTCAATGTTGAGGTTGTTGTTGAATTTGTTGGTGTCATCAATGTTGCTATTTGAACTTTTTTGTATTTTTCAATATTGAGGTTGTGGTTGAATTTGTTGGTGATTTTCAATATTGTTGTTGTTCAATTTGTTGGTGATTTTCAATGTTAAGGTTGTTGTTGAATTTGTTGGTGATTTTCAATGTTGAGGTTGTTGTTGAATTTGTTGCTGTCTTTCAATATTGAGGTTGCTATTGAATTTGTTGGCGTCTTTCAATGTTGAGGTTGTTGTTGAATTTCTTGTTGTTATCAATGTTTTTATTGAACTTTTTCTCTTCTTTTAAAAGTTGAGGTTGTTGTTGAATTTGTTGGTGTTTTTCAAAGTTGAGCTTGTTGTTGAAATTGTAAGTTTTTTTCAATGTTGAGGTTGTTTTTAAATTTGTTAGTGTTTTTCAATGTGGAGGTTGATGTTGAATTTGTTGGTGTTATCAATGTTTTCATTGAACTTTTTCTCTTCTAATAAAAGTTGAGGTTGTTGTTGAATTTGTTGGTGCTTTTCAATGTTGAGCTTGTTGTTGAATTTGTACGTTTTTTTTGAATTTTGAGGTTGTTGTTGTAATTGTTGGTGTTTTTCAATGTTGTGGTTGATGTTGAATTTGTTGGTGATTTTTTGTTGGTGATTTTCAATATTGAGGTTGTTGTTGAAATTTTTGGCGTTTTTCAATGTTGAGATTGTTGTTGAATTTGTTACTGATTTTCAATGTTGGGGTCGTTGTTGAATTGGTTGGTTTTTTCATTGTTGAGGTTGTTGTTGAATTTGTTACTAATTTTCAATGTTCAGGTCGTTGTTGAATTTATTGGTGTTTTACATTTTTGAGGTTGTTGTTGAATTTGTCGCTCTTTTTCAAGGTTGAGGTTGTTGTTGAACTTGTTGGTGTTATCAATGTTTTTTGTTGAACTTGTTTGTACTTTTTAATGTTGCGGTTGTTGGTGAATTTGTTGATGTTTTATAATGTTGAGTTTGTTGTTGAATTTGTTGTTTTTTTTTCCATGTTGTGGTTGTTGTTGAATTTATTGGTGTTTTTCAATGTTGAGGTTGTTGTTGAATTTGTTGTTGATTTTCAATGTTGAGTTTGATGTTGAATTCGTTGTTGTTATCAATGCTATGTTTTGAACTTTTTGTATTTTTCAATGTTGAGGTTGTTTTTGAATTTGTTGATGTTATCAATGTTATTTTTTGAACTTTTTTGTATTATTTAATGTTGAGGTTGTTGTTTAATTTGTTGTTGATATCCATGTTTTTTTCGAACTTTTCTCTTCTTTTAAAAGTTGAGGTTGTTTTTGAATTTGTTAGTATTTTTCAATGTTGCGGTTGTTGAATTATTTGTGTTTTTCATTGATTCAGGTTGTTGTTGAATTTGTTGCTGTTTTTCATTGTTGAGGTTGCTGTTGAATTTGTTGGTGTTTTTCAATGTTGAGGTTGTTGTTGAATTTGTTGGTGTCTTTCAATATTGAGGTTGCTATTGAATTTGTTGGCGTCATTCAATGTTGAGGTTGTTGTTGAATTTCTTGGTGTTATCAATGTTTTTATTGAACTTTTTCTCTTCTTTTAAAAGTTGAGGTTGTTGAATTTGATGGTGTTTTTCAATGTGAGCTTGTTGTTGAAATTTTAAATTTTTTTCAATGTTGAGGTTGCTTTTGAAGTTGTTAGTGTTTTTCAATGTGGAGGTTGATGTTGAATTTGTTGATGATTTTCAATAACGAGGTTGTTGTTGAATTTGTTGGCGTTTTTCAATCTTGAGGTTGTTGTTGAATTTGTCGCTGTTTTTCAATGTTGAGGTTGTTGTTGAACTTGTTGGTGCTATCAATGTTTTTTGTTGAACTTGTTTGTACTTTTTAATGTTGCGGTTGCTGGTTAATTTGTTGGTGTTTTACAATGTTGAGTTTGTTGTTGAATTTGTTTTTTTTTCCCATGTTGTGGTTGTTGTTGAATTTATTGGTGTTTTTCAATATTGAGGTTGTTGTTGAATTTGTTGTTGATTTTCAATGTTGAGTTTGATGTTGAATTCGTTAATGTTATCAATGCTATTTTTTGAACTTTTTGTATTTTTCAATGTTGAGGGTGTTGTTGAATTTGTTGGTGATATTGAATATTGATGTTGTTGAATTTGTTGATGATTTTCAATGTTGAGGTTGTTGTTGAATTTGTTGGTGTCTTTCAATATTGATGGTGTTAATGAATTTGTTGGTGTCTTTCAATGTTCAGGTTGTTGTTCAATTTCATTGTGTTATCAATGTTTGTATTGAACTTTTTCTCTTCTATTAAAAGTTGAGGTTGTTGTTGAATTTGTTGTTGATTTTCAATGTTGAGTTTGATGTTGAATTCGTTATTGTTATCAATGCTATTTTTTGAACTTTTTGTATTTTTCAATGTTGAGGGTGTTGTTGAATTTGTTGGTGATATTGAATATTGATGTTGTTGAATTTGTTGATGATTTTCAATGTTGAGGTTGTTGTTGAATTTGTTGGTGTCTTTCAATATTGATGGTGTTAATGAATTTGCTGGTGTCTTTCAATGTTCAGGTTGTTGTTGAATTTCATGGTGTTATCAATGTTTGTATTGAACTTTTTCTCTTCTATTAAAAGTTGAGGTTGTTGTTGAATTTGTTGGTGATTTTCAATGTTGATCTTGTTGTTGAATTTGTAGGATTTTTTCAATTTTGAGGTTGTTGTTGAATTTGTTGGTGTTTTTCAATGTTGTGGTTGATGTTGAATTTGTTGGTGATTTTTTGTTGGGGATTTTCAATATTGAGGTTGTTGTTGAGTTTTTTTTGGCATTTTTCAATGTTGAGGTTGTTGTTGAATTTGTTACTGATTTTCAATGTTGAGGTCGTTGTTGAATTTGTTGGTGTTTTACATTGTTGAGGTTGTTGTTGAATTTGTCGCTCTTTTTCAATGTTGAGGTTGTTGTTGAACTTGTTGGTGTTATCAATGTTTTTTGTTGAACTTGTTTGTACTTATTAATGTTGAGGTTGTTGTTTAATTTGTTGTTGATTTTCAATGTTGAGTTTGATGTAGAATTCGTTGGTGTTATCAATGCTATTTTTTGAACTTTTTGTATTTTTCAATGTTGAGGTTGTTGTTGATTTTGTTGATGTTATCAATGTTATTTTTGAACTTTTTTGTATTATTTAATGTTGAGGTTGTTGTTTAATTTGTTGTTGTTATCCATGTTTTTTTTGAACTTTTCTCTTCTTTTAAAAGTTGAGGTTGTTGTTGAATTTGTTAGTATTTTTCAATGTTGCGGTTGTTGAATTTGTTGCTGTTTTTCATTGTTGAGGTTGCTGTTGAATTTGTTGGTGTTTTTCAATGTTGCGGTTTTTGTTGAATTTGTTGGTGATTTTCAATGTTGAGGTTGTTGTTGAATTTGTGGGTGTCTTTCAATATTGAGGTTGCTATTGAATTTGTTGGGGTCATTCAATGTTGAGGTTGTTGTTGAATTTCTTGGTGTTATCAATGTTTTTATTGAACTTTTTCTCTTCTTTTAAAAGTTGAGGTTGTTGTTGAATTTGTTGTTGTTTTTCAATGTGAGCTTGTTGTTGAAATTTTAAGTATTTTTCAATGTTGAGGTTGCTTTTGAAGTTGTTAGTGTTTTTCAATGTGGAGGTTGATGTTGAATTTGTTGATGATTTTCAATAACGAGGTTGTTGTTGAATTTGTTGGCGTTTTTCAATCTTGAGGTTGTTGTTGAATTTGTTGCTGATTTTCAATGTTGAAGTCGTTGTTGAACTTTTTGGTGTCTTTCAATGTTGAGGTTGTTGTTGAATTTCTTGGTGTTATCAATGTTTTTATTGAACTTTTTCTCTTCTTTTAAAAGTTGAGGTTGTTGTTGAATTTGTTGTTGATTTTCAATGTTGTGCTTATTGTTGAATTTGTAGGTTTTTTTTCATTTTTGAGGTTGTTGTTGAATTTGTTGCTGTTTTTCAATGTTGTGGTTGATGTTGAATGTGTTCGTGATTTTTTGTTGGTGATTTTCAATATTGAGTTGTTGTTGAATTTGTTGGCTTTTTTCAATGTTGAGGTTGTTGTTGAATTTGTTGGTGTTATCAATGTTATTTTCTGAACTTTTTTGTATTTTTCAATGTTGAGGTTTTTGTTGAATTTGTTGGTATTTTTCAATGTTGAGCTTGTTGTTGAATTTGTTTGTGTTTTTGAATGTTGAGGTTGTTGTTGAATTTGTTGGTGTTATCAATGTTATTTTTTGGTCTTTTATTTATTTTTGAAAGTTGAGCTTATTGTTTAATTTGTTGGTTTTTTTCAATGTTGAGATTGATGTTTGAATTTGTTGCTGATTTTCAATGTTGAGGCTGTTGTTGAATTTGCTGGTGTCTTTCAATATTGAGGTAGTTGTTGAATTTGTTGGCGTTTTTGAATGTTGAGGTTGTTGTTCAATTTGTTGTTGTTATCACTCTATTTTTTGACCTTTTTCTATATTAAAAGTTGAGGTTGTTGTTAAATTTGTTGGTGTTTTTCAATGTTGAGGTTGTTGTTGTATTTGTTGTTGTTATCACTGTATTTTTTGAATTTTTTCTCTTTTAAAAGTTGAGTTTGTTGTTGAATTTGTTCGTGTTTTTCAATATTGATGTTGTTGTTGAATTTGTTTTTCAATGTTGAGGTTGTTGTTGAATTTGTTGGTGATTTCCAATATTGATGTTGTTGAATTTTTTGTTGATTTTCAATGTTGAGGTTGTTGTTGTATTTGTTGGTGTCTTTCAATATTGAGGTTGTTGTTGAATTTGTTGGCGTCTTTCAATGTTGAGGTTGTTGAATTTCTTGGTGTTATCAATTTTTTTATTGAACTTTTTCACTCCTTTAAAAGTTGAGGTTGTTGTTGAATTTGTTGGTGTTTTTCAATGTTGAGCTTGTTCAAATTGTAAGTTTTTTTCAATGTGGAGGTTGATGTTGAATTTGTTGGTGATTTTCAATATCGAGGTTGTTGTTGAATTTGTTGGCGTTTTTCAATGTTGAGGTTCTTGTTGAATTCGTAGCTGATTTTCAATTTGAGGTCGTTGTTGAACATGTTGATGTCTTTCAATATTGGATTTGTAATTGAATTTGTTGGTATAATCAATGTTATCTTTTGAACTTTTTTGTATTTTTCAATGTTGAGGTTGTCGTTGAATTTGTTGGTATTTTTCAATGCTGAGGTTGTTGAATTTGTTGGTGTTTTTCAATGTTGAGGTTGTTGTTGAATTTGTTGGTGTTATCAATGTCATTTTTTGAACTTTTTTGTATTTTTCAATGTTGAGGTTGTTGTTGAATTTGTTGGTGTTATCAATGTTATTACTTGAACTTTTTTGTATTTTTCAATATTGAGTTTGTTTTTGAATTTGTTGGCGTTTTTCAATGTTGAGGTTGTTGTTGAATTTGTTGTTGATATTCAATATTCATGTTGTTGAATTTGTTGGTGATTTTCAATGTTGAGGTTGTTGTAAAATTTGTTGGTGTTATCAAAGTCATTTTTTGAACTTTTTTGTATTTTTCAATGTTGAGGTTGTTGTTGAATTTGTTGATGTTATCAATGTTATTACTTGAACTTTTTTGTATTTTTCAATATTGAGTTTGTTTTTGAATTTGTTGGCGTTTTTCAATGTTGAGGTTGTTGTTGAATTTGTTGGTGATATTCAATATTGATGTTGTTGAATTTGTTGGTGATTTTCAATGTTGAGGTTGTTGTTGAATTTGTTGGTGTTATCAATGTTTGTATTGAACTTTTTCTCTTCTTTTAAAAATTGAGGTTGTTGTTGAATTTGTTGGTGATTTTCAATGTTGAGCTTGTTGTTGAATTTGTAGGTATTTTTTCATTTTTGAAGTGGTTGTTGAATATGTTGGGGTTTTCAATATTGAGGTTGTTGTTCAATTTCTTGGCGTTTCTCAATGTTGAGGTTGTTGTTGAATTTGTTGGTATTTTTCAATGTTGAGGTTGTTGTTGAATTTGTTGGTGCTTTTGATTGTTGAGGTTGTTGTTGAATTTGTTGTTGTTATTAATGTTTTTTTTTGAACTTTTATGTATTTTTGAAAGTTGAGCTTATTGTTGAATTTGTTGGTTATTTTCAATGTTGAGGTTGTTGTTTGAATTTGTTGCTGATTTTCAATGTTGAGGTCGTTGTTGAATTTATGGTGTTTTTCATTGTTGAGGTTGTTGTTGAATTTGTCGCTGTTTTTCAATGTTGAGGATGTTGTTGAACTTGTTGGTGTTATCAATGTCTTTTGTTGAACTTGTTTGTACTTTTTAATGTTGCGGTTGTTGGTGAACTTGTTGGTGTTTTACAATGTTGAGTTTGTTGTTGAATTTGTTGTTTTTTTTTCCATGTTGTGGTTGTTTTGTGAATTTATTGGTGTTTTTCAATGTTGAGGTTGTTGTTGAATTTGTTGTTGATTTTCAATGTCGAGTTTGATATTGAATTCGTTGTTGTTATCAATGCTATTTTTTGAACTTTTTGTATTTTTCAATGTTGAGGGTGTTGTTGAATTTGTTGGTGATATGCAATATTGATGTTGTTGAATTTGTTGGTGATTTTCAATGTTGAGGTTGTTGTTGAATTTGTTGGTGTCTTTCAATATTGAGGGTGTTAATGAATTTGTTGGCGTCTTTCAATGTTGAGGATGTTGTTGAATTTCTTGGTGTTATCAATGTTTTTATTAAACTTTTTCTCTTCTATTAAAAGTTGAGGTTGTTGTTGAATTTGTTGCTGATTTTCAATGTTGAGCTTGTTGTTGAATTTGTAGGTTTTTTTCAATTTTGAGGTTGTTGATGAATTTGTTGGTGTTTTTCAATGTTGTGGTTGATGTTGAATTTGTTGGTGATTTTTTGTTGTTGATTTTCAATATTGAGGTTGTTGTTGAATTTTTTGGCGTTTTTCATGTTGAGATTGTTGTTGAATTTGTTACTGATTTTCAATGTTGAGGTCGTTGTTGAATTTGTTGGTGTTTTTCATTGTTGAGGTTGTTGTTGAATTTGTCGCAGTCTTTCAATGTTGAGGTTGTTGTTGAACTTGTTGGTGTTATCAATGTTTTTTGTTGAACTTGTTTGTACTTATTAATGTTGCGGTTGGTTCAGAAATTGTTGATGTTTTACAATGTTGAGTTTGTTGTTGAATTTGTTCGTTTTTTTACCATGTTGTGGTTGTTGTTGATTTTATTGGTTTTTTTCAATGTTGAGGTTGTTGTTGAATTGGTTGTTGATTTTCAATGTTGAGATTGATGTAGAATTCGTTGTTGTTATCAATGCTATTTTTTGAACTTTTTGTATTTTTCAATGTTAAGGTTGTTGTTGAATTTGTTGATGTTATCAATGTTATTTTTTGAACATTTCTGTATGATTTAATGTTGAGGCTGTTGTTTAATTTGTTGTTGATATCCATGTTTCTTTTGAACTTTTCTCTTCTTTTAAAAGTTGAGGTTGTTGTTGAATTTTTTTAGTATTTTTCAATGTTGCGGATGTTGAATTTGTTGCTGTTTTTCATTGTTGAGGTTGCTGTTGAATTTGTTGGTGATTTTCAATGTTGAGGTTGTTGTTGAATTTGTTGGTGTCTTTCAATATTGAGGTTGCTATTGAATTTGTTGGCGTCATTCAATGTTGAGGTTGTTATTGAATTTCTTGGTGTTATCAATGTTTTTATTGAACTTTTTCTCTTCTTTTAAAAGTTGAGGTTGTTCTTGAATTTGTTGGTGTTTTTCAATGTGAGCTTGTTGTTGAAATTTTAAGTATTTTTCAATGTTGAGGTTGCTTTTGAAGTTGTTAGTGTTTTTCAATGTGGAGGTTGATGTTGAATTTGTTGATGATTTTCAATAACGAGGTTGTTGTTGAATTTGTTGGCGTTTTTCAATATTGAGGTTGTTGTTGAATTTGTTGCTGATTTTCAATGTTGAAGTCGTTGTTGAACTTTTTGGTTTCTTTCAATGTTGAGGTTGTTGTTGAATTTCTTGGTGTTATCAATGTTTTTATTGAACTTTTTCTCTTCTTTTGAAAGTTGAGGTTGTTGTTGAATTTGTTGGTGATTTTCAATGTTGTGCTTATTGTTGAATTTGTAGGTTTTTTTTTCATTTTTGAGGTTGTTGTTGAATTTGTTGCTGTTTTTCAATGTTGTGGTTGATGTTGAATGTGTTCGTGATTTTTTGTTGGTGATTTTCAATATTGAGGTTGTTGTTGAATTTGTTGGCGTTTTTCAATGTTGAGGTTGTTGTTGAATTTGTTGGTGTTATCAATGTTATTTTCTGAACTTTTTTGTATTTTTCAATGTTGAGGTTTTTGTTGAATTTGTTGGTATTTTTCAATGTTGAGGTTGTTGTTGAATTTGTTTGTGTTTTTGATTGTTGAGGTTGTTGTTGAATTTGTTGGTGTTATCAATGTTATTTTTTGGTCTTTTATTTATTTTTGAAAGTTGAGCTTATTGTTGAATTTGTTGGTTTTTTTCAATGTTGAGATTGATGTTTGAATTTGTTGCTGATTTTCAATGTTGAGGCTGTTGTTGAATTTGCTGGTGTCTTTCAATATTGAGGTAGTTGTTGAATTTGTTGGCGTTTTTCAATGTTGAGGTTGTTGTTCAATTTGTTGTTGTTATCATTGTATTTTTTGACCTTTTTCTCTTTTAAAAGTTGAGGTTGTTGTTGAATTTGTTGGTGTATTTAAAATGTTGAGGTTGTTGTTGAATTTGTTGTTGTTATCACTGTATTTTTTGAATTTTTTCTCTTTTAAAATTTGAGGTTGTTGAATTTGTTCGTGTTTTTCAATATTGATGTTGTTGTTGAATTTGTTTTTCAATGTTGAGGTTGTTGTTGAATTTGTTGGTGATTTCCAATATTGATGTTGTTGAATTTTTTGTTGATTTTCAATGTTGAGGTTGTTGTTGTATTTGTTGGTGTCTTTCAATATTGAGGTTGTTGTTGAATTTGTTGGCGTCTTTCAATGTTGAGATTGTTGTTGAATTTCTTGGTGTTATCAATGTTTTTATTGAACTTTTTCTCTCCTTTAAAAGTTGAGGTTGTTGTTGAATTTGTTGGTGTTTTTCAATGTTGAGCTTGTTGTTGAAATTGTAAGTTTTTTTCAATGTTGAGGTTGTTTTTGAATTTGTTGGTGATTTTCAATATCGAGGTTGTTGTTGAATTTGTTGGCGTTTTTCAATGTTGAGGTTCTTGTTGAACTCGTAGCTGATTTTCAATTTGAGGTCGTTGTTGAACATGTTGGTGTCTTTCCATATTGGGTTTGTTGTTGAATTTGTTGGTATTATCAATGTTATCTTTTCAACTTTTTTGTATTTTTCAATGTTGAGGTTGTTGTTGAATTTGTTGGTATTTTTCAATGCTGAGGTTGTTGAATTTGTTGGTGTTTTTCAATATTGAGGTTGTTGTTGAATTTGTTGCTGATTTTCAATGTTGAAGTCGTTGTTGAACTTTTTGGTTTCTTTCAATGTTGAGGTTGTTGTTGAATTTCTTGGTGTTATCAATGTTTTTATTGAACTTTTTCTCTTCTTTTGAAAGTTGAGGTTGTTGTTGAATTTGTTGGTGATTTTCAATGTTGTGCTTATTGTTGAATTTGTAGGTTTTTTTTTCATTTTTGAGGTTGTTGTTGAATTTGTTGCTGTTTTTCAATGTTGTGGTTGATGTTGAATTTGTTGGTGATTTTCAATATTGAGGTTGTTGTTGAATTTGTTGGCGTTTTTCAATGTTGAGGTTGTTGTTGTATTTGTTGGTGTCTTTCAATATTGAGGTTGTTGTTGAATTTGTTGGCGTCTTTCAATGTTGAGGTTGTTGAATTTCTTGGTGTTATCAATTTTTTTATTGAACTTTTTCACTCCTTTAAAAGTTGAGGTTGTTGTTGAATTTGTTGGTGTTTTTCAATGTTGAGCTTGTTGTTCAAATTGTAAGTTTTTTTCAATGTGGAGGTTGATGTTGAATTTGTTGGTGATTTTCAATATCGAGGTTGTTGTTGAATTTGTTGGCGTTTTTCAATGTTCAGGTTCTTGTTGAATTCGTAGCTGATTTTCAATTTGAGGTCGTTGTTGAACATGTTGATGTCTTTCAATATTGGATTTGTAATTGAATTTGTTGGTATAATCAATGTTATCTTTTGAACTTTTTTGTATTTTTCAATGTTGAGGTTGTCGTTGAATTTGTTGGTATTTTTCAATGCTGAGGTTGTTGAATTTGTTGGTGTTTTTCAATGTTGAGGTTGTTGTTGAATTTGTTGGTGTTATCAATGTCATTTTTTGAACTTTTTTGTATTTTTCAATGTGAGGTTGTTGTTGAATTTGTTGGTGTTATCAATGTTATTACTTGAACTTTTTTGTATTTTTCAATATTGAGTTTGTTTTTGAATTTGTTGGCGTTTTTCAATGTTGAGGTTGTTGTTGAATTTGTTGTTGATATTCAATATTCATGTTGTTGAATTTGTTGGTGATTTTCAATGTTGAGGTTGTTGTAAAATTTGTTGGTGTTATCAAAGTCATTTTTTGAACTTTTTTGTATTTTTCAATGTTGAGGTTGTTGTTGAATTTGTTGATGTTATCAATGTTATTACTTGAACTTTTTTGTATTTTTCAATATTGAGTTTGTTTTTGAATTTGTTGGCGTTTTTCAATGTTGAGGTTGTTGTTGAATTTGTTGGTGATATTCAATATTGATGTTGTTGAATTTGTTGGTGATTTTCAATGTTGAGGTTGTTGTTGAATTTGTTGGTGTTATCAATGTTTGTATTGAACTTTTTCTCTTCTTTTAAAAGTTGAGGTTGTTGTTGAATTTGTTGGTGATTTTCAATGTTGAGCTTGTTGTTGAATTTGTAGGTATTTTTTCATTTTTGAAGTGGTTGTTGAATATGTTGGGGTTTTCAATATTGAGGTTGTTGTTCAATTTCTTGGAGTTTCTCAATGTTGAGGTTGTTGTTGAATTTGTTGGTATTTTTCAATGTTGAGGTTGTTGTTGAATTTGTTGGTGCTTTTGATTGTTGAGGTTGTTGTTGAATTTGTTGTTGTTATTAATGTTATTTTTTGAACTTTTATGTATTTTTGAAAGTTGAGCTTATTGTTGAATTTGTTGGTTATTTTCAATGTTGAGGTTGTTGTTTGAATTTGTTGCTGATTTTCAATGTTGAGGTCGTTGTTGAATTTATGGTGTTTTTCATTGTTGAGGTTGTTGTTGAATTTGTCGCTGTTTTTCAATGTTGAGGATGTTGTTGAACTTGTTGGTGTTATCAATGTCTTTTGTTGAACTTGTTTGTACTTTTTAATGTTGCGGTTGTTGGTGAACTTGTTGGTGTTTTACAATGTTGAGTTTGTTGTTGAATTTGTTGTTTTTTTTTTCCATGTTGTGGTTGTTTTGTGAATTTATTGGTGTTTTTCAATGTTGAGGTTGTTGTTGAATTTGTTGTTGATTTTCAATGTCGAGTTTGATATTGAATTCGTTGTTGTTATCAATGCTATTTTTTGAACTTTTTGTATTTTTCAATGTTGAGGGTGTTGTTGAATTTGTTGGTGATATGCAATATTGATGTTGTTGAATTTGTTGGTGATTTTCAATGTTGAGGTTGTTGTTGAATTTGTTGGTGTCTTTCAATATTGAGGGTGTTAATGAATTTGTTGGCGTCTTTCAATGTTGAGGATGTTGTTGAATTTCTTGGTGTTATCAATGTTTTTATTAAACTTTTTCTCTTCTATTAAAAGTTGAGGTTGTTGTTGAATTTGTTGCTGATTTTCAATGTTGAGCTTGTTGTTGAATTTGTAGGTTTTTTTCAATTTTGAGGTTGTTGATGAATTTGTTGGTGTTTTTCAATGTTGTGGTTGATGTTGAATTTGTTGGTGATTTTTTGTTGTTGATTTTCAATATTGAGGTTGTTGTTGAATTTTTTGGCGTTTTTCATGTTGAGATTGTTGTTGAATTTGTTACTGATTTTCAATGTTGAGGTCGTTGTTGAATTTGTTGGTGTTTTTCATTGTTGAGGTTGTTGTTGAATTTGTCGCAGTCTTTCAATGTTGAGGTTGTTGTTGAACTTGTTGGTGTTATCGATGTTTTTTGTTGAACTTGTTTGTACTTATTAATGTTGCGGTTGGTTCAGAAATTGTTGATGTTTTACAATGTTGAGTTTGTTGTTGAATTTGTTCGTTTTTTTACCATGTTGTGGTTGTTGTTGATTTTATTGGTTTTTTTCAATGTTGAGGTTGTTGTTGAATTGGTTGTTGATTTTCAATGTTGAGATTGATGTAGAATTCGTTGTTGTTATCAATGCTATTTTTTGAACTTTTTGTATTTTTCAATGTTAAGGTTGTTGTTGAATTTGTTGATGTTATCAATGTTATTTTTTGAACATTTTTGTATGATTTAATGTTGAGGCTGTTGTTTAATTTGTTGTTGATATCCATGTTTCTTTTGAACTTTTCTCTTCTTTTAAAAGTTGAGGTTGTTGTTGAATTTTTTTAGTATTTTTCAATGTTGCGGATGTTGAATTTGTTGCTGTTTTTCATTGTTGAGGTTGCTGTTGAATTTGTTGGTGATTTTCAATGTTGAGGTTGTTGTTGAATTTGTTGGTGTCTTTCAATATTGAGGTTGCTATTGAATTTGTTGGCGTCATTCAATGTTGAGGTTGTTATTGAATTTCTTGGTGTTATCAATGTTTTTATTGAACTTTTTCTCTTCTTTTAAAAGTTGAGGTTGTTCTTGAATTTGTTGGTGTTTTTCAATGTGAGCTTGTTGTTGAAATTTTAAGTATTTTTCAATGTTGAGGTTGCTTTTGAAGTTGTTAGTGTTTTTCAATGTGGAGGTTGATGTTGAATTTGTTGATGATTTTCAATAACGAGGTTGTTGTTGAATTTGTTGGCGTTTTTCAATATTGAGGTTGTTGTTGAATTTGTTGCTGATTTTCAATGTTGAAGTCGTTGTTGAACTTTTTGGTTTCTTTCAATGTTGAGGTTGTTGTTGAATTTCTTGGTGTTATCAATGTTTTTATTGAACTTTTTCTCTTCTTTTGAAAGTTGAGGTTGTTGTTGAATTTGTTGGTGATTTTCAATGTTGTGCTTATTGTTGAATTTGTAGGTTTTTTTTTCATTTTTGAGGTTGTTGTTGAATTTGTTGCTGTTTTTCAATGTTGTGGTTGATGTTGAATGTGTTCGTGATTTTTTGTTGGTGATTTTCAATATTGAGGTTGTTGTTGAATTTGTTGGCGTTTTTCAATGTTGAGGTTGTTGTTGAATTTGTTGGTGTTATCAATGTTATTTTCTGAACTTTTTTGTATTTTTCAATGTTGAGGTTTTTGTTGAATTTGTTGGTATTTTTCAATGTTGAGGTTGTTGTTGAATTTGTTTGTGTTTTTGATTGTTGAGGTTGTTGTTGAATTTGTTGGTGTTATCAATGTTATTTTTTGGTCTTTTATTTATTTTTGAAAGTTGAGCTTATTGTTGAATTTGTTGGTTTTTTTCAATGTTGAGATTGATGTTTGAATTTGTTGCTGATTTTCAATGTTGAGGCTGTTGTTGAATTTGCTGGTGTCTTTCAATATTGAGGTAGTTGTTGAATTTGTTGGCGTTTTTCAATGTTGAGGTTGTTGTTCAATTTGTTGTTGTTATCATTGTATTTTTTGACCTTTTTCTCTTTTAAAAGTTGAGGTTGTTGTTGAATTTGTTGGTGTATTTAAAATGTTGAGGTTGTTGTTGAATTTGTTGTTGTTATCACTGTATTTTTTGAATTTTTTCTCTTTTAAAATTTGAGGTTGTTGAATTTGTTCGTGTTTTTCAATATTGATGTTGTTGTTGAATTTGTTTTTCAATGTTGAGGTTGTTGTTGAATTTGTTGGTGATTTCCAATATTGATGTTGTTGAATTTTTTGTTGATTTTCAATGTTGAGGTTGTTGTTGTATTTGTTGGTGTCTTTCAATATTGAGGTTGTTGTTGAATTTGTTGGCGTCTTTCAATGTTGAGATTGTTGTTGAATTTCTTGGTGTTATCAATGTTTTTATTGAACTTTTTCTCTCCTTTAAAAGTTGAGGTTGTTGTTGAATTTGTTGGTGTTTTTCAATGTTGAGCTTGTTGTTGAAATTGTAAGTTTTTTTCAATGTTGAGGTTGTTTTTGAATTTGTTGGTGATTTTCAATATCGAGGTTGTTGTTGAATTTGTTGGCGTTTTTCAATGTTGAGGTTCTTGTTGAATTCGTAGCTGATTTTCAATTTGAGGTCGTTGTTGAACATGTTGGTGTCTTTCAATATTGGGTTTGTTGTTGAATTTGTTGGTATTATCAATGTTATTTTTTGAACTTTTTTGTATTTTTCAATGTTGAGGTTGTTGTTGAATTTGTTGATGTTATCAATGTTATTAGTTGAACTTTTTTGTATTTTTCAATATTGAGTTTGTTTTTGAATTTGTTGGCGTTTTTCAATGTTGAGGTTGTTGTTGAATTTGCTGGTGATTTTCAATGTTGAGCTTGTTGTTGAATTTGTTGGTCATTTTCAATGTTGAGCTTGTTGTTGAATTTGTAGGTGTTTTTTCATTTTTGAAGTGGTTGTTGAATATGTTGGGGTTTTCAATATTGAGGTTGTTGTTGAATTTCTTGGCGTTTCTCAATGTTGAGGATGTTGTTGAATTTGTTGGCGTTTTTCAATGTTGAGGTTGTTGTTGAATTTGTTGGTGTTATCAATGTTATTTTCTGAACATTTTTGTATTTTTCAATGTTAAGGTTGTTGTTGAATTTGTTGGTATTTTTCAATGTTGAGGTTGTTGTTGAATTTGTTTGTGTTTTTGATTGTTGAGGTTGTTGTTGAATTTGTTGGTGTTATCAATGTTATTTTTTGAACTTTTATTTATTTTTGAAAGTTGATCTTATTGTTGAATTTGTTGGTTTTTTTCAATGTTGCGGTTGATGTTTGAATTTGTTGCTGATTTTCAATGTTGAGGTTGTTGTTGAATTTGTTGGTGTCTTTCAATATTGAGGTTGTTGTTGAATTTGCTGGTGTTTTTCAATGTTGCGGTTGTTGTTGAATTTGTTGGTGACTTTCAATGTTGAGGTTGTGTTGAATTTGTGGGCGTTTTTCAATGTTGAGGTTGTTGTTGAAAATTGTTGGTGATTTTCAATATTGATGTTGTTGAATTTGTTGCTGTTTTTCAATGTTGAGGTTGTTGTTGAATTTGTTGGTGTCTTTCAATATTGAGGGTGTTAATGAATTTGTTGGCGTCTTTCAATGTTGAGGTTGTTGTTGAATTTCTTGGTGTTATCAATGTTTTTATTGAACTTTTTCTCTTCTATTAAAAGTTAAGGTTGTTGTTGAATTTGTTGGTGATTTTCAATGTTGAGCTTGTTGTTGAATTTGTAGGTTTTTTTCAATTTTGAGGTTGTTGTTGAATTTGTTGGTGTTTTTCAATGTTGTGGTTGATGTTGAATTTGTTGGTGATTTTTTGTTGTTGATTTTCAATATTGAGGTCGTTGTTGAATTTGTTGGTGTTTTTCATTTTTGAGGTTGTTGTTGAATTTGTCGCAGTCTTTCAATGTTGAGGTTGTTGTTGAACTTGTTGGTGTTATCAATGTTTTTGATTGAACTTGTTTGTACTTATTAATGTTGCGGTTGTTTCTGAATTTGTTGATGTTTTACAATGTTGAGTTTGTTGTTGAATTTGTTGGTTTTTTACCATGTTGTGGTTGTTGTTGAATTTATTGGTGTTTTTCAATGTTGAGGTTGTTGTTGAATTTGTTGTTGATTTTCAATGTTGAGTTTGATGTAGAATTCGTTGTTGTTATCAATGCTATTTTTTGAACTTTTTGTATTTTTCAATGTTGAGGTTGTTGTTGAATTTGTTGATGTTATCAATGTTATTTTTGAACTTTTTTGTATTATTTAATGTTGAGGTTGTTGTTTAATTTGTTGTTGTTATCCATGATTTTTTTCGAACTGTTCTCTTCTTTTAAAAGTTGAGGTTGTTGTTGAATTTGTTAGTATTTTTCAATGTTGCGGTTGTTGAATTTTTTGAGTTTTTCATTGTTGAGGTTGTTGTTGAATTTGTTGCTGTTTTTCATTGTTGAGGTTGCTGTTGAATTTGTTGGTGATGTACAATATTGAGGTTGTTGTTGAATTTGTTGGTGTCATTCAATGTTGAGGTTGTTGTTGAATTTCTTGGTGTTATCAATGTTTTTATTGAACTTTTTCTCTTCTTTTAAAAGTTGATGTTGTTGTTGAATTTTTTGGTGTTTTTCAATGTGAGCTTGTTGTTGAAATTTTAAGTATTTTTCAATGTTGAGGTTGCTTTTGAAGTTGTTAGTGTTTTTCAATGTGGAGGTTGATGTTGAATTTGTTGATGATTTTCAATAACGAGGTTGTTGTTGAATTTGTTGGCGTTTTTCAATCTTGAGGTTGTTGTTGAATTTGTTGCTGATTTTCAATGTTGAAGTCGTTGTTGAACTTTTTGGTGTCTTTCAATGTTGAGGTTGTTGTTGAATTTCTTGTTGTTGTCAATGTTTTTATTGAACTTTTTCTCTTCTTTTAAAAGTTGAGGTTGTTGTTGAATTTGTTGGGGATTTTCAATGTTGTGCTTATTGTTGAATTTATAGGTTTTTTTTTTCATTTTTGAGGTTGTTGTTGAATTTGTTGCTGTTTTTCAATGTTGTGGTTGATGTTGAATGTGTTCGTGATTTTTGTTGGTGATTTTCAATATTGAGGTTGTTGTTGAATTTGTTGGCATTTTTCAATGTTGAGGTTGTTGTTGAATTTGTTGGTATTTTTCAATGTTGAGGTTGTTGTTGAATTTGTTGGTGTTATCAATGTTATTTTTTGAACATTTTTATACTTTTCAATGCTGAGGTTGTTGTTGAATTTGTTGGTATTTTTAAATGTTGAGGTTGTTGTTGAATTTGTTTGTGTTTTTGAATGTTGATGTTGTTGTTTAATTTGTTGGTGTTATCAATGTTATTTTTTGAACTTTTATTTATTTTTGAAAGTTGATCTTATTGTTGAATTTGTTGTTTTTTTTCAATGTTGAGGTTGATGTTTGATTTTGTTGCTGATTTTCAATGTTGAGGTTGTTGTTGAATTTGTTGGTGTCTTTCAATATGAGGTTGTTGTTGAATTTGTTGGTGTTTTTCAATGTTGAGGTTGTTGTTGAATTTGTTGGTGTCTTTCAATGTTGAGCTTGTTGATGAATTTGTTGGCGTTTTTCTAAGTTGAGGTTGTTGTTGAATTTGTTGTCGTTATCAATGTATTTTTTGAACTTTTTCTCTTTTAAAAGTTGAGGTTGTTGTTGAATTTGTTGGTGTTTTTCAATGTTGAGATTGTTGTTGAATTTGTTGGCGTTTTTCAATGTTGTGGTTGTTGTTGAATTTGTTGGTGATTTTCAATGTTGAGGTTGTTGTTGAATTTGTTGGTGTCTTTCAATATTGAGGTTTGTATTGAATTTGTTGGCGTCTTTCAGTGTTGAGGTTGTTGTTGAAGTTCTTGGTGCTATCAATGTTTTTATTGAACTTTTTTTCTTCCTTTGAAAGTTGAGGTTGTTGTTGAATTTGTTGGTGATTCTCAATGTTGAGCTTGTTGTTGAATTTGTAGGTTTTTTTCAATTTTGAGGTTGTTGTTGAATTTGTTGGTGTTTTTCAATGTTGTGGCTGATGTTGAATTTGTTGGTGATTTTTTGTTGTTGATTTTCAATATTGAGGTTGTTGATGAATTTGTTGGTGTTTTTCATTTTTGAGGTTGTTGTTGAATTTGTCGCAGTCTTTCAATGTTGAGGTTGTTGTTGAATTTGTTGGTGTCTTTCAATATTGAGGTTGTTGTTGAATTTGCTGGTGTTTTTCAATGTTGAGGTTGTTGTTGAATTTGTTGGTGACTTTCAATGTTGAGGTTGTGTTGAATTTGTGGGCGTTTTTCAATGTTGAGGTTGTTGTTGAAAATTGTTGGTGATTTTCAATATTGATGTTGTTGAATTTGTTGCTGTTTTTCAATGTTGAGGTTGTTGTTGAATTTGTTGGTGTCTTTCAATATTGAGGGTGTTAATGAATTTGTTGGCGTCTTTCAATGTTGAGGTTGTTGTTGAATTTCTTGGTGTTATCAATGTTTTTATTGAACTTTTTCTCTTCTATTAAAAGTTAAGGTTGTTGTTGAATTTGTTGGTGATTTTCAATGTTGAGCTTGTTGTTGAATTTGTAGGTTTTTTTCAATTTTGAGGTTGTTGTTGAATTTGTTGGTGTTTTTCAATGTTGTGGTTGATGTTGAATTTGTTGGTGATTTTTTGTTGTTGATTTTCAATATTGAGGTTGTTGATGAATTTTTTGGCGTTTTTCAATGTTGAGATTGTTGTTGAATTTGTTACTGATTTTCAATGTTGAGGTCGTTGTTGAATTTGTTGGTGTTTTTCATTTTTGAGGTTGTTGTTGAATTTGTCGCAGTCTTTCAATGTTGAGGTTGTTGTTGAACTTGTTGGTGTTATCAATGTTTTTGATTGAACTTGTTTGTACTTATTAATGTTGCGGTTGTTTCTGAATTTGTTGATGTTTTACAATGTTGAGTTTGTTGTTGAATTTGTTGGTTTTTTACCATGTTGTGGTTGTTGTTGAATTTATTGGTGTTTTTCAATGTTGAGGTTGTTGTTGAATTTGTTGTTGATTTTCAATGTTGAGTTTGATGTAGAATTCGTTGTTGTTATCAATGCTATTTTTTGAACTTTTTGTATTTTTCAATGTTGAGGTTGTTGTTGAATTTGTTGTTGTTATCCATGATTTTTTTCGAACTGTTCTCTTCTTTTAAAAGTTGAGGTTGTTGTTGAATTTGTTAGTATTTTTCAATGTTGCGGTTGTTGAATTTTTTGAGTTTTTCATTGTTGAGGTTGTTGTTGAATTTGTTGCTGTTTTTCATTGTTGAGGTTGCTGTTGAATTTGTTGGTGATGTACAATATTGAGGTTGTTGTTGAATTTGTTGGTGTCATTCAATGTTGAGGTTGTTGTTGAATTTCTTGGTGTTATCAATGTTTTTATTGAACTTTTTCTCTTCTTTTAAAAGTTGATGTTGTTGTTGAATTTGTTGGTGTTTTTCAATGTGAGCTTGTTGTTGAAATTTTAAGTATTTTTCAATGTTGAGGTTGCTTTTGAAGTTGTTAGTGTTTTTCAATGTGGAGGTTGATGTTGAATTTGTTGATGATTTTCAATAACGAGGTTGTTGTTGAATTTGTTGGCGTTTTTCAATGTTGAGGTTGTTGTTGAATTTGTTGCTGATTTTCAATGTTGAAGTCGTTGTTGAACTTTTTGGTGTCTTTCAATGTTGAGGTTGTTGTTGAATTTCTTGTTGTTGTCAATGTTTTTATTGAACTTTTTCTCTTCTTTTAAAAGTTGAGGTTGTTGTTGAATTTGTTGGTGATTTTCAATGTTGTGCTTGTTGTTGAATTTGTTGGTGATTTTCAATATTGATGTTGTTGAATCTGTTGGTGATTTTCAATGTTGAGGTTGTTGTTGAATTTGTTGGTGTCTTTCAATATTGAGGTTGTTGTTGAATTTGTTGGCGTCTTTCAATGTTGAGGTTGTTGTTGAATATCTTGGTGTTATCAATGTTGATGTTGAATTTGTTGGTGATTTTCAATATCGAGGATGTTGTTGAATTAGTTGGCGTTTTTCAATGTTGAGGTTCTTGTTGAATTTGTAGTTGATTTTCAATTTGAGGTCGTTGTTGAACATGTTGGTGTCTTTCAATATTGGGGTTGTTGTTGAATTTGTTGGTGTTTTTCAATATTGAGGTTGTTGTTGAATTTGTTGATATTATCAATGTTATCTTTTGAACTTTTTTGTATTTTTCAATTTTGAGGTTGTTGTTGAATTTGTTGGTATTTTTCAATGCTGAGGTTGTTGAATTTGTTGGTGTTTTTCAATGTTGAGGTTGTTGTTGAATTTGTTGGTTTTATCAATGTCATTTTTTGAACTTTTTTGTATTTTTCATTGTTGAGGTTGTTGTTGAATTTGTTGGTGTTATCAATGTTATTACTTGAACTTTTTTGTATTTTTCAATATTGAGTTTGTTTTTGAATTTGTTGGCGTTTTTCAATGTTGAGGTTGTTGTTGAATTTGTTGGTGATATTCAATATTGATGTTGTTGAATTTGTTGGTGATATTCAATGTTGAGGTTCTTGTTGAATTTGTTGGTGTCTTTCAATATTGAGGTTGTTAATGAATTTGTTGGCGTCTTTCAATGTTGAGGATGTTGTTGAATTTCTTGGTGTTATCAATGTTTTTATTGAACTTCTTCACTTCTATTAAAAGTTGAGGTTGTTGTTGAATTTGTTGGTGATTTTCAATGTTGAGCTTTTTGTTGAATTTGCAGGTTTTTTTCAATTTTGAGGTTGTTGTTGAATTTGTTGGTGTTTTTCAATGTTGTGGTTGATGTTGAATTTGTTGGTGATTTTTTGTTGGTGAATTTCAATATTGAGGTTGTTGTTGAATTTTTTCGCGTTTTTCAATGTTGAGATTGTTGTTGAATTTGTTACTGATTTTCAATGTTGAGGTCGTTGTTGAATTGGTTGGTGTTTTTCATTGTTGAGGCTGTTGTTGAATTCGTCGCTGTTTTTCAATGTTTAGGTTGAGGTTGAACTTGTTGTTGTTTTCAATGTTTTTTGTTGAACTTGTTTGTACTTTTTAATGTTGCGGTTGTTGGTGAATTTGTTGGTGTTTTACAATGTTGAGTTTGTTGTTGAATTGGTTGGTTTTTTTTCCATGTTGTGGTTGTTGTTGAATTTGTTGGTCATTTTCAATGTTGAGTTTGATGTAGAATTCGTTGTTGTTATCAATGCTATTTTTGAAATTTTTGTATTTTTCAATGTTGAGGTTGTTTTTGAATTTGTTCATGTTATCAATGTTATTTTTTGAACTTTTTTGTATTATTTAATGTTAAGGATGTTGTTTATTTTGTTGTTGTTATCCATGTTTTTTTCGAACTTTTCTCTTCTTTTAAATGTTGAGGTTGTTGTTGAATTTGTTAGTATTTTTCAATGTTGCGGTTGTTGAATTTTTGGTGTTTTTCAATGTTGAGGTTGTTGTTGAATTTGTTGCTGTTTTTCATTGTTGAGCTTGCTGTTGAATTTGTTGGTGTTTTTCAATGTTGAGGTTGTTGTTGAATTTGTTGGTGATTTTCAATATTGAAGTTGTTGAATTTGATGGTCATTTTAAATGTTGAGGTTGTTGTTGAATATGTTGGTTTCTTTAAATATTGAGTTTCCTGTTGAATATGTTGGTGTTTTTCAATGTTGAGGTTGTTGAATTTGTTGGTATTTTTCATTGTTGAGGTTTTTGTTGAATTTGTTGGTGTCATCAATGTTGTTATTTGAACTTTTTTGTGTTTTTCAATATTGAGGTTGTTGTTGAATTTGTTGGTGATTTTCAATATTAATGTTGTTCAATTTGTTGGTGAATTTCAATGTTGAGGTTGCTGATGAATTTGTTGGTGATGTTCAATATTGAGCTTGTTGTTGAATTTGTTGGTGTCATTCAATGTTGAGGTTGTTGTTGAATTTCTTGGTGTTATCAATGTTTTTTTTGAACTTTTTCTCTTCTTTTAAAAGTTGAGGTTGTTGTTGAATTTGTTGGTGTTATTCAATGTTGAGCTGGTTGTTGAAATTGTAAGTTTTTTTCAATGTTGAGGTTGTTGTTGAATTTGTTAGTGTTTTTTAATGTGGAGGTTGATGTTGAATTTGTTGGTGATTTTCAACATCGAGGTTGTTGTTGAATTTGTTGGCGTTTTTCAATGTTGAGGTTGTTGTTGAATTTGTTGCTGATTTTCAATGTTGAAGTCGTTGTTGAACTTTTTGGTGTCTTTCAATGTTGAGGTTGTTGTTGAATTTCTTGTTGTTGTCAATGTTTTTATTGAACTTTTTCTCTTCTTTTAAAAGTTGAGGTTGTTGTTGAATTTGTTGGTGATTTTCAATGTTGTGCTTATTGTTGAATTTGTAGGTTTTTTTTCATTTTTGAGGTTGTTGTTGAATTTGTTGCTGTTTTTCAATGTTGTGGTTGATGTTGAATGTGTTCGTGATTTTTTGTTGGTGATTTTCAATATTGAGGTTGTTGTTGAATTTGTTGGCATTTTTCAATGTTGAGGTTGTTGTTGAATTTGTTGGTATTTTTCAATGTTGAGGTTGTTGTTGAATTTGTTGGTGTTATCAATGTTATTTTTTGAACATTTTTATACTTTTCAATGTTGAGGTTGTTGTTGAATTTGTTGGTATTTTTAAATGTTGAGGTTGTTGTTGAATTTGTTTGTGTTTTTGAATGTTGATGTTGTTGTTTAATTTGTTGGTGTTATCAATGTTATTTTTTGAACTTTTATTTATTTTTGAAAGTTGATCTTATTGTTGAATTTGTTGTTTTTTTTCAATGTTGAGGTTGATGTTTGATTTTGTTGCTGATTTTCAATGTTGAGGTTGTTGTTGAATTTGTTGGTGTCTTTCAATATGAGGTTGTTGTTGAATTTGTTGGTGTTTTTCAATGTTGAGGTTGTTGTTGAATTTGTTGGTGTCTTTCAATATTGAGCTTGTTGATGAATTTGTTGGCGTTTTTCTAAGTTGAGGTTGTTGTTGAATTTGTTGTCGTTATCAATGTATTTTTTGAACTTTTTCTCTTTTAAAAGTTGAGGTTGTTGTTGAATTTGTTGGTGTTTTTCAATGTTGAGATTGTTGTTGAATTTGTTGGCGTTTTTCAATGTTGTGGTTGTTGTTGAATTTGTTGGTGATTTTCAATGTTGAGGTTGTTGTTGAATTTGTTGGTGTCTTTCAATATTGAGGTTTGTATTGAATTTGTTGGCGTCTTTCAGTGTTGAGGTTGTTGTTGAAGTTCTTGGTGCTATCAATGTTTTTATTGAACTTTTTTTCTTCCTTTGAAAGTTGAGGTTGTTGTTGAATTTGTTGGTGTTTTTCAATGTTGAGCTTGTTGTTGAATTTGTTGGTGATTTTCAATATTGATGTTGTTGAATCTGTTGGTGATTTTCAATGTTGAGGTTGTTGTTGAATTTGTTGGTGTCTTTCAATATTGAGGTTGTTGTTGAATTTGTTGGCGTCTTTCAATGTTGAGGTTGTTGTTGAATATCTTGGTGTTATCAATGTTTTTATTGAACTTTTTCTCTTCTTTTAAAAGTTGAGGTTGTTGTTGAATTTGTTGGTATTTTTCAATGTTGAGCTTGTTGTTGAAATTGCAAGTTTTTTTTCAATGTTGAGGTTGTTTTTGAATTTGTTAGTGTTTTTCAATGTGGAGGTTGATGTTGAATTTGTTGGTGATTTTCAATATCAAGGTTGTTGTTGAATTTGTTGGCGTTTTTCAATGTTGAGGTTCGTGTTGAATTTGTAGCTGATTTTCAATTTGAGGTCGTTGTTGAACATGTTGGTGTCTTTCAATATTGGGGTTGTTGTTGAATTTGTTGGTGTTTTTCAATATTGAGGTTGTTGTTGAATTTGTTGGTATTATCAATGTTATCTTTTGAACTTTTTTGTATTTTTCAATGTTGAGGTTGTTGTTGAATTTGTTGGTATTTTGCAATGCTCAGGTTGTTGAATTTGTTGCTGTTTTTCAATGTTGAGGTTGTTGTTGAATTTGTTGGTGATTTTCAATGTTGAGGTTGTTGTTGAATTAGTTGGTTTTATCAATGTCATTTTTTGAACTTTTTTGTATTTTTCAATGTTGAGGTTGCTGATGAATTTGTTGGTGTTATCAATGTTATTACTTGAACTTTTTTGTATTTTTCAATATTGAGTTTGTTTTTGAATTTGTTGGCGTTTTTCAATGTTGAGGTTGTTGTTGAATTTGTTGGTGATATTCAATATTGGTGTTGTTGAATTTGTTGGTGATTTTCAATGTTGAGGTTGTTGTTGAATTTGTTGGTGTCTTTCAATATTGAGGTTGTTAATGAATTTGTTGGCGTCTTTCAATTTTGAGGTTGTTGTTGAATTTCTTGGTGTTAGCAATGTTTTTATTGAACTTTTTCTCTTCTATTAAAAGTTGAGGTTGTTGTTGAATTTGTTGGTGATTTTCAATGTTGAGCTTGTTGTTGAATTTGCAGGTTTTTTTCAATTTTGAGGTTGTTGTAGAATTTGTTGGTGTTTTTCAATGTTGTGGTTGATGTTGAATTTGTTGGTGATTTTTTGTTGTTGATTTTCAATATTGAGGTTGTTGTTGACTTTTTTGGCGTTTTTCAATGTTGAGATTGTTGTTGAATTTGTTACTGATTTTCAATGTTGAGGTCGTTGTTGAATTGGTTGGTCTTTTTCATTGTTGAGGCTGTTGTTGAATTTGTCGCTGTTTTTCAATGTTGAGGTTGTGGTTGAACTTGTTGTTGTTTTCACTGTTTTTTGTTGAACTTGTTTGTATTTTTTAATGTTGCGGTTGTTGGTGAATTTTTGGTGTTTTACAATGTTGAGTTTGTTGTTGAATTTGTTGGTTTTTTTTCCATGTTGTGGTTGTTGTTGAATTTATTGATGTTTTTCAATGTTGAGGTTGTTGTTGAATTTGTTGTTGATTTTCAATGTTGAGTTTGATGTTGAATTCGTTGTTGTTATCAATGCTATTTTTTGAACGTTTTGCATTTTTCAATGTTGAGGGTGTTGTTGAATTTCTTGGTGATTTTCAATGTTGAGCTTGTTGTTGAATTTGTAGGTTTTTTTCAATTTTGAGTTTGCTTTTGAATTTGTTCGTGCTTTTCAATGTGGAGGTTGATGTTGAATTTGTTGGTGATTTTCAATATCGAGGATGTTGTTGAATTAGTTGGCGTTTTTCAATGTTGAGGTTCTTGTTGAATTTGTAGCTGATTTTCAATTTGAGGTCGTTGTTGAACATGTTGGTGTCTTTCAATATTGGGGTTGTTGTTGAATTTGTTGGTGTTTTTCAATATTGAGGTTGTTGTTGAGTTTGTTGATATTATCAATGTTATCTTTTGAACTTTTTTGTATTTTTCAATGTTGAGGTTGTTGTTGAATTTGTTTGTATTTTTCAATGCTGAGGTTGTTGAATTTGTTGGTGTTTTTCAATGTTGAGGTTGATGTTGAATTTGTTGGTGATTTTCAATGTTGAGGTTGTTGTTGAATTTGTTGGTTTTATCAATGTCATTTTTTGAACTTTTTTGTATTTTTCATTGTTGAGGTTGTTGTTGAATTTGTTGGTGTTATCAATGTTATTACTTGAACTTTTTTGTATTTTTCAATATTGAGTTTGTTTTTGAATTTGTTGGCGTTTTTCAATGTTGAGGTTGTTGTTGAATTTTTTGGTGATATTCAATATTGATGTTGTTGAATTTGTTGGTGATATTCAATGTTGAGGTTCTTGTTGAATTTGTTGGTGTCTTTCAATATTGAGGTTGTTAATGAATTTGTTGGTGTCTTTCAATGTTGAGGATGTTGTTGAATTTCTTGGTGTTATCAATGTTTTTATTGAACTTCTTCACTTTTATTAAAAGTTGAGGTTGTTGTTGAATTTGTTGTTGATTTTCAATGTTGAGCTTGTTGTTGAATTTGCAGGTTTTTTTCAATTTTGAGGTTGTTGTTGAATTTGTTGGTGTTTTTCAATGTTGTGGTTGATGTTGAATTTGTTGGTGATTTTTTGTTGGTGAATTTCAATATTGAGGTTGTTGTTGAATTTTTTGGCGTTTTTCAATGTTGAGATTGTTGTTGAATTTGTTACTGATTTTCAATGTTGAGGTCGTTGTTGAATTGGTTGGTGTTTTTCATTGTTGAGGCTGTTGTTGAATTCGTCGCTGTTTTTCAATGTTTAGGTTGAGGTTGAACTTGTTGTTGTTTTCAATGTTTTTTGTTGAACTTGTTTGTACTTTTTAATGTTGCGGTTGTTGGTGAATTTGTTGGTGTTTTACAATGTTGAGTTTGTTGTTGAATTGGTTGGTTTTATTTCCATGTTGTGGTTGTTGTTGAATTTGTTGGTCATTTTCAATGTTGAGTTTGATGTAGAATTCGTTGTTGTTATCAATGCTATTTTTGAACTTTTTGTATTTTTCAATGTTGAGGTTGTTGTTGAATTTGTTGATGTTATCAATGTTATTTTTTGAACTTTTTTGTATTATTTAACGTTAAGGATGTTGTTTAATTTGTTGTTGTTATCCATGTTTTTTTTGAACTTTTCTCTTCTTTTAAATGTTGAGGTTGTTGTTGAATTTGTTGGTGATTTTCAATGTTGAGGTTGTAGTTGAATTTGTTGGTGTTATCAATGTCATTTTTTGAACGTTTTTGTATTTTTCAATGTTGAGGTTGCTGATGAAATTGTTGGTGTTATCAATGTTATTACTTGAACTTTTTTGTATTTTTCAATATTGAGTTTGTTTTTGAATTTGTTGGCGTTTTTCAATGTTGAGGTTGTTGTTGAATTTGTTGGTGATATTCAAAATTGATGTTGTTGAATTTGTTGGTGATTTTCAATGTTGAGGTTGTTGTTGAATTTGTTGGTGTCTTTCAATATTGAGGTTGTTCATGAATTTGTTGGCGTCTTTCAATTTTGAGGTTGTTGTTGAATTTCTTGGTGTTAGCAATGTTTTTATTGAACTTTTTCTCTTCTATTAAAGGTTGAGGTTGTTGTTGAATTTGTTGGTGATTTTCAATGTTGAGCTTGTTGTTGAATTTGCAGGTTTTTTTCAATTTTGAGGTTGTTGTTGAATTTGTTGGTGTTTTTCAATGTTGTGGTTGATGTTGAATTTGTTGGTGATTTTTTGTTGTTGATTTTCAATATTGAGGTTGTTGTTGACTTTTTTGGCGTTTTTCAATGTTGAGATTGTTGTTGAATTTGTTACTGATTTTCAATGTTGAGGTCGTTGTTGAATTGGTTGGTCTTTTTCATTGTTGAGGCTGTTGTTGAATTTGTCGCTGTTTTTCAATGTTGAGGTTGTGGTTGAACTTGTTGTTTTCACTGTTTTTTGTTGAACTTGTTTGTATTTTTTAATGTTGCGGTTGTTGGTGAATTTTTGGTGTTTTACAATGTTGAGTTTGTTGTTGAATTTGTTGGTTTTTTTTCCATGTTGTGGTTGTTGTTGAATTTATTGATGTTTTTCAATGTTGAGGTTGTTGTTGAATTTGTTGTTGATTTTCAATGTTGAGTTTGATGTTGAATTCGTTGTTGTTATCAATGCTATTTTTTGAACGTTTTGCATTTTTCAATGTTGAGGGTGTTGTTGAATTTCTTGGTGATATTCAATATTGATGTTGTTTAATTTGTTGGTGATTTTCAATGTTGAGGTTGTTGTTGAATTTGTTGATGTCTTTCAATATTGAGGGTGTTAATGAATTTGTTGGCGTCTTTCAATGTTGAGGTTGTTGTTGAATTTCTTGGTGTTATCAATGTTTTTATTGAATTTTTTCTCTTCTATTAAAAGTTGAGGTTGTTGTTGAATTTGTTGGTGATTTTCAATGTTGAGCTTGTTGTTGAATTTGTAGGTTTTTTTCAATTTTGAGGTTGCTTTTGAATTTGTTAGTGTTTTTCAATGTGGAGGTTGATGTTGAATTTGTTGGTGATTTTCAATATCGAGGATGTTGTTGAATTAGTTGGCGTTTTTCAATGTTGAGGTTCTTGTTGAATTTGTAGTTGATTTTCAATTTGAGGTCGTTGTTGAACATGTTGGTGTCTTTCAATATTGGGGTTGTTGTTGAATTTGTTGGTGTTTTTCAATATTGAGGTTGTTGTTGAATTTGTTGATATTATCAATGTTATCTTTTGAACTTTTTTGTATTTTTCAATTTTGAGGTTGTTGTTGAATTTGTTGGTATTTTTCAATGCTGAGGTTGTTGAATTTGTTGGTGTTTTTCAATGTTGAGGTTGTTGTTGAATTTGTTGGTTTTATCAATGTCATTTTTTGAACTTTTTTGTATTTTTCATTGTTGAGGTTGTTGTTGAATTTGTTGGTGTTATCAATGTTATTACTTGAACTTTTTTGTATTTTTCAATATTGAGTTTGTTTTTGAATTTGTTGGCGTTTTTCAATGTTGAGGTTGTTGTTGAATTTGTTGGTGATATTCAATATTGATGTTGTTGAATTTGTTGGTGATATTCAATGTTGAGGTTCTTGTTGAATTTGTTGGTGTCTTTCAATATTGAGGTTGTTAATGAATTTGTTGGCGTCTTTCAATGTTGAGGATGTTGTTGAATTTCTTGGTGTTATCAATGTTTTTATTGAACTTCTTCACTTCTATTAAAAGTTGAGGTTGTTGTTGAATTTGTTGGTGATTTTCAATGTTGAGCTTTTTGTTGAATTTGCAGGTTTTTTTCAATTTTGAGGTTGTTGTTGAATTTGTTGGTGTTTTTCAATGTTGTGGTTGATGTTGAATTTGTTGGTGATTTTTTGTTGGTTAATTTCAATATTAAGGTTGTTGTTGAATTTTTTGGCGTTTTTCAATGTTGAGATTGTTGTTGAATTTGTTACTGATTTTCAATGTTGAGGTCGTTGTTGAATTGGTTGGTGTTTTTCATTGTTGAGGCTGTTGTTGAATTCGTCGCTGTTTTTCAATGTTTAGGTTGAGGTTGAACTTGTTGTTGTTTTCAATGTTTTTTGTTGAACTTGTTTGTACTTTTTAATGTTGCGGTTGTTGGTGAATTTGTTGGTGTTTTACAATGTTGAGTTTGTTGTTGAATTGGTTGGTTTTTTTTTCCATGTTGTGGTTGTTGTTGAATTTGTTGGTCATTTTCAATGTTGAGTTTGATGTAGAATTCGTTGTTGTTATCAATGCTATTTTTGAACTTTTTGTATTTTTCAATGTTGAGGTTGTTGTTGAATTTGTTGATATTATCAATGTTATTTTTTGAACTTTTTTGTATTATTTAATGTTAAGGATGTTGTTTAATTTGTTGTTGTTATCCATGTTTTTTTTGAACTTTTCTCTTCTTTTAAATGTTGAGGTTGTTGTTGAATTTGTTAGTATTTTTCAATGTTGCGGTTGTTGAATTTTTGGTGTTTTTCAATGTTGAGGTTGTTGTTGAATTTGTTGCTGTTTTTCATTGTTGAGCTTGCTGTTGAATTTGTTGGTGTTTTTCAATGTTGAGGTTGTTGTTGAATTTGTTGGTGATTTTCAATATTGAAGTTGTTGAATTTGATGGTCATTTTAAATGTTGAGGTTGTTGTTGAATATGTTGGTTTCTTTAAATATTGAGTTTCCTGTTGAATATGTTGGTGTTTTTCAATGTTGAGGTTGTTGAATTTGTTGGTATTTTTCATTGTTGAGGTTTTTGTTGAATTTGTTGGTGTCATCAATGTTGTTATTTGAACTTTTTTGTGTTTTTCAATATTGAGGTTGTTGTTGAATTTGTTGGTGATTTTCAATATTAATGTTGTTCAATTTGTTGGTGAATTTCAATGTTGAGGTTGCTGATGAATTTGTTGGTGATGTTCAATATTGAGCTTGTTGTTGAATTTGTTGGTGTCATTCAATGTTGAGGTTGTTGTTAAATTTCTTGGTGTTATCAATGTTTTTATTGAACTTTTTCTCTTCTTTTAAAAGTTGAGGTTGTTGTTGAATTTGTTGGTGTTATTCAATGTTGAGCTGGTTGTTGAAATTGTAAGTTTTTTTCAATGTTGAGGTTGTTGTTGAATTTGTTAGTGTTTTTTAATGTGGAGGTTGATGTTGAATTTGTTGGTGATTTTCAACATCGAGGTTGTTGTTGAATTTGTTGGCATTTTTCAATGTTGAGGTTGTTGTTGAATTTGTTGCTGATTTTCAATGTTGAGGTCGTTGTTCAACTTTTTGGTGTCTTTCAATGTTGAGGTTGTTTTTGAATTTCTTGTTGTTATCAATGTTTTTATTGAACTTTTTCTCTTCTTCTAAAAGTTGAGGTTGTTGTTGAATTTGTTGGTGATTTTCAATGTTGTGGTTGATGTTGAATTTGTTGGTGATTTTTTGTTGTTGATTTTCAATATTGAGGTTGTTGTTGAATTTGTTGGCGTTTTTGAACTTTGAGGTTGTTGTTGAATTTGTTGGTGTTATCAATGTTATTTTTTGAACTTTTTTGTATTTTTCAATGTTGAGGTTGTTGTTGAATTTGTTGGTATTTTTCAATGTTGAGGTTGTTTTTGAATTTGTTGGTGTTTTTGATTGTTGAGGTTGTTGTTGAATTTGTTGGTGTTATCAATGTTATTTTTTGAACTTTTATTTGTTTTTGAAAGTTGAGCTTATTGTTGAATTTGTTGATTTTTTTCAATGTTGAGGTTGTTGTTTGAATTTGTTGCTGAATTTCAATGTTGAGGTCGTTGTTGAATTTCTTGGTGTTTTTCATTGTTGAGGTTGTTGTTGAATTTGTTGGTGATTTTCATAATTGATGTTGTTGAATTTGTTGGTGATTTTCAATTTTGAGTTTGATGTTGAACTCGTTGTTGTTACCAATGCTATTTTTTGAACTTTTTGTATTTTTCAATGTTGAGGTTGTTGTTGAATTTGTTGATGTTATCAATGTTATTTTTTGATCTTTTTTGTATTATTTAATGTTGAGGTTGTTGTTTAATTTGTTGTTGTTATCCATGTTTTTTTCGAACTGTTCTCTTCTTTTAAAAGTTGAGGTTGTTGTTGAATTTGTTAGTATTTTTCAATGTTGCGGTTGTTGAATTTTTTGTGTTTTTCATTGTTGAGGTTGTTGTTGAATTTGATTCTGTTTTTCATTGTTGAGGTTGCTGTTGAATTTGCTGGTGTCTTTCAATATTGAGGGTGTTAATGAATTTGTTGGCATCTTTCAATGTTGAGGTTGTTGTTGAATTTCTTGGTGTTATCAATGTTTTTATTGAACTTTTTCTCTTCTTTTAAAAGTTGAGGTTGTTGTTGAATTTGTTGGTGATTTTCAATGTTGTGGTTGATGTTGAATTTGTTGGTGATTTTTTGTTGTTGATTTTCAATATTGAGGTTGTTGTTGAATTTGTTGGCGTTTTTGAACTTTGAGGTTGTTGTTGAATTTGTTGGTGTTATCAATGTTATTTTTTGAACTTTTTTGTATTTTTCAATGTTGAGGTTGCTGTTGAATTTGTTGGTATTTTTCAATGTTGAGGTTGTTTTTGAATTTGTTGGTGTTTTTGATTGTTGAGGTTGTTGTTGAATTTGTTGGTGTTATCAATGTTATTTTTTGAACTTTTATTTGTTTTTGAAAGTTGAGCTTATTGTTGATTTTGTTGATTTTTTTCAATGTTGAGGTCGTTGTTGAATTTCTTGGTGTTTTTCATTGTTGAGGTTGTTGTTGAATTTGTTGGTGATTTTCATAATTGATGTTGTTGAATTTGTTGGTGATTTTCAATTTTGAGTTTGATGTTGAATTCGTTGTTGTTACCAATGCTATTTTTTGAACTTTTTGTATTTTTCAATGTTGAGGTTGTTGTTGAATTTGTTGATGTTATCAATGTTATTTTTTGATCTTTTTTGTATTATTTAATGTTGAGGTTGTTGTTTAATTTGTTGTTGTTATCCATGTTTTTTTCGAACTGTTCTCTTCTTTTAAAAGTTGAGGTTGTTGTTGAATTTGTTAGTATTTTTCAATGTTGCGGTTGTTGAATTTTCTGTGTTTTTCATTGTTGAGGTTGTTGTTGAATTTGATTCTGTTTTTCATTGTTGAGGTTGCTGTTGAATTTGCTGGTGTCTTTCAATATTGAGGGTGTTAATGACTTTGTTGGCGTCTTTCAATGTTGAGGTTGTTGTTGAATTTCTTGGTGTTATCAATGTTTTTATTGAACTTTTTCCCTTCTATTAAAAGTTGAGGTTGTTGTTGAATTTGTTGGTGATTTTCAATGTTGAGCTTTTTGTTGAATTTGTAGGTTTTTTTCAATTTTGAGGTTGTTGATGAATTTGTTGGTGTTTTTCAATGTTGCGGTTGTTGAATTTTCTGTGTTTTTCATTGTTGAGGTTGTTGTTGAATTTGATTCTGTTTTTCATTGTTGAGGTTGTTGTTGAATTTGCTGGTGTCTTTCAATATTGAGGGTGTTAATGACTTTGTTGGCGTCTTTCAATGTTGAGGTTGTTGTTGAATTTCTTGGTGTTATCAATGTTTTTATTGAACTTTTTCCCTTCTATTAAAAGTTGAGGTTGTTGTTGAATTTGTTGGTGATTTTCAATGTTGAGCTTGTTGTTGAATTTGTAGGTTTTTTTCAATTTTGAGGTTGTTGATGAATTTGTTGGTGTTTTTCAATGTTGTGGTTGATGTTGAATTTGTTGGTGATTTTTTGTTGTTGATTTTCAATATTGAGGTTGTTGTTGAATTTTTTTGGCGTTTTTCAATGTTGAGATTGTTGTTGAATTTGTTACTGATTTTCAATGTTGAGGTCGTTGTTGAATTTGTTGGTGTATTTCATAGTTGAGGTTGTTTTTGAATTTGTCGCTGTTTTTCAATGTTGAGGTTGTTGTTGAACTTGTTGGTGTTATCAATGTTTTTTGTTGAACTTGTTGGTACTTTTTAATGTTGCGGTTGTTGGTGAATTTGTTGATGTTTTACAATGTTGAGTTTGTTGTTGAATTTGTTGGTTTTTTTTTCCATATTGTGGTTGTTGTTGAATTGATTGGTGTTTTTCAATGTTGAGGTTGTTGTTGAATTTGTTGTTGATTTTAAATGTTGAGTTTAATGTTGATTTCGTTGGTGTTATCAATGCTATTTTTTGAACTTTTTGTATTTTTCAATGTTGAGGTTGTTGTTGAATTTGTTTATGTTATCCATGTTTTTTGTTGAACTTGTTGGTACTTTTTAATGTTGCGGTTGTTGGTGAATTTGTTGATGTTTTACAATGTTGAGTTTGTTGTTGAATTTGTTGTTTTTTTTTCCATATTGTGGTTGTTGTTGAATTGATTGGTGTTTTTCAATGTTGAGGTTGTTGTTGAATTTGTTGTTGATTTTAAATTTTGAGTTTTATGTTGATTTCGTTGGTGTTATCAATGCTATTTTTTGAACTTTTTGTATTTTTCAATGTTGAGGTTGTTGTTGAATTTGTTGATGTTATCCATGTTTTTTTTGAACTTTTCTCTGCTTTTAAAAGTTGAGGTTGTTGTTGAATTTGTTAGTTGTTTTCAATGTTGCGGTTGTTGAACTTTTTGTGTTTTTCATTGTTGAGGTTTTTGTTGAATTTGTTCCTGTTTTTCATTGTTAAGGTTGATGTAGAATTTGTTGGTGTTTTTCAAAGTTGCGGTTTTTGTTGAATTTTTTGTTGACTTTCAATATTGTGGTTCATGTTGAATTTTTGGTGTTTTTCAATGTTGAGGTCGTTGTTGAATTGGTTGGTGTTTTTCATTGTTGAGGCTGTTGTTGAATTTGTCGCTGTTTTTCAATGTTGAGGTTGCGGTTGAACTTCTTGGTGTTTTCAATGTTTTTTGTTGAACTTGTTTGTACTTTTTAATGTTGCGGTTGTTGGTGAATTTGTTGGTGTTTTACAATGTTGAGTGTGTTGCTGAATTTGTTGGTTTTTTTTCCATGTTGTGGTTGTTGTTGAATTTATTGGTGTTTTTCAAGGTTGAGGTTGTTGTTGAATTTGTTGTTGATTTTCAATGTTGAGTTTGATGTTGAATTCGTTGTTGTTATCAATGCTATTTTTTGAACTTTTTGTATTTTTCAATGTTGAGGGTGTTGTTGAATTTGTTGGTGATATTCTATATTGATGATGTTGAATTTGTTGGTGATTTTCAATGTTGAGGTTGCTGTTGAATTTGTTGGTGTCTTTCAATATTGAGGGTGTTAATGAATTTGTTGGCGTCTTTCAATGTTGAGGTTGTTGTTGAATTTCTTGGTGTTCTCAATGTTTTTATTCAACTTTTCCTCTTCTATTAAAAGTTGAGGTTGTTGTTGAATTTGTTGGTGATTTTCAATGTTGAGCTTGTTGTTGAATTTGTAGGTTTTTTCAATTTTGAGGTTGTTGTTGAATATGTTGGTGTTTTTCAATGTTGTGGTTGATGTTGAATTTGTTGGTGATTTTTTGTTGTTGATTTTCAATATTGAGGTTGTTGTTGAATTTTTTGGCGTTTTTCAAAGTTGAGATTGTTGTTGAATTTGTTACTGATTTTCAATGTTGAGGTCGTTGTTGAATTTTTTGGCGTTTTTCAATGTTGAGATTGTTGTTGAATTTGTTACTGATTTTCAATGTTGAGGTCGTTGTTGAATTTGTTGGTGTTTTTCATTGTTGAGGTTGTTTTTGAATTTGTCGCTGTTTTTCAATGTTGAGGTTGTTGTTGAACTTGTTGTTGTTATCAATGTTTTTTGTTGAACTTGTTGGTACTTTTTAATGTTGCGGTTGTTGGTGAATTTGTTGATGTTTTACAATGTTGAGATTGTTGTTGAATTTGTTGTTTTTTTTTTCCATGTTGTGGTTGTTGTTGAATTGATTGGTGTTTTTCAATGTTGAGGTTGTTGTTGAATTTGTTGTTGATTTTAAATGTTGAGTTTAATGTTGATTTCTTTGGTGTTATCAATGCTATTTTTTGAACTTTTTGTATTTTTCAATGTTGAGGTTGTTGTTGAATTTGTTGATGTTATCCATGTTTTTTTTGAACTTTTCTCTGCTTTTAAAAGTTGGTGTTGTTGTTGAATTTGTTAGTTGTTTTCAATGTTGCGGTTGTTGAACTTTTTGTGTTTTTCATTGTTGAGGTTTTTGTTGAATTTGTTCCTGTTTTTCATTGTTGAGGTTGTTGTTGAATTTGATTCTGTTTTTCATTGTTGAGGTTGTTGTTGAATTTGCTGGTGTCTTTCAATATTGAGGGTGTTAATGACTTTGTTGGCGTCTTTCAATGTTGAGGTTGTTGTTGAATTTCTTGGTGTTATCAATGTTTTTATTGAACTTTTTCCCTTCTATTAAAAGTTGAGGTTGTTGTTGAATTTGTTGGTGATTTTCAATGTTGAGCTTGTTGTTGAATTTGTAGGTTTTTTTCAATTTTGAGGTTGTTGATGAATTTGTTGGTGTTTTTCAATGTTGTGGTTGATGTTGAATTTGTTGGTGATTTTTTGTTGTTGATTTTCAATATTGAGGTTGTTGTTGAATTTTTTTGGCGTTTTTCAATGTTGAGATTGTTGTTGAATTTGTTACTGATTTTCAATGTTGAGGTCGTTGTTGAATTTGTTGGTGTATTTCATAGTTGAGGTTGTTTTTGAATTTGTCGCTGTTTTTCAATGTTGAGGTTGTTGTTGAACTTGTTGGTGTTATCCATGTTTTTTGTTGAACTTGTTGGTACTTTTTAATGTTGCGGTTGTTGGTGAATTTGTTGATGTTTTACAATGTTGAGTTTGTTGTTGAATTTGTTGTTTTTTTTTCCATATTGTGGTTGTTGTTGAATTGATTGGTGTTTTTCAATGTTGAGGTTGTTGTTGAATTTGTTGTTGATTTTAAATTTTGAGTTTTATGTTGATTTCGTTGGTGTTATCAATGCTATTTTTTGAACTTTTTGTATTTTTCAATGTTGAGGTTGTTGTTGAATTTGTTGATGTTATCCATGTTTTTTTTGAACTTTTCTCTGCTTTTAAAAGTTGAGGTTGTTGTTGAATTTGTTAGTTGTTTTCAATGTTGCGGTTGTTGAACTTTTTGTGTTTTTCATTGTTGAGGTTTTTGTTGAATTTGTTCCTGTTTTTCATTGTTAAGGTTGATGTACAATTTGTTGGTGTTTTTCAAAGTTGCGGTTTTTGTTGAATTTTTTGTTGACTTTCAATATTGTGGTTCATGTTGAATTTTTGGTGTTTTTCAATGTTGAGGTCGTTGTTGAATTGGTTGGTGTTTTTCATTGTTGAGGCTGTTGTTGAATTTGTCGCTGTTTTTCAATGTTGAGGTTGCGGTTGAACTTCTTGGTGTTTTCAATGTTTTTTGTTGAACTTGTTTGTACTTTTTAATGTTGCGGTTGTTGGTGAATTTGTTGGTGTTTTACAATGTTGAGTGTGTTGCTGAATTTGTTGGTTTTTTTTCCATGTTGTGGTTGTTGTTGAATTTATTGGTGTTTTTCAAGGTTGAGGTTGTTGTTGAATTTGTTGTTGATTTTCAATGTTGAGTTTGATGTTGAATTCGTTGTTGTTATCAATGCTATTTTTTGAACTTTTTGTATTTTTCAATGTTGAGGGTGTTGTTGAATTTGTTGGTGATATTCTATATTGATGATGTTGAATTTGTTGGTGATTTTCAATGTTGAGGTTGCTGTTGAATTTGTTGGTGTCTTTCAATATTGAGGGTGTTAATGAATTTGTTGGCGTCTTTCAATGTTGAGGTTGTTGTTGAATTTCTTGGTGTTCTCAATGTTTTTATTCAACTTTTCCTCTTCTATTAAAAGTTGAGGTTGTTGTTGAATTTGTTGGTGATTTTCAATGTTGAGCTTGTTGTTGAATTTGTAGGTTTTTTCAATTTTGAGGTTGTTGTTGAATATGTTGGTGTTTTTCAATGTTGTGGTTGATGTTGAATTTGTTGGTGATTTTTTGTTGTTGATTTTCAATATTGAGGTTGTTGTTGAATTTTTTGGCGTTTTTCAAAGTTGAGATTGTTGTTGAATTTGTTACTGATTTTCAATGTTGAGGTCGTTGTTGAATTTTTTGGCGTTTTTCAATGTTGAGATTGTTGTTGAATTTGTTACTGATTTTCAATGTTGAGGTCGTTGTTGAATTTGTTGGTGTTTTTCATTGTTGAGGTTGTTTTTGAATTTGTCGCTGTTTTTCAATGTTGAGGTTGTTGTTGAACTTGTTGTTGTTATCAATGTTTTTTGTTGAACTTGTTGGTACTTTTTAATGTTGCGGTTGTTGGTGAATTTGTTGATGTTTTACAATGTTGAGATTGTTGTTGAATTTGTTGTTTTTTTTTTCCATATTGTGGTTGTTGTTGAATTGATTGGTGTTTTTCAATGTTGAGGTTGTTGTTGAATTTGTTGTTGATTTTAAATGTTGAGTTTAATGTTGATTTCTTTGGTGTTATCAATGCTATTTTTTGAACTTTTTGTATTTTTCAATGTTGAGGTTGTTGTTGAATTTGTTGATGTTATCCATGTTTTTTTTGAACTTTTCTCTGCTTTTAAAAGTTGGTGTTGTTGTTGAATTTGTTAGTTGTTTTCAATGTTGCGGTTGTTGAACTTTTTGTGTTTTTCATTGTTGAGGTTTTTGTTGAATTTGTTCCTGTTTTTCATTGTTGAGGTTGATGTAGAATTTGTTGGTGTTTTTCAAAGTTGCGGTTTTTGTTGAATTTTTTGTTGACTTTCAATATTGTGGTTCATGTTGAATTTTTGGTGTTTTTCAATGTTGAGGTTGTTGTTGAATTTGTTGGTGATTTTCAATATTGAAGTTGTTGAATTTGTTGGTCATTTTAAATGTTGAGGTTGTTGTTGAATATGTTGGTGTCTTTCAATATTGAGGTTGCTGTTGAATATATTAGTGTTTTTCAATGTTGAGGTTGTTGAATTGGTTGGTATTTTTCATTGTTGAGGTTGTTGTTGAATTTGTCGCTGTTTTTCAATGTTGCGGTTGTTGTTGAATTTGTTGGTGATATTCAATATTGATGTTGTTGAATTTGTTGGTGACTTTCAATGTTGCAGTTGTTGTTGAATTTGTTGGTGTCTTTCAATATTGAGGTTGTTAATGAATTTGTTGGCGTCTTTCAATGTTGAGGTTGTTGTTGAATTTCTTGGTGTTATCAGTGTTTTTATTGAACTTTTTCTCTTCTATTAAAAGTTGAGGTTGTTGTTGAATTTGTTGGTGTTTTTCAATGTGAGCTTGTTGTTGAAATTTTAAGTATTTTTCAATGTTGAGGTTGCTGTTGAATTTGTAGGTTTTTTTCAATTTTGAGGTTGTTGTTGAATTTGTTGGTGTTTTTCAATGTTGAGGTTGTTGTTGAATTTGTTGGTGATTTTATGTTGGTGATTTTCAATATTGAGGTTGTTGTTGAATTTTTTGGCGTTTTTCAATGTTGAGATTGTTGTTGAATTTGTTACTGATTTTCAATGTTGAGGTCGTTGTTGAATTGGTTGGTGTTTTTCATTGTTGAGGCTGTTGTTGAATTTGTCGCTGTTTTTCAATGTTGAGTTTGGGTTTGAACTTGTTGGTGTTTTCAATGTTTTTTGTTGAACTTGTTTGTACTTTTTAATGTTGCGGTTGTTGGTGAATTTGTTGGTGTTTTACAATGTTGATTGTGTTGCTGAATTTGTTGTTTTTTTTTCCATGTTGTGGTTGTTGTTGAATTTATTGGTGTTTTTCAAGGTTGAGGTTGTTGTTGAATTTGTTGTTGATTTTCAATGTTGAGTTTGATGTTGAATTCGTTGTTGTTATCAATGCTATTTTTTGAACTTTTTGTATTTTTCAATGTTGAGGGTGTTGTTGAACTTGTTGGTGATATTCAATATTGATGTTGTTGAATTTGTTGGTGATTTTCAATGTTGAGGTTGCTGTTGAATTTGTTGGTGTCTTTCAATATTGAGGGTGTTAATGACTTTGTTGGCGTCTTTCAATGTTGAGGTTGTTGTTGAATTTCTTGGTGTTATCAATGTTTTTATTGAACTTTTCCTCTTCTATTAAAAGTTGAGGTTGTTGTTGAATTTGTTGGTGATTTTCAATGTTGAGCTTGTTGTTGAATTTGTAGGTTTTTTCAATTTTGAGGTTGTTTTTGAATATGTTGGTGTTTTTCAACGTTGTGGTTGATGTTGAATTTGTTGGTGATTTTTTGTTGTTGATTTTCAATATTGAGGTTGTTGTTGAATTTTTTGGCGTTTTTCAATGTTGAGATTGTTGTTGAATTTGTTACTGATTTTCAATGTTGAGGTCGTTGTTGAATTTGTTGGTGTTTTTCATTGTTGAGGGTGTTGTTGAATTTGTCGCTGTTTTTCAATGTTGAGGTTGTTGTTGAACTTGTTGGTGTTATCAAGGTTTTTTGTTGAACTTGTTGGTACTTTTTAATGTTGCGGTTGTTGGTGAATTTGTTGATGTTTTACAATGTTGAGTTTGTTGTTGAATTTGTTGGGTTTTTTTTCCATGTTGTGGTTGTTGTTGAATTTATTGGTGTTTTTCAATGTTGAGGTTGTTGTTGAATTTGTTCTTGATTTTCAATGTTGAGTTTGATGTTGAATTCGTTGTTGTTATCAATGCTATTTTTTGAACTTTTTCGTATTACTTAATGTTGAGGTTGTTGTTTAATTTGATGTTGTTATCCATGTTTTTTTTGAACTTTTCTCTTCCTTTAAAAGTTGAGGTTGTTGTTGAATTTGTTAGTATTTTTCAATGTTGCGGTTGTTGAATTTTTTGTGTTTTTCATTGTTGAGGTTGTTGTTGAATTTGTTGCTGTTTTTCATTGTTGAGGTTGCTGTTGAATTTGTTGGTGATTTTCAGTATTGATGTTGTTGAATTTGTTGGTGATTTTCAATGTTGAGGTTGTTGTTGAATTTCTTGGTGTTATCAATGTTTTTATTGAACTTTTTCTCTGCTTTTAAAAGTTGAGGTTGTTGTTGAATTTGTTGGCGTTTTTCAATGTTGAGGTTGTTGTTGAATTTGTTGCTGATTTTCAATGTTGAGGTCGTTGTTGAACTTTTTGGTGTCTTTCAATGTTGAGGTTGTTGTTGAATTTCTTGGTGTTATCAATGTTTTTATTGAACTTTTTCTCTTCTTTTAAAAGTTGAGGTTGTTGTTGAATTTGTTGGTGTTTTTCAATGTTGTGGTTGATGTTGAATTTGTTGGTGATTTTTTGTTGGTGATTTTCAATATTGAGGTTGTTGTTGAATTTGTTGGCGTTTTTCAACTTTGAGGTTGTTGTTGAATTTGTTGGTGTTATCAATGTTATTTTTTGAACTTTTTTGTATTTTTCAATATTGAGTTTGTTTTTGAATTTGTTGGCGTTTTTCAATGTTGAGGTTGTTGTTGAATTTGTTGGTGATATTCAATATTGATGTTGTTGAATTTCTTGGTGTTTTTCAATGTTGAGGTTGTTGTTGAATTTATTGGTTTTTTTCAGTGTTGATGTTGTTGAATTTGTTGGTGATTTTCAACATTGAGTTTGTTGTTCAATTTGTTGGTGTTATCAATGCTTTTTTTTTGAATTTTCTTGTATTTTTAAAAGTTGTTTGTTGTTGAATTTGTTGGTCTTTTTCAAAGTTTTGGTCGTTGGATTTGTTGGTGATTTTCAATATTAAGCTTATTGTTGAATTTGTTGGCGTCACAAATGAATCTTATTTTACTTTTTTGAGTTTTTCAAAGTTGAAGTTGTTGCGAATTTGTTGGTGATATTCAGTGTTGAGGTTGTTGAATTTGTTGGTGATTTTCAATATTTAGGATGTTGTTGAATTTGTTGGCTTTTTTCAATTTTGAGGTTGTTGTTGAGATTGTTGGTGTTTTTCAATGTTGAGGTTGTTCAATTTGTTGGTGATTTTCAAAGTTGAGGTTGTTGCTGAATTCATTGGTGTTATCAATGTTCATTTTGTTGAACTTTTTTGTACTTTTAAAAAATGAGGTTGATTTTGAATTTGTTGGTGTTTTTCATTGTTGAGGTTTTTGGTGAAATTGTTGGCGTTTTACAAAGTTGAGGTTGCTGTTTAATTTGCTGGCGTTTTTCAATGTTGAGTTTGTTCTTGAATTTGTTGGTGTTTTTCATTGTTGAGGTTGTTGTTGAATTTGTTGGTGTTATCAATGTTTTTTTTGTTGAACTTGTTTGTATTTTTTAAAGTGGAAGTTGTTGTTGAATTTGTTGGTGTTTTTCAATATTAACGTTGTTGTTGAATTTGTTGGTGTTTTTCATTGTTGACGTTGTTGTTGAATTTGTTGGTGTTATCAATGTTAATTGTTGAACTTGTTTGTATGTTTCAATGTTGAGGTTGTTGTTCAATTTGTTGGTGTTATCAATGTTTTTTTTAATTTGTTTGTATTTTTTAAGTTGTTTGTTGTAGAATTTGTTGGTGTTTTTCAAAGTTTAGGTAGTTGAATTTGTTGGTGATTTTCAATATTAAGCTTATTTTTGAATTTGTTGGTGTCATGAATGTTTTTTTTTTAACTTTTTTGTGTTTTTCAAAGTTGAAGTTGTTGCGAATTTGTTGGTGATATTCAGTGTTGAGGTTATTGCATTTGTTGGTGATTTTCAATATTGAGGATGTTGTTGAATTTGTTGGCGTTTCTCAATGTTGAGGTTGCTGTTGAGATTGTTGGTGTATTTCAATGTTGAGGTTGTTGTTCAATTTGTTGGTGTTCTTCATTGCTGTGGTTGTTGTTGAATTTGCTTGTGTTATCAATGTTTTTTGTTGAACTTGTTTGTACTTTTTAAAAGTTACGGTTGTTGTTGAATTTGTTGGTGTTTTTCAATGTTGAGGTTGTTGCATTTGTTGGTGATATTCAAAGTTGAGGTTGTTGATGAATGTATTGGTGTTATCAATGTTTATTTTGTTGAACTTTTTTGCACTTTTAAAAGTTGAGGTTGGTTTTGAATTTGTTGGTGTTTTTCATTGTTGAGGTTTTCGTTGAAATTGTTGGCGTTTTTCAATGTTGAGGCTGTTGTTGAATTTTTTGGTGTTTTTCATTGTTGAGGTTGTTGTTGAATTTGTTGGTGTTATCAAAGATCTTTTTTCAACTTTTTTGTACTTTTAAAAGTTGAGGTTGTTTATGAATTTGTTGTTTTTTTTCAATGTTGACGTTGTTGTTGAATTGGATGGAATGTTTCAAAGTTGAGTTTGTTGTTGAATTTGGTGGTGTTATCAATGTTTTTTTTGATGAACTTGTTGTATTTTAAAAAGTTGAGGTTGTTGTTGAATTTGTTGGTGTTTTTCAATGTTGAGGTTGTTGTTGAATTTATTGCTGTTTTTCAATGTTGATGTTGTTGAATTTGTTGGTGATATTCAATATTGAGTTTGATGTTCAATTAGTTAGTGTTATCAATGTTTTTTTTTTGAAATTGTTTGTATTTTTAAAATTTGTTTGTTGTTGAATTTGTTTGTGTTTTTCAAAGTTTAGGTCGTTGAATTTGTTGTTGATTTTCAATATTAAGCTTATTGTTGAATTTGTTTGTTGTCATGATGGTTTTTTTTAAACTTTTTTGTGTTTTCCAAAGTTGAAGTTGTTGCAAATTTGTTGGTGATATTCAGTGTTGAGGTTGTTGAATTTGTTGGTGATTTTCAATATTGAGGATCTTGTTGAATTTGTTGGCATTTTCCAATGTTGAGGTTGTTGTTGAGATTGTTGGTGATTTTCAATGTTGACGTTGTTGTTGAATTTGTTGGTGATTTTCAATGTTGACGTTGTTGTTGAATTTGTTGGAGCTTTTCAACATTGTGTTTGTTGTTGAATTTGTTGGTGTTATCAATGTTTTTTTTGTTGAGCTTGTTTGTATTTTTTAAAGTGGAAGTTGTTGTTGAATTTGTTGGTGTTTTTCAATATTAACGTTGTTGTTGAATTTGTTGGTGTTTTTCATTGTTGACGTTGTTGTTGAATTTGTTGGTGTTATCAATGTTAATTGCTGAACTTGTTTGTATTTTTAAAAGTTAAGGTTGTTGTTGAATTTACTCGTGTTATCAATGTTTTTTGTTGAACTTGTTTGTATTTTTAAAAGTTACGGCTGTTGTTGAATTTACTCGTGTTATCAATGTTTTTTGTTGAACTTGTTTGTATTTTTAAAAGTTACGGCTGTTGTTGAATTTGTTGGTGTTTTTCAATGTTGAGATTGTTGAATTTTTTGGTGATATTCAAAGTTCAGGTTTTTGCTGAATCTATTGGTGTTATCAATGTTTATTTTGTTGAACTTTTTTGTACTTTTTATAGTTGAGGTTGTTGTTGAATTGAATGGTATGTTTCAATGTTGAGGTTGTTGTTCAATTTGTTGGTGTTATCAATGTTTTTTTTAATTGGTTGGATTTTTTAAGTTGTTTGTTGTAGAATTTGTTGGTGTTTTTCAAAGTTTAGGTAGTTGAATTTGTTGGTGATTTTCAATATTAAGCTTATTGTTGAATTTGTTGGTGTCATGAATGTTTTTTTTTTAACTTTTTTGTGTTTTTCAAAGTTGAAGTTGTTGCGAATTTGTTGGTGATATTCAGTGTTGAGGTTATTGCATTTGTTGGTGATTTTCAATATTGAGGATGTTGTTGAATTTGTTGGCGTTTCTCAATGTTGAGGTTGCTGTTGAGATTGTTGGTGTATTTCAATGTTGAGGTTGTTGTTCAATTTGTTGGTGTTCTTCATTGCTGTGGTTGTTGTTGAATTTGCTTGTGTTATCAATGTTTTTTGTTGAACTTGTTTGTACTTTTTAAAAGTTACGGTTGTTGTTGAATTTGTTGGTGTTTTTCAATGTTGAGGTTGTTGCATTTGTTGGTGATATTCAAAGTTGAGGTTGTTGATGAATGTATTGGTGTTATCAATGTTTATTTTGTTGAACTTTTTTGCACTTTTAAAAGTTGAGGTTGGTTTTGAATTTGTTGGTGTTTTTCATTGTTGAGGTTGTCGTTGAAATTGTTGGCGTTTTTCAATGTTGAGGCTGTTGTTGAATTTTTTGGTGTTATCAATGCTTTTTTTTTGAATTTGCTTGTATTTTTAAAAGTTGTTTGTTGTTGAATTTGTTGGTCTTTTTCAAAGTTTCGGTCGTTGGATTTGTTGGTGATTTTCAATATTAAGCTTATTGTTGAATTTGTTGGCGTCACAAATGAATCTTATTTTACTTTTTTGAGTTTTTCAAAGTTGAAGTTGTTGCGAATTTGTTGGTGATATTCAGTGTTGAGGTTGTTGAATTTGTTGGTGATTTTCAATATTTAGGATGTTGTTGAATTTGTTGGCTTTTTTCAATTTTGAGGTTGTTGTTGAGATTGTTGGTGTTTTTCAATGTTGAGGTTGTTCAATTTGTTGGTGATTTTCAAAGTTGAGGTTGTTGCTGAATTCATTGGTGTTATCAATGTTCATTTTGTTGAACTTTTTTGTACTTTTAAAAAATGAGGTTGATTTTGAATTTGTTGGTGTTTTTCATTGTTGAGGTTTTTGGTGAAATTGTTGGCGTTTTACAAAGTTGAGGTTGCTGTTTAATTTGCTGGCGTTTTTCAATGTTGAGTTTGTTCTTGAATTTGTTGGTGTTTTTCATTGTTGAGGTTGTTGTTGAATTTGTTGGTGTTATCAATGTTTTTTTTGTTGAACTTGTTTGTATTTTTTAAAGTGGAAGTTGTTGTTGAATTTGTTGGTGTTTTTCAATATTAACGTTGTTGTTGAATTTGTTGGTGTTTTTCATTGTTGACGTTGTTGTTGAATTTGTTGGTGTTATCAATGTTAATTGTTGAACTTGTTTGTATTTTTAAAAGTTTAGGTTGTTGTTGAATTTACTCGTGTTATCAATGTTTTTTGTTGAACTTGTTTGTATTTTTAAAAGTTACGGCTGTTGTTGAATTTGTTGGTGTTTTTCAATGTTGAGATTGTTGAATTTTTTGGTGATATTCAAAGTTCAGGTTTTTGCTGAATGTATTGGTGTTATCAATGTTTATTTTGTTGAACTTTTTTGTACTTTTTATAGTTGAGGTTGTTGTTGAATTGAATGGTATGTTTCAATGTTGAGGTTGTTGTTCAATTTGTTGGTGTTATCAATGTTTTTTTTTAATTTGTTTGTATTTTTTAAGTTGTTTGTTGTAGAATTTGTTGGTGTTTTTCAAAGTTTAGGTAGTTGAATTTGTTGGTGATTTTCAATATTAAGCTTATTTTTGAATTTGTTGGTGTCATGAATGTTTTTTTTTTAACTTTTTTGTGTTTTTCAAAGTTGAAGTTGTTGCGAATTTGTTGGTGATATTCAGTGTTGAGGTTATTGCATTTGTTGGTGATTTTCAATATTGAGGATGTTGTTGAATTTGTTGGCGTTTCTCAATGTTGAGGTTGCTGTTGAGATTGTTGGTGTATTTCAATGTTGAGGTTGTTGTTCAATTTGTTGGTGTTCTTCATTGCTGTGGTTGTTGTTGAATTTGCTTGTGTTATCAATGTTTTTTGTTGAACTTGTTTGTACTTTTTAAAAGTTACGGTTGTTGTTGAATTTGTTGGTGTTTTTCAATGTTGAGGTTGTTGCATTTGTTGGTGATATTCAAAGTTGAGGTTGTTGATGAATGTATTGGTGTTATCAATGTTTATTTTGTTGAACTTTTTTGCACTTTTAAAAGTTGAGGTTGGTTTTGAATTTGTTGGTGTTTTTCATTGTTGAGGTTGTCGTTGAAATTGTTGGCGTTTTTCAATGTTGAGGCTGTTGTTGAATTTTTTGGTGATTTTCAACATTGAGTTTGTTGTTCAATTTGTTGGTGTTATCAATGCTTTTTTTTTGAATTTGCTTGTATTTTTAAAAGTTGTTTGTTGTTGAATTTGTTGGTCTTTTTCAAAGTTTCGGTCGTTGGATTTGTTGGTGATTTTCAATATTAAGCTTATTGTTGAATTTGTTGGCGTCACAAATGAATCTTATTTTACTTTTTTGAGTTTTTCAAAGTTGAAGTTGTTGCGAATTTGTTGGTGATATTCAGTGTTGAGGTTGTTGAATTTGTTGGTGATTTTCAATATTTAGGATGTTGTTGAATTTGTTGGCTTTTTTCAATTTTGAGGTTGTTGTTGAGATTGTTGGTGTTTTTCAATGTTGAGGTTGTTCAATTTGTTGGTGATTTTCAAAGTTGAGGTTGTTGCTGAATTCATTGGTGTTATCAATGTTCATTTTGTTGAACTTTTTTGTACTTTTAAAAAATGAGGTTGATTTTGAATTTGTTGGTGTTTTTCATTGTTGAGGTTTTTGGTGAAATTGTTGGCGTTTTACAAAGTTGAGGTTGCTGTTTAATTTGCTGGCGTTTTTCAATGTTGAGTTTGTTCTTGAATTTGTTGGTGTTTTTCATTGTTGAGGTTGTTGTTGAATTTGTTGGTGTTATCAATGTTTTTTTTGTTGAACTTGTTTGTATTTTTTAAAGTGGAAGTTGTTGTTGAATTTGTTGGTGTTTTTCAATATTAACGTTGTTGTTGAATTTGTTGGTGTTTTTCATTGTTGACGTTGTTGTTGAATTTGTTGGTGTTATCAATGTTAATTGTTGAACTTGTTTGTATTTTTAAAAGTTTAGGTTGTTGTTGAATTTACTCGTGTTATCAATGTTTTTTGTTGAACTTGTTTGTATTTTTAAAAGTTACGGCTGTTGTTGAATTTGTTGGTGTTTTTCAATGTTGAGATTGTTGAATTTTTTGGTGATATTCAAAGTTCAGGTTTTTGCTGAATGTATTGGTGTTATCAATGTTTATTTTGTTGAACTTTTTTGTACTTTTTATAGTTGAGGTTGTTGTTGAATTGAATGGTATGTTTCAATGTTGAGGTTGTTGTTCAATTTGTTGGTGTTATCAATGTTTTTTTTTAATTTGTTTGTATTTTTTAAGTTGTTTGTTGTAGAATTTGTTGGTGTTTTTCAAAGTTTAGGTAGTTGAATTTGTTGGTGATTTTCAATATTAAGCTTATTTTTGAATTTGTTGGTGTCATGAATGTTTTTTTTTTAACTTTTTTGTGTTTTTCAAAGTTGAAGTTGTTGCGAATTTGTTGGTGATATTCAGTGTTGAGGTTATTGCATTTGTTGGTGATTTTCAATATTGAGGATGTTGTTGAATTTGTTGGCGTTTCTCAATGTTGAGGTTGCTGTTGAGATTGTTGGTGTATTTCAATGTTGAGGTTGTTGTTCAATTTGTTGGTGTTCTTCATTGCTGTGGTTGTTGTTGAATTTGCTTGTGTTATCAATGTTTTTTGTTGAACTTGTTTGTACTTTTTAAAAGTTACGGTTGTTGTTGAATTTGTTGGTGTTTTTCAATGTTGAGGTTGTTGCATTTGTTGGTGATATTCAAAGTTGAGGTTGTTGATGAATGTATTGGTGTTATCAATGTTTATTTTGTTGAACTTTTTTGCACTTTTAAAAGTTGAGGTTGGTTTTGAATTTGTTGGTGTTTTTCATTGTTGAGGTTGTCGTTGAAATTGTTGGCGTTTTTCAATGTTGAGGCTGTTGTTGAATTTTTTGGTGTTTTTCATTGTTGAGGTTGTTGTTGAATTTGTTGGTGTTATCAAAGATCTTTTTTCAACTTTTTTGTACTTTTAAAAGTTGAGGTTGTTTATGAATTTGTTGTTTTTTTTCAATGTTGACGTTGTTGTTGAATTGGATGGAATGTTTCAAAGTTGAGTTTGTTGTTGAATTTGGTGGTGTTATCAATGTTTTTTTTGATGAACTTGTTGTATTTTAAAAAGTTGAGGTTGTTGTTGAATTTGTTGGTGTTTTTCAATGTTGAGGTTGTTGTTGAATTTATTGCTGTATTTCAATGTTGATGTTGTTGAATTTGTTGGTGATATTCAATATTGAGTTTGATGTTCAATTAGTTAGTGTTATCAATGTTTTTTTTTTGAAATTGTTTGTATTTTTAAAATTTGTTTGTTGTTGAATTTGTTTGTGTTTTTCAAAGTTTAGGTCGTTGAATTTGTTTTTGATTTTCAATATTAAGCTTATTGTTGAATTTGTTTGTTGTCATGATGGTTTTTTTTAAACTTTTTTGTGTTTTCCAAAGTTGAAGTTGTTGCGAATTTGTTGGTGATATTCAGTGTTGAGGTTGTTGAATTTGTTGGTGATTTTCAATATTGAGGATCTTGTTGAATTTGTTGGCATTTTCCAATGTTGAAGTTGTTGTTGAGATTGTTGGTGATTTTCAATGTTGACGTTGTTGTTGAATTTGTTGGTGATTTTCAATGTTGACGTTGTTGTTGAATTTGTTGGAGCTTTTCAACATTGTGTTTGTTGTTGAATTTGTTGGTGTTATCAATGTTTTTTTTGTTGAACTTGTTTGTATTTTTTAAAGTGGAAGTTGTTGTTGAATTTGTTGGTGTTTTTCAATATTAACGTTGTTGTTGAATTTGTTGGTGTTTTTCATTGTTGACGTTGTTGTTGAATTTGTTGGTGTTATCAATGTTAATTGCTGAACTTGTTTGTATTTTTAAAAGTTAAGGTTGTTGTTGAATTTACTCGTGTTATCAATGTTTTTTGTTGAACTTGTTTGTATTTTTAAAAGTTACGGCTGTTGTTGAATTTACTCGTGTTATCAATGTTTTTTGTTGAACTTGTTTGTATTTTTAAAAGTTACGGCTGTTGTTGAATTTGTTGGTGTTTTTCAATGTTGAGATTGTTGAATTTTTTGGTGATATTCAAAGTTCAGGTTTTTGCTGAATCTATTGGTGTTATCAATGTTTATTTTGTTGAACTTTTTTGTACTTTTTATAGTTGAGGTTGTTGTTGAATTGAATGGTATGTTTCAATGTTGAGGTTGTTGTTCAATTTGTTGGTGTTATCAATGTTTTTTTTAATTGGTTGGATTTTTTAAGTTGTTTGTTGTAGAATTTGTTGGTGTTTTTCAAAGTTTAGGTAGTTGAATTTGTTGGTGATTTTCAATATTAAGCTTATTGTTGAATTTGTTGGTGTCATGAATGTTTTTTTTTTAACTTTTTTGTGTTTTTCAAAGTTGAAGTTGTTGCGAATTTGTTGGTGATATTCAGTGTTGAGGTTATTGCATTTGTTGGTGATTTTCAATATTGAGGATGTTGTTGAATTTGTTGGCGTTTCTCAATGTTGAGGTTGCTGTTGAGATTGTTGGTGTATTTCAATGTTGAGGTTGTTGTTCAATTTGTTGGTGTTCTTCATTGCTGTGGTTGTTGTTGAATTTGCTTGTGTTATCAATGTTTTTTGTTGAACTTGTTTGTACTTTTTAAAAGTTACGGTTGTTGTTGAATTTGTTGGTGTTTTTCAATGTTGAGGTTGTTGCATTTGTTGGTGATATTCAAAGTTGAGGTTGTTGATGAATGTATTGGTGTTATCAATGTTTATTTTGTTGAACTTTTTTGCACTTTTAAAAGTTGAGGTTGGTTTTGAATTTGTTGGTGTTTTTCATTGTTGAGGTTGTCGTTGAAATTGTTGGCGTTTTTCAATGTTGAGGCTGTTGTTGAATTTTTTGGTGTTTTTCATTGTTGAGGTTGTTGTTGAATTTGTTGGTGTTATCAAAGATCTTTTTTCAACTTTTTTGTACTTTTAAAAGTTGAGGTTGTTTATGAATTTGTTGTTTTTTTTCAATGTTGACGTTGTTGTTGAATTGGATGGAATGTTTCAAAGTTGAGTTTGTTGTTGAATTTGGTGGTGTTATCAATGTTTTTTTTGATGAACTTGTTGTATTTTAAAAAGTTGAGGTTGTTGTTGAATTTGTTGGTGTTTTTCAATGTTGAGGTTGTTGTTGAATTTATTGCTGTTTTTCAATGTTGATGTTGTTGAATTTGTTGGTGATATTCAATATTGAGTTTGATGTTCAATTAGTTAGTGTTATCAATGTTTTTTTTTTGAAATTGTTTGTATTTTTAAAATTTGTTTGTTGTTGAATTTGTTTGTGTTTTTCAAAGTTTAGGTCGTTGAATTTGTTTTTGATTTTCAATATTAAGCTTATTGTTGAATTTGTTTGTTGTCATGATGGTTTTTTTTAAACTTTTTTGTGTTTTCCAAAGTTGAAGTTGTTGCGAATTTGTTGGTGATATTCAGTGTTGAGGTTGTTGAATTTGTTGGTGATTTTCAATATTGAGGATCTTGTTGAATTTGTTGGCATTTTCCAATGTTGAAGTTGTTGTTGAGATTGTTGGTGATTTTCAATGTTGACGTTGTTGTTGAATTTGTTGGTGATTTTCAATGTTGACGTTGTTGTTGAATTTGTTGGAGCTTTTCAACATTGTGTTTGTTGTTGAATTTGTTGGTGTTATCAATGTTTTTTTTGTTGAACTTGTTTGTATTTTTTAAAGTGGAAGTTGTTGTTGAATTTGTTGGTGTTTTTCAATATTAACGTTGTTGTTGAATTTGTTGGTGTTTTTCATTGTTGACGTTGTTGTTGAATTTGTTGGTGTTATCAATGTTAATTGCTGAACTTGTTTGTATTTTTAAAAGTTAAGGTTGTTGTTGAATTTACTCGTGTTATCAATGTTTTTTGTTGAACTTGTTTGTATTTTTAAAAGTTACGGCTGTTGTTGAATTTACTCGTGTTATCAATGTTTTTTGTTGAACTTGTTTGTATTTTTAAAAGTTACGGCTGTTGTTGAATTTGTTGGTGTTTTTCAATGTTGAGATTGTTGAATTTTTTGGTGATATTCAAAGTTCAGGTTTTTGCTGAATCTATTGGTGTTATCAATGTTTATTTTGTTGAACTTTTTTGTACTTTTTATAGTTGAGGTTGTTGTTGAATTGAATGGTATGTTTCAATGTTGAGGTTGTTGTTCAATTTGTTGGTGTTATCAATGTTTTTTTTAATTGGTTGGATTTTTTAAGTTGTTTGTTGTAGAATTTGTTGGTGTTTTTCAAAGTTTAGGTAGTTGAATTTGTTGGTGATTTTCAATATTAAGCTTATTGTTGAATTTGTTGGTGTCATGAATGTTTTTTTTTTAACTTTTTTGTGTTTTTCAAAGTTGAAGTTGTTGCGAATTTGTTGGTGATATTCAGTGTTGAGGTTATTGCATTTGTTGGTGATTTTCAATATTGAGGATGTTGTTGAATTTGTTGGCGTTTCTCAATGTTGAGGTTGCTGTTGAGATTGTTGGTGTATTTCAATGTTGAGGTTGTTGTTCAATTTGTTGGTGTTCTTCATTGCTGTGGTTGTTGTTGAATTTGCTTGTGTTATCAATGTTTTTTGTTGAACTTGTTTGTACTTTTTAAAAGTTACGGTTGTTGTTGAATTTGTTGGTGTTTTTCAATGTTGAGGTTGTTGTATTTGTTGGTGATATTCAAAGTTGAGGTTGTTGATGAATGTATTGGTGTTATCAATGTTTATTTTGTTGAACTTTTTTGCACTTTTAAAAGTTGAGGTTGGTTTTGAATTTGTTGGTGTTTTTCATTGTTGAGGTTGTCGTTGAAATTGTTGGCGTTTTTCAATGTTGAGGCTGTTGTTGAATTTTTTGGTGTTTTTCATTGTTGAGGTTGTTGTTGAATTTGTTGGTGTTATCAAAGATCTTTTTTCAACTTTTTTGTACTTTTAAAAGTTGAGGTTGTTTATGAATTTGTTGTTTTTTTTCAATGTTGACGTTGTTGTTGAATTGGATGGAATGTTTCAAAGTTGAGTTTGTTGTTGAATTTGGTGGTGTTATCAATGTTTTTTTTTGATGAACTTGTTGTATTTTAAAAAGTTGAGGTTGTTGTTGAATTTGTTGGTGTTTTTCAATGTTGAGGTTGTTGTTGAATTTATTGCTGTTTTTCAATGTTGATGTTGTTGAATTTGTTGGTGATATTCAATATTGAGTTTTATGTTCAATTAGTTAGTGTTATCAATGTTTTTTTTTTGAAATTGTTTGTATTTTTAAAATTTGTTTGTTGTTGAATTTGTTTGTGTTTTTCAAAGTTTAGGTCGTTGAATTTGTTGTTGATTTTCAATATTAAGCTTATTGTTGAATTTGTTTGTTGTCATGATGGTTTTTTTTAAACTTTTTTGTGTTTTCCAAAGTTGAAGTTGTTGCGAATTTGTTGGTGATATTCAGTGTTGAGGTTGTTGAATTTGTTGGTGATTTTCAATATTGAGGATCTTGTTGAATTTGTTGGCATTTTCCAATGTTGAGGTTGTTGTTGAGATTGTTGGTGATTTTCAATGTTGACGTTGTTGTTGAATTTGTTGGTGATTTTCAATGTTGACGTTGTTGTTGAATTTGTTGGAGCTTTTCAACATTGTGTTTGTTGTTGAATTTGTTGGTGTTATCAATGTTTTTTTTGTTGAACTTGTTTGTATTTTTTAAAGTGGAAGTTGTTGTTGAATTTGTTGGTGTTTTTCAATATTAACGTTGTTGTTGAATTTGTTGGTGTTTTTCATTGTTGACGTTGTTGTTGAATTTGTTGGTGTTATCAATGTTAATTGCTGAACTTGTTTGTATTTTTAAAAGTTAAGGTTGTTGTTGAATTTACTCGTGTTATCAATGTTTTTTGTTGAACTTGTTTGTATTTTTAAAAGTTACGGCTGTTGTTGAATTTACTCGTGTTATCAATGTTTTTTGTTGAACTTGTTTGTATTTTTAAAAGTTACGGCTGTTGTTGAATTTGTTGGTGTTTTTCAATGTTGAGATTGTTGAATTTTTTGGTGATATTCAAAGTTCAGGTTTTTGCTGAATCTATTGGTGTTATCAATGTTTATTTTGTTGAACTTTTTTGTACTTTTTATAGTTGAGGTTGTTGTTGAATTGAATGGTATGTTTCAATGTTGAGGTTGTTGTTCAATTTGTTGGTGTTATCAATGTTTTTTTTAATTGGTTGGATTTTTTAAGTTGTTTGTTGTAGAATTTGTTGGTGTTTTTCAAAGTTTAGGTAGTTGAATTTGTTGGTGATTTTCAATATTAAGCTTATTGTTGAATTTGTTGGTGTCATGAATGTTTTTTTTTTAACTTTTTTGTGTTTTTCAAAGTTGAAGTTGTTGCGAATTTGTTGGTGATATTCAGTGTTGAGGTTATTGCATTTGTTGGTGATTTTCAATATTGAGGATGTTGTTGAATTTGTTGGCGTTTCTCAATGTTGAAGTTGCTGTTGAGATTGTTGGTGTATTTCAATGTTGAGGTTGTTGTTCAATTTGTTGGTGTTTTTCATTGTTGAGGTTGTTGTTGAATTTGCTTGTGTTATCAATGTTTTTTGTTGAACTTGTTTGTACTTTTTAAAAGTTACGGTTGTTGTTGAATTTGTTGGTGTTTTTCAATGTTGAGGTTGTTGCATTTGTTGGTGATATTCAAAGTTGAGGTTGTTGATGAATGTATTGGTGTTATCAATGTTTATTTTGTTGAACTTTTTTGCACTTTTAAAAGTTGAGGTTGGTTTTGAATTTGTTGGTGTTTTTCATTGTTGAGGTTTTCGTTGAAATTGTTGGCGTTTTTCAATGTTGAGGCTGTTGTTGAATTTTTTGGTGTTTTTCATTGTTGAGGTTGTTGTTGAATTTGTTGGTGTTATCAAAGATCTTTTTTCAACTTTTTTTACTTTTAAAAGTTGAGGTTGTTTATGAATTTTGTTTTTTTTCAATGTTGACGTTGTTGTTGAATTGGATGGAATGTTTCAAAGTTGAGTTTGTTGTTGAATTTGGTGGTGTTATCAATGTTTTTTTTGATGAACTTGTTTGTATTTTTAAAAGTTGAGGTTGTTGTTGAATTTGTTGGTGTTTTTCAATGTTGAGGTTGTTGTTGAATTTTTTGCTGTTTTTCAATGTTGATGTTGTTGAATTTGTTGGTGATTTTCAATATTGGGTTTGATGTTCAATTAGTTAGTGTTATCAATGTTTTTTTTTGAAATTGTTTGTATTTTTAAAATTTGTTTGTTGTTGAATTTGTTGGTGTTTTTCAAAGTTTAGGTCGTTGAATTTGTTGTCGATTTTCAATATTAAGCTCATTGTTGAATTTGTTTGTTGTCATGATGGTTTTTTTTAAACTTTTTTGTGTTTTCCAAAGTTGAAGTTGTTGCGAATTTGTTGATGATATTCAGTGTTGAGGTTGTTGAATTTGTTGGTGATTTTCAATATTGAGGATCCAGTTGAATTTGTTGGCATTTTCCAATGTTGAGGTTGTTGTTGAGATTGTTGGTAATTTTCAATGTTGACGTTGTTGTTGAATTTGTTGGTGATTTTCAATGTTGACGTTGTTGTTGAATTTGTTGGAGCTTTTCAACATTGTGTTTGTTGTTGAATTTGTTGGTGTTATCAATGTTGAGGTTGTTGTTGAATTTATTGATGTTTTTCATTGTTAATGTTGTTGAATTTGTTGGTGGTTTTCAATATTGAGTTTGTTGTTGAATTTGTTGGTGTTATCAATGTTTTTTTTGTTGAACTTGTTTGTATTTTTAAATGTTGAGGGTGTTGTTGAATTTATTGATGTTTTTCAATGTTGATGTTGTTGAATTTGTTGGTGATTTTCAATACTGAGTTTGTTGTTCAATTAGTTAGTGTTATCAATGTTTATTTTATGAAGTTGTTTGTATTTTTAAAAGTTGTTTGTTGTTGAATTTGTTGGTGTTTTTCAAAGTTTAGGTCGTTGAATTTGTTGTTGATTTTCAATATTAAGCTTATTCTTGAATTTGTTTGTTGTCATGATGGTTTTTTTAAAAACTTTTTTGTGTTTTTCAAAGTTGAAGTTGTTGCGAATTTGTTGGTGATATTCAGTGTTGAGCTTGTTGAATTTGTTGGTGATTTTCAATGTTGACGTTGTTTTTGAATTTGTTGGTGATTTTCAATGTTGACGTTGTTGTTGAATTTGTTGGTGATTTTCATTGTTGACGTTGTTGTTGAATTTGTTGGTGCTTTTCAACATTGAGTTTGTTGTTGAATCTGTTGGTGTTATCAATGTTGAGGTTGTTGTTGAATTTATTGATGTTTTTCAATGTTAATGTTGTTGAATTTGTTGGTCGTTTTCAATATTGAGTTTGTTGTTGAATTTGTTGGTGTTATCAATGTTTTTTTTGTTGAACTTGTTTGTATTTTTAAATGTTGAGGGTGTTGTTGAATTTATTGATGTTTTTCAATGTTGATGTTGTTGAATTTGTTGGTGATTTTCAATACTGAGTTTGTTGTTCAATTAGTTAGTGTTATCAATGTTTATTTTATGAAGTTGTTTGTATTTTTATAAGTTGTTTGTTGTTGAATTTGTTGGTGTTTTTCAAAGTTTAGGTCGTTGAATTTGTTGTTGATTTTCAATATTAAGCTTATTCTTGAATTTGTTGGTGTCATGATGGTGTTTTATAAACTTTGTTGGGCTTCTCAAAGTTGAAGTTGATGCGAATATGTTGGTGATATTAAGTGTTTAGGTTGTTGAATTTGTTGATGATTTTCAATATTGAGTTTGTTGTTGAATTTGTTGGTGTTATCAATGTTTTTTTTTGTTGAACTTGTTTGTATTTCCACAAGTTGAGGTTGTTTTTGAATTTGTTGGTGTTTTTCAATGTTGAGGATGTTGTTGAATTAATTGGTGTTTTTCAATGTTGATGTTGATGAATTTGTTGGTGGTTTTCAATATTGAGTTTGTTGTTGAATTTCTTGGTGTTATCAATGTTTTTTTTTGATTTACTTGTACGTATTTTTAAAAGTAGAGGTTGCTGTTGAATTGGTTGGTGGTTTTCAATATTAAGCTTGCTGCTGAATTTGTTGGTTGCATGAATGGTTTTTTAAAAATCTTTTTGGTGTTTTTCAAAGTTGAGGTGGTTGCGAATTTGCTGGTGGTATTCAGTGTTGAGGTTGTTGAATTTGTTGCTTATTTTAAATATTCAGGATGTTGTTGAATTTGTTGGCGTTTTTCAATTTTGAGGTTGTTGATGAGTTTGTTGGTGTTTTTCAATGTTGAGGTTGTTGTTGAATTTGTTGTTGATTTTCAACATTGAGGATGTTGTTGAATTTGCTGGCGTTTTTCAATGTTGAGGTTGTTGTTGAGATTGTTGGTGTTTTTTAATGTTGTGGTTGTTGTTGAATTTGTTGTTGTTTTTCATTGTTGAGGTTGTTGTTGAATTTGTTGGTGTTATGAATGTTTTTTGTTCAACTTGTTTGTATTTTTAAAAGTTAAGATTTCTGCTGAATTTGTTGGTGTTTTTCAATGTTGAAGTTGTTGAATTTGTTGGTGATATTCAAAGTTGTGGTTGTTGCTGAATATATTGGTGTTATCAATGTTTATTTTGTTGAACTTATTTGTACTTTTAAAAGTTGAGGTTGTTGTTGAATTTGTTTTGTGTTTTTCAATGTTGAGGTTGATGTTGAATTTATTGGTGTTTTTCAATGTTGATGTTGTTGAATTTGTTGGTGATTTTCAATATTGAATTTGTTGTTGAATTTCTTGGTGTTAACAATGTTTTTTTTCGTTGAACTTGTATGTATTTTTAAAGTTGAGGTTCTTGTTGAATTTGTTGCTGTTTTTCAAAGTTTAGGTCGCTGAATTTGTTGGTGATTTTCAACATTAATCCTGTTGTTGAATTTGTTTGTTTTCATGAATGCCTTTTTTAAAAACTTTTTTGTGTTTTGCAAAGTTGAGGTTGTTACGAATTTGTTGGTGCTATAAAGTGTTGAGGTTGTTGAATTTGTTGCTCATTTTCAATATTCATGATGTTGATGAATTTATTGGCGTTTTTCAATGTTGAGGTTGTTGTTAAATTTGTTGTTGTTTTTCATTGTTGAGGTTGTTGTTGAATTTGTTGGTGTTATGAATGTATTTTGTTCAACTTGTTTGAATGTTTATAAGTTAAGGTTGTTGTTGAATTTGTTGGTGTTTTTCAATGCTGAGAATGTTGAATTTGTTGGTGATATTCAAAATTGTGGTTGTTGCTGAATATATTGGTGTTATCAATGTTTATTTTGTTAAATATTTTTGAACTTTTAAATGTTGAGGTTGTTGTATAATTTGTTGGTGTTTTTCAACGTTGAGGCCGTTGAATTTGTTGATGATTTTAAATATTGAGGTTGTTGTTGAATTTGTTGGTGTTTTTCAACGTTGGTGTTGTTGAATTTGTCCGTGTTATCAATGTTTTCTTTTGAACTGTTGTTTGTTTTTCAATGTTGAGGTTGTTGAATTTGCTGGTGAATTTCAACATTGAGGTTGTTGATGAATTTGTTGGAGTTATCAACGTTTATTTTGTTGAACTTTTTTGTACTTTTAAAAGTTGAGGTTGTTGTTGAAATTGTTTGGATTTTCAATATTGTGGTTGTTGTTGAAATTGTTGGCGTTTTTCAATGTTGCTGAACTTGTTGTTGTTATCAATGTTATTTTTTGAACTTTTTTGTATTTTTCAAAGTGGAAGTTGTTGTTGAATTTGTTGGTGTTTTTCAATGTTGAGGTTGCAGTTGAATTTGTTGGTACTTTTCAATGTAGAGGCAGTTGTTGAATTTGTTGGTGATTTTCAATATTGAGATTGTTGAATTTGTTGGTGATTTTCAATATTGAGGTTGTTGTTGGATTTGTTGGTGTTATCAGTGTTATTTGTAGAACTGTTTTGTATTTTTCAATGCTGAGGTTGTTGTTGAATGTGCTGGTGTTATCAATGATTTTTTTGTTCAACTTGTTTGTATTTTTTAAAGTTGAAGTTTTTGTTGAATTTGTTGGTGTTTTTCAATATTAAGGTTGTTGTTGCATTTGTTGGTGTTATGAATGTTTTTTTTTCAACTTTTTAGTGTTTTTCAAAGTGGAGGTTGTTGCGAATTTGTCGGTGATATTCAGCGTTAAGGTTGTTGAATTTGTTGGTGATTTTCAATATTGAGGTTTTTGTTGAATTTGTTGTCGTTTTTCAATGATGAGGTTGTTCTTGAATTTTTTATTGTGTTTCAATGTTGAGGTTGTTGTTGAATTTGTTGGTGTTTTTCAATGATGAGGTTGTTCTTGAATTTTTTATTGTGTTTCAATGTTGAGGTTGTGGTTGAATTTGTTGGTGTTTTTCATAGTTGAGGTTGTTGTTGAATTTGTAGGTGTTGTCAATGTTTATTTTGTTGAACTTTTTTGTAATTTTAAAAGTTGATGTTGATTTTGAATTTGTTGGTGTTTTTCATTTGGAGGTTGTTGTTGAATTTGTTGACGATTTTCAATGTTGAGGCTGTTGTTGAATTTTTTGGTGTTTTTCATTGTTGATGTTGTTGTTGAATTTGTTGGTGTTATCTATGTTCTTTTTTCCACTTTTTTGTACTTTTAAAAGTTGAGGTTGTTTTTGAATTTGTTTTTTTTTTCAATGTTGACGTTGTTGTTGAATTCGATGGTATGTTTCAATGTTGAGTTTGTTGTTGAATTTGTTGGTGTTATCAGTTTTTTTTTTGTTGGACTTGTTTGTATTTTTAAAAGTTGAGGTTGTTGTTGAATTTGTTGGTGTTTTTCAATGTTGAGGTTGTTGTTGAATTTATTGCTGTTTTTCAATGTTGATGTTGTTGAATTTGTTGGTGATTTTCAATATTGTGTTTGATGTTCAATTAGTTAGTGTTATCAATGTTTTTTTTTGAATTTGTTTGTACTTTTAAAATTTGTTTGTTGTTGAATTTGTTGGCATTTTCCAATGTTAAGGTTGTTGTTGAGATTGTTGGTGATCTTAAATGTTGACGTTGTTGTTGAATTTGTTGGTGCTTTTCAATGTTGATGTTGTTGTTGAATTTGTTAGTGTTTTTCAACGTTGAGGTTGTTGAATTTGTTGGTGATTTTCAATATTGAGTTTGTTATTCAATTTGTTGGTGTTATTTTTTTAAAGTTGTTTGTTGTTGTATTTGTTGGTGTTTTTCAAAGTTTAGAACGTTGGATTTGTTGGTTATTTTCAATATTAAGCTTATTGTTGAATTTGTTGGTGTCATGAATAGTTTTATAAAAACTTTTTTCTGTTTTTCAAAGTTGAAGTTGTTGCGAATTTGTCGGTGATATTCAGTGTTTAGGTTGTTGAATTTGTTGTTGATTTTAAATATTGAGGATGTTGTTGAATTTGTTGGCGTTTTACAATGTTGAGGTTGTTGTTGAGATTGTATGTGTTTTTAAATGTTGAGGTTGTTGTTGAATTTGTTGGTGATTTTCAACATTGCGTTTGTTGTTGAATTTGTTGGTGTTATCAATGTTGAGGTTGTTGTTGAATTTATTTATGTTTTTCAATGCTAATGTTGTTGAACTTGTTGGTGGTTTTCAATATTGAGTTTGTTGTTGAATTTGTTGGTGTTATCAATGTTTTTTTTGTTGAACTTGTTTGTATTTATTAATGTTGAGGTTGTTGTTGAATTTATTGATGTTTTTCAACGTTGATGTTGTTGAATTTGTTGGTGATTTTCAATATTGAGTTTGTTGTTCAATTAGTTAGTGTTATCAATGTTTATTTTATGAAGTTGTTTGTATTTTTATAAGTTGTTTGTTGTTGAATTTGTTGGTGTTTTTCAAAGTTTAGGTCGTTGAATTTGTTCATGATTTTCAATATTAAGCTTATTCTTGAATTTGTTGGTGTCATGATGGTGTTTTATTAACTTTTTTGTGCTTTTCAAAGTTGAAGTTGTTGCGAATTTGTTGGTGATATTAAGTGTTGATGTTGTTGAATTTGTTGGCGATTTTCAATGTTGTTGAACTTGTTGGTGTTATCAATGTTATTTTTTGAACTTTTTTGTATTTTTCAAAGTGGAAGTTGTTGTTGAATTTGTTGGTGTTTTTCCATGTCGAGGTTGTCGTTGAATTTGTTGGTGATTTTCAATATTGAGGTTGTTGAATGTGTTGGTGTTTTTCAATGTTGAGGTTGCAGTTGAATTTGTTGGTGCTTTTCAATGTAGACGTTGTTGTTGAATTTGTTGGTGATTTTCAATATTGACGTTGTTGAATTTGTTGGTGATTTTCAATATTGAGGTTGTTGTTGAATTTGTTGGTGTTTTTCAATGTTGAGGTTGTTGTTGAATGTGTTGGTGTTATCAATGATTTTTTTGTTCAACTTGTTTGTATTTTTTAAAGTTGAAGTTTTTGTTGAATTAGTTGGTGTTTTTCAATATTAAGGTTGTTGTTGCATTTGTTGGTGTTATGAATTTTTTTTACAACTTTTTTGTGTTTTTCAAAGTGGAGGTTGTTGGGAATTTGTCGGTGATATTCAGCGTTAAGGTTGTTGAATTTGTTGGTGATTTTCAATATTGAGCTTTTTGTTGAATTTGTTGTCGTTTTTCAATGATGAGGTTGTTCTTGAATTTGTTGGTGTGTTTCAGTGTTGAGGTTGTTGTTGAATTTGTTGGTGTTTATCAATGATGAGGTTGTGGTTGAATTTGTTGGTGTTTTTCATAGTTGAGGTTGTTGTTGAATTTGTTGGTGTTGTCAATGTTTATTTTGTTGAACTTTTTTGTAATTTTAAAAGTTGATGTTGATTTTGAATTTGTTGGTGTTTTTCATTTGGAGGTTGTTTTTGAATTTGTTGACGTTTTTCAATGTTGAGGCTGTTGTTGAATTTTTTGGTGTTTTTCATTGTTGAGGTCGTTGTTGAATTTGTTGATGTTATCAATGTTCTTTTTTCAACTTTTTTGTACTTTTAAAAGTTGAGGTTGTTTTTGAATTTGTTGTTTTTTTTCAATGTTGACGTTGTTGTTGAATTGGATGGTATGTTTCAACGTTGAGTTTGTTGTTGAATTTGTTGGTGTCATCAATGTTTTTTTTTGAACTTGTTTGTATTTTTAAAAGTTGAGGTTGTTGTTGAATTTGTTAGTGTTTTTCAATGTTGAGATTGTTGTTGAATTTATTGCTGTTTTTCAATGTTGATGTTGTTGAATTTGTTGGTGATTTTCAATATTGAGCTTGATGTTCAATTAGTTAGTGTTATCAATGTTTTTTTTTTGAATTAGTTTGTATTTTTAAAATTTGTTTGTTGTTGAATTTGTTGGTGTTTTTCAAAGTTTAGGTCGTTGAATTTGTTGTTGATTTTCAATATTAAGCTTATTGTTGAATTTGTTGGTGTCATGATGGTTTTTTTTAAACTTTTTTGTGTTTTCCAAAGTTGAAGTTGTTGCGAATTTGTTGGTGATATTCAGTGTTGAGGTTGTTGAATTTGTTGGTGATTTTCAATATTGAGGATCTTGTTGAATTTGTTGGCATTTTCCAATGTTGAGGTTGTTGTTGAGATTGTTGGTGATTTTCAATGTTGACGTTGTTGTTGAATTTGTTGGTGATTTTCAATGTTGACGTTGTTGTTGAATTTGTTAGTGTTTTTCAACGTTGAGGTTGTTGAATTTGTTGGTGATTTTCAATATTGAGTTTGTTATTCAATTTGTTGGTGTTATTTTTTTTTTATTTTTTTTTTAAAGTTGTTTGTTGTTGTATTTGTTGGTGTTTATCAAAGTTTAGATCGTTGGATTTGTTGGTTATTTTCAACATTAAGCTTATTGTTAAAGCTTTTTTCTGTTTTTCAAAGTTGAAGTTGTTGGGAATTTGTTCGTGATATTCAGTGTTGAGGTTGTTGAATGTGTTGTTGATTTTCAATATTGAGGATGTTGTTGAATTTGTTGGCGTTTTTCAATGTTGAGATTGTTGTTGAGATTGTTGGTGTTTTTAAATGTTGAGGTTGTTGTTGAATTTGTTGATGATTTTCAACATTGAGTTTGTTGTTGAATTTGTTGGTGTTATCAGTGTTGAGGTTGTGTTTGAATTTATTGATGTTTTTCAATGTTCATGTTGTTGAATTTGTTGGTGGTTTTCAATATTGAGTTTGTTGTTGAATTTATTGTTGTTTTTCAATGTTGATGTTGTTGAATTTGTTGGTGATTTTCAAAATTGAGTTTGTTGTTCAATTAGTTAGTGTTACCAATGTTTATTTCATGTAGTTGTTTGTATTTTTAAAAGGTGTTTGTTGTTGAATTTGTTGGTGTTTTTCAAAGTATAGGTCGTTGAACTTGTTGATGATTTTCAATATTAAGCTTATTCTTGAATTTGTTGGTGTCATGATGGTGTTTTATTAACTTTTTTGTGCTTTTCAAAGTTGAAGTTGTTGCGAATTTGTTGGTGATATTAAGTGTTGAGGTGGTTGAATTTGTTGGTGATTTTCAATATTGAGCTTGTTGTTGAATTTGTTGGTGTTATCAATGTTTTTTTTGTTGAACTTGTTTGTATTTCTAAAAGTTGAGGTTGTTTTTGAATTTGTTGATGTTTTTCAATGTTGAGGATGTTGTTGAATTTATTGGTGTTTTTCAATGTTGATGTTTATGAATCTGTTGCTGGTTTTCAATATTTAGTTTGTTGTTGAATTTCTTGGTGTTATCAATGTTTTTTTTTGTCTTACTTGAACGTATTTTTAAAAGTAGAGGTTGCTGTTGAATTGGTTGGTGGTTTTCAATATTAAGCTTGTTGTTGAATTTGTTGGTTGCATGAATGTTTTTTAAAAAATCTTCTTGGTGTTTTTCAAAGTTGAGGTGGTTGCGAATTTGTTGGTGCTATTCAGTGTTGAGGTGGTTGCGAATTTGTTGCTTATTTTAAATATTCAGGATGTTGTTGAATTTGTTGGCGTTTTTCAATTTTGAGGTTGTTGATGAGTTTGTTGGTGTTTTTCAATTTTGAGCTTGTTGTTGAATTTGTTGGTGTTTTTCAATGTTGTGGTTGTTGTTGAATTTGTTGTTGTTTTTCATTGTTGAATTTGTTGGTGTTATGAATGTTTTTTGTTCAACTTGTTTGTATTTTTAAAAGTTGAGGTTTTTGCTGAATTTGTTGGTGTTTTTCAATGTTGAAGTTGTTGAATTTGTTGGTGATATTCAAAGTTGTGGTTGTTGCTGAATATATTGGTGTTATCAATGTTTATTTTGTTGAACTTATTTGTACTTTTAAAAGTTGAGGTTGTTGTTGAATTTGTTTTGTGTTTTTCAATGTTGAGGTTGATGTTGAATTTATTGGTATTTTTCAATGTTGATGTTGTTGAATTTGTTGGTGATTTTCAATATTGAGTTTGTTGTTGAATTTCTTGGTGTTAACAATGTTTTTTTTCGTTGAACTTGTATGTATTTTTAAAGTTGAGGTTCTTGTTGAATTTGTTGCTGTTTTTCAAAGTTTAGGTCGCTGAATTTGTTGGTGATTTTCAATATTAATCTTGTTGTTGAATTTGTTTGTTTTCATGAATGCCTTTTTTAAAAACTTTTTTTTTTTCCAAAGTTGAGGTTGTTACGAATTTGTTCGTGCTATAAAGTGCTGAGGTTGTTGAATTTGTTGCTGATATTCAATATTCAGGATGTTGATGAATTTATTGGCGTTTTTCAATATTGAGGTTGTTATTGAATTTTTTGGTGTTGTTCATTGTTGAGGTTGTTGTTGGATTTGTAGGGTTTGTCAATGTTTTTTTTTTAACTTTGATGTGTTTTTCAAAGTTGAGGTTGTTGCTGAATTTATTGGTGTTATCACTGTTTATTTTGTTGAACTTTTTTGTACTTTTAAACGCTGAGGTTGATTTTGAATGTTTTGGTGTTTTTCATTGTTGAGGTTCTTGTTGAATTTGTTGGCGTTTTTCAATGTTGAGGTTGTTGTTGCATTTGTTGGTGTTTTTCAATGGTGAGGTTTTTGTTGAATTTGTTGGTGTTTTCATTGTTGAGGTTGTTGTTAAATTTGATGTTGTTTTTCAATGTTGAGGTTGTTGTTGAATTTGATGGTGTTATCCAGGTTCTTTTTTCAACTTTTTTTTACTTTTAAAAGTTGAGGTTGTTGTTGCATTTGTTGGTGATTTTCAATGTTCAGGTTGTTGTTGAATTTGTTTGTGATTTTCAATATTAAGGTTGTTGTTGAATTTGTTGGTGTTATCAATGTTTTTTTTGAACTTTTTTATGTTGTTCAAAGTTGAGGTTGTTGCTGAAATTATTGGTGTTATCAATTATTTATTTTGTTGAACTTTTTTGAACTTTTAAAAGTTGAAGTTGATTTTGAATTTGTTGGTGTTTTTCATTGTTGAGGTTGTTGTTGAATTTTTTGGTGATTTTAAATGTTGAGGGTGTTGTTGAATTGGACAGTGTCATCAATGTTTATTTTGTTGAACTTGTTTGTATTTTTAAAAGTTGTGGTTGTTGTTGAATTTATTGGTGTTATCACTGTTCATTTTGTTGAACTTTTTTGTACTTTTAAATGTTGAGGTTGTTGTTTAATTTGTTGGTGTTTTTCAAAGTTGACGTCGTTGATTATATTGGTGATTTTCAATATTGAGGTTGTTGTTGAATTTGTTGGTTTTTTCAATGTTGATGTTGTTGAATTTGTTGGAGTTATCAATGTTTTCTGTTGAACTGTTTTGTGTTTTTCAATGTTCAGGTTGTTCAATTTGCTGGTGATTTTCAATATTGAGGTTGTTGATGAATTTGTTGGTGTTATCAACGTTTATTTTGTTGAACTTTTTTGTACTTTTAAAAGTTGAGGTTGTTGATGAAATTGTTTGCGTTTTCAATATTGAGGTTGTTGTTGAAATTGTTGGCGTTTTTCAATGATGAGGTTGTTTTTGAACTTGTTGGTGTTATCAATGTTATTTTTTGATCTTTTTTATATTTTTCAAAGTTGAAGTTGTTGTTGCGTTTGTTGGTATTTTTCAATGTTGAGTTTGTAGTTGAATTTGTTCATGTTTTTTAATGTTGAGGTTGTTGTTGAATTTGTTGGTGATTTTAAATATTGGGGTTGTTGTTGAATTTGTTGGTGTTATAAATGTTAATTTTTGAACTGTTTTGTATTTTTCAATGTTGAAGTTGTTGTTGAATTTGTTGGTGCTTTTCAATGTTGAGGTTGTAGTTGAATTTTTTGGTGATTTTCAATATTGGGGTTGTTGTTGAATTTGTTGATGATTTTCAATATTGAGTTTGTTTTTGAATTTGTTGGTGTTTTTCAATGTTGAGGTTGTTGTTGAATTTGTTGGTGATTTTCAATATTGGGGTTATTGTTGAATTTGTTGGTGTTTTTCAATGTTGAGGTTGTAGTTGAATTTGTTGGTGATTTTCAATATTGGGGTTGTTGTTGAATTTGTTGATGATTTTCAATATTGAGTTTGTTTTTGAATTTGCTGGTGTTTTTCAATGTTGAGGTTGTTGTTGAATTTGTTGGTGATTTTCAATATTGGGGTTATTGTTGAATTTGTTGGTGTCTTTCAATGTTGATGTTGTTGAATTTTTTGGTGTTTTCAATATTGAGGTTGTTGATGAATTTGTTGGTGTTATCACCGTTTATTTTGTTGAACTTTTTGGTACTTTTAATCGTTGAGTTTGTTGTTGAAATTGTTTGGATTTTCAATATTGAGATTGTTATTGAAATTGTTGGTGATTTTCAATGTTGAGGTTGTTGTTAAACTTGTTGGTTTTATCAATGTTATTTTTCGAACTTTTTAGAATTTTTCAAAGTTGAAGTTGTTGTTGAATTTGTTGGTATTTTTCTATGTTGAGTTTATTGTTGAATTTGTTGATGTTTTTCAATGTTGAGGTTGTTGTTGAATTTGTTGGTGTTATCAATGTTATTTTTTGAACTGTTTTGTATTTTTCAATGTTGTAGTTGTTGTTGAATTTGTTGGTATTTTTCAAAGTTGCGATTGTTGTTCAAATTTTTGGTGCTTTTCATTTTTGAGGTTGTTCTTGGATTTGTGGATGTTTTTCAATGTTGATGTTGTTGTTGAATTTGTTGGTCTTTTTCAATGTTGAGGTTGTTGTTGAATTTGTTGGTGTTTTTCAATGTTGAGGTTGTTGTTGAATTTGTTGGTGTTTTTCATTGTTGATGATGTTGTTGAATCTGTTGGTTTTATCAATTTTTTTGTTGAACTTGTTTGTATTTTGAAACGTTGAGGATGTTGTTGAATCTGTTGGTGTTTTTGAAAGTTGTGGTCGTTGAATTGGTTGGTTATTATCAATATTGCTCTTGCTGTTGAATTTGTAGGGGTTTAAATAGGTTTTTTTGCACTTTTTTGTGTTTTTCAAAGTTGAAGTTTTCGCTGAATTTATTGATGTTATCAATGTTTATTTTGTTCAACTTTTTTGTACTTTTAAACGTTGAGGTAGATTTTGAATGTTTTGGTGTTTTTCATTGTTGAGGTTGTTGTTGAGTTTGTTGGCAGTTTTCAATGTTGAGGTTGTAGTTGAATTTTTTGGTGCTATTCATTGTTGAGGTTGTTGTAGAATTTGTAGGGGTTGTCAATGGTTTTTTTTGAACTTTTTTGTGTTTTTCAAAGTTGAGCTTGTTGCTGAATTTATTGATGTTATCAATGTTATTTTTTGAACATTTTTTGTATTTTTCAAAGTGGAAGTTGTTGTTGAATTTGTTGGTATTTTTCAATGTTGAGGTTGTAGTTGTATTTGTCGGTGATTTTCAATGTTGAAGTTGTTGTTGATTTTGTTGGTGTTTTTCAATATTGGGGTTGTTGTTGAATTTGTTGGTGTTTTTCAATATTGGGGTTGTTGTTGAATTTGTTGGTGTTATCAACGTTTATTTTGTTGAACTTTTTTGTACTTTTAAAAGTTGAGGTTGTTGTTGAAATTGTTTGGATTTTCAATATTGAGGTTGTTGTTGCAATTGTTGGCTTTTTTCAATGTTTTTGAACTTGTTGGTGTTATCAATGTTATTTTTTGAACTTTTTTGTATTTTTCAAAGTGGAAGTTGTTGTTGAATTTGTTGTTGTTTTTCCATGTCGAGGTTGCAGTTGAATTCGTTGGTGCTTTTCAATGTAAAGGTTGTTGTTGAATTTGTTGGTGATTTTCAATATTAAGGTTGTTGAATTTGTTGGTGATTTTCAATATTGAGGTTGTTGTTGAATTTGTTGGTGTTTTTCAAAGTTTATATCGTTGGATTTGTTGGTTATTTTCAATATTAAGCTTATTGTTGAATTTGTTGGTGTCATGAATGGTTTTTTAAAAACTTTTTTCTGTTTTTCAAAGTTGAAGTTGTTGCGAATTTGTTGGTGATATTCAATGTTGAGGTTGTTGAATTTGTTGGTGATTTTCAATATTGAGGATGTTGTTGAATTTGATGGCGTTTTTCAATGTTGAGGTTGTTGTTGAGCTTGTGGGTGTTTTTAAATGTTGAGGTTGTTGTTGAATTTGTTGGTGATTTTCAACATTGAGTTTGTTGTTGAATTTGTTGGTGTTATCAATGTTGAGGTTGTTGTTGAATTTATTGGTGTTTTTCAATGTTAATGTTGTTGAATTTGTTGGTGGTTTTCTATATTGAGTTTGTTGTTGAATTTGTTGGTGTAATCAATGTTTTTTTTTTGAACTTGGTGTATTTTTAAATGTTGAGGTTGTTGTTGAATTTATTGGTGTTTTTCAATGTTGATGTTGATGAATTTGATGGTGGTTTTCAATAATGAGTTTGTTGTTGAATTTCTTGGTGTTTTCAATGTTTTTTTATGTTTTGCTTGTACGTATTTTTAAAAGTAGTGGTTGCTGTTGAATTGGTTGGTGGTTTTCAATATTAAGCTTGTTGTTGAATTTGTTGGTTGCATGAATGGTTTTTTAAAAATCTTTTTGGTGTTTTTCAAAGTTGAGGTGGTTGCGAATGTGTTGGTGCTATTCAGTGTTGAGGTTGTTGAATGTGTTGCTTATTTTCAATATTCAGGATGTTGTTGAATTTGTTGGCGTTTTTCAATTTTGAGGTTGTTGATGAGTTTGTTGGTGTATTTCAATGTTGAGGTTGTTGTTGAATTTGTTGTTGATTTTCAATATTGAGGATGTTGTTGAATTTGCTGGCGTTTTTCAATGTTGAGGTTGTTGTTGAGATTGTTGGTGTTTTTTAATGTTATGGTTGTTGTTGAATTTGTTGGTGATTTTCAACATTGAGTTTGTTGTTGAATTTGTTGGTGTTATCAATTTTGAGGTTGTTGTTGAATTTATTGCTGTTTTTCAATGTTAATGTTGTTGAATTTGTTGGTGGTTTTCAATATTGAGTTTGTTGTTCAATTAGTTAGTGTTATCAATGTTTATTTTATGAAGTTGTTTGTATTTTTAAAAGTTGTTTGTTGTTGAATTTGTTGGTATTTTTCAAAGTTTAGGTGCTTGAATTTGTTGATGATTTTCAATATTAAGCTTATTCTTGAATTTGTTGGTGTCATGAAGGTGTTTTTTTTAACTTTTTTGTGCTTTTCAAAGTTGAAGTTGTTGCGAATTTGTAGGTGATATTAAGTGTTGAGGTTGTTGAATTTGTTGGTGATTTTCAATATTGAGTTTGTTGTTGAATTTGTTGGTGTTATCAATGTTTTTTTTGTTGAACTTGTTTGTATTTCTAAAAGTTGAGGTTGTTTTTTGAATTTGTTGGTGTTTTCAATGTTGAGGATGTTGTTGAATTTATTGGTGTTTTTCAGTGTTGATGTTGATGGATTTGTTGTTGGTTTTCAGTATTTAGTTTGTTGTTGAATTTCTTGGTGTTATCAATGTTTTTTTTTTGTTTTACTTGTACGTATTTTTAAAAGTAGAGGTTGCTGTTGAATTGGTTGGTGGTTTTCAATATTTAGCTTGTTGTTGAATTTGTTGGTTGCATGAATGGTTTTTTAAAAATCTTTTTGGTGTTTTTCAAAGTTGAGGTGGTTGCGAATTTGTTGGTGCTTTTCAATGTTGAGGTTGTTGAATTTGTTGCTTATTTTCAATATTCAGGATGTTGTTGAATTTGTTGGCGTTTTTCAATGTTGAGGTTGTTGATGAGTTTGTTGGTGTTTTTCAATGTTGAGGTTGTTGTTGAATTTGTTGGTGTTTTTCAATGTTGAGGTTGTTGTTGAATTTGTTGTTGTTTTTCATTGTTGAGGTTGTTGTTGAATTTGTTGGTGTTATGAATGTTTTTTGTTCAACTTGTTTGTATTTTTAAAAGTTAAGGTTTTTGCTGAATTTGTTGGTGTTTTTCAATGTTGAAATTGTTGAATTTGTTGCTGATATTCAAAGTTGTGGTTGTTGCTGAATATATTGGTGTTAGCAATGTTTATTTTGTTGAACTTATTTGTACTTTTAAAAGTTGAGGTTGTTGTTGAATTTGTTTTGTGTTTTTCAATGTTGAGTTTGATGTTGAATTTATTGGTGTTTTTCAATGTTGATGTTGTTGAATTTGTTGGTGATTTTCAATATTGAGTTTGTTGTTGAATTTCTTGGTGTTAACAATGTTTTTTTTCGTTGAACTTGTATGTATTTTTAAAAGTTGAGGTTCTTGTTGAATTTGCTGCTGTTTTTCAAAGTTTAGGTCGCTGAATTTGTTGGTGATTTACCATTTTAATCTTGTTGTTGAATTTGTTTGTTTTCATGAATGCCTTTTTTAAAAACTTTTTTGTGTTTTGCAAAGTTGAGGTTGTTACGAATTTGTTGGTGCTATAAAGTGTTGAGGTTGTTGAATTTGTTGCTGATTTTCAATATTCAGGATGTTGATGAATTTATTGGCGTTTTTCAATGTTGAGGTTGTTGTTAAATTTGTTGTTGTTTTTCATTGTTGTGGTTGTTGTTGAATTTGTTGGTGTTATGAATGTATTTTGTTCAACTTGTTTGAATGTTTATAAGTTAAGGTTGTTGTTGAATTTGTTGGTGTTTTTCAATGTTGAGGATGTTGAATTTGTTGGTGAAATTCAAAATTGTGGTTGTTGCTGAATATATTGGTGTTATCAATGTTTATTTTGTTAAACATTTTTGAACTTTTAAATGTTGAGGTTGTTGTTTAATTTGTTGGTGTTTTTCTACGTTGAGGCCGTTGAATTTGTTGATGATTTTAAATATTGAGGTTGTTGTTGAATTTGTTGGTGTTTTTCAACGTTGGTGTTGTTGAATTTGTTCGTGTTATCAATGGTTTATTTTGAACAGTTTTTTGTTTTTCAATGTTGAGGTTGTTGAATTTGCTGGTGAATTTCAATATTGAGGTTGTTGTGAATTTGTTGGAGTTATCAACGTTTATTTTGTTGAACTTTTTTGTACTTTTAAAAGTTGAGGTTGTTGTTGAAATTGTTTGGATTTTCAATATTGAGGTTGTTGTTGCAATTGTTGGCGTTTTTCAATGTTTTTGAACTTGTTGGTGTTATCAATGTTATTTTTTGAACTTTTTTGTATATTTCAAAGTGGAAGTTGTTGTTGAATTTGTTGGTGTTTTTCCATGTCGAGGTTGCAGTTGAATTTGTTGGTGCTTTTCAATGTAGAGGTTGTTGTTGAATTTGTTGGTGATATCAATGTTATTTTTTGAACTGTTCTGTATTTTTCAATGCTGAGGTTGTTGTTGAATGTGTTGGTGTTATCAATGATTTTATTGTTCAACTTGTTTGTATTTTTTAAAGTTGAAGTTTTTATTGAATTTGTTCGTGCTTTTCAATGTTGATGTTGTAGTTGAATTTGTTGGTGATTTTCAATGTTGACGTTGTAGTTGAATTTGTTGGTGCTTTTCAATGTTGACGTTGTTGTTGAATTTGTTGGTGTTTTTCAATTTTGACGTTGTTGTTGAATTTGTTAGTGTTTTTCAACGTTGAGGTTGTTGAATTTGTCGGTGATTTTCAATATTGAGTTTGTTGTTCAATTTGTTGGTGTTATTTTTTTTTGAATTTTTTTTTTTAAAGTTGTTTGTTGTTGTATTTGTTGGTGTTTTTCAAAGTTTAGATCGTTGGATTTGTTGGTTATTTTCAATATTAAACTTATTGTTGAATTTGTTGGTGTCATGAATGGTTTTTTAAAAACTTTTTTCTGTTTTTCAAAGTTGAAGTTGTTGCGAATTTGTTGGTGATATTCAGTGTTGAGGTTGTTGAATTTGTTGTTGATTTTCAATATTGAGGATGTTGTTGAATTTGATGGCGTTTTTCAATGTTGAGGTTGTTGTTGAGATTGTGGGTGTTTTTAAATGTTGAGGTTGTTGTTGAATTTGTTGGTGATTTTCAACATTGAGTTTGTTGTTGAACTTGTTGGTGTTATCAATGTTGAGGTTGTTGTTGAATTTATTGATGTTTTTCAATGTTAATGTTGTTGAATTTGTTGGTGGTTTTCTATATTGAGTTTGTTGTTGAATTTGTTGGTGTAATCAATGTATTTTTGTTGAACTTGGTGTATTTTTAAATGTTGAGGTTGTTGTTGAATTTATTGATGTTTTTCAATGTTGACGTTGTTGAATTTGTTGGTGATTTTCAATATTGTGTTTGTTGTTCAATTAGTTAGTGTTATCAATGTTTATTTTATGAAGTTGTTTGTATTTTTAAAAGTTGTTTGTTGTTGAATTTGTTGGTGTTTTTCAAAGTTTAGGTCGTTGAATTTGTTGATGATTTTCAATATTAAGCTTATTCTTGAATTTTTTGGTGCCATGATGGTGTTTTTTAAACTTTTTTGTGCTTGTCAAAGTTGAAGTTCTTGCGAATTTGTTGGTGATATTAAGTGTTGAGGTTGTTGAATTTGTTGGTGACGTTCAATATTGAATGTGTTGTTGAATTTGTTCGTGTTATCAATGTTTTTTTTGTTGAACTTGTTTGTATTTCTAAAAGTTGAGGTTGTTTTTGAATTTGTTGGTGTTTTTCAATGTTGAGGATGTTGTTGTATTTATTGGTGTTTTTCAATGTTGATGTTGATGAATTTGATGGTGGTTTTCATTATTGAGTTTGTTGTAGAATTTCTTGGTGTTATCAATGTTTTTTTTTGTTTTGCTTGTACGCATTTTTAAAAGTAGTGGTTGCTGTTGAATTGGTTGGTGGTTTTCAATATTAAGCTTGTTGTTGAATTTGTTGGTTGCATGAATGGTTTTTTAAAAATCTTTTTGGTATTTTTCAAAGTTGAGGTGGTTGCGAATGTCTTGGAGCTATTCAGTGTTGAGGTTGTTGAATGTGTTGCTTTTTTTCAATATTCAGGATGTTGTTGAATTTGTTGGCGTTTTTCAATTTTGAGGTTGTTGATGAGTTTGTTGGTGTTTTTCAATGTTGAGGTTGTTGTTGAATTTGTTGTTGATTTTCAATATTGAGGATGTTGTTGAATTTGTTGGTGTTTTTCAATGTTGAGGTTGTTGTTGAGATTGTTGATGTTTTTAAATGTTGTGGTTGTTATTGAATTTGTTGTTGATTTTCAACATTGAGTTTGTTGTTGAATTTGTTGGTGTTATCAATTTTGAGGTTGTTGTTGAATTTATTGCTGTTTTTCAATGTTAATGTTGTTGAATTTGTTGGTGGTTTTCAATATTGAGTTTGTTGTTGAATTTGTTGTTGTTTTTCATTGTTGAGGTTGTTGTTGAATTTGTTGGTGTTATGAATGTTTTTTGTTCAACTTGTTTGTATTTTTAAAAGTTAAGGTTTTTGCTGAATTTGTTCGTGTTTTTCAATGTTGAAATTGTTGAATTTGTTGCTGATATTCAAAGTTGTGGTTGTTGCTGAATATATTGGTGTTAGCAATGTTTATTTTGTTGAACTTATTTGTACTTTTAAAAGTTGAGGTTGTTGTTGAATTTGTTTTGTGTTTTTCAATGTTGAGTTTGATGTTGAATTTATTGGTGTTTTTCAATGTTGATGTTGTTGAATTTGTTGGTGATTTTCAATATTGAGTTTGTTGTTGAATTTCTTGGTGTTAACAATGTTTTTTTTCATTGAACTTGTATGTATTTTTAAAAGTTGAGGTTCTTGTTGAATTTGTTGCTGTTTTTCAAAGTTTAAGTCGCTGAATTTGTTGGTGATTTACCATTTTAATCTTGTTGTTGAATTTGTTTGTTTTCATGAATGCCTTTTTTAAAAACTTTTTTGTGTTTTGCAAAGTTGAGGTTGTTACGAATTTGTTGGTGCTATAAAGTGTTGAGGTTGTTGAATTTCTTGCTGATTTTCAATATTCAGGATGTTGATGAATTTATTGGCGTTTTTCAATGTTGAGGTTGTTGTTAAATTTGTTGTTGTTTTTCATTGTTGTGGTTGTTGTTGAATTTGTTGGTGTTATGAATGTATTTTGTTCAACTTGTTTGAATGTTTATAAGTTAAGGTTGTTGTTGAATTTGTTGGTGTTTTTCAATGTTGAGGATGTTGAATTTGTTGGTGAAATTCAAAATTGTGGTTGTTGCTGAATATATTGGTGTTATCAATGTTTATTTTGTTAAATATTTTTGAACTTTTAAATATTGAGGTTGTTGTTGAATTTGTTGGTGTTTTTCAACGTTGGTGTTGTTGAATTTGTCCGTGCTATCAATGTTTTCTTTTGAACTGTTTTTTGTTTTTCAATGTTGAGGTTGTTTAATTTGCTGGTGATTTTCAATATTGAGGTTGTTGATGAATTTGTTGGAGTTATCAACGTTTATTTTGTTGAACTTTTTTGTACTTTTAAAAGTTGAGCTTGTTGTTGAAGTTGTTTGGATTTTCAATATTTGGGTTCATGTTGAAATTGTTGGCGTTTTTCAATGTTGTTGAACTTGTTGGTGTTATCAATGATATTTTTTGAACTTTTTTGCATTTTTCAAAGTGGAATTTGTTGTTGAATTTGTTGGTGTTTTTCCATGTCGAGGTTGTTGTTGAATTTCTTGGTGCTTTTCAATGTAGAGGTTGTTGTGGAATTTGTTTGTGATTTTCAATATTGAGGTTGTTGAATTTGTTGGTGTTATCAATGTTATTTTTTGAACTGTTTTGTATTTTTCAATGCTGAGGTTGTTGTTGAATGTGTTGGTGTAATCAATGCTTTTTTTGTTCAACTTGTTTGTATTTTTTAAAGTTGAAGTTTTTGTTGAATTTGTTGGTGTTTTGCAAAGGTTAGGGTTTTATTGAATATTTTGGTGTTTTCATTGTTGAGGTTGTTTTTTAATTTGTTGGTGTTTTTCAATGTTGAGGTTGTTATTGAATTTGTTGGTGTTTTTCAATGTTGACATTGTTATTGAATTTGTTGGTTATTTTCAATATTGAGGTTGTAGTTGAATTTGTTGTTTTTGTCAATATTTATTTTGTTGAACCTTTTTGTAGTTTTAAATGTTGAATTTGTTGTTGAATTTGTTGGTGATATTCAATGTTGAGGTTGTTGTTGATTTTTTTGGTTTTTTTCATTGTTCAGGTTGTTGATGAATTTGCTGGCGTTTTTCAAAGATGATGTTGTTGTTGAATTTGTTGGTGTTATGAATGTTTTTTTTCAACTTTTTTGTCTTTTTCAAAGTTGAGCTTGTTACGAAATTGTCGGTGATATTCAGCGTTAAGGTGATTCTATTTGTTGGTGACTTTCAATATTGAGGTTGTTGTTGAATTTGTTGGCGTTTTTCAATGATGAGGTTGTTCTTGAATTTGTTGGTGTGTTTCAATGTTGAGGTTGTTTGTTGAATTTGTTGGTGTTTTTCAATGATGAGGTTATGGTTGAATTTGTTGGTGTTTTTCATAGTTGAGGTTGTTGTTGAATTTGTTGGTGTTGTCAATGTTTATTTTGCTGAACTATTTTGTAATTTTAAAAGTTGATGTTGATTTTGAATTTGTTTATGTTTTTCATTTTTGAGGTTGTTGTTGAATTTGTTGGCGTTTTTCAATGTTGAGGTTGTTGTTGAATTTTGAGGTATTTTTCATTGTTGAGCTTGTTGTTGAATTTGTTGGTATTATCAATGTTCTTTTTTGAACTTTTTTGTACTTTTAAAAGTTGAGGTAGTTGTTGCATTTGTTGGTTTTTTCCAATGATGAGGTTGTTGTTGAATTTGTTGGAGTTTTTCAAAGCTGAGGTCGTTGAATTTGTTGGTGATATTCAATATTTAGGTTGTTGTTGAATTTGCTGGTGTTATCAATGGTTTTTTTTAAACGTTTTTGTGTTTTGCAAAGTTAAGATTGTTGCTGAATTTGTTGGCGATCTTGAGTGTTGAGGTTGTTGAATCTGTTGGTGATATTCAATATTGAGGTTGTTGTTGAATTTGTTGGCGTGTTACAATGTTGTGGTTGTTATTGAATTTGTTGGTATTTTTCAATGTTGAGGTTGTTGTTGAATTTTTTGGTGTTTTTCATTGTTGAGGTTGTTGTTGAATTTGTTGGTGTTCTTCAATGTTGAGGTTGTTGTTGAATTTGTTGCTGATTTTCAATATTGAGGTTGTTGTTAAATTTGTTTGTGATTTTAAATGTTGAGGTTGTTGTTGAATTGGATAGTGTCATCAATGTTTATTTTGTTGAACTTGTTTGTATTTTAAATGTTGAGGTTGTTGTTTAATTTTTGTTGTTTTTCAAAATTGAGGTCGTTGCATTTGTTGGTGATTTTCAATATTGAGGTTGTTGTTGAATTGGTTGGTGTTATCAATGTTTTCTTTTGAACTGTTTTGTGTTTTTCAATGTTGAGGTTGTTGAATTTGCTGGTGATTTTCAATATTGAGGTTGTTATTGAATTTTTTGGTGCTGTTCATTGTTGAGGTTGTTGTTGAATTTGTAGGGTTTGTCAATGGTTTTTTTTAACTTTGTTGTGTTTTTCACAGTTGAGGTTGTTTCTGCATTTATTGGTGTTATCACTGTTTATTTTGTTGAACATTTTTGTACTTTTAAATGTTGAGGTTGATTTTGAATGTTTTGGTGTTTTTCATTGTTGAGGTTGTCGTTTAATTTGTTGGCGTTTTTCAATGTTGAGGTTGTTATTGAATTTTTTGGTGATGTTTATTGTTGAGGTTGTTCTTGAATTTGTACGGTTTGTCAATGGTTTTTTTTTGAATTTTCTGTGTTTTTCAAAGTTGAGGTTGATGCTGAGTTTATTGGTGTTATCACTGTTTATTTTGTTGAACTTTTTTGTAATTTTAAAAGTTGAGGTTGGTTTTGAATTTGTTGTTTTTTTTCAATGTTGACGTTGTTGTTGAATTGGATGGTATGTTTCAATGTTGAGTTTGTTGTTGAATTTGTTGGTGTTATCAATGTTTTTTTTGTTGAACTTGTTTGTATTTTTAAAAGTTGAGTTTGTTTTTGAATTTGTTGGTGTTTTTCAATGTTGAGGTTGTTGTTGAATTTATTGCTGTTTTTCAGTGTTGATGTTGTTGAATTTGTTGGTGATATTCAATATTGAGGTTGTTGTTCAATTAGTGTTATCAATGTTTTTTTTTTGAATTTGTTTGTATTTTTAAAATTTGTTTGTTGTTGAATTTGTTGGTGTTTTTCAATGTTGAGGTTGTTGTTGAATTTGTTGGTGTTCTTCAATGTTGAGGTTGTTGTTGAATTTGTTGCTGATTTTCAATATTGAGGTTGTTGTTAAATTTGTTTCTGATTTTAAATGTTGAGGTTGTTGTTGAATTGGATAGTGTCATCAATGTTTATTTTGTTGAACTTGTTTGTATTTTAAATGTTGAGGTTGTTGTTTAATTTTTGGTGTTTTTCAAAATTGAGGTCGTTGCATTTGTTGGTGATTTTCAATATTGAGGTTGTTGTTGAATTGGTTGGTGTTATCAATGTTTTCTTTTGAACTGTTTTGTGTTTTTCAATGTTGAGGTTGTTGAATTTGCTGGTGATTTTCAATATTGAGGTTGTTATTGAATTTTTTGGTGCTGTTCATTGTTGAGGTTGTTGTTGAATTTGTATGGTTTGTCAATGGTTTTTTTTAACTTTGTTGTGTTTTTCAAAGTTGAGGTTGTTTCTGCATTTATTGGTGTTATCACTGTTTATTTTGTTGAACATTTTTGTACTTTTAAATGTTGAGGTTGATTTTGAATGTTTTGGTGTTTTTCATTGTTGAGGTTGTCGTTTAATTTGTTGGTGGTTTTCAATGTTGAGGTTGTTATTGAATTTTTTGGTGATGTTTATTGTTGAGGTTGTTCTTGAATTTGTACGGTTTGTCAATGGTTTTTTTTTTAATTTTCTGTGTTTTTCAAAGTTGAGGTTGATGCTGAATTTATTGGTGTTATCACTGTTTATTTTGTTGAACTTTTTTGTAATTTTAAAAGTTGAGGTTGGTTTTGAATTTGTTGGTGTTTTTCATTGTTGAGGTTGTCGTTGAAATAGTTGGCGTTTTTCAATGTTGAGGCTGTTGTTGAATTTTTTGGTGTTTTTCATTGTTGAGGTTTTGTTGTAGAATTTGTTGGTGTTATCAATGTTCTTTTTTCAACTTTTTTGTACTTTTAAAAGTTGAGGTTGTTTTTGAATTTGTTGTTTTTTTTCAATGTTGACGTTGTTGTTGAATTGGATGGTATGTTTCAATGTTGAGTTTGTTGTTGAATTTGTTGGTGTTATCAATGTTTTTTTTGTTGAACTTGTTTGTATTTTTAAAAGTTGAGTTTGTTGTTGAATTTGTTGGTGTTTTTCAATGTTGAGGTTGTTGTTGAATTTATTGCTGTTTTTCAGTGTTGATGTTGTTGAATTTGTTGGTTATATTCAATATTGAGGTTGTTGTTCAATTAGTGTTATCAATGTTTTTTTTTTGAATTTGATTGTATTTTTAAAATTTGTTTGTTGTTGAATTTGTTGGTGTTTTTCAAAGTTGAGGTTATTGTTGAACTTGTTGGTGTTATCAATGTTATTTTTTGAACTTTTTTGTATTGTTCAAAGTGGAAGTTGTTGTTGATTTTTTTGGTGTTTCTCAATGTTGAGGTTGCGGTTGAATCTGTTGGTGCTTTTCAATGTAGAGGTTGTTGTTGAATTTGTTGGTGATTTTCAATATTGAGGTTGTTGAATTTATTGGTGATTTTCAACATTGAGGTTGTTGTTGAATTTGTTGGTATTTGTCAATGTTGCGGCTGTTGTTGAATTATTTGTTGCTTTTCATTGTTGAGGTTGTTGAAGTTGTTGGTGTTTTTCAATGTTGAGGTTGTTGTTGAATTTGTTGCTGATTTTCAATATTGAGGTTGTTGATGAATTTGTTGGTGTTATCAATGTTATTTTTTGAACTTTTTTGTATTGTTCAAAGTGGAAGTTGTTGTTGAATTTTTTGGTGTTTCTCAATGTTGAGGTTGCGGTTGAATCTGTTGGTGCTTTTCAATGTAGAGGTTGTTGTTGAATTTGTTGGTGATTTTCAATATTGAGGTTGTTGAATTTGTTGGTGATTTTCAATATTGAGGTTGTTGTTGAATTTGTTGGTGTTTTTCAGTGTTGAGGTTGTTGTTGAATTTGTATGCAATTTTCATTATTGAGGTTGTTGTTGAATTTGTTGGTTTTATCAATGTTATTTTTTGAACTGTTTTGTATTTTTCAATGCTGAGGTTGTTGTTGAATGTGTTGGTGTAATCAATGATTTTTTTGTTCAACTTGTTTGTATTTTTTAAAGTTGATGTTTTTGTTGAATTTGTTGGTGTTTTGCAAAGGTTAAGGTTTTATTGAATATTTTGGTGTTTTCATTGTTGAGGTTGTTTTTAAATTTGTTGGTGTTTTTCAATGTTGAGGTTGTTATTGAATTTGTTGGTGATTTTCAATATTGAGGTTGTAGTTGAATTTGTTGTTTTTGTCAATATCTATTTTGTTGAACCTTTTTGTAGTTTTAAATGCTGAGTTTGTTGTTGAATTTGTTGGTGTTTTTCAATGTTGAGGTTGTTGTTGATTTTTTTGTTTTTTTTCATTGTTCAGGTTGTTGATGAATTTGCTGGCGTTTTTCAATGTTGATGTTGTTGTTGAATTTGTTGGTGTTTTTCAATATTAAGGTTGTTGTTGAATCTGTTGGTGTTTTTCAATGTTGAGGTTGTTCAATTTGTTGGTGATTATCAATATTGAGGTTGTTGTTGAATTTGTTGATTTTATCAATGTTCTTTTTTAAACTTTTTCTCTTGTTTTTAAAGTTGAGATTGTTGTTGAATTTGTTGTTGTTTCTCATTGTTGAGGATGTTGTCGATTTGTTGGTGTTATCAATGTTTTTTGTTGAACTTGTTTGTATTTTTAAAAGTTAAGGTTGTTGTTGAATTTGATGGTGTTTTTCAATGTTGAGGTTGTTGTTGAATTTGTTGGTGTTATCAGTGTTATTTTTTGAACTTTTTTCAATTTTTCAATGTTGAGGTTGTTGATGAATTTGTTGGTATTTTTCAATGTTGAGGTTGTTGTTGAATTTATTGCTGTTTTTCAGTGTTGAGGTTGTTGTTTAATTTGTTTGTTACTTTCAATATACAGGTTGTTGTTGAATTTGTTGGTTTTATCAATGATCTTTTTTGTACTTTTTTCTAGTTTTAAATGTTGAGGTTGTTGTTGAAATTGTTGGTCTTTTTCAATGTTGAGGTTGTTGTTGAATTTGTTGGTATTTTTCATTGTTGAGGATGTTGTTGAATTTGTTGGTGTTATGAATGTTTTTTGTTCAACTTGTTTGTATTTTTAAAAGTTAAGGTTTTTGTTGAATTTGTTGGTGTTTTTCAATGTTGAATTTGTTGAATTTGTTGGTGATATTCAAAGTTGTGGTTGTTGCTGAATATATTGCTGTTATCATTGTTTATTTTGTTGAACTTTTTTGTACTTTTAAAAGTTGAGGTTGTTGTTGAATTTGTTTTGTGTTTTTCAATGTTGAGGTTGATGTTGAATTTATTGGTGTTTTTCAAAGTTGATGTTGTTGAATTTGTTGGTGATTTTCAATACTGAGTTTGTTGTTGAATTTCTTGGTGTTAACATTGTTTTTTTTCGTTGAACTTGTATGTATTTTTAAAAGTTGAGGTTCTTGTTGAATTTGTTGCTGTTTCTCAAAGTTTAGGTCTCTGAATTTGTTGGTGATTTTCAACATTAATCTTGTTGTTGAATTTGTTTGTTTTCATGAATGGCTTTTTTAAAAACTTTTTTGTGTTTTGCAAAGTTGACGTTGTTACGAATTTGTTGGTGCTATAAAGTGTTGAGGTTGTTGAATTTCTTGCTGATTTTCAATATTCAGGATGTTGATGAATTTATTGGCGTTTTTCAATGTTGAGGTTGTTGTTAAATTTGTTGTTGTTTTTCATTGTTGAGGTTGTTGTTGAATTTGTTGGTGTTATGAATGTGTTTTGTTCAACTTGTTTGAATGTTTATAAGTAAAGGTTGTTGTTGAATTTGTTGGTGTTTTTCAATGTTGAGGATGTTGAATTTGTTGGTGATATTCAAAATTGTGGTTGTTGCTGAATATATTGGTGTTATCAATGTTTATTTTGTTAAACATTTTTGTACTTTTAAATGTTGAGGTTGTTGTTGAATTTGTTGGTGTTTTTCAACGTTGGTGTTGTTGAATTTGTCCATGTTATCAATGTTTTCTTTTGAACAGTTTTTTGTTTTTCAATGTTGAGGTTGTTGAATTTGCTGGTGATTTTCAATATTGACGTTGTTGATGAATTTGTTGGAGTTATTAACGTTTATTTTGTTGAACTTTTTTGTACTTTTAAAAGTTGAGGTTGTTGTTGAAATTGTTTGGATTTTCAATATTGAGGTTGTTGTTGAAATTGTTGGCGTTTTTCAATGTTGAGGTTATTGTTGAACTTGTTGGTGTTATCAATGTTATTTTTTGAACTTTTTTGTATTGTTCAAAGTGGAAGTTGTTGTTGAATTTTTTGGTGTTTCTCAATGTTGAGGTTGCGGTTCAATCTGTTGGTGCTTTTCAATGTAGAGGTTGTTGTTGAATTTGTTGGTGATTTTCAATATTGAGGTTGTTGAATTTGTTGGTGATTTTCAATATTGAGGTTGTTGTTGAATTTGTTGGTGTTTTTCAATGTTGAGGTTGTTGTTGAATTTGTTGGTTTTATCAATGTTATTTTTTGAACTATTTTGTATTTTTCAATGCTGAGGTTGTTGTTGAATGTGTTGGTGTAATCAATGATTTTTTTGTTCAACTTGTTTGTATTTTTTAAAGTTGAAGTTTTTGTTGAATTTGTTGGTGTTTTGCAAAGGTTAGGGTTTTATTGAATATTTTGGTGTTTTCATTGTTGAGGCTGTTTTTAAATTTGTTGGTGTTTTTCAATGTTGAGGTTGTTATTGAATTTGTTGGTGATTTTCAATATTGAGGTTGTAGTTGAATTTGTTGTTTTTGTCAATATTTATTTTGTTGAACCTTTTTGTAGTTTTGAAGGTTGAGTTTGTTGTTGAATTTGTTGGTGTTTTTCAATGTTGAGGTTGTTGTTGATTTTTTTGTTTTTTTTCATTGTTCAGGTTGTTGATGAATTTGCTGGCGTTTTTCAATGTTGATGTTGTTGTTGAATTTGTTGGTGTTTTTCAATATTAAGGTTGTTGTTGAATTTGTTGGTGTTATGAATGTTTTTTTTCAACTTTTTTGTGTTTTTCAAAGTTGAGCTTGTTGCGAAATTGTCGGTGATATTCAGCGTTAAGGTTGTTGAATTTGTTGGTGATTTTCAATATTGAGGTTGTTGTTGAATTTGTTGGCCTTTTTCAATGATGAGGTTGTTCTTGAATTTGTTGGTGTGTTTCAATGTTGAGGTTGCTTGTTGAATTTGTTGGTGTTTTTCAATGATGAGGTTATGGTTGAATTTGTTGGTGTTTTTCATAGTTGAGGTTGTTGTTGAATTTGTTGGTGTTGTCAATGTTTATTTTGCTGAACTATTTTGTAATTTTAAAAGTTGATGTTGATTTTGAATTTGTTTATGTTTTTCATTTTTGAGGTTGTTGTTGAATTTGTTGGCGTTTTTCAATGTTGAGGTTGTTGTTGAATTTTGAGGTATTTTTCATTGTTGAGCTTGTTGTTGAATTTGTTGGTATTATCAATGTTCTTTTTTGAACTTTTTTGTACTTTTAAAAGTTGAGGTAGTTGTTGCATTTGTTGGTTTTTTCAATGATGAGGTTGTTGTTGAATTTGTTGGAGTTTTTCAAAGCTGAGGTCGTTGAATTTGTTGGTGATATTCAATATTTAGGTTGTTGTTGAATTTGTTGGTATTATCAATGTTCTTTTTTGAACTTTTTTGTACCTTTAAAAGTTGAGGTAGTTGTTGCATTTGTTGGTTTTTTTCAATGATGAGGTTGTTGTTGAATTTGTTGGAGTTTTTCAAAGCTGAGGTCGTTGAATTTGTTGGTGATATTCAATATTTAGGTTGTTGTTGAATTTGTTGGTATTATCAATGTTCTTTTTTGAACTTTTTTGTACTTTTGAAAGTTGAGGTAGTTGTTGCATTTGTTGGTTTTTTTGAATGATGAGGTTGTTGTTGAATTTGTTGGTGTTTTTCAAAGCTGAGGTCGTTGAATTTGTTGGTGATTTTCAGTGTTGAGGTTGTAGAATCTGTTGGTGATTTTCAATATTGAGGTTGTTGTTGAATTTGTTGGCGTGTTACAATGTTGTGGTTGTTATTGAATTTGTTGGTATTTTTCATTGTTGCGGTTGTTGTTGAATTTTTTGGTGTTTTTCATTGTTTAGGTTGTTGTTGAATTTGTTGGTGTTTTTCAATGTTGAGGTTGTAGTTGAATTTGTTGCTGATTTTCAATATTGAGGTTGTTGTTAAATTTGTTTGTGATTCTAAATGTTGAGGTTCTTGTTGAATTGGATAGTGTCATCAATGTTTATTTTGCTGAACTTGTTTGTATTTTAAATGTTGAGGTTGTTGTTTAATTTTTGGTGTTTTTCAAAATTGAAGTCGTTGCATTTGTTGGTGATTTTCAATATTGAGGTTGTTGTTGAATTGGTTGGAATTATCAATGTTTTCTTTTGAACTGTTTTGTGTTTTTCAATGTTGAGGTTGTTGAATTTGCTGGTGATTTTCATTATTGAGGTTGTTATTGAATTTTTTGGTGCTGTTCATTGTTGAGGTTGTTGTTGAATTTGTAGGGTTTGTCAATGGTTTTTTTTGAGTTGAGTTTGTTGCTGCATTTATTGATGTTATCACTGTTTATTTTGTTGAACTTTTTTGTACTTTTAAACGTTGAGGTTGATTTTGAATGTTTTGGTGTTTTTAATTGTTGAGGTTGTCGTTTAATTTGTTGGTGGTTTTCAATGTTGAGGTTGTTATTGAATTTTTTGTTGATGTTTATTGTTGAGGTTGTTCTTGAATTTGTAAGGTTTGTCAATGGTTTTTTTTGAATTTTCTGTGTTTTTCAAAGTTGAGGTTGTTGCTGAATTTATTGGTGTTATCATTGCTTATTTTGTTGAACTTTTTTGTACTTTTAAACGTTGAGGTTGATTTTGAATGTTTTGGTGTTTTTCATTGTTGAGGTTGTTGTTGAATTTGTTGGTGTTTTTCAATGTTGTGTTTGTTGTTCCCTTTGTTGGTGTTTTTCAATGGTGAGGTTTTTGTTGAATTTGTTGATGTTTTCATTGTTGAGGTTGTTGTTAAATTTGATGTTGTTTTTCAATGATTAGGTTGTTGTTGAATTTGATGGTGTTATCCAGATTTTCAACTTTTTTGTACTTTTAAAAGTTGAGGTTGTGTTTGAATTTGTTGGTGATTTTCAATGTTGAGGTTGTTGTTGAATTTGTTTGTGATTTTCAATATTGAGGTTGTTGTTGAATTTGTTGGTGTTATCAATGGTTTTTTTTGAACTTTTTTGTGTTGTTCAAAGTTGAGGTTGTTGCTGAAATAATTGGTGTTATCAATGATTTATTTTGTTGAACTTTTTTGAACTTTTAAAAGTTGAAGTTGATTTTGAATTTGTTGGTGTTTTTCATTGTTGAGGTTGTTGTTGAATTTTTTGGTGATTTTAAATGTTGAGTTTGTTGTTGAATTGGACAGTGTCATCAATGTTTATTTTGTTGAACTTGTTTGTATTTTTACAAGTTGTGATTGTTGTTGAATTTACTGGTGTACTCACTGTTCATTTTGTTGAACTTTTTTGTACTTTTAAGTGTTGAGGTTGTTGTTTAATTTGTTGGTGTTTTTCAAAGTTGACGTCGTTGATTATATTGGTGATTTTCAATACTTGAGGTTGTTGTTGAATTTGTTGGTTTTTTCAATGTTGATGTTGTTGAATTTGTTGGAGTTATCAATGTTTTCTTTTGAACTGTTTTGTGTTTTTCAATGTTCAGGTTGTTGAATTTGCTGGTGATTTTCAATATTGAGGTTGTTGATGAATTTGTTGGTGTTATCAACGTTTATTTTGTTGAACTTTTTTGTACTTTTAAAAGTTGAGGTTGTTGTTGAAATTGTTTGGATTTCCAATATTGAGGTTGTTGTTGAACTTGTTGGTGTTATCAATGTTATTTTTTGATCTTTTTTATATTTTTCAAAGTTGAAGTTGTTGTTGAATTTGTTGGTGTTTTTCAATGTTGTGGTTGTTGTTGAATTTGTTGGTGATTTTCAATATTGGGGTTGTTGTTGAATTTGTTGGTGTTATCAATGTTATTTTTTGAACTGTTTTGTATTATTCAATGTTGAGGTTGTTGTTGAATTTGTTGATGTTTTTCAATGTTGAGGTTGTTGTTTAATTTTTTGGCTTTTTTCAAAGTTGAGGTCGTTGAATTTTTTGATGTTTTTCAATATTGAGGTTGTTGATGAATTTGTTGGTGTTATCACCGTTTATTTTGTTGAACTTTTTGGTACTTTTAATAGTTGAGTTTGTTGTTGAAATTGTTTGGATTTTCAATATTGAGGTTGTTGTTGAAATTGTAGGCGTTTTTCAATGATGAGGTTGTTGTTAAAATTTTTGGTGTTATCAATTTTATTTCTCGAACTTTTTAGTATTTTTCAAAGTTGAACTTGTTGTTGAATTTGTTGGTATTTTTCTATGTTGACGTTGTTATTGAATTTTTTGGTGTTATCAATGTTATTTTTTGAACTGTTTGTATTTTTCAATGTTGTAGTTGTTGTTGAATTTGTTGGTATTTTTCTATGTTGCAATTGTTGTTCAAATTTTTGGTGCTTTTCATTTTTGAGGTTGTTGTTGGATTTGTGGATGTTTTTCAATGATGATGTTGTTGTTGAATTTGTTGGTCTTTTTCAATGTTGAGGTTGTTGTTGAATTTGTTGGTGTTTTTCATTGTTGATGATGTTGTTGAATCTGTTGGTGTTATCAATTTTTTTGTTGAACTTGTTTGTATTTTGAAACGTTGAGGATGTTGTTGAATCTGTTGGTGTTTTTGAAAGTTGAGGTCGTTGAATTGGTTGGTGATTTTCAATATTGCTGTTGCTGTTGAATTTGTTGGGGTTTAAATAGTTTTTTTTGCACTTTTTTGTGTTTTTCAAAGTTGAGGTTTTCGCTGAATTTATTGATGTTATCAATGTTTATTTTGTTGAACTTTTTTGTACTTTTAAACGTTGAGGTAGATTTTGAATGTTTTGGTGTTTTTCATTGTTGAGGTTGTTGTTGAATTTGTTGGCAGTTTTCATGTTGAGGTTGTTGTTGAATTTTTTGGTGCTGTTCATTGTTGAGGTTGTTGTAGAATTTGTAGGGGTTGTCAATGGTTTTTTTTGACTTTTTTGTGTTTTTCAAAGTTGTGGTAGTTGCTGAATTTATTGATGTTATCAATGTTATTTTTAGAAGATTTTGTATTTTTCAAAGTGGAAGTTGTTGTTGAATTTGTTGGTATTTTTCAATGTTGAGGTTGTAGTTGAATTTGTTCTTGATTTTCAATGTTGAGGTTGTTGTTGAATTTGTTGGTGATTTTCAATATTGGGGTTGTTGAATTTGTTGGTGTTATCAATGTTATTTTTTGAACTGTTTTGTATTTTTCAATGTTGAAGTTGTTGTTGAATTTGTTCGTGCTTTTCAATGTTGAGGTTGTAGTTGAATTTCTTGGTCTTTTTCAATGTTGAGGTTGTTATAGAATTTGTTGGTGATTTTCATTATTGAGGTTGTTGAATTTGTTGGTGATTTTCAATATTTAGTTTGTTGTTGAATTTGTTGGTGTTTTTCAATGTCGAGGTTGTTGTTGAATTTGTTGGTGATTTTCAATATTGGGGTTGATGTTGAATTTGTTGGTGTTATCAATGTTATTTTTTGAACTTTATTGTATTTTTGAAAGTTGAGGTTGTTGAAATTGTTGGTGTTTTTCAATGTAGATGTTTTTGAATTTGTTGGTGATTTTCAATATTGAGTTTGTTGTTAAATTTGTTGGTGTTATCAATGTTATTTTTGTTGAACTTGTTTGTATTTTTAAATGTTGAAGTTGTTGTTGAATTTGTTGGTGTTTTTCAAAGTTGAGGACGTTGAATTTGTTGGTGATTTTCAATATTCAGGTTGTTGTTGAATTTGTAGGTGTGATGAATGTTTTTTTTTGAAATTTTTTGTGTTTTACAAAGTTGATGTTGTTCCGAATTTGTTGGTGATATTCAGTGTTGAGGTTGTTGTTGAATTTGTTGGTGTTTTGCAATGGTGAGGTTGTTGAATTTGTTGGTGTTTTTCAATGTTGAGGTTGTTGTTGAATTTGTTGGTTTTATCAATGTTATTTTTTGAACTGTTTTGTATTTTTCAATGCTGAGGTTGTTGTTGAATGTGTTGGTGTAATCAATTATTTTTTTGTTCAACTTGTTTGTATTATTTAAAGTTGAAGTTTTTGTTGAATTTGTTGGTGTTTTGCAAAGGTTAGGGTTTTATTGAATATTTTGGTGTTTTCATTGTTGAGGCTGTTTTTAAATATGTTGGTGTTTTTCAATGTTGAGATTGTTATTGAATTTGTTGGTGATTTTCAATATTGAGGTTGTAGTTGAATTTGTTGTTTTTGTCAATATTTATTTTGTTGAACCTTTTTGTAGTTTTGAAGGTTGAGTTTGTTGTTGAATTTGTTGGTGTTTTTCAATGTTGAGGTTGTTGTTGATTTTTTTGTTTTTTTTCATTGTTCAGGTTGTTGATGAATTTGCTGGCGTTTTTCAATGTTGATGTTGTTGTTGAATTTGTTGGTGTTTTTCAATATTAAGGTTGTTGTTGAATTTGTTGGTGTTATGAATGTTTTTTTTCAACTTTTTTGTGTTTTTCAAAGTTAAGCTTGTTGCGAAATTGTCGGTGATATTCAGCGTTAAGGTTGTTGAATTTGTTGGTGATTTTCAATATTGAGGTTGTTGTTGAATTTGTTGGCCTTTTTCAATGATGAGGTTGTTCTTGAATTTGTTGGTGTGTTTCAATGTTGAGGTTGTTTGTTGAATTTGTTGGTGTTTTTCAATGATGAGGTTATGGTTGAATTTGTTGGTGTTTTTCATAGTTGAGGTTGTTGTTGAATTTGTTGGTGTTGTCAATGTTTATTTTGCTGAACTATTTTGTAATTTTAAAAGTTGATGTTGATTTTGAATTTGTTTGTGTTTTTCATTTTTGAGGTTGTTGTTGAATTTGTTGGCGTTTTTCAATGTTGAGGTTGTTGTTGAATTTTGAGGTATTTTTCATTGTTGAGCTTGTTGTTGAATTTGTTGGTATTATCAATGTTCTTTTTTGAACTTTTTTGTACTTTTAAAAGTTGAGGTAGTTGTTGCATTTGTTGGTTTTTTTCAATGATGAGGTTGTTGTTGAATTTGTTGGAGTTTTTCAAAGCTGAGGTCGTTGAATTTGTTGGTGATATTCAATATTTAGGTTGTTGTTGAATTTGTTGGTATTATCAATGTTCTTTTTTGAACTTTTTTGTACTTTTAAAAGTTGAGGTAGTTGTTGCATTTGTTGGTTTTTTTCAATGATGAGGTTGTTGTTGAATTTGTTGGTTTTTTTCAAAGCTGAGGTCGTTGAATTTGTTGGTGATTTTCAGTGTTGAGGTTGTAGAATCTGTTGGTGATTTTCAATATTGAGGTTGTTGTTGAATTTGTTGGCGTGTTACAATGTTGTGGTTGTTATTGAATTTGTTGGTATTTTTCATTGTTGCGGTTGTTGTTGAATTTTTTGGTGTTTTTCATTGTTTAGGTTGTTGTTGAATTTGTTGGTGTTTTTCAATGTTGAGGTTGTAGTTGAATTTGTTGCTGATTTTCAATATTGAGGTTGTTGTTAAATTTGTTTGTGATTCTAAATGTTGAGGTTCTTGTTGAATTGGATAGTGTCATCAATGTTTATTTTGCTGAACTTGTTTGTATTTTAAATGTTGAGGTTGTTGTTTAATTTTTGGTGTTTTTCAAAATTGAAGTCGTTGCATTTGTTGGTGATTTTCAATATTGAGGTTGTTGTTGAATTGGTTGGAATTATCAATGTTTTCTTTTGAACTGTTTTGTGTTTTTCAATGTTGAGGTTGTTGAATTTGCTGGTGATTTTCATTATTGAGGTTGTTATTGAATTTTTTGGTGCTGTTCATTGTTGAGGTTGTTGTTGAATTTGTAGGGTTTGTCAATGGTTTTTTTTGAGTTGAGTTTGTTGCTGCATTTATTGATGTTATCACTGTTTATTTTGTTGAACTTTTTTGTACTTTTAAACGTTGAGGTTGATTTTGAATGTTTTGGTGTTTTTAATTGTTGAGGTTGTCGTTTAATTTGTTGGTGGTTTTCAATGTTGAGGTTGTTATTGAATTTTTTGTTGATGTTTATTGTTGAGGTTGTTCTTGAATTTGTAAGGTTTGTCAATGGTTTTTTTTGAATTTTCTGTGTTTTTCAAAGTTGAGGTTGTTGCTGAATTTATTGGTGTTATCATTGCTTATTTTGTTGAACTTTTTTGTACTTTTAAACGTTGAGGTTGATTTTGAATGTTTTGGTGTTTTTCATTGTTGAGGTTGTTGTTGAATTTGTTGGCGTTTTTCAATGTTGTGTTTGTTGTTCCCTTTGTTGGTGTTTTTCAATGGTGAGGTTTTTGTTGAATTTGTTGATGTTTTCATTGTTGAGGTTGTTGTTAAATTTGATGTTGTTTTTCAATGATTAGGTTGTTGTTGAATTTGATGGTGTTATCCAGATTTTCAACTTTTTTGTACTTTTAAAAGTTGAGGTTGTGTTTGAATTTGTTGGTGATTTTCAATGTTGAGGTTGTTGTTGAATTTGTTTGTGATTTTCAATATTGAGGTTGTTGTTGAATTTGTTGGTGTTATCAATGGTTTTTTTTGAACTTTTTTGTGTTGTTCAAAGTTGAGGTTGTTGCTGAAATAATTGGTGTTATCAATGATTTATTTTGTTGAACTTTTTTGAACTTTTAAAAGTTGAAGTTGATTTTGAATTTGTTGGTGTTTTTCATTGTTGAGGTTGTTGTTGAATTTTTTGGTGATTTTAAATGTTGAGTTTGTTGTTGAATTGGACAGTGTCATCAATGTTTATTTTGTTGAACTTGTTTGTATTTTTACAAGTTGTGATTGTTGTTGAATTTACTGGTGTACTCACTGTTCATTTTGTTGAACTTTTTTGTACTTTTAAGTGTTGAGGTTGTTGTTTAATTTGTTGGTGTTTTTCAAAGTTGACGTCGTTGATTATATTGGTGATTTTCAATACTTGAGGTTGTTGTTGAATTTGTTGGTTTTTTCAATGTTGATGTTGTTGAATTTGTTGGAGTTATCAATGTTTTCTTTTGAACTGTTTTGTGTTTTTCAATGTTCAGGTTGTTGAATTTGCTGGTGATTTTCAATATTGAGGTTGTTGATGAATTTGTTGGTGTTATCAACGTTTATTTTGTTGAACTTTTTTGTACTTTTAAAAGTTGAGGTTGTTGTTGAAATTGTTTGGATTTCCAATATTGAGGTTGTTGTTGAACTTGTTGGTGTTATCAATGTTATTTTTTGATCTTTTTTATATTTTTCAAAGTTGAAGTTGTTGTTGAATTTGTTGGTGTTTTTCAATGTTGTGGTTGTTGTTGAATTTGTTGGTGATTTTCAATATTGGGGTTGTTGTTGAATTTGTTGGTGTTATCAATGTTATTTTTTGAACTGTTTTGTATTATTCAATGTTGAGGTTGTTGTTGAATTTGTTGATGTTTTTCAATGTTGAGGTTGTTGTTTAATTTTTTGGCGTGTTTCAAAGTTGAGGTCGTTGAATTTTTTGATGTTTTTCAATATTGAGGTTGTTGATGAATTTGTTGGTGTTATCACCGTTTATTTTGTTGAACTTTTTGGTACTTTTAATAGTTGAGTTTGTTGTTGAAATTGTTTGGATTTTCAATATTGAGGTTGTTGTTGAAATTGTAGGCGTTTTTCAATGATGAGGTTGTTGTTAAAATTTTTGGTGTTATCAATTTTATTTCTCGAACTTTTTAGTATTTTTCAAAGTTGAACTTGTTGTTGAATTTGTTGGTATTTTTCTATGTTGAGGTTGTTATTGAATTTTTTGGTGTTATCAATGTTATTTTTTGAACTGTTTGTATTTTTCAATGTTGTAGTTGTTGTTGAATTTGTTGGTATTTTTCTATGTTGCAATTGTTGTTCAAATTTTTGGTGCTTTTCATTTTTGAGGTTGTTGTTGGATTTGTGGATGTTTTTCAATGATGATGTTGTTGTTGAATTTGTTGGTCTTTTTCAATGTTGAGGTTGTTGTTGAATTTGTTGGTGTTTTTCATTGTTGATGATGTTGTTGAATCTGTTGGTGTTATCAATTTTTTTGTTGAACTTGTTTGTATTTTGAAACGTTGAGGATGTTGTTGAATCTGTTGGTGTTTTTGAAAGTTGAGGTCGTTGAATTGGTTGGTGATTTTCAATATTGCTGTTGCTGTTGAATTTGTTGGGGTTTAAATAGTTTTTTTTGCACTTTTTTGTGTTTTTCAAAGTTGAGGTTTTCGCTGAATTTATTGATGTTATCAATGTTTATTTTGTTGAACTTTTTTGTACTTTTAAACGTTGAGGTAGATTTTGAATGTTTTGGTGTTTTTCATTGTTGAGGTTGTTGTTGAATTTGTTGGCGGTTTTCATGTTGAGGTTGTTGTTGAATTTTTTGGTGCTGTTCATTGTTGAGGTTGTTGTAGAATTTGTAGGGGTTGTCAATGGTTTTTTTTGACTTTTTTGTGTTTTTCAAAGTTGTGGTAGTTGCTGAATTTATTGATGTTATCAATGTTATTTTTAGAAGATTTTGTATTTTTCAAAGTGGAAGTTGTTGTTGAATTTGTTGGTATTTTTCAATGTTGAGGTTGTAGTTGAATTTGTTCTTGATTTTCAATGTTGAGGTTGTTGTTGAATTTGTTGGTGATTTTCAATATTGGAGTTGTTGTTGAATTTGTTGGTGTTATCAATGTTATTTTTTGAACTGTTTTGTATTTTTCAATGTTGAAGTTGTTGTTGAATTTGTTCGTGCTTTTCAATGTTGAGGTTGTAGTTGAATTTCTTGGTCTTTTTCAATGTTGAGGTTGTTATAGAATTTGTTGGTGATTTTCATTATTGAGGTTGTTGAATTTGTTGGTGATTTTCAATATTTAGTTTGTTGTTGAATTTGTTGGTGTTTTTCAATGTCGAGGTTGTTGTTGAATTTGTTGGTGATTTTCAATATTGGGGTTGATGTTGAATTTGTTGGTGTTATCAATGTTATTTTTTGAACTTTATTGTATTTTTGAAAGTTGAGGTTGTTGAAATTGTTGGTGTTTTTCAATGTAGATGTTTTTGAATTTGTTGGTGATTTTCAATATTGAGTTTGTTGTTAAATTTGTTGGTGTTATCAATGTTATTTTTGTTGAACTTGTTTGTATTTTTAAATGTTGAAGTTGTTGTTGAATTTGTTGGTGTTTTTCAAAGTTGAGGACGTTGAATTTGTTGGTGATTTTCAATATTCAGGTTGTTGTTGAATTTGTAGGTGTGATGAATGTTTTTTTTTGAAATTTTTTGTGTTTTACAAAGTTGATGTTGTTCCGAATTTGTTGGTGATATTCAGTGTTGAGGTTGTTGTTGAATTTGTTGGTGTTTTGCAATGTTGAGGTTGTTGAATTTGTTGGTGATTTTCAATATTGAGTTTGTTGTTGAATTTGATGGTGTTATCAATGTTTTTTTTTTAACTGTTTTGTATTTTTCAATGTTGAAGTTGTTGTTGAATTTGTTCGTGCTTTTCAATGTTGAGGTTGTAGTTGAATTTCTTGGTCTTTTTCAATGTTGAGGTTGTTATAGAATTTGTTGGTGATTTTCATTATTGAGGTTGTTGAATTTGTTGGTGATTTTCAATATTTAGTTTGTTGTTGAATTTGTTGGTGTTTTTCAATGTTGAGGTTGTTGTTGAATTTGTTGGTGATTTTCAATATTCGGGTTGATGTTGAATTTGTTGGTGTTATCAATGTTATTTTTTGAACTTTATTGTATTTTTGAAAGTTGAGGTTGTTGAAATTGTTGGTGTTTTTCAATGTAGATGTTTTTGAATTTGTTGGTGATTTTCAATATTGAGTTTGTTGTTAAATTTGTTGGTGTTATCAATGTTATTTTTGTTGAACTTGTTTGTATTTTTAAATGTTGAAGTTGTTGTTGAATTTGTTGGTGTTTTTCAAAGTTGAGGACGTTGAATTTGTTGGTGATTTTCAATATTCAGGTTGTTGTTGAATTTGTAGGTGTGATGAATGTTTTTTTTTGAAATTTTTTGTGTTTTACAAAGTTGATGTTGTTCCGAATTTGTTGGTGATATTCAGTGTTGAGGTTGTTGTTGAATTTGTTGGTGTTTTGCAATGTTGAGGTTGTTGAATTTGTTGGTGATTTTCAATATTGAGTTTGTTGTTGAATTTGATGGTGTTATCAATGTTTTTTTGTTGAACTTGTTTGCATTTTTAAAAGTTGAGGTTGTTGTTGAATTTGTTGGTGTTTGTCAAAGTTGAATTCGTTGAATTTGTTGGTGATTTTCTATATTGATGATGTTGTTGAATTTGTTGGCATTTTTCAATGTTGAGGTTGTTGTTGAATTTATTGGTTTTTTTCAATGTTCAGGTTGTTGTTGAATTTGTTGGTGTTTTTCAATGTAGATGCTGTTGTTGAATTTGTTGGTGTTTTTCAATGTTGAGGTTGTTGAATTTATTGGTGATTTTCTATATTGAGGATGTTGTTGAATGTGTTCATGTTTTTCAAAGTTGAAGTCGTTGAATTTGTTGGTGATTTTCTATATTGAGGATGTTGTTGAATTTGTTGGCATTATTCAATGTTGAGGTTGTTGTTGAACTTTTTTGTACTTTTAAAAGTTGAGATTGATTTTGAATTTGTTGGTGTTTTTCATTGTTGAGGTTGTTGTTGAATTTGTTGCCGTTTTTCATTGTTATGGTTGTTGTTGTGTTTGTTGGTGTTATCAATGTTCTTTTTTCAACTTTTTTGTACTTTTAAAAGTTGAGGTTGTTGCTGATTTTTTGGTGTTTGTCAATGTTGAGGTTGTTGTTGAATTTGTTGGTTTGTTTCAATGTTGAGTTTCTTGTTGAGTTTGGTGGTGTTATCAATGTTTTGTTTGTTGAACTTTTTTGTGTTTTTCAAAGTTAAGGTTGTTGCTGAATTTGTTGGTGATATTCAGTGTTGAGGTTGTTGAATTTTTTCGTGATTTTCAATATTGATTTTGTTGTTTAATTTGTTGGCGTTTTTCAATGTGGAGGTTGTTGTTGAATTTGTTGGTGTTTTTCAATGGTGAGGTTTTTGTTGATTTTTTTGGTATTTTCATTGTTGAGTTGGTTGTTAAATTTGTTGGTGTTTTTAAATGTTGAGATTGTTCTTGAATTTGTTTGTGAATTTCAATAATGAGGATGTATTTGAATTTGTTGGTGTTGTCAATGTTTATTTTGTTGAACTTTTTTGTAGTTTTAAAAGTTGAGGTTGTTGCTGAATTTTTTATTCTTTTTCAATGTTGAGGTTATTGTTGAATTTGTTGGTGTTATTCAATGTTGATGTTGTTGAATTTGTTGGTGATTTTCAATATTGAGTTTGTTGTTGAATTTGTTGGTGTTATCAAGGTTTTTTTTTAAACTTTTTTGGGTTTATCAATGTAGAGGTTGTTGAATTTGCTTGTGATTTTTAATATTGAGGTTGTTGGTGAATTTGTTGGTGTTATCAATGTTTCTTGAACGTTTTTGTGTTTTTCAAAGTAGACGTTGTTGCTGAATTTCTTGGTGATATTCAGAGTAGAGGTTGTTCAATTTGTTGGTGATTTTCAATGTTTAGGTTGTTGTTGAATTTGTTGGTGATTTTCAATTGTGAGGTTTTTTTTGAATCTTCTGGTGTTTTCATTGTTGAGGTTGTTGTTAAATTTGTTCGTGGTTTTCAATGTTGAGGTTGTTGTTGAATTTGTTGGTGTTTTTCAATGTTGAGGTTGTTGTTGAATTTATTGGTGTTTTTCAATGTATATGTTGTTGAATTTGTTGGTGATTTTCAAAATTGAGTTTGTTGTTGAATTTGTTGGTGTTATCAATGGTTTTTTTTGTTGAACTTGTTTGTATTTTTAAAAGTTGAGGTTGTTGTTGAATTTGTTGGTGTTTTTCAAAGTTTAGGTCGTTGAACTTGTTGGTGATTATCAATTTTAAGGTTGTTGTTGAATTTGTTTGTGCTTTTAATAGTTGAGGTTGTTGTTGAATTTGTTGGCGTTATCAATGATCTTTTTTCAACTTTTTTGTACTTTTAAAAGTTGAGCTTGTTGTTGAATTTGTTGGTGTATTTCAATGTTGATGTTGTTGTGAATTTCTTGGTGATATTCAGTGTTGAGGCTATTGAATTTGTTGGTGATTTTCAATATTGAGCTTGCTGTTGAATTTGTTGGCGTTTTTCAATGTTGAGGTTGTTGTTGAATTTGTTGGTGCTTTTCAATGTTGAGGTTGTTGTTGAATTTGTTGGCGTTTTTCAATGTTGAGCTTGTTGTTGAATCTTTAGGTGTTTTTCATTGTTGAGGATGTTGCTGAATTTGTTGGCGTTATCAATGTTCTTTTTTCAACTTTTTTGTACTTTTAAAAGTTGAGGTTGTTGTTGAATTTGTTGGTTTTTTTGAATGTTGAAGTTGTTGTTGAAGTTGTTGGTATTTTTCAATGTTGAGTTTATTGTTGAATTTGTTGGTGTTATCAATGTTATTTTTTGAACTTTTTTGTTTTTAAAAGTTGAGGTTGATGTTGAATTTGTTGGTGTTTCTCAATGTTGAAGTCGTTGATTTTGTCGGTGATTTTCAATATTGAGGTTGTTGTTCAAGTTGTTCGTGTTATCAATGTTTTTTTTTTAAATTTATTGTGTTTTTCAAAGTTGAGGTTGTTGCTGAAATTGTGGGTGATATTTAGTGTTGAAGTTGTTGAATTTGTTGGTGATTTTCTATATTGAGTTTGTTGTTGAAATTGTTGGCGTTTTTCAATGTTGAGGTTATTGTAAAATTGTTGGTGGTTTTCAATATGAGTTTGCTGTTCAATTTGTTGGTGTTTTTCAATGTTCATGTTGTTGATGAATTTGTTGGTCTTATCAATGTTATTTTGGAACATTTTTGTTTATTTCGAAGTTGAGGTGGCTGCGGAATTTCTTGGTGTTATCAATGTTTATTTGTTGAACTTTTTTGTACTTTTAAAAATGAGGTTGATTTTGAATTTGTTCGTGTTTTTCATTGTTGAGGTTGTTGTTGAATTTGTTGGCTTTTTTCAATGTTGAGGTTGTTGTTGAATTTTTTGGTGTTATTCATTGTTGAGGTTGTTGTTGAATTTGTTTGTGTTTTTCAATGTTGAGGTTGTTGTTGAATTTGTTGGTGTTTTTCAATGTTGATGTTGTTGATGAATTTGTTGGTGTTATCAATTTTTTCTTGAACTTATTTGTGTTTTTCAAAGTTGAGGTTGATGCTGAATTTCGTGGTGATATTCAATGTTGAGGTTGTTGAATTTGTCACTGATTTTCAATATTGAGGTTGTTGTTAAGTTTGTTGGTGTTATCAAGTTTATTTTGTTGAACTTTTTTGTACTTTTAAAAGTTTCGTTTGTTGTTGAATTTGTTGGGATTTTCATTATTGAGGTTGTTGTTGAAATTGTCGGAGTTTTTCAATGTTGAGGTTGTTGTTGAAATTGCTGTTGTTTTTCAATGTTGAGGTTGTTGTTGAAATTGTTGTTGTTATCAATGGTTTTTTTTTAAACTTTTTTGTGTTTTTCAAAGATGATGTTGTTGCTGAATTTATTGGTGATATTCAGTCTTGATGTTGTTGTTGAATTTGTTGGCATTTTTCAATGTTGAGGTTGTTGTTTTAAATTTTTGGTGTTTTTCATTGTTGAGGTTGTTGTTGAATTTGTTGGTGTTATCAAAGTTTTTTTTTAACTTTTTGGTGTTTTTCAAATTTAATGTTGTTGCTGTATTTGTTGGTGATATTCAGTGTTGAGGTTGTTGTTGAATTTGTTGGCGTTTTTCAATGTTGAGGACGTTGAATTTGTTGGTGATTATCAATATTGAAGTTGTTGTTGAATTTGTTGGTGTTATCAATGGTTTCTTTTGATCTTTTTTGTGTTTTTCAAAGTTGAGGTTGTTGCTGAATTTATTGGTGTTATCACTGTTTATTTTGTTGAACTTTTTTGTACTTTTAAAAGTTGAGGTTGATTTTGAATGTTTCGGTGTTTTTCATTGTTGAGGTTATGGTTGAATTTGTTGGCGTTTTTCAATGTTGAGGTTGTTGTTGAATATGTTGGCGAATTTCAATGTTGAGGTTGTGGTTGAATTTGTTGGTGTTTTTCAATGGTGAGGTTTTTGTTGAATTTTTTGGTGTTTTCATTGTTGAGGTTGTTGTTAAATTTGTTGTTGTTATCAATGTTCTTTTTTCAACTTTTTTGTACTTTAAACGTTGAGGTTGATTTTGAATGTTTTGGTGTTTTTTATTGTTGAGGTTATTGTTGAATTTGTTGCCGTTTTTCAATGTTGAGGTTGTTGTTGAATTTGTTGCGTTTTTCAATGTTGAGGACGTTGAATTTGTTGGTGATTATCAATATTGAAGTTGTTGTTGAATTTGTTGATGTTATCAATGGTTTCTTTTGATCTTTTTTGTGTTTTTCAAAGTTGAGGTTGTTGCTGAATTTAGTGGTGTTATCACTGTTTATTTTGTTGAACTTTTTTGTACTTTTAAAAGTCGAGGTTGATTTTGAATGTTTTGGTGTTTCTCACTGTTGAGGTTATTGTTGAATTTGTTGGCGTTTTTCAATCTTGAGGTTGTTGTTGAATTTGTTGGTGTTTTTCAATGTTGAGGTTGTTGTTGAATTTGTTGGTGTGTTTCAATGGTGAGGTTGTTGTGGAATTTGTTGGTGATTTTCAATATTGAGGTTGTTGTTGAATTTGTTGGTGATTTTCAATATTGACATTGTTTTTGAATTTGTTGGTGATATCAGTGGTTTTGTTGGAACTTTTTTGTGTTGTTCAAAGTTGAGGTTGTTGCTGAAATTATAGGTGTTATCAATGTTTATTTTGTTGAACTTTTATGTACTTTTAAAAGTTGAAGTTGATTTTGAATTTGTTGGTGTTTTTCATTGTTGAGGTTGTTGTTGAATTTGTTGGTGTTTTTCATTGTTGACTTTCTTGTTGAATTTGTTGGTGTTGTCAATGTTCTTTTTTCAACTTTTTTGTACTTTTAAAAGATGAGGTTGTTGTTGAATTTGTTGGTGTTTTCAATGTTTTTTTTGTTGAACTTGTTTGTATTTTTAAAAGTTGAGGTTGTTGTTGAATTTGTTGGTCTTTTTCAAAGTTGAGGCCGTTGAATTTGTTGGTGATTTTCAATATTTAGGTTGTTGTTGAATTTGTTCGTGTTATCAATGGTGTTTTTATAACTTGTTTGTGTTTTTCAAAGGTGAGGTTTTTGCTGAATGTGTTGGTGCTATTCAGTGTTGATGTTGTTGTTGAATTTGTTGGTGTTATCAATGGTTTTTTTTATATCTTTTTTGTGTTTTTCAAGGTTGAGGTTGTTGCAGAATTTATTGGTGTTATCACTGTTTATTTTGATGAACTTTTTTGTACTTTTAAAAGTTGAGGTTCATTTTGAATGTTTTGATGTTTTTCATTGTTGAGCTTATTGTTAAATTTGTTGGCGTTTTCCAATGTTGAGGTTGTTGTTGAATTTGTTGGTGTTTCTCAATGGTGATGCTTTTGTTGAATTTTTTGGTGTTTTCATTGTTGAGGTTGTTGTTAAATTTGTTGTTGATTTTCAATGTTGAGGTTGTTGTTGAATTTGTTGCTGTTTTTCAATGATGAGGTTGTTGTTGAATTTGCTGGTGATTTTCAATATTGAGGTTGTTGTTGAATTTGCTGGTGTTTTTCAATGTTGATTTTGTAGAATTTGTTGGTGATTTTCAATATTGACGTTGTTGTTGAATTTGTTGGTGATATCAATGGTTTTTTTGGAACTTTTTTGTGTTGTTCAAAGTTGAGGTTGTTGCTGAGATTAATGGTGTTATCAATGTTTATTTTGTTGAACTTTTTTGTACTTTTAAAAGTTGAAGTAGATTTTGAATTTGTTGGTGTTTTTCATTGTTGAGGTTGTTGTTGAATTTGTTGGCATTTTTCAATGTTGAGGTTGTTATTGAATTTTTTGGTGTTTTCATTGTTGAGGTTGTTGTTAAATTTGTTGTTGTTTTTCAATGATGAGGTTGTTGTGGAATTTGTTGGTGTTATCAATGTTCTTTTTTCAACTTTTTTGTACTTCCATAAGTTGAGGTTGTTGTTGAATTTGTTGGTGTTTTTCAATGATGAGGATGTTGTTGAATTTGTTGGTGATTTTAAATATTGAGTTTGTTGTTGAATTTATTGGAGTTATGAATGTTTTTTTTTTAACTTTTTTGTGTTTTTCAAAATTGAATTTGTTGCTGAATTTGTTGGTGACATTCAGTGTTGAGGTTGGTGAATTTGTTGGTGATTTTCAATATTGAGGTTGTTGTTGAATTTGTTGTTGTTATCAATGGGTTTTTTTTGTACTTTTTTGTGTTTTTCAAAGTTGATGTTGTTGCTGAAATTATTGGTGTTATCACTGTTTATTTTGTTGAACTTGTTTGTACTGTTAAAAGTTCAAGTTGATTTTAAATGTTTTGGTGTATTTCATTGTTGAGGTTGTTATTGAATTTGTTCATGTTAACAAAATTCTATTCTGTACTTTTTTGTCCTTTTAAAAGTTGAGGTTGTTGTTGAATTTGTTGGTGTTTTTCAACAATGAGGTTGTTGTTGAATTTGTTGGTGATTTTCAATATTGAGTTTGTTTTTGAATTTGCTTTTGCTATCAACGTTTTTTTGTTGGTGATTTTCAGTGTTGAGGTTGCTAAATTTGTTAGTGATTTTAAATGTTGAGGTTGTTGTTAAATTGGATAGTGTCATCAAAGTTTTTTTTGTTGAACTTGTTTGTATTATTAAAAGTTGTGGTTATTGTTGAATTTATTGGTGTTATCAATGTTTATTTTGTTGAACTTTTTTGTACTTTTAAATGTTGAGGTTGTTGTTTAATTTGTTGGTGTTTTTCAAAGATGAGGTCGTTGTTGAATTTGTTGTTGTGATCAAGTTATTTTTTGAACTTTTTTCTATTTTTGAAAGTTGAGGTTGTTGAATTTGTTGGTGTTTTTCAATGTTGAGGTTGTTTTTGAATTTATTGGTGTTTTTCAATATTGATGTTGTTGAAATTGTTGGTGATTTTCAATATTATGCTTGTTGTTGAATATTTGTTGAACTTGTTTGTATTTTTAAAAGTTGAGGTTGTTTTTGAATTTGTGGTGTTTTTCAATATTTAGGTTGTTGTTGAATTTGTTGGCGTTATCAATGTTTTTTTAAACTTTTTGGTGTTTTTCAAATTTAAGGTTGTTGCTGAAATTATTGGTGATATTCAGTGTTGATGTTGTTGTTGAATTTGTTGGCATTTTTCAATGTTGAGATTGTTGTTTTAAATTTTTGGTGTTTTTCATTGTTGAAGTTGTTGTTGAATTTGTTGGTGTTTTTCAATATTTAGGTTATTGTTGAATTTGTTGGTGTTATCAATGTTTTATTTTAACTTATTGGTGTTTTTCAAATTTAAGGTTGTTGCTGTATTTGTTGGTGATATTCAGTGTTGAGGTTGTTGTTGAATTTGTTGGTGATTATCAATATTGAAGTTGTTGTTGAATTTGTTGGTGTTATCAATGGTTTCTTTTGATCTTTTTTGTGTTTTTCAAAGTTGAGGTTGTTGCTGAATTTATTGGTGTTATCACTGTTTATTTTGTTGAACTTTTTTGTACTTTTAAAAGTTGAGGTTGATTTTGAATGTTTTGGTGTTTTTCATTGTTGAGGTTATGGTTGAATTTGTTGGCATTTTTCAATGTTGAGGTTGTTGTTGAATATGTTGGCGAATTTCAATGTTGAGGTTGTTGTTGAATTTGTTGGTGTTTTTCAATGGTGAGGTTTTTGTTGAATTTTTTGGTGTTTTCATTGTTGAGGTTGTTGTTAAATTTGTTGTTGTTATCAATGTTCTTTTTTCAACTTTTTTGTACTTTAAACGTTGAGGTTGATTTTGAATGTTTTGGTGTTTTTCATTGTTGAGGTTATTGTAGAATTTGTTGCCGTTTTTCAATGTTGAGGTTGTTGATGAATTTTTTGGTGTTTTCATTGTTGAGGTTGTTGTGGAATTTGTTGGTTTTATCAATGTTCTTTTTTCAACTTTTTTGTACTTTTAAAAGTTGAGGTAGTTGTTGAATTTTTTAGGTGTTTTTCAATGATGAGGATGTTGTTGAATTTGTTAGTGATTTTCAATATTGAGGTTGTTGTTGAATTTGTTGGTGATTTTCAATATTGACGTTGTTGTTGAATTTGTTGGTGATATCAATGGTTTTTTTGGAACTTTTTTGTGTCATTCAAAGTTGAGGTTGTTGCTGAAATTATTGGTGTTACCAATGTTTAATTTGTTGAACTTTTTTGTACTTTTAAAAGTTGAAGTATATTTTGAATTTGTTGGTGTTTTTCATTGTTGAGGTTGTTGTTGAATTTGTTGGCGTATTTCAATGTTGAGGTTGTTGTTGAATTTGTTGGCATTTTTCAATTGTTGAGGTTGTTATTTAATTTTTTGGTGTTTTCATTGTTGAGGTTGTTGTTAAATTGGTTGTTGTTTTTCAATGTTGAGGTTGTTGTGTAATTTGTTGGTATTATCAATGTTATTTATCAACTTTTTTGTACTTTTAAAAGTTGAGGTTTTTGTTGAATTTGTTGGTGTTTTTCAATGATGAGGATGTTGTTGAATTTGTTGGTGATTTTAAATAGTGAGTTTGTTGTTGAATTGGTTGGTGATATGAATGTTTTTTTTTTACTTTTTTGTGTTTTTCTAAATTGAGGTTGTTGCTGAATTTGTTGGTCATATTCATTGTTGAGGTTGTTGAATTTGTTGGTGATTTTCAATATTGAGGTTGTTGTTGAATTTGTTGTTGTTATCAATGGGTTTTTTTTGAACTTTTTTGTGTTTTTCAAAGTTGTTGTTGTTGCTGAATTTATTGGTGTTATCACTGTTTATTTTGTTGAACTTTTTTGTACTTTTAAAAGTTGAAGTTGATTTTAAATGTTTTGGTGTATTTCATTGTTGAAGTTCTTATTGAATTTGTTGGTGTTATTAATGTTCTTTTTTCAACTTTTTTGTACTTTTAAAAGTTGAGGTTGTTGATGATTTTGTTGGTGTTTTTCAATGATGAGGTTGTTGTTGAATTTGTTGGTGATTTTCAATATAGAGTTTGTTTTTGAATTTGCTTTTGTTATCAATATTTTTTTTGTTAGTGATTTTCAGTGTTGAGGTTGCTGAATTTGTTCGTGATTTTAAATGTTGAGGTTGTTGTTAAATTGGGTAGTGTCGTCAAAGTTTATTTTGTTGAACTTGTTTGTATTTTTAAAAGTTGGCATTATTGTTGAATTTATTGGTGTTATCAATGTTTATTTTGTTGAACTTTATTGTACTTTTAAAAATTGAGGTTGATTTTGAATTTGTTGGTGTTTTTCATTGTTGACGTTGTTGTTGAATTTTTTGGTGTTTTTCAAAGTTGAGGTCGTTGAATTTGTTGGTGATTTTCAATATTGAGATTGTTGTTGATCTGTTGGTGTTTTCAATGTTTTTTTGTTGAACTTGTTTGTATTTTTAAAAGTTGAGGTTGTTGTTGAATTTGTTGGTGTTTTTCAAAGTTGAGGCCGTTGAATTTGTTGGTGATTTTCAATATTGGGGTTGTTATTTAATTTGTTGGTGTTATCAATGGTTTTTTTAGAACTTGTTTGTGTTTTTCAAAGTTGAGGTTGTTTCAGAATTTGTTGGTGCTATTCAGTGTTGATGTTTTGTTGAATTTGTTGGCGTTTTTCAATGTTGAGGACTTTGAATTTATTGGTGATTATCAATATTGAAGTTGTTGTTGAATTTGTAGGTGTTGTCAATGGTTTTTTTTTAATCTTTTTTGTGTTTTTCAAAGTTGAGGTTGTTTCTGAATTTGTTCGTGCTATTCAGTGTTGATGTTGTTGTTGAATTTGTTGGCGTTTTGCAATGTTGAGGATGTTGAAGTTGTTGGTGATTTTCAATATTGACGTTGTTGAATTTGTTGGTGATATCAATGGTTTTATTGGAACGTTTTGGTGTTGTTCAAATTTGAGGTTGTTGCTGAAATTATTGGCGTAATCAATGTTTATTTTGCTGAACTTTTTTGTACTTATAAAAGTTGAAGTTGATTTTGAATTTTTTTTTGTTTTTCATTGTTCAGGTTGTTGTTGAATTTGTTGGTGTTTTTCATTGTTGAGGTTCTTGTTGAATTTGTTGGTGTTATCAATGTTCTTTTTTCAACTTTTTTGTACTTTTAAAAGATGAGGTTGTTGTTGAATTTGTTGGCGTTATCAATGTTATTTTGTTGAATTTGTTTGTATTTTTAAAAGTTCAGTTTGTTGTTGAATTTGTTGGTGTTTATTATAGTTGTGGTCGTTGAATTTGTTGGTGATTTTCAATGTTGAGGTTGTTGTTGAATTTGTTGGTGATTTTCAATATTGAAGTTGTTGTTGAATTTGTTGGTGTTATCAATGGGTTTTTTTTATCTTGTTTGTGTTTTTCAAAGTTGAGGTTGTTGCTGAATTTATTGGTGTTATCACTGTTTATTTTGTTGAACTTTTTTGTACTTTTAAATGGTGAGGTTGATTTTGAATGTTTTGGTGTTTTTCATTGTTGAGGTTATTGTTGAATTTGTTGGCGTTTTTCAATTTTGAGGTTTTTGTTGAATTTGTTGGTGTTTTCATTGTTGAGGTTGTTGTTAAATTTGTTGATGTTTGTCAATGTTGAGGTTGTTCTGGAATTTGTTTCTGTTATCAATGTTCTTTTTTCAACTTTTTTGTACTTTTAAAAGTTGAGGTTGTTGTTGAATTTGTTGGTGTTTTTCAATGATGAGGATGTTGTTGAATTTGTTGGTGATTTTCAATATTGAGGTTGTTGTTGAATTTGTTGGTGATTTTCAATATTGTCGTTGTTGTTGAATTTGTTGGTGTTATCAATGGTTTTTTTGGAACATTTTTGTGTTGTTCAATGTTGAGGTTGTTGTTGAATTTGTTGGTGTTTTTCAATGGTGAGGTTTTTGGTGAATTTTGTGGTGTTTTCGTTGTTGAGGTTGTTGTTAAATTTGTTGTTGTTTTTCAACGTTGAGGTTGTTGTTGAATTTTCTGGTGATTTTCAATATTGAGGTTGTTGTTGAATTTGTTGGTGATTTTCAATATTGACGCTGTTGTTGAATTTGCTGGTGATATCAATGGTTTTATTGGAACGTTTTTGTGCTGTTCAAAGTTGAGGTTGTTGCTGAATTTATTGGTGTTATCACTGTTTATTTTTAACTTTTTTGTGTTTTTCAAAATTAAGGTTGTTGCTGAATTTGTTGGTGTTTTTCAATGGTGGGGTATTTGTTGAATTTTTTGTGTTTCCATTGTTGAGGTTGTTGTTAAATTTGTTGTTGTTTTTCAAAGTTGAGGTTGTTGTTGAATTTTTGTTGAACTTGTTTGTATTTTTAAAAGTTGAGGTTGTTGTTTAATTTGTTGGTGTTTTTCAAAGTTGAAATCGTTAAACTTGTTGGTGTTTTTCATTGTTGAGGTTGTTGTTGAATTTGTTGGCATTTTTCAACGTTGAGGTTGTTGTTGAATTTTTTGGTGTTTTCATTGTTGAGGTTGTTGTTGAATTTTTTGGTGTTATCAATGTTCTTTTTTCAACGTTTTTGTACTTTTAAAAGTTGAGGTTCTTGTTGAATTTGTTGGTATTTTTCAATGATGAGGTTGTTGTTGAATTTGTTGGTGATTTTCAATATTGACGTTGTTGTTGAATTTGTTGGTGAAATCAATGGTTTTTTTGGAACGTTTTTACGTTGTTCAAAGATGAGGTTGTTGATGAAATTATTGGTGTTATCAATGTTTAATTTGATGAACTTTTTTGAACTTTTAAAAGTTGAAGTTGATTTTGAATGTGTTGGTGTTTTTCATTGTAGAGGTTGTTGCTGAATTTGTCGGTGTTTATCATTGTTGAGGTTGTTGAATTTGTTGGTGTTATAAATGTTCCTTTTTTCAAATTTTTGTACTTTTAAAAGATGAGGTTGTTGTTGAATTTGTTGGTGTTATCAACGTTTTTTTGTTGAACTTTTTTGTATTTTTAAAAGTTGTGGTTGTTGTTGAATTTGTTGGTGTTTTTCAAAGTTGAGGTCGTTGAATCTGTTGGTGATTTTCAATATTGAGATTGTTGTTGAATTTGATGGTGTTATCAATGTTTTTTTTAGAACTTGTTTGTGTTTTTCAAAGTTGATGTTGTTGCTGAATTTGTTTGTCATATTAAGTGTTGAGGTTGTTGTTGAATTTGTTGGCGTTTTTCAATGTTGAGGACGTTGAATTTGTTGGTGTTATCAATGTTTTTTTTAAATCTTTTTTGTATTTTTCAAAGTTGAGGTTGTTGCTGAATTTATTGGTGTTATCACTGTTTATTTTGTTGAACTTTTTTGTACTTTTAAAAGGTGAGGTTGATTTTGAATGTTTTGGTGTTTTTCATTGTTGAGGTTATTGTTGAATTTGTTGGCGTTTTTCAATGTTGAGGTTGTTGTGCAATTTGTTGGTGTTATCATGTACTTTTTTCAAATTTTTTGTAATTTTAAAATTTGAGGTTGTTGTTGAATTTGTTGGTGATTTTCAATATTGACGTTGTTGAATTTGTTGGTGATATTATTGGTGTTATCAATGCTTATTTTGTTGAACTTTTTTGTACTTTTAAAAGTTGAAGTTGATTTTGAATTTGTTCGTGTTTTCATTGTTGAGGTTGTTGTTAAATTTGTTGTTGTCTTTCAATGTTGAGGTTGTTGTTGAATTTGTTGATGTTATCAATGTTCTTTTTTCAACTTTTTTGTACTTTTGAAAGATGAGGTTGTTGTTGAATTTGTTGGTGTTATCAAAGTTTTTTTGTTGAACTTGTTTGTATTTTTAAAAGTTGGGGTTGTTGTTGATTTTGTTGGAGTTTTTCTAGGTTGAGGTCGTTGAATTTGTTGGTGATGTTCAATATTGAGGGTGTTGTTGAATTTGTTGGTGTTATCAATGGCTTTTTTAGAACTTGTTTGTGTTTTTCAAAGTTGAGGTTCTTGCTGAATTTGTTGGTATTATTCATTGTTGAGGTTGTTGAATTTGTTGGTGTTTTACAATGGTGAGGTTTTTGTTGATTTTTTTGGTGCTTTCATTGTTGAGGTTGTTGTTAAATTTGTTGGTGTTTTTCAACGTTGAGGTTGTTGTTGAATTTGTTGGTGATGTTAATGTTTATTTGTTGAACTTTTTTTTACTTTTAAAAGTTGAGGTTATTGCTGAATTTTTTATTGTTTTTCAATGTTGATGTTTTTCTTGAATTTGTATGTGATTTTCAGTGTTGAGGTTGCTGAATTTGTTGGTGAATTTAAATGTTGAGGTTGTTGTTGAATTGGATATTAGCATCAATGTTTATTTTGTTGAACTTTTTTTTACATTTAAAAGTTGAGGTTGTTGTTTAATTTCTTGGCGTTTTTCAAAGTTTAGGTCGTTGAGTTTGTTGGTGATTTTCAATATTGAGTTTGTTGTTGAATTTGCTGGTGTTATGAATGTTTTTTTTTTAACTTTTTTGTGTTTTTCAAAATTGAGGTTGTTGCTGAATTTTAGTTGAACTTGTTTGTTTTTTTAAAAGTTGAGGTTGTTGTTTAATTTGCTGGTTTTTTTCAAAGTTGAGGTCGTTGGACTTGTTGGTGTTTTTCATTGTTGAGGTTGTTGTTGAATTTGTTGGCATTTTTCAACGTTGAGGTTGTTGTTGAATTTGTTGGTGTTATCAATGTTCTTTTTTCAACTTTTTTGTAATTTTAAAAGTTGAGGTTCTTGTTGAATTTGTTGGTGTTTTTCAATGATGAGGTTGTTGTTCAGTTTGTTGGTGATTTTCAATGTTGAGGTTGTTGTTGAATTTGTTTGTGATTTTCCACATTGAGTTTGTTGTTGAAATTGTTGGTGCTATCAATGTTATTTTTTAAACTTATTTGTATTTTTCAATGTTGAGGTTGTTGTTGAATTTATTGGTGTTTTTCAATGTTAAGGTTTTTGTTGAATTTGTTGGTGATTGTCAATGTTGCGGTTGTTGTTGAATTTTTTGGTGTTTTTCATTGTTGAGGTTGTTGTTGAATTTGTTGGTGTTTTTCAATGGTGAGATTTTTGTTGAATTTTGTGCTGTTTTCATTGTTGAGGTTGTTGTTAAATTTGTTGGTGTTGTCAATGTTTATTTTGTTGAAATTTTTTGTAGTTTTAAATGTTGCGGTTGTAGTTGAATTTGTTGGTGTTTTTCAACGTTGAGGTTGTTGAATTTGTTGGTGTTTTTCATTGTTGAGGTTGTTGTTAAACTTGTTTGTATTTTTAAAAGTTCAGGTTGTTGTTGAATTTGCTGGCGTTTTCAATGTTGTGGTTTTTGAATTTGTTGGTGTTTTTTAATATTGAGGTTGTTGTTGAATTTGTTGGCGTTATCAATGTTTTTTTTTAACTTTTTTGTGTTTTTCAAAGTCGAGGTTGTTGCTGAATTTATTGGTGTTATTAATGTTTTTTTTGTTGACATTTTTTGTACTTTTAAAAGTTGAGGTGGATTTTAAATTTGTTGGTATTTTTCACTACTGAGGTTGTTGTTGAATTTGTTGGCGTTTGTCAATGTTGATGTTGTTGTTCAATTTGTTGGTGAATTTCAATATCGAGGTTGTTGTTGAATTTGTTGGTGTTTTTCAATGTTGAGGTTGTTGTTGAATTTGTTGGTGTTTTTCAATGTTGAGGTTGTAGTTGAATTTGTTGGAGTTTTACAATGTTGAGGTCCTTGTTGAATTTGTTGGTGTTATCAATGTTATTTTTTGAACTTTTTTCTATTTTTGAAAGTTGAGGTTGTTGAATTTGTTGGTGTTTTTCAAAGTTCAGGTTGTTTTTGAATTTATTGGTGTTATCAATGTTTATTTTGTTGAACTTTTTTGTACTTTTAAAAGTTTAAGTTGATTTTGCATTTGTTGGTGTTTTTCATTGTTAAGGTTGTTGTTGAATTTGTTGGCGTTTTTCAGTGTTGAGGTTGTTGTTGAATTTATTGCTGTTATCAATGTTCTCTTTTCAACTTTATTGTACTTTTAAAAGTTGAGGTTGTTGTTGAATTTGTTGGTGATTTTCCACATTGAGTTTGTTGTTGAAATTGTTGGTGTAATCAATGTTATTTTTTGAGTTTTTTTGTATTTTTTAATGTTGAGGTCGTTGTTGAATTTTTTTGGTGTTTTTCATTGTTGAGGTTGTTGTTGAATTTGTTGGCGTTTTTCAATGTTGTGGTTTTTGTTGAATTTTTTGGTGTTTTTCATTGTTGAGGTTGTTGTTTAATTTGTTGGTGTTGTCATTGTTTATTTTGTTGACATTTTTTGTAGTTTTAAAAGTTGAGGTTGTAGTTGAATTTGTTGGTGTTTTTCAATGTTGAGGTTGTTCTTGCATTTTTTGGAGTTTTTCATTGTTGAGGTTGTTGTTAAACTTGTTTGTATTTTTGAATTTGCTGGTGATTTTCAACATTGATGTATTTGATGTATTTCTTCGTGTTATCAACGTTTATTTTGTTTAACTTTTTTGTACTTTGAATAGTTGAGGTTGTTGTTGAATCGGTTGGTGTTATCAATGTTTTTTTTGTTGAACCTGTTTGTATTATTCAAAGTTGAAGTTGTTGTTGAATTTGTTGGTGTTTTTAAATGTTGATGTTTTTGAATTTGTTGATGATTTTCAAGATTGAGTTTGTTATTGAATTTGTTGGTGTTATCAATTTTTTTTTGTTGAACTTGTTTGTATTTTTAAAAGTTGAAGTTGTTGTTTAATTCGTTTATGTTTTTCAAATTTGAGGTCGTTGAATTTGTTGGTGATTTTCAATATTGAGGTTGTTGTTGAATTTCTTGGTGTTATGAATGGTTTTTTTTTGAACTTTTTTGTTTTTTTCAATGTTGATGTTGAATTTGTTGGTGATTTTCAATATTAAGTTTGTAGTTGAATTTGTTGGTGTTTTTAAATGTTGATGTTTTTGAATATGTTGATGATTTTAAAGATTGAGTTTGTTATTGAATTTGTTGGTGTTATAATTTTTTTTTTTGTTGAACTTGTTTGTATTTTTAAAAGTTGAAGTTGTTGTTTAATTCGTTTATGTTTTTCAAATTTGAGGTCGTTGAATTTGTTGGTGATTTTAAATATTGAGGTTGTTGTTCAATTTCTTGGTGTTATGAATGGTTTTTTTTTTAACTTTTTTGTTTTTTTCAATGTTGATGTTGAATTTGTTGGTGATTTTCAATATTAAGTTTGTAGTTGAATTTGTTGGTGTTATCTATGTTGAGGTTGTTGTTGAATTTATGGTTCTTTTTCAATGTTAATGTTGTTGAATTTGTTGGTGATTTTCAACATTGAGTTTGTTGTTGAATTTGCTGGTGTTATCAATGTTTTTTTTGTTGAACTTGTTTGTATTTTTAAAATTTGAGGTTGTTGTTGAATTTGTTGGTGTTTTTCAATGTTGAGGTTGTTGTTGAATTTATTGTTGTTTTTCAACGTTGATGTTGTTGAATTTGTTGGTAATTTTCAATATTGAGTTTGTTGTTCAATTTATTGGTGTTTTGAATGTTTTTTTTAAATTTGTTTGCATTTTTAAAAGTTGAGGTTGTTGTTGAATTTGTTGGTGTTTTTCAACGTTGAGGTTGTTGTTGAATTTGTTGGTGTTTTTCATTGTTGAGGTTGTTGTTGAATTTGTTGGTGTTATCAATGTTTTTTTTGAACTTTATTGTGTTTTTCAAAGTTGAGGTTATTGCTGAATTTATTTGTGTTAGCAATGTTTTTTTGTTGACCTTTTTTGTACTTTTAAAAGTTGAGGTTGTTTTTGAATTTGTTTTTTAATTTTCATTATTGAGATTGTTGTTGAATTTGTTGGTGTTTTTCAAAGTTGAGGTTGTTGAATTTGTTGGTTATTTTCAATATTGGGTTTGTTGTTGAATTTGTTCGTGTTATCAATGGTTTTTTTTAAACTTTTATGTGTTTTTTAAAGTTGAGGTTGTTGCTCAATTTGCTGTTGATATTCATTGTTCAGGTTGTTGCTGAATTTTTAAATTGTTTTTCAATGTTGATGTTGTTGAATTTGTTTGTGTTTTTCAGTGTTGAGCTTGCTGAATTTCTTGGTGATTTTAAATGTTGAGGTTTTTGCTGAATTTTTAAATTGTTTTTCAATGTTGATGTTGTTGAATTAGTTTGTGTTTTTCAGTGTTGAGCTTGCTGACTTTCTTGGTGATTTTAAATGTTGAGGTTGTTGTTGAATTGGATGGGGTCATCAATGTTTGAAGTTGTTGCTGAATTTCTAAATTGTTTTTCAATTTTGATGTTGAATTTGTTTGTGTTTTTCAGTGTTGAGCTTGCTGAATTTCTTGGTGATTTTTAATGTTGAGGTTGTTGTTGAATTGGATAGGGTCATCAATGCTTGAGGTTGTTGCTGAATTTTTAAATTTTTTTCGATGTTGATGTTGTTGAATTTGTTTGTGTTTTTCAGTGTTGACCTTGCTGAATTTCATGGTGATTTTAAATGTTGAGGTTGTTGTTGAATTGGATAGGGTCATCAATGATTGAGGTTTTTGCTGAATTTTTATATTGTTTTTCAATGTTGATGTTGTTGAATTTGTTTGTGTTTTTCAGTGTTGAGCTTGCTGAATTTCTTGGTGATTTTAAATGTTGAAGTTGTTGTTGAATTGGATAGGGTCATCAATGTTTGAGATTGTTGCTGAATTTTTAAATTGTTTTTCAATGTTGATGTTGTTGAATTTGTTTGAGTTTTCAGTGTTGAGCTTGCTGAATTTCTTGGTGATTTTAAATGTTGAGGTTGTTGTTGAATTGTATAGGGTAATCAATGTTTATTTTGTTGAACTTGTTTGTATTTTTAAAAGTTGTGGTTCTTGTTGAATTTATTGCTGTTATCAATGTTCACTTTGTTGAACTTTTTTGTACTTTTAAATGTTGAGCTTGTTGTTTAATTTGTTGGTGTTTTTCAAAGTTGAGGTCGTTGAATTTGTTGGTGAATTTGAATAATGAGGTTGTTGTTGAATTTGTTGGTGTTATGAATGGTTTTTTATTTAACTTTTTTGTGTTTTTCAAAGTTGAGGTTATTGTTGAATTTGTTGGTGTTATCAGTGTTATTTTTTGAACTTTATTGTAATTTTCAATGCTGAGGTTGTTGTTGAATTTGTTGATATTTTTCAATGTTGCGGTTATTGTTGAATTTTTTGCCATTTATCATTGTTGAGGTTGTTGTTGAACATGTTTGTATTATTAAAAGTTAAGGATGTTGTTGAAATTGTTGAGGTTGTTGAATTTGTTGGTGTTGAATATGTTGAGGTTGTTGAATTTGTTGGTGTTGAATATGTTGAGGTTGTCGAATTTGTTGGTGTTTTTCCCCGTTGAGTTTGTTGTTGAATTTGTTGGAGTTATCAATGTTTTTTTTGTTGAACTTGTTTGTATTTTAAAAAGTTGAGGTTGTTGTTTAATTTGTTGGTATTTTCATAGTTGAGGACGTTGAATTTGTTGGTGATTTTCAATATTGTGGTTGTTGTTTAATTTGTTGGTGTTATGAATGTTTTTTTATAACTTTTGTGTGTTTTTCAAAGTTGAGGTTGTTGCTGAATTTGTTGGTGATTTTCAATGTTGAGCTTGTTGTTGAATTTGTTGGTGATTTTCAATATTGAGCTTGTTGTCGAATTTGTTGGTGTTTTTCAATGTTGAGATTGTTGTTGAATTTGTTGGTGTTTTTCAATGTTGAGGTTGTTGTTGAATTTGTTGGTGTTATCAATGTTTTTTGTTGAACTTGTTAGTATTTTTAAAAGTTGAGGTTGTTGTTGAATTTGTTTGTGATATTCAGTGTTGAGGTTGTTGAATTTGTTGGTGATTTTCAATATTGAGGTTGTTGAATTTGTTGGCGTTTTTCATTGCTGAGGTTGTTGTTGAATTTGTTTTTCGTTTTTCAATGTTGAGGTTGTTGTTGAATTTGTTTGTGTTATGAATGATTTTTTTGGAACTTTTTTGTATTTTTCAATGTTGAGGTTGTTGTTGAATTTCTTGGTGTTTATCAATGTTGAGGTTGTTGTTGATTTTTTTGGTGTTTTTGATTGTTGAGGTTGCTGTTGAACTTGTTTGTATTTTTAAAAGTTAAGGATGTAGTTGAACTTATTAGTGTTTTTCAATGTTGAGGTTGTTGTTGAATTTGTTGGTGATTATCAATGTTGAGGTTGATTTTGAATTTGTTGATATTTTTCATTATTGAGGTTGTTGTTGAATTTGTTGGCTTTTTTCAATGTTGAGGTTGTTGTTGAATTTTTTTTTTCATTGTTGAGGTTGCTGTTTAATTTGTTGGTGTTTTTAAATGTTGAGGTTGTTGTTTGAATTTGTTGGTGTTTTTCCTTGTTGAGGTTGTTGTTGAATTTGTTGGTGTTTTTCAATGTTGATGTTGTTGAACTTGTTGGTGTTATCAATGTTATCTTTTGAAATGTTTTGTGTTTTTCAATGTTGAGGTTGTTGAATTTGCTGGTGATTTTCAATATTGAGGATGTTGATGAATTTGTTCGTGTTATCAACATTTATTTTGTTGAACTTTTTTGTACTTTTAAAAGTTGAAGATATTGTTGAATTTGTTGGGATTTTCAATATTGTGGATGTTGCTGAAATTGTTGGCGTTTTTCAATGTTGAGATTGTTGTTGAATTTGTTGGTGCTTTTCAATGTAGAGTTTGTTGTTGAATTTATTGGTGTTTTTCAATGTTGATGTTGTTGAATTTGTTGGTGATTTTCAATATTGAGCTTGTTGTTGAAATTGTTGGTGTAATCAATGTTTTTTGTTTGAACTTGGTTGTATTTTTAAAAGTTGAGGTTGTTTAATTTGTTGGTCTTTTTCAAGTTGAGGTCGTTGAATTTGTAGGTGGTTTTCAATATTGAGGTTGTTGGTGAATTTGTTGGTGATTTTCAATATTGAGGTTGATGTTGAATTTGTTGGTGTTATCAATGTTATTTTTTGAACTTTTTTGTATTTTTCAAAGTTGAGGTTGTTGCTGAATTTGTTGGTGATATTCAATGTTGAGGTTGTTGAATTTGTTGGTGATTTTCAATATTGAGATTGTTGTTGTATTTGTTGGTGATTTTCAATGTTGAGGTTGTTGTTGAATTTGTTGGTGATTTTCAATATTGAGGTTGTTGTTGAATTTGTTGGTGTTATCGATGGTTTTTTTTTAACTTTTTTGTGTTTTTCAAAGTTAAGGTTTTTGCTGAATTTATTGATGTTATCAATGTTTATTTTGTTGAACTTTTTTGTACTTTTAAAAATTGAGGTTGATTTTGAATTTGTTGGTGTTTTTCATTTTTGACGTTGTTGTTGGATTTCTTTGTGTATTTCAAATTTGAGGTCGTTGAATTTGTCAGTGATTTTCAATATTGAGGTTGTTGTTTAATTTGTTAGTGTTACCAATGTTTTTTTTTAACTTTTTTGTGTTTTTTAAAGTTGAGGTTGTTGCTGAATTTGTTGGTGATGTACAGTTTTTGAATTTTTTGGCGTTTTTCAATGTTTACGTTGTTGTTGAATTTGTTGGTGATTTTCAATATTGAGGTTGATGTTGAATTTGTTGGTGTTATCAATGTTATTTTTTGAACTTTTTTGTATTTTTCAATGTTGAGGTTGTTGTTGAATTTGTTGGTATTTTTCAATGTTGCAGTTGTTGTTGAATTTGTTGGTGTTTTTCAATGGTGAGGTTTTTGTTGAATATTTTGGTCTTTTCATTGTTGAGGTTGTTGTTAAATTTGTTGGTATTTTTTAATGTTGAGGTTGATGTTAAATGTGTTGGTGTTTTTCACTGTTGAGGTTGTTGGTGAATTTGTTGGTGATTTTCAATATTGAGATTGTTGTTGAATTGGATAGTGTCATCAATGTTTATTTTGTAGAACTTGCATGTATTATTAAAAGTTGTGGTTGTTGTTTAATTTGTTAGTATTTTTCACAGATGAGATCGTTGAATATGTTGGTGATTATCAATATTGAGGTTGTTGTTGAATTTGTTGGTGTTATGAATGTTTTTTTTAAACTTCGTTGTGTTTTTCAAAGTTGAGGTTGTTGCTGAATTTGTTGGTGATATTCAATGTTGAGGTTGATGAATTTGCTGGTGATTTTCAATACTGAGGTTGTTGATGATTTTGTTGTCATTTTTCAATGTTGAGGTTGTTGTTGAATTTGTTGGTGATTTTCAATATTGAGGTTAATGTTGAATTTGTTGGTGTTATCAGTGTTGTTTTTTGAACTTTTTTGTATTTTTCAATGTTGAGGTTGTTGTTGATTTGTTTGTTATTTTTTAATGTTGCGGTTATTGTTCAATTTTTTGCTGTTTTTCATTGTTGTGGTTGTTGTTGAATTTGTTGATGTTTTTCAATGTTGAGGTTGTTGTTGAATTTGTTGCTGTTTTTCAATGTTGAGGTTGTTGCTGAATGTATTGGTGTTATCAATGTTTATTTTGTTGAACTTTTTTTGTATTTTTAAAAGTTGAGGTTGATTTTGAATTTGTTGGTGATTTTCAATATTGAGCTTGTTGCTGAATTTGTTGGTGCTATTTAATGTTAAGGTTGTTGAATTTGCTGGTGATTTTCAATACTGAGGTTGTTGATGAATTTGTTGGCGTTTTTCAATGTTGAGGTTGTTGTTGAATTTGTTTAAGTTTATCTTTGTTGAGGTCGTTGAATTGGTAGGTGATTTTCATTATTGAGGATGTTGTTGAATTTGTTGGTGTTTTTCATTGTTGAGTTTGTTGTTGAATTCGTTGGTGTTTTTCAATGTTGAGGTTGTTGTTGAATTTGTTGGTGTTCTTCAATGTTGAGGTTGTTGTTGAATTTGTTGGTGTTTTTCATTGTTGAGTTTGTTGTTGAATTAGTTGGTGTTATCAATGTTTTTTGTTGAACTTGTTTGTATTTTTAAAAGTTAAGGATGTTGTTGAATTTGCAGGGGTTTTTCAATGTTGAGGTTGTTGAATTTGTTGGTGATTTTCAAAGTTGAGGTGGTTGCTGAATATATTGGTGTTTTCAATATTTATTTTGTTGAACTTTTTTGTACTTTTTAAATTTGAGGTTGATTTTGAATTTGTTGGTGTTTTTCATTGTTGAGGTTGTTGTTTAAGTTGTTGGTGTTTTTCAATGTTGAGGATGTTGATGAATTTGTTGGTGTTATTCAATGTTGAGGTTGTTGTTGAATTTGTTGGTGTTTTTCAATATTGAGGTTGTTGTTGAATTTGTTGGTTTTTTTAATGTTGAGGTCGTTGAATTTGTTGGTGATTTTCAATATTAAGGTTGTTGTTGAATTTGTTGGTGTTATGAATGGTATTTTTTTTAACTTTTTTGTGTTTTTCAATGTTGAGGTTGTTGAATTTGTTGGTGATTTTCAAAGTTGAGGTTGTTGCTGAATATATTGGTGTTATCAATGTTTATTTTGTTGAACTTTTTTGTACTTTTAAAAGTTATGGTTGATTTTGAATTTGTTGTTGTTTTTCAATGTTGAGGTTGTTGTTGAATTTGTTGGTATTTTTCAATGTTGAGGTTGTTGATGAATTTGTTGGTGATTTTCAATATTGAGATTGTTGTTGAATTGGATAGTGTCATCAATGTTTATTTTGTAGAACTTGCATGTATTATTAAAAGTTGTGGTTGTTGTTTAATTTGTTAGTATTTTTCACAGATGAGATCGTTGAATATGTTGGTGATTATCAATATTGAGGTTGTTGTTGAATTTGTTGGTGTTATGAATGTTTTTTTTAAACTTCGTTGTGTTTTTCAAAGTTGAGGTTGTTGCTGAATTTGTTGGTGATATTCAATGTTGAGGTTGATGAATTTGCTGGTGATTTTCAATACTGAGGTTGTTGATGATTTTGTTGTCATTTTTCAATGTTGAGGTTGTTGTTGAATTTGTTGGTGATTTTCAATATTGAGGTTAATGTTGAATTTGTTGTTGTTATCAGTGTTGTTTTTTGAACTTTTTTGTATTTTTCAATGTTGAGGTTGTTGTTGATTTGTTTGTTATTTTTCAATGTTGCGGTTGTTGTTCAATTTTTTGCTGTTTTTCATTGTTGTGGTTGTTGTTGAATTTGTTGATGTTTTTCAATGTTGAGGTTGTTGTTGAATTTGTTGCTGTTTTTCAATGTTGAGGTTGTTGCTGAATTTGTTGATGTTTTTCGATGTTGAGGTTGTTGCTGAATTTCTTGGTGATTTTAAATGTTGAGGTTGTCGTTGAATTGAATAGGGTCATCAATGTTTGAGGTTGTTGCTGAATTTTTAAATTGTTTTTCAATGTTGATGTTGTTAAATTTGTTTGTGTTTTTCAGTGTTGAGCTTGCTGAATTTCTTGGTGATTTTAAATGTTGAGGTTGTTGTTGAATTCGATAGGGTCATCAATGATTGAGGTTGTTGCTGAATTTTTAAATTGTTTTTCAATGTTGATGTTGTTAAATTTGTTTGTGTTTTTCAGTGTTGAGCTTGCTGAATTTCTTGGTGATTTTAAATGTTGAGGTTGTTGTTGAATTCGATAGGGTCATCAATGATTGAGGTTGTTGCTGAATTTTTAAATTGTTTTTCAATGTTGATGTTGATGAATTTGTTTGTGTTTTTCAGTGTTGAGCTTGCTGAATTTCTTGGTCATTTTAAATGTTGAGGTTCTTGTTGAATTGGATAGGGTTATCAATGTTAATTTTGTTGACCTTGTTTGTATTTTTAAAAGTTGTGGTTCTTGTTGAATTTATTGGCGTTATCAATGTTTACTTTGCTGACCTTTTTTGTACTTTTAAATGTTGAGCTTGTTGTTTAATTTGTTGGTGTTTTTCAAAGTTGAGGTCGTTGAATTTTTTGATGAATTTGAATAATGAGGTTGTTGTTGAATTTGTTGGTGTTATAAATGGTTTTTTTTAAACTTTTTTGTGTTTTTCAAAGTTGAGGTTATTGTTGAATTTGTTGGTGTTATCAATGTTATTTTTTGAACTTTATTGTAATTTTCAATGCTGAGGTTGTTGTTGAATTTGTTGGTATTTTTCAATGTTGCGGTTATTGTTGAATTTTTTGCTGTTTTTCATTGTTGTGGTTGTTGTTGAATTTGTTGATGTTTTTCAATGTTGAGGTTGTTGTTGAATTTGTTGCTGTTTTTCAATGTTGAGGTTGTTGCTGAATGTATTGGTGTTATCAATGTTTATTTTGTTGAACTTTTTTTGTATTTTTAAAAGTTGAGGTTGATTTTGAATTTGTTGGTGATTTTCAATATTGAGCTTGTTGCTGAATTTGTTGGTGCTATTTAATGTTAAGGTTGTTGAATTTGCTGGTGATTTTCAATACTGAGGTTGTTGATGAATTTGTTGGCGTTTTTCAATGTTGAGGTTGTTGTTGAATTTGTTTAAGTTTATCTTTGTTGAGGTCGTTGAATTGGTAGGTGATTTTCATTATTGAGGATGTTGTTGAATTTGTTGGTGTTTTTCATTGTTGAGTTTGTTGTTGAATTCGTTGGTGTTTTTCAATGTTGAGGTTGTTGTTGAATTTGTTGGTGTTCTTCAATGTTGAGGTTGTTGTTGAATTTGTTGGTGTTTTTCATTGTTGAGTTTGTTGTTGAATTAGTTGGTGTTATCAATGTTTTTTGTTGAACTTGTTTGTATTTTTAAAAGTTAAGGATGTTGTTGAATTTGCAGGGGTTTTTCAATGTTGAGGTTGTTGAATTTGTTGGTGATTTTCAAAGTTGAGGTGGTTGCTGAATATATTGGTGTTTTCAATATTTATTTTGTTGAACTTTTTTGTACTTTTTAAATTTGAGGTTGATTTTGAATTTGTTGGTGTTTTTCATTGTTGAGGTTGTTGTTTAAGTTGTTGGTGTTTTTCAATGTTGAGGATGTTGATGAATTTGTTGGTGTTATTCAATGTTGAGGTTGTTGTTGAATTTGTTGGTGTTTTTCAATATTGAGGTTGTTGTTGAATTTGTTGGTTTTTTTAATGTTGAGGTCGTTGAATTTGTTGGTGATTTTCAATATTAAGGTTGTTGTTGAATTTGTTGGTGTTATGAATGGTATTTTTTTTAACTTTTTTGTGTTTTTCAATGTTGAGGTTGTTGAATTTGTTGGTGATTTTCAAAGTTGAGGTTGTTGCTGAATATATTGGTGTTATCAATGTTTATTTTGTTGAACTTTTTTGTACTTTTAAAAGTTATGGTTGATTTTGAATTTGTTGTTGTTTTTCAATGTTGAGGTTGTTGTTGAATTTGTTGGTATTTTTCAATGTTGAGGTTGTTGATGAATTTGTTGGTGATTTTCAATATTGAGATTGTTGTTGAATTGGATAGTGTCATCAATGTTTATTTTGTAGAACTTGCATGTATTATTAAAAGTTGTGGTTGTTGTTTAATTTGTTAGTATTTTTCACAGATGAGATCGTTGAATATGTTGGTGATTATCAATATTGAGGTTGTTGTTGAATTTGTTGGTGTTATGAATGTTTTTTTTAAACTTCGTTGTGTTTTTCAAAGTTGAGGTTGTTGCTGAATTTGTTGGTGATATTCAATGTTGAGGTTGATGAATTTGCTGGTGATTTTCAATACTGAGGTTGTTGATGATTTTGTTGTCATTTTTCAATGTTGAGGTTGTTGTTGAATTTGTTGGTGATTTTCAATATTGAGGTTAATGTTGAATTTGTTGTTGTTATCAGTGTTGTTTTTTGAACTTTTTTGTATTTTTCAATGTTGAGGTTGTTGTTGATTTGTTTGTTATTTTTCAATGTTGCGGTTGTTGTTCAATTTTTTGCTGTTTTTCATTGTTGTGGTTGTTGTTGAATTTGTTGATGTTTTTCAATGTTGAGGTTGTTGTTGAATTTGTTGCTGTTTTTCAATGTTGAGGTTGTTGCTGAATTTGTTGATGTTTTTCGATGTTGAGGTTGTTGCTGAATTTCTTGGTGATTTTAAATGTTGAGGTTGTCGTTGAATTGAATAGGGTCATCAATGTTTGAGGTTGTTGCTGAATTTTTAAATTGTTTTTCAATGTTGATGTTGTTAAATTTGTTTGTGTTTTTCAGTGTTGAGCTTGCTGAATTTCTTGGTGATTTTAAATGTTGAGGTTGTTGTTGAATTCGATAGGGTCATCAATGATTGAGGTTGTTGCTGTATTTTTAAATTGTTTTTCAATGTTGATGTTGTTAAATTTGTTTGTGTTTTTCAGTGTTGAGCTTGCTGAATTTCTTGGTGATTTTAAATGTTGAGGTTGTTGTTGAATTCGATAGGGTCATCAATGATTGAGGTTGTTGCTGAATTTTTAAATTGTTTTTCAATGTTGATGTTGATGAATTTGTTTGTGTTTTTCAGTGTTGAGCTTGCTGAATTTCTTGGTCATTTTAAATGTTGAGGTTCTTGTTGAATTGGATAGGGTTATCAATGTTAATTTTGTTGACCTTGTTTGTATTTTTAAAAGTTGTGGTTCTTGTTGAATTTATTGGCGTTATCAATGTTTACTTTGCTGACCTTTTTTGTACTTTTAAATGTTGAGCTTGTTGTTTAATTTGTTGGTGTTTTTCAAAGTTGAGGTCGTTGAATTTGTTGATGAATTTGAATAATGAGGTTGTTGTTGAATTTGTTGGTGTTATAAATGTTTTTTTTTTAACTTTTTTGTGTTTTTCAAAGTTGAGGTTATTGTTGAATTTGTTGGTGTTATCAATGTTATTTTTTGAACTTTATTGTAATTTTCAATGCTGAGGTTGTTGTTGAATTTGTTGGTATTTTTCAATGTTGCGGTTATTGTTGAATTTTTTGCCGTTTATCATTGTTGAGGTTGTTGTTGAACATGTTTGTATTTTTAAAAGTTAAGGATGTTGTTGAATTTGTTGAGGTTGTTGAATTTGTTTGTGTTGAATATGTTGAGGTTGCTGAATTTGTTGGTGTTTTTCAATGTTGAGTTTGTTGTTGAATTTGTTGGAGTTATCAATGTTTTTTTGTTGAACTTGTTTGTATTTTTAAAATATGAGGTTGTTGTTTAATATGTTGGTGTTTTCATAGTTGAGGACGTTGAAATTGTTGGTGATTTTCAATATTGTGGTTGTTGTTGAATTTGTTGGTGTTATGAATGGTTTTTTTTATAACTTTTGTGTGTTTTTCAAAGTTGAGGTTGTTGTTGAATTTGTTGGTGTTTTTCAATGTTCAGGTTGTTGTTGAATTTGTTGGTGTTTATCATTGTTGAGGTTGTTGTTGAATTTGTTGGTGTTATCAATGTTTTTTGTTGAACTTGTTAGTATTTTTAAAATTTGAGGTTGTTGTTGAATTTGTTTGTGATATTCAGTGTTGAGGTTGTTGAATTTGTTGGTGATTTTCAATATTGAGGTTGTTGAATTTGTTGGCGTTTTTCATTTTTGAGGTTGTTGTTGAATTTGTTTTTCGTTTTTCAATGTTGAGGTTGTTGTTGAATTTGTTTGTGTTATGAATGATTTTTTTTGAACTTTTTTTGTATTTTTCAATGTTGAGGTTGTTGTTGAATTTCTTGGTGTTTATCAATGTTGAGGTTAATGTTGAATTTTTTGGTGTTTTTGATTGTTGAGGTTGCTGTTGAACTTGTTTGTATTTTTAAAAGTTAAGGATGTTGTTGAACTTATTAGTGTTTTTCAATGTTGAGGTTGTTGTTGAATTTGTTGGTGATTATCAATGTTGAGGTTGATTTTGAATTTGTTGATATTTTTCATTGTTGAGGTTGTTGTTGAATTTGTTGGCGTTTTTCAACGTTGAGGTTGTTGTTGAATTTTTTGTTTTTTTCATTGTTGAGGTTGCTGTTTAATTTGTTGGTGTTTTTAAATGTTGAGGTTGTTGTTTGAATTTGTTGGTGTTTTTCATTGTTGAGGTTGTTGTTGAATTTGTTGGTGTTATCAATGTTATCTTTTGAACTGTTTTGTGTTTTTCAATGTTGAGGTTGTTGAATCTGCTGGTGATTTTCAATATTGAGGATGTTGATGAATTTGTTCGTGTTATCAACATTTATTTTGTTGAACTTTTTTCTACTTTTAAAAGTTGAAGTTATTGTTGAATTTGTTGGGATTTTCAATATTGAGGTTGTTGCTGAAATTGTTGACGTTTTTCAAAGTTGAGATTGTTGTTGAATTTGTTGCTGCTTTTCAATGTTGAGTTTGTTGTTGAATTTATTCTTGCTTTTCAATGTTGATGTTGTTGAATTTGTTGGTGTTTTTCAAAGCTGAGGTCGTTGAATTTGTTGGTGATTTTCAATATTGAGTTTGTTGTTGAATTTGTTGGTGTAATCAATGTATTTTTGTTGAACTTGGTTGTATTTTTAAAAGTTGAGGTTGTTTAATTTGTTGGTCTTTTTCAAGTTGAGGTCGTTGAATTTGTAGGTGGTTTTCAATATTGAGGTTGTTGGTGAATTTGTTGATGTTATGAATGGTTTTTTTTTTAACTTTTTTGTGTTTTTCAAAGTTGAGGTTGTTGCTGAATTTGTTGGTGATACTCAATGTTGAGGTTGTTGAATTTGTTGGTGATTTTGAATATTGAGGTTGTTGTTGTATTTGTTGGTGTTTTTCATTGTTGAGGTTGTTGTTGAATTTGTTGGTGTTTTTCAAAGTTGAGGTCGTTGAATTTGTTGGTGATTTTCAATATTGAGGATGTTGTTGAATTTTTGGTGTTATCAATGGGTTTTTTTGAACTTTTTTGTGTTTTTCAAAGTTGAGGTTTTTGCTGAATTTATTGATGTTATCAATGTTTATTTTGTTGAACTTTTTTGTACTTTTAAAAATTGAGGTTGATTTTGAATTTGTTGGTTTTTTTCATTTTTGACGTTGTTGTTGGATTTGTTTGTGTTTTTCAAAGTTGAGGTCGTTGAATTTGTTGGTGATTTTCAATATTGAGGTTGATGTTGAATTTGTTAGTGTTACCAATGTTTTTTTAAACTTTTTTGTGTTTTTCAAAGTTGAGGTTGTTGCTGAATTTGTTGGTGATAAACAGTTTTTGAATTTTTTGGCGTTTTTCAATGTTTACGTTGTTGTTGAATTTGTTGGTGATTTTCAATATTGAGGTTGATTTTGAATTTATTGGTGTTATCAATGTTATTTTTTGAACATTTTTGTATTTTTAAATGTTGAGGTTGTTGTTGAATTTGTTAGTATTTTTCAATGTTGCGATTGTGGTTGAATTTGTTGGTTGTTTTTCAATGGTGAGGTTTTTGTTGAATATTTTGGTCTTTTCATTGTTGAGGTTGTTGTTAAATTTGTTGGTATTTTTCAATGTTTTGGTTGTTGCTAAATTTGTTGGTATTTTTCAATGTTGAGGTTGTTGATGAATTTGTTGGTGATTTTCAATATTGAGATTGTTGTTGAATTGGATAGTGTCATCAATGTTTATTTTTTAGAACTTGTATGTATTATTAAAAGTTGTGGTTGTTTGTTTAATTTGTTAGTGTTTTTCACAGTTGAGATTGTTGAATTTGTTGGTGATTACCAATATTGAGGTTGTTGTTGAATTTGTTGGTGTTATGAATGGTTTTTTTAAACCTCTTTGTGTTTTTCAAAGTTGAGGTTGTTGCTGAATTTGTTGGTGATATTCAATGTTGAGGTTGATGAATTTGCTGGTGATTTTCAATACTGAGGTTGTTGATGATTTTGTTGTCGTTTTTCAATGTTGAGGTTGTTCTTGAATTTGTTGGTGATTTTCAATATTGAGGTTAATGTTGAATTTGTTGCTGTTAGCAGTGTTGTTTTTTGAACCTTTTTGTATTTTTCAATGTTGAGGTTGTTGTTGATTTGTTTGTTATTTTTCAATGTTGCGGTTATTGTTGAATTTTTTGCTGTTTTTCATTGTTGTGGTTGTTGTTGAATTTGTTGTTGTTTTTCAATGATGAGGTTGTTGTTGAATTTGTTTAAGTTTATCATTGTTGAGGTCGTTGAATTGGTTGGTGATTTTCAATATTGAGGATGTTGTTGAATTTGTTGGTGTTTTTCTTTGTTGAGTTTGTTGTTGAATTTGTTGGTGTTATGAATGGTATTTTTTTAACTTTTTTGTGTTTTTCAATGTTGAGGTTGTTGCTGAATTTGTTGGTGATATTCAATGTTGAGGTTGTTGAATTTGTTGGTGATTTTCAATATTGAGATTGTTGTTGAACTGGATAGTGTCATCAATGTTTATTTTATAGAACTTGCATGTATTATTAAAAGTTGTGGTTGTTTAATTTGTTAGTATTTTTCACAGATGAGATCGTTGAATATGTTGGTGATTATCAATATTGAGGTTGTTGTTGAATTTGTTGGTGTTATGAATGTTTTTTTTAAACTTCGTTGTGCTTTTCAAAGTTGAGGTTGTTGCTGAATTTGTTGGTGATATTCAATGTTGAGGTTGATGAATTTGCTGGTGATTTTCAATACTGAGGTTGTTGATGATTTTGTTGTCATTTTTCAATGTTGAGGTTGTTGTTGAATTTGTTGGTGATTTTCAATATTGAGGTTAATGTTGAATTTGTTGTTGTTATCAGTGTTGTTTTTTGAACTTTTTTGTATTTTTCAATGTTGAGGTTGTTGTTGATTTGTTTGTTATTTTTCAATGTTGCGGTTGTTGTTCAATTTTTTGCTGTTTTTCAATGTTGTGGTTGTTGTTGAATTTGTTGATGTTTTTCAATGTTGAGATTGTTGTTGAATTTGTTGCTGTTTTTCAATGTTGAGGTTGTTGCTGAATATATTGGTGTTATCAATGTTTATTTTGTTGAACTTTTTTTGTATTTTTAAAAGTTGAGGTTGAATTTGAATTTGCTGGTGATTTTCAATACTGAGGTTGTTGATGAATTTGTTGGCGTTTTTCAATGTTGAGGTTGTTGTTGAATTTGTTTAAGTTTATCTTTGTTGAGGTCGTTGAATTGGTAGGTGTTTTTCATTGTTGAGTTTGTTGTTGAATTTGTTGGTGTTCTTCAATGTTGAGGTTGTTGTTGAATTTGTTGGTGTTTTTCATTGTTGAGTTTGTTGTTGAATTAGTTGGTGTTATCAATGTTTTTTGTTGAACTTGTTTGTATTTTTAAAAGTTAAGGATGTTGTTGAATTTGCAGGGGTTTTTCAATGTTGAGGTTGTTGAATTTGTTGGTGATTTTCAAAGTTGAGGTGGTTGCTGAATATATTGGTGTTTTCAATATTTATTTTGTTGAACTTTTTTGTACTTTTTAAATTTGAGGTTGATTTTGAATTTGTTGGTGTTTTTCATTGTTGAGGTTGTTGTTTAAGTTGTTGGTGTTTTTCAATGTTGAGGATGTTGATGAATTTGTTGGTGTTATTCAATGTTGAGGTTGTTGTTGAATTTGTTGGTGTTTTTCAATATTGAGGTTGTTGTTGAATTTGTTGGTTTTTTTAATGTTGAGTTCGTTGAATTTGTTGGTGATTTTCAATATTAAGGTTGTTGTTGAATTTGTTGGTGTTATGAATGGTATTTTTTTAACTTTTTTGTGTTTTTCAATGTTGAGGTTGTTGAATTTGTTGGTGATTTTCAAAGTTGAGGTTGTTGCTGAATATATTGGTGTTATCAATGTTTATTTTGTTGAACTTTTTTGTACTTTTAAAAGTTGAGGTTGATTTTGAATTTGTTGTTGTTTTTCATTGTTGAGGTTGTTGTTGTATTTGTTGGTGTTTTTCAATGTTGAGGTTGTTGTTGAATTTGTTGGTGTTTTTCGATGTTGAGGTTGTTGCTGAATTTCTTGGTGATTTTAAATGTTGAGGTTGTCGTTGAATTGAATAGGGTCATCAATGTTTGAGGTTGTTGCTGAATTTTTAAATTGTTTTTCAATGTTGATGTTGTTAAATTTGTTTGTGTTTTTCAGTGTTGAGCTTGCTGAATTTCTTGGTGATTTTAAATGTTGAGGTTGTTGTTGAATTCGATAGGGTCATCAATGATTGATGTTGTTGCTGAATTTTTAAATTGTTTTTCAATGTTGATGTTGATGAATTTGTTTGTGTTTTTCAGTGTTGAGCTTGCTGAATTTCTTGGTCATTTTAAATGTTGAGGTTCTTGTTGAATTGGATAGGGTTATCAATGTTAATTTTGTTGACCTTGTTTGTATTTTTAAAAGTTGTGGTTCTTGTTGAATTTATTGGCGTTATCAATGTTTACTTTGCTGACCTTTTTTGTACTTTTAAATGTTGAGCTTGTTGTTTAATTTGTTGGTGTTTTTCAAAGTTGAGGTCGTTGAATTTGTTGATGAATTTGAATAATGAGGTTGTTGTTGAATTTGTTGGTGTTATAAATGGTTTTTTTTTAACTTTTTTGTGTTTTTCAAAGTTGAGGTTATTGTTGAATTTGTTGGTGTTATCAATGTTATTTTTTGAACTTTATTGTAATTTTCAATGCTGAGGTTGTTGTTGAATTTGTTGGTATTTTTCAATGTTGCGGTTATTGTTGAATTTTTTGCCGTTTATCATTGTTGAGGTTGTTGTTGAACATGTTTGTATTTTTAAAAGTTAAGGATGTTGTTGAATTTGTTGAGGTTGTTGAATTTGTTTGTGTTGAATATGTTGAGGTTGCTGAATTTGTTGGTGTTTTTCAATGTTGAGTTTGTTGTTGAATTTGTTGGAGTTATCAATGTTTTTTTTGTTGAACTTGTTTGTATTTTTAAAATATGAGGTTGTTGTTTAATATATTGGTGTTTTCATAGTTGAGGACGTTGAATTTGTTGGTGATTTTCAATATTGTGGTTGTTGTTGAATTTGTTGGTGTTATGAATGGTTTTTTTTATAACTTTTGTGTGTTTTTCAAAGTTGAGGTTGTTGTTGAATTTGTTGGTGTTTTTCAATGTTCAGGTTGTTGTTGAATTTGTTGGTGTTTATCATTGTTGAGGTTGTTGTTGAATTTGTTGGTGTTATCAATGTTTTTTGTTGAACTTGTTAGTATTTTTAAAATTTGAGGTTGTTGTTGAATTTGTTTGTGATATTCAGTGTTGAGGTTGTTGAATTTGTTGGTGATTTTCAATATTGAGGTTGTTGAATTTGTTGGCGTTTTTCATTTTTGAGGTTGTTGTTGAATTTGTTTTTCGTTTTTCAATGTTGAGGTTGTTGTTGAATTTGTTTGTGTTATGAATGATTTTTTTTGAACTTTTTTTGTATTTTTCAATGTTGAGGTTGTTGTTGAATTTCTTGGTGTTTATCAATGTTGAGGTTAATGTTGAATTTTTTGGTGTTTTTGATTGTTGAGGTTGCTGTTGAACTTGTTTGTATTTTTAAAAGTTAAGGATGTTGTTGAACTTATTAGTGTTTTTCAATGTTGAGGTTGTTGTTGAATTTGTTGGTGATTATCAATGTTGAGGTTGATTTTGAATTTGTTGATATTTTTCATTGTTGAGGTTGTTGTTGAATTTGTTGGCGTTTTTCAACGTTGAGGTTGTTGTTGAATTTTTTGTTTTTTTCATTGTTGAGGTTGCTGTTTAATTTGTTGGTGTTTTTAAATGTTGAGGTTGTTGTTTGAATTTGTTGGTGTTTTTCATTGTTGAGGTTGTTGTTGAATTTGTTGGTGTTATCAATGTTATCTTTTGAACTGTTTTGTGTTTTTCAATGTTGAGGTTGTTGAATCTGCTGGTGATTTTCAATATTGAGGATGTTGATGAATTTGTTCGTGTTATCAACATTTATTTTGTTGAACTTTTTTCTACTTTTAAAAGTTGAAGTTATTGTTGAATTTGTTGGGATTTTCAATATTGAGGTTGTTGCTGAAATTGTTGACGTTTTTCAAAGTTGAGATTGTTGTTGAATTTGTTGCTGCTTTTCAATGTTGAGTTTGTTGTTGAATTTATTCTTGCTTTTCAATGTTGATGTTGTTGAATTTGTTGGTGTTTTTCAAAGCTGAGGTCGTTGAATTTGTTGGTGATTTTCAATATTGAGTTTGTTGTTGAATTTGTTGGTGTAATCAATGTATTTTTGTTGAACTTGGTTGTATTTTTAAAAGTTGAGGTTGTTTAATTTGTTGGTCTTTTTCAAGTTGAGGTCGTTGAATTTGTAGGTGGTTTTCAATATTGAGGTTGTTGGTGAATTTGTTGATGTTATGAATGGTTTTTTTTTAACTTTTTTGTGTTTTTCAAAGTTGAGGTTGTTGCTGAATTTGTTGGTGATACTCAATGTTGAGGTTGTTGAATTTGTTGGTGATTTTGAATATTGAGGTTGTTGTTGTATTTGTTGGTGTTTTTCATTGTTGAGGTTGTTGTTGAATTTGTTGGTGTTTTTCAAAGTTGAGGTCGTTGAATTTGTTGGTGATTTTCAATATTGAGGATGTTGTTGAATTTTTGGTGTTATCAATGGGTTTTTTTGAACTTTTTTGTGTTTTTCAAAGTTGAGGTTTTTGCTGAATTTATTGATGTTATCAATGTTTATTTTGTTGAACTTTTTTGTACTTTTAAAAATTGAGGTTGATTTTGAATTTGTTGGTTTTTTTCATTTTTGACGTTGTTGTTGGATTTGTTTGTGTTTTTCAAAGTTGAGGTCGTTGAATTTGTTGGTGATTTTCAATATTGAGGTTGATGTTGAATTTGTTAGTGTTACCAATGTTTTTTTAAACTTTTTTGTGTTTTTCAAAGTTGAGGTTGTTGCTGAATTTGTTGGTGATAAACAGTTTTTGAATTTTTTGGCGTTTTTCAATGTTTACGTTGTTGTTGAATTTGTTGGTGATTTTCAATATTGAGGTTGATTTTGAATTTATTGGTGTTATCAATGTTATTTTTTGAACATTTTTGTATTTTTAAATGTTGAGGTTGTTGTTGAATTTGTTAGTATTTTTCAATGTTGCGATTGTGGTTGAATTTGTTGGTTGTTTTTCAATGGTGAGGTTTTTGTTGAATATTTTGGTCTTTTCATTGTTGAGGTTGTTGTTAAATTTGTTGGTATTTTTCAATGTTTTGGTTGTTGCTAAATTTGTTGGTATTTTTCAATGTTGAGGTTGTTGATGAATTTGTTGGTGATTTTCAATATTGAGATTGTTGTTGAATTGGATAGTGTCATCAATGTTTATTTTTTAGAACTTGTATGTATTATTAAAAGTTGTGGTTGTTTGTTTAATTTGTTAGTGTTTTTCACAGTTGAGATTGTTGAATTTGTTGGTGATTACCAATATTGAGGTTGTTGTTGAATTTGTTGGTGTTATGAATGGTTTTTTTAAACCTCTTTGTGTTTTTCAAAGTTGAGGTTGTTGCTGAATTTGTTGGTGATATTCAATGTTGAGGTTGATGAATTTGCTGGTGATTTTCAATACTGAGGTTGTTGATGATTTTGTTGTCGTTTTTCAATGTTGAGGTTGTTCTTGAATTTGTTGGTGATTTTCAATATTGAGGTTAATGTTGAATTTGTTGCTGTTAGCAGTGTTGTTTTTTGAACCTTTTTGTATTTTTCAATGTTGAGGTTGTTGTTGATTTGTTTGTTATTTTTCAATGTTGCGGTTATTGTTGAATTTTTTGCTGTTTTTCATTGTTGTGGTTGTTGTTGAATTTGTTGTTGTTTTTCAATGTTGAGGTTGTTGTTGAAGTTGTTTAAGTTTATCATTGTTGAGGTCGTTGAATTGGTTGGTGATTTTCAATATTGAGGATGTTGTTGAATTTGTTGGTGTTTTTCATTGTTGAGTTTGTTGTTGAATTTGTTGGTGGTTTTCAATGTTGAGGTTGTTGTTGAATTTGTTGGTGTAATTCAATGTTGAGGTTGGAGTTGAATTTTTTGGTGTTTTTCATTGTTGAGTTTGTTGTTGTATTTGTTGGTATTTTTCAATGTTGAGGTTGTTGAATTTGTTGGTGATTTTCAAAGTTCAGGTGTTTGCTGAATATATTGGCGTTTTCAATATTTATTTTGTTGAACTTTTTTGTACATTTAAAATTTGAGATTGATTTTGAATTTGCTGGTGTTATTCATTGTTGAGGTTGTTGTTGAATTTGTTGGTGTTTTTCAATGTTGATGTTGTTGATGAATTTGTTGGTGTTATTCAATGTTGCGGTTGTTGTTGAATTTGTTGGTGTTTTTCAGTATTGAGGTTGTTCTTGAATTTGTTGGTTTTTTTAATCTTGAGGTCGTTAAATTTGTTGGTGATTTTCAATATTAAAGTTGATGTTGAATTTGTTGGTGTTATGAATGGTATTTTTTGAACTTTTTTGTGTTTTTCACTGTTGCGGTTGTTGAATTTGTTGGTGATTTTCAAAGTTATGGTTGTTGCTGAATTTATTGGTGTTATCAATGTTTATTTTGTTGAACTTTCTTGTACTTTGAAAAGTTGAGGTTGATTTTGAATTTGTTGGTATTTTTCATTGTTGAGGTTGTTGTTGAATTTGTTGGTGTTTTTCAATGTTGAGGTTGTTGTTGAATTTGTTGGTGTTTTTAAATGTTGAGGTTGTTGCTGAATTTTTTGGTGTTTTTCAATGTTGAGGTTGTCGTTGAATTTGTGGGTGTTTATCAATGATGAGGTTGATGTTGAAAGTTTTGCTGTTATCAATGTTATTTTTGAACTTTTTTGTGTTTTTGAAAGTTGAGGTTGTTGTTTAATTTGTTGTTGTTTTTCAATGTTGTGGTTGATGCTGAATTTACTTGTGTTTTTCAAAATTGAGGTCGTTGAAAATGTTGGTGATTTTCAATATTGAGGTTGTTGTTGAACTTCTTCGTATTATCAATTGTTTTTTTTGTTGAAGTTGTTTGTACTTTAAAAGTTAAGGTTGTTGTTGAATTTGATGGTGTTTTTCAAAATTAAGGTCGTTGAATTTATTGGTGATTTTCAATATTAAGGTTGTTGTTGAATTTGTTGGTGCTTTTTATTGTTGAGGTTGTAATTGAATTTGTTGGCGTTATCAATGTTGTTTTTTCAACTTTTTTGTACTTTTAAAAGTTGAGGCTGTTGTTGAATTTGTTGCTGTTTTTCAATGTTGAGGCTGTTGTGAAGTTGTTGGTGATATTCAGTGTTGAGGTTATTGAATTTGTTGGTGATTTTCAATATCGAGTTTGTCGTTGAATTTGTAGGCATTTTTCAATGTTGAGGTTGTTGTTGAATTTGTTGTTGTTTTTCAATGTTGAGGTTGTTGTTGAATTTGTTCGAGTTATCAATGCTTTTTGTTGAACTTGTTTGTATTTTTAAAAGTTAAAGTTGTTTTTTGAATTTGTTGGTGTTTTTCAATGTTGAGGTTGTTGTTGGATTTGTTGGTGTTTTTCAATGATGAGGTTGTTGCTGAATTTGTTGGTGTTATCAATGTTCTTTTTTCAACTTTTCTGTACTTTTAAAAGTTGAGGTTTTTGTTGAATTTGTTGGTTTTTTTCTTTGTTGAGGTTGTTGATGAATTTGTTGGTGTTTCTCAATGTTGAGGTTGTTGTTGAATTTGTTGGTGCTTTTCAATGTTGAGGTTGTTGTTGAATTTGTTGGTGTTTTTCAATGTTGATTTTGTTGATGAATTTGTTCGTGTTATCAATTTTTTTTTGAACTTATTTGTGTTTTTCAAAGTTGAGGTTGATGCTGAATTTCGTGGTGACATTCAGTGCTGAGGTTGTTGAATTTGTTGGTGATTTTCAATATTGAGTTTGTTGTTAAATTTGTTGGTGTTATCAAGGTTTATTTTGTTGAACTTTTTTGTACTTTTAAAAGTTGCGGTTGTTGTTGAATTTGTTGGTGTTTTTCAATGTTGAGGTTGTTGTTGAATTTGTTGGTGTTATCAATGTTCTTTTTTCAACTTTTTTGTACTTGTAAAAGTTGAGGTTGTTGTTGATTTTTTGGCGTTTGTCAATGTTGAGGTTGTTGTTGAATTTGTTGGTGATTTTCAATGGTGAGGTTTTTTTTGAATGTTCTGGTGTTTTCGTTGTTGAGGTTGTTGTTAAATTTGTTGGTGTTACCAATATTCTTTTTTGAACTTTTTTATACTTTTAAAAGTTGAGGTTGTTGTTGAATTTGTTGGTGTTTTACAATGTTGAGGTTGTTGAATTTGTTGGTGATTTTCAACATTGAGTTTGTTGTTGAATTTGTTGGTGTTATCAATGGGTTTTTTTGTTGAACTTGTTTGTATTTTTAAAAGTTGAGGTTATTGTTGAATTTGATGGTGTTTTTCAAAGTTAAGGTCGTTGAATTTGTTGGTGATTTTCAATATTAAGGTTGTTGTTGAATTTGTTGGTGCTTTTCATTGTTGAGCCTGTTGTTGAATTTGTTGGCGTTATCAATGTTCTTTTTTCAACTTTTTTGTTCTTTTAAAAGTTGTGGTTGTTGTTTAATTTGTTGCTGTTTTTCAATGTTGAGGATGTTGTGAATTTGTTGGTGATATTCAGTGTTGAGGTTATTGAATTTGTTGGTGATTTTCAATATTGAGTTTGTTGTTGAATTTGTTTGCGTTTTACAATGTTGATGTTGTTGTTGAATTTTTTTGTGTTTTTCATTGTCGAGGTTGTTGCTGAATTTGTTAGCATTATCAATGTTCTTTTTTCAACATTTTTGTACTTTTAAAAGTTGAGGTTTTTGTTGAATTTGTTGGTGTTTTTCAATGTTGAAGTTGTTGTTGAATTTGTTGGTATTTTTTAATATTGAGGTTGTTGTTGAGTTTGTTGGCATTTTTATAAGTTGAGGTCGTTGAGTTTGTTGGTGATTTTCAATATTGAGGTTGTGGTTTAATTTGATGGTGTTGCAATGTTATTTTTTGAACTTTTTTGCATTTAAAAGTTGAGGTTTATGTTGAATTTGTTGGTGTTTTTCAAAGTTGAAGTCGTTGAATTTGTTGGTGATTTTCAATATTGAGCTTGTTGTTCAATTTGTTCGTGTTATCAATGGTTTATTTTTTAAATTCTTTGTGTTTTTCAAAGTTGAGGTTGTTGCTGAATTTGTTGGTGATATTCAGTGTTGAGGTTGTTGAATTTGTTTTTGATTTTCAAGTTGAGGTTATTGTTGAAATTGTTTGCGTTTTTCAATGTTGAGGTTGTTGTTGAATTTGTTGGTGTTTTTCAATGTTGAGGTTGTTGTTGAATTTGTTGGTGTTTTTCAATGTTGAGGTTGTTGTTGGATTTGTTGGTGTTTTTCAATGTTGATGTTGTTGATGAATTTGTTGCTTTTATCAAAGTTTTGTTTGAACATTTTCGTGTTTTGCGAAGTTGAGGTTGTTGCGGAATTTATTGGTGTTATCAATGTTTATTTTGTTGAACATTTTTGTACTTTTAAAAGTTGAGGTTGATTTTGAATTTGTTCGTGTTTTTCATTGTTGAGGTTGTTGTTGAATTTCTTGGCGTTTTTCAATGTTGAGGTTGTTGTTGAATTTGTTGGTGTTTTTCAATGTTGATTTTGTTGATGAATTTGTTGGCGTTATCAATGTTCTTTTTTCAACTTTTTTGTACTTTTAAAAGTTGAGGTTGTTGTTGAATTTGTTGGTGTTTTTCAATGTTGAGCCTGTTGTGAATTTGTTGGTGATATTCAGTGTTGAGGTTATTGAATTTGTTGGTGATTTTCAATATCGAGTTTGTTGTTGAATTTGTTGGCATTTTTCAATGTTGAGGTTGTTGTTGAATTTGTTGGTGTTTTTCAATGTTGAGGTTGTTGTTGGATTTGTTGATGTTTTTCAATGTTGATGTTGTTGATGAATTTGTTGGTGTTATCAAAGTTTTTTTTGAACATTTTCGTGTTTTTCGAAGTTGAGGTTGTTGCGGAATTTATTGGTGTTATCAATGTTTATTTTGTTGAACATTTTGGTACATTTAAAAGTCGAGGTTGATTTTGAATTTGTTCGTGTTTTTCATTGTTGAGGTTCTTGTTGAATTTCTTGGCGTTTTTTAATGTTGAGGTTGTTGTTGAATTTGTTGGTGTTTTTCAATGTTGATTTTGTTGATGAATTTGTTGGTGTTATCAATTTTTTTTTGAACTTATTTGTTTTTTTCAAAGTTGAGGGTGTTCCTGAATTTTGTGATGTTATTCAGTGTTGAGGTTGTTGAATTTGTCGCTGATTTTCAATATTGATGTTGTTGTTAAATTTGTTGGTGTTATCAACGTTTATTTTGTTGAACTTTTTTGTACTTTTAAAAGTTGAGGTTGTTGTTGAATTTGTTGGGATTTTCAATATTGAAGTTGTTGTTGAAACTGTTGGCATTTTACAATGTTGAGTTGTTGTTGACATTGTTGATGATTGTCAATATTGAGGTTGTCGTTGAATATGTTGGTGTTATCAATGTTATTTTTGAACTATATTGTATTTTTGAACGTTGAGGTTGCTGTTTAATTTGTTGATGTTTTTCAGTGTTGAGGTTGATGTTGAATTAACTTGTGTTTTTCAAAATTGAGGTCGTTGATTTTGTTGGTGATTTTCAATATTGAGGTTGTTGTTGCACTTCTTGGTGTTCTGAATGTTTTTTTTTTAACTTTTTTGTGTTTTTCGAAGTTGAGTTTGTTGCTGAATGTGTTGGTGATACTCAGTGTTGAGGTTATTGAATGTGTTGGTGTTTTTCAATGTTGAGGTTGTTGTTGAATTTGTTGGTGTTTTCCAATGTTGAGGTTGTTGTTGAATTTGTTGGTGTTTTCCAAAGTTGAGGCTGTTGTTGAATTTGTTGGTGTTATCAATGTAATTTTTTGAACTTTTTTGTATTTTTGAAAGTTGAGGTTGTTGTTGCATTTGTTGGAGTTTTTCAATGTTGAGGTTGTTGTTGAATTTGTTGGTGCTTTTCAATGTTGAGGTTGTTGTTGAATTTGTTGGTGTTTTTCAATGTTGAGGTTGTTGAATTTGTTGGTGATTTTCAATATCGAGTTTGTCGTTGAATTTGTTGGCGTTTTTCAATGTTGAGGTTGTTGTTGAATTTGTTGGTGTTTTTCAATGTTGAGGTTGTTGTTGTATTTGTTGATGTTTTTCAATGTTGATGTTGTTGATGAATTTGTTGGTGTTATCAAAGTTTTTTTTGAACATTTTCGTGTTTTTCGAAGTTGAGGTTGTTGCGGAATTTATTGGTGTTATCAATGTTTATTTTGTTGAACATTTTTGTACATTTAAAAGTCGAGGTTGATTTTGAATTTGTTTGTGTTTTTCATTGTTGAGGTTCTTGTTGAATTTCTTGGCGTTTTTTAATGTTGAGGTTGTTGTTGAATTTGTTGGTGTTTTTCAATGTTGAGGTTGTTGTTGAATTTGTTGGTGCTTTTCAATGTTGAGGTTGTTGTTGAATTTGTTGGTGCTTTTCAATGTTGAGGTTGTTGTTGAATTTGTTGGTGTTTTTCAATGTTGAGGTTGTTGAATTTGTTGGTGATTTTCAATATCGAGTTTGTCGTTGAATTTGTTGGCGTTTTTCAATGTTGAGGTTGTTGTTGAATTTGTTGGTGTTTTTCAATGTTGAGGTTGTTGTTGGATTTGTTGATGTTTTTCAATGTTGATGTTGTTGATGAATTTGTTGGTGTTATCAAAGTTTTTTTTGAACATTTTCGTGTTTTTCGAAGTTGAGGTTGTTGCGGAATTTATTGGTGTTATCAATGTTTATTTTGTTGAACATTTTTGTACATTTAAAAGTCGAGGTTGATTTTGAATTTGTTTGTGTTTTTCATTGTTGAGGTTCTTGTTGAATTTCTTGGCGTTTTTTAATGTTGAGGTTGTTGTTGAATTTGTTGGTGTTTTTCAATGTTGATTTTGTTGATGAATTTGTTGGTGTTATCAATTTTTTTTGAACTTATTTGTGTTTTTCAAAGTTGAGGGTGTTCCTGAATTTTGTGATGTTATTCAGTGTTGAGGTTGTTGAATTTGTCGCTGATTTTCAATATTGATGTTGTTGTTAAATTTGTTGGTGTTATCAACGTTTATTTTGTTGAACTTTTTTGCACTTTTAAAAGTTGATGTAGTTGTTGAATTTGTTGGGATTTTCAATATTGAGGTTGTTGTTGAAATTGTTGGTGTTTTACAATGTTGAGTTGTTGTTGAATTTGTTGCTGATTGTCAATATTGAGGTTGTCGTTGAATATGTTGGTGTTATCAATGTTATTTTTGAACTTTATTGTATTTTTGAACGTTGAGGTTGCTGTTTAATTTGTTGATGTTTTTCAGTGTTGAGGTTGATGTTGAATTAACTTGTGTTTTTCAAAATTGAGGTCGTTGATTTTGTTGGTGATTTTCAATATTGCGGTTGTTGTTGCACTTCTTGGTGTTCTGAATGTTTTTTTTTAACTTTTTTGTGTTTTTCAAAGTTGAGTTCGTTGCTGAATTTGTTGGTGTTTTCCAATGTTGAGGTTGTTGTTGAATTTGTTGGTGTTTTCCAATGTTGAGGCTGTTGTTGAATTTGTTGGTGTTATCAATGTAATTTTTTGAACTTTTTTGTATTTTTGAAAGTTGAGGTTGTTGTTGCATTTGTTGGTGTTTTTCAATGTTGAGGTTGTTGTTGAATTTGTTGGTGCTTTTCAATGTTGAGGTTGTTGTTGAATTTGTTGGTGTTTTTCAATGTTGAGGTTGTTGAATTTGTTGGTGATTTTCAATATAGAGGTTGGTGTTGAATTTGTTGGTCATTTTCAATATTGAGGTTGTTTTTGAATTTGTTGGTGTTATGAATGAATTTTTTGAACTTTATGTGTTTTTCATTCTTGAGGTTGTTGCTGAATTTGTTGGTGATTTTCAATGTTGAGGTTGTCGTTGAGTTTGTTGGCTTTTTTCAATATTCAGGTTGTTGTTGAATTTGTTGGTGTTATCAATTTTATTTTTTGAACTTTTTTGTATTTTTGAACGTTGAGGTTGTTGTTGAATTTATTGTTGTTTTTCAATGTTGAGGTTGATGTTGAATTTACTTGTGCTTTTCAAAGTTGAGGTCGTTGAATTTGTTGGTGATTTTCAATATTGATGTTGTTGATGAATTTGTTGGTGTTCTGAATGTTTTTTTTAAATTTTTTTGTGTTTTGCAAAGCTGAGGTTGTTGCTGAATTTGTTGGTGATACTCAGTGTTGAGGTTGTTGAATTTGTCTGTGTTTTCCAATGTTGAGGTTGTTGTTGAATTTGTTGGTGTTATCAATGTTATTTTTTGAACTTTTCTGTACTTTTGAAAGTTGAGGTTGTTGTTGAACTTGCTGGGATTTTCAATATTGAGGTTGTTGTTGAAATTGTTGGCGTTTTTCAATGTTGAGGTTGTTGTTGTTATTGTTGATATTTTTCAATGTTGAAGTTGTTGTTGAAATTGTTGGTGTTTTTCAATGTTGATGTTGTTGAATTTGTTGGTGTTATCAATGTTTTCTTTTGAACTGTTTGGTGTTTTTCAATGTTGAGGTTGTTGAATCTGCTGGTGATTTTCAATATTGAGGATGTTGATGCATTTGTTCGTGTTATCAACATTTATTTTGTTGAACTTTTTTCTACTTTTAAAAGTTGAAGTTATTGTTGAATTTGTTGGGATTTTCAATATTGAGCTTGTTGCTGTAATTGTTGACGTTTTTCAATGTTGAGATTGTTGTTGAATTTGTTGGTGCTTTTCAATGTTGAGATTGTTGTTGAATTTATTGGTGTTTTTCAATGTTGATGTTGCTGAATTTGTTGGTGATTTTCAATATTGAGCTTGTTTTTGAATTTGTTGGTGTAATCAATGTTTTTTTGTTGAACTTGGTTGTATTTTTAAAAGTTGAGGTTGTTTAATTGGTTGGTCTTTTTCAAGTTGAGGTCGTTGAAATTGTAGGTGATTTTCAATATTGAGGTTGTTGGTGAATTTGTTGGTGTTATGAATGGTATTTTTTGAACTTTTTTGTGTTTTTCAAAGTTGAGTTTGTTGCTGAATTTGTTGGTGTTTTCCAATGTTGAGGTTGTTGTTGAATTTGTTGGTGTTTTCCAATGTTGAGGCTGTTGTTGAATTTGTTGGTGTTATCAATGTAATTTTTTGAACTTTTTTGTATTTTTGAAAGTTGAGATTGTTGTTGCATTTGTTGGAGTTTTTCAATGTTGAGGTTGTTGTTGAATTTGTTGGTGCTTTTCAATGTTGAGGTTGTTGTTGAATTTGTTGGTGTTTTTCAATGTTGAGGTTGTTGAATTTGTTGGTGATTTTCAATATCGAGTTTGTCGTTGAATTTGTTGGCGTTTTTCACTGTTGAGGTTGTTGTTGAATTTGTTGGTGTTTTTCAATGTTGAGGTTGTTGTTGGATTTGTTGATGTTTTTCAATGTTGATGTTGTTGATGAATTTGTTGGTGTTATCAAAGTTTTTTTTGAACATTTTCGTGTTTTTCGAAGTTGAGGTTGTTGCGGAATTTATTGGTGTTATCAATGTTTATTTTGTTGAACATTTTGGTACATTTAAAAGTCGAGGTTGATTTTGAATTTGTTCGTGTTTTTCATTGTTGAGGTTCTTGTTGAATTTCTTGGCGTTTTTTAATGTTGAGGTTGTTGTTGAATTTGTTGGTGTTTTTCAATGTTGATTTTGTTGATGAATTTGTTGGTGTTATCAATTTTTTTTGAACTTATTTGTGTTTTTCAAAGTTGAGGGTGTTCCTGAATTCTGTGATGTTATTCAGTGTTGAGGTTGTTGAATTTGTCGCTGATTTTCAATATTGATGTTGTTGTTAAATTTGTTGGTGTTATCAACGTTTATTTTGTTGAACTTTTTTGTACTTTTAAAAGTTGAGGTTGTTGTTGAATTTGTTGGGATTTTCAATATTGAGGTTGTTGTTGAAATTGTTGGCGTTTTACAATGTTGAGTTGTTGTTGACATTGTTGATGATTGTCAATATTGAGGTTGTCGTTGAATATGTTGGTGTTATCAATGTTATTTTTGAAATTTTTTGTATTTTTGAACGTTGAGGTTGCTGTTTAATTTGTTGATGTTTTTCAGTGTTGAGGTTGATGTTGAATTAACTTGTGTTTTTCAAAATTGAGGTCGTTGATTTTGTTGGTGATTTTCAATATTGAGGTTGTTGTCGCACTTCTTGGTGTTCTGAATGTGTTTTTTTAACTTTTTTGTGTTTTTCAAAGTTGAGTTTGTTGCTGAATTTGTTGGTGATACTCAGTGTGGAGGTTATTGAATGTGTTGGTGTTTTTCAATGTTGAGGTTGTTGTTGAATTTGTTGGTGTTTTCCAATGTTGAGGTTGTTGTTGAATTTGTTGGTGTTTTCCAAAGTTGAGGCTGTTGTTGAATTTGTTGGTGTTATCAATGTAATTTTTTGAACTTTTTTGTATTTTTGAAAGTTGAGGTTGTTGTTGCATTTGTTGGAGTTTTTCAATGTTGAGGTTGTTGTTGAATTTGTTGGTGCTTTTCAATGTTGAGGTTGTTGTTGAATTTGTTGGTGTTTTTCAATGTTGATTTTGTTGATGAATTTGTTGGTGTTATCAATTTTTTTTGAACTTATTTGTGTTTTTCAAAGTTGAGGGTGTTCCTGAATTTTGTGATGTTATTCAGTGTTGAGGTTGTTGAATTTGTTGCTGATTTTCAATATTGATGTTGTTGTTAAATTTGTTGGTGTTATCAACGTTTATATTGTTGAACTTTTTTGTACTTTTAAAAGTTGAGGTTGTTGTTGAATTTGTTGGGATTTTCAATATTGAGGTTGTTGTTGAAATTGTTGGCGTTTTACAATGTTGAGTTGTTGTTGACATTGTTGATGATTGTCAATATTGAGGTTGTCGTTGAATATGTTGGTGTTATCAATGTTATTTTTGAACTTTTTTGTATTTTTGAACGTTGAGGTTGCTGTTTAATTTGTTGATGTTTTTCAGTGTTGAGGTTGATGTTGAATTAACTTGTGTTTTTCAAAATTGAGGTCGTTGATTTTGTTGGTGATTTTCAATATTGAGGTTGTTGTTGCACTTCTTGGTGTTCTGAATGTGTTTTTTTAACTTTTTTGTGTTTTTCAAAGTTGAGTTCGTTGCTGAATTTGTTGGTGTTTTCCAATGTTGAGGTTGTTGTTGAATTTGTTGGTGTTTTCCAATGTTGAGGCTGTTGTTGAATTTGTTGGTGTTATCAATGTAATTTTTTGAACTTTTTTGTATTTTTGAAAGTTGAGGTTGTTGTTGCATTTGTTGTTGTTTTTCAATGTTGAGGTTGTTGTTGAATTTGTTGGTGCTTTTCAATGTTGAGGTTGTTGTTGAATTTGTTGGTGTTTTTCAATGTTGAGGTTGTTGAATTTGTTGGTGATTTTCAATATAGAGGTTGGTGTTGAATTTGTTGGTCATTTTCAATATTGAGGTTGTTGTTGAATTTGTTGGTGTTATGAATGAATTTTTTGAACTTTATGTGTTTTTCATTCTTGAGGTTGTTGCTGAATTTGTTGGTGATTTTCAATGTTGAGGTTGCTGAATTTGTTGGTGATTTTCAATATTGAGGTTGTCGTTGAGTTTGTTGGCTTTTTTCAATATTCAGGTTGTTGTTGAATTTGTTGGTGTTATCAATTTTATTTTTTGAACTTTTTTGTATTTTTGAACGTTGAGGTTGTTGTTGAATTTATTGTTGTTTTTCAATGTTGAGGTTGATGTTGAATTTACTTGTGCTTTTCAAAGTTGAGGTCGTTGAATTTGTTGGTGATTTTCAATATTGATGTTGTTGATGAATTTGTTGGTGTTCTGAATGTTTTTTTTAAATTTTTTTGTGTTTTGCAAAGCTGAGGTTGTTGCTGAATTTGTTGGTGATACTCAGTGTTGAGGTTGTTGAATTTGTCTGTGTTTTCCAATGTTGAGGTTGTTGTTGAATTTGTTGGTGTTATCAATGTTATTTTTTGAACTTTTCTGTACTTTTGAAAGTTGAGGTTGTTGTTGAACTTGCTGGGATTTTCAATATTGAGGTTGTTGTTGAAATTGTTGGCGTTTTTCAATGTTGAGGTTGTTGTTGTTATTGTTGATATTTTTCAATGTTGAAGTTGTTGTTGAAATTGTTGGTGTTTTTCAATGTTGATGTTGTTGAATTTGTTGGTGTTATCAATGTTTTCTTTTGAACTGTTTTGTGTTTTTCAATGTTGAGGTTGTTGAATCTGCTGGTGATTTTCAATATTGAGGATGTTGATGCATTTGTTCGTGTTATCAACATTTATTTTGTTGAACTTTTTTCTACTTTTAAAAGTTGAAGTTATTGTTGAATTTGTTGGGATTTTCAATATTGAGCTTGTTGCTGTAATTGTTGACGTTTTTCAATGTTGAGATTGTTGTTGAATTTGTTGGTGCTTTTCAATGTTGAGATTGTTGTTGAATTTATTGGTGTTTTTCAATGTTGATGTTGCTGAATTTGTTGGTGATTTTCAATATTGAGCTTGTTTTTGAATTTGTTGGTGTAATCAATGTTTTTTTGTTGAACTTGGTTGTATTTTTAAAAGTTGAGGTTGTTTAATTGGTTGGTCTTTTTCAAGTTGAGGTCGTTGAAATTGTAGGTGATTTTCAATATTGAGGTTGTTGGTGAATTTGTTGGTGTTATGAATGGTATTTTTTGAACTTTTTTGTGTTTTTCAAAGTTGAGTTTGTTGCTGAATTTGTTGGTGTTTTCCAATGTTGAGGTTGTTGTTGAATTTGTTGGTGTTTTCCAATGTTGAGGCTGTTGTTGAATTTGTTGGTGTTATCAATGTAATTTTTTGAACTTTTTTGTATTTTTGAAAGTTGAGATTGTTGTTGCATTTGTTGGAGTTTTTCAATGTTGAGGTTGTTGTTGAATTTGTTGGTGCTTTTCAATGTTGAGGTTGTTGTTGAATTTGTTGGTGTTTTTCAATGTTGAGGTTGTTGAATTTGTTGGTGATTTTCAATATCGAGTTTGTCGTTGAATTTGTTGGCGTTTTTCACTGTTGAGGTTGTTGTTGAATTTGTTGGTGTTTTTCAATGTTGAGGTTGTTGTTGGATTTGTTGATGTTTTTCAATGTTGATGTTGTTGATGAATTTGTTGGTGTTATCAAAGTTTTTTTTGAACATTTTCGTGTTTTTCGAAGTTGAGGTTGTTGCGGAATTTATTGGTGTTATCAATGTTTATTTTGTTGAACATTTTGGTACATTTAAAAGTCGAGGTTGATTTTGAATTTGTTCGTGTTTTTCATTGTTGAGGTTCTTGTTGAATTTCTTGGCGTTTTTTAATGTTGAGGTTGTTGTTGAATTTGTTGGTGTTTTTCAATGTTGATTTTGTTGATGAATTTGTTGGTGTTATCAATTTTTTTTGAACTTATTTGTGTTTTTCAAAGTTGAGGGTGTTCCTGAATTCTGTGATGTTATTCAGTGTTGAGGTTGTTGAATTTGTCGCTGATTTTCAATATTGATGTTGTTGTTAAATTTGTTGGTGTTATCAACGTTTATTTTGTTGAACTTTTTTGTACTTTTAAAAGTTGAGGTTGTTGTTGAATTTGTTGGGATTTTCAATATTGAGGTTGTTGTTGAAATTGTTGGCGTTTTACAATGTTGAGTTGTTGTTGACATTGTTGATGATTGTCAATATTGAGGTTGTCGTTGAATATGTTGGTGTTATCAATGTTATTTTTGAAATTTTTTGTATTTTTGAACGTTGAGGTTGCTGTTTAATTTGTTGATGTTTTTCAGTGTTGAGGTTGATGTTGAATTAACTTGTGTTTTTCAAAATTGAGGTCGTTGATTTTGTTGGTGATTTTCAATATTGAGGTTGTTGTCGCACTTCTTGGTGTTCTGAATGTGTTTTTTTAACTTTTTTGTGTTTTTCAAAGTTGAGTTTGTTGCTGAATTTGTTGGTGATACTCAGTGTGGAGGTTATTGAATGTGTTGGTGTTTTTCAATGTTGAGGTTGTTGTTGAATTTGTTGGTGTTTTCCAATGTTGAGGTTGTTGTTGAATTTGTTGGTGTTTTCCAAAGTTGAGGCTGTTGTTGAATTTGTTGGTGTTATCAATGTAATTTTTTGAACTTTTTTGTATTTTTGAAAGTTGAGGTTGTTGTTGCATTTGTTGGAGTTTTTCAATGTTGAGGTTGTTGTTGAATTTGTTGGTGCTTTTCAATGTTGAGGTTGTTGTTGAATTTGTTGGTGTTTTTCAATGTTGATTTTGTTGATGAATTTGTTGGTGTTATCAATTTTTTTTGAACTTATTTGTGTTTTTCAAAGTTGAGGGTGTTCCTGAATTTTGTGATGTTATTCAGTGTTGAGGTTGTTGAATTTGTTGCTGATTTTCAATATTGATGTTGTTGTTAAATTTGTTGGTGTTATCAACGTTTATTTTGTTGAACTTTTTTGTACTTTTAAAAGTTGAGGTTGTTGTTGAATTTGTTGGGATTTTCAATATTGAGGTTGTTGTTGAAATTGTTGGCGTTTTACAATGTTGAGTTGTTGTTGACATTGTTGATGATTGTCAATATTGAGGTTGTCGTTGAATATGTTGGTGTTATCAATGTTATTTTTGAACTTTTTTGTATTTTTGAACGTTGAGGTTGCTGTTTAATTTGTTGATGTTTTTCAGTGTTGAGGTTGATGTTGAATTAACTTGTGTTTTTCAAAATTGAGGTCGTTGATTTTGTTGGTGATTTTCAATATTGAGGTTGTTGTTGCACTTCTTGGTGTTCTGAATGTGTTTTTTTAACTTTTTTGTGTTTTTCAAAGTTGAGTTCGTTGCTGAATTTGTTGGTGTTTTCCAATGTTGAGGTTGTTGTTGAATTTGTTGGTGTTTTCCAATGTTGAGGCTGTTGTTGAATTTGTTGGTGTTATCAATGTAATTTTTTGAACTTTTTTGTATTTTTGAAAGTTGAGGTTGTTGTTGCATTTGTTGTTGTTTTTCAATGTTGAGGTTGTTGTTGAATTTGTTGGTGCTTTTCAATGTTGAGGTTGTTGTTGAATTTGTTGGTGTTTTTCAATGTTGAGGTTGATGAATTTGTTGGTGATTTTCAATATAGAGGTTGGTGTTGAATTTGTTGGTCATTTTCAATATTGAGGTTGTTGTTGAATTTGTTGGTGTTATGAATGAATTTTTTGAACTTTATGTGTTTTTCATTCTTGAGGTTGTTGCTGAATTTGTTGGTGATTTTCAATGTTGAGGTTGCTGAATTTGTTGGTGATTTTCAATATTGAGGTTGTCGTTGAGTTTGTTGGCTTTTTTCAATATTCAGGTTGTTGTTGAATTTGTTGGTGTTATCAATTTTATTTTTTGAACTTTTTTGTATTTTTGAACGTTGAGGTTGTTGTTGAATTTATTGTTGTTTTTCAATGTTGAGGTTGATGTTGAATTTACTTGTGCTTTTCAAAGTTGAGGTCGTTGAATTTGTTGGTGATTTTCAATATTGATGTTGTTGATGAATTTGTTGGTGTTCTGAATGTTTTTTTTAAATTTTTTTGTGTTTTGCAAAGCTGAGGTTGTTGCTGAATTTGTTGGTGATACTCAGTGTTGAGGTTGTTGAATTTGTCTGTGTTTTCCAATGTTGAGGTTGTTGTTGAATTTGTTGGTGTTATCAATGTTATTTTTTGAACTTTTCTGTACTTTTGAAAGTTGAGGTTGTTGTTGAACTTGCTGGGATTTTCAATATTGAGGTTGTTGTTGAAATTGTTGGCGTTTTTCAATGTTGAGGTTGTTGTTGTTATTGTTGATATTTTTCAATGTTGACGTTGTTGTTGAAATTGTTGGTGTTTTTCAATGTTGATGTTGTTGAATTTGTTGGTGTTATCAATGTTTTCTTTTGAACTGTTTTGTGTTTTTCAATGTTGAGGTTGTTGAATCTGCTGGTGATTTTCAATATTGAGGATGTTGATGCATTTGTTCGTGTTATCAACATTTATTTTGTTGAACTTTTTTCTACTTTTAAAAGTTGAAGTTATTGTTGAATTTGTTGGGATTTTCAATATTGAGCTTGTTGCTGTAATTGTTGACGTTTTTCAATGTTGAGATTGTTGTTGAATTTGTTGGTGCTTTTCAATGTTGAGATTGTTGTTGAATTTATTGGTGTTTTTCAATGTTGATGTTGCTGAATTTGTTGGTGATTTTCAATATTGAGCTTGTTTTTGAATTTGTTGGTGTAATCAATGTTTTTTTGTTGAACTTGGTTGTATTTTTAAAAGTTGAGGTTGTTTAATTGGTTGGTCTTTTTCAAGTTGAGGTCGTTGAAATTGTAGGTGATTTTCAATATTGAGGTTGTTGGTGAATTTGTTGGTGTTATGAATGGTATTTTTTGAACTTTTTTGTGTTTTTCAAAGTTGAGTTTGTTGCTGAATTTGTTGGTGTTTTCCAATGTTGAGGTTGTTGTTGAATTTGTTGGTGTTTTCCAATGTTGAGGCTGTTGTTGAATTTGTTGGTGTTATCAATGTAATTTTTTGAACTTTTTTGTATTTTTGAAAGTTGAGATTGTTGTTGCATTTGTTGGAGTTTTTCAATGTTGAGGTTGTTGTTGAATTTGTTGGTGCTTTTCAATGTTGAGGTTGTTGTTGAATTTGTTGGTGTTTTTCAATGTTGAGGTTGTTGAATTTGTTGGTGATTTTCAATATCGAGTTTGTCGTTGAATTTGTTGGCGTTTTTCACTGTTGAGGTTGTTGTTGAATTTGTTGGTGTTTTTCAATGTTGAGGTTGTTGTTGGATTTGTTGATGTTTTTCAATGTTGATGTTGTTGATGAATTTGTTGGTGTTATCAAAGTTTTTTTTGAACATTTTCGTGTTTTTCGAAGTTGAGGTTGTTGCGGAATTTATTGGTGTTATCAATGTTTATTTTGTTGAACATTTTGGTACATTTAAAAGTCGAGGTTGATTTTGAATTTGTTCGTGTTTTTCATTGTTGAGGTTCTTGTTGAATTTCTTGGCGTTTTTTAATGTTGAGGTTGTTGTTGAATTTGTTGGTGTTTTTCAATGTTGATTTTGTTGATGAATTTGTTGGTGTTATCAATTTTTTTTGAACTTATTTGTGTTTTTCAAAGTTGAGGGTGTTCCTGAATTCTGTGATGTTATTCAGTGTTGAGGTTGTTGAATTTGTCGCTGATTTTCAATATTGATGTTGTTGTTAAATTTGTTGGTGTTATCAACGTTTATTTTGTTGAACTTTTTTGTACTTTTAAAAGTTGAGGTTGTTGTTGAATTTGTTGGGATTTTCAATATTGAGGTTGTTGTTGAAATTGTTGGCGTTTTACAATGTTGAGTTGTTGTTGACATTGTTGATGATTGTCAATATTGAGGTTGTCGTTGAATATGTTGGTGTTATCAATGTTATTTTTGAAATTTTTTGTATTTTTGAACGTTGAGGTTGCTGTTTAATTTGTTGATGTTTTTCAGTGTTGAGGTTGATGTTGAATTAACTTGTGTTTTTCAAAATTGAGGTCGTTGATTTTGTTGGTGATTTTCAATATTGAGGTTGTTGTCGCACTTCTTGGTGTTCTGAATGTGTTTTTTTAACTTTTTTGTGTTTTTCAAAGTTGAGTTTGTTGCTGAATTTGTTGGTGATACTCAGTGTGGAGGTTATTGAATGTGTTGGTGTTTTTCAATGTTGAGGTTGTTGTTGAATTTGTTGGTGTTTTCCAATGTTGAGGTTGTTGTTGAATTTGTTGGTGTTTTCCAAAGTTGAGGCTGTTGTTGAATTTGTTGGTGTTATCAATGTAATTTTTTGAACTTTTTTGTATTTTTGAAAGTTGAGGTTGTTGTTGCATTTGTTGGAGTTTTTCAATGTTGAGGTTGTTGTTGAATTTGTTGGTGCTTTTCAATGTTGAGGTTGTTGTTGAATTTGTTGGTGTTTTTCAATGTTGATTTTGTTGATGAATTTGTTGGTGTTATCAATTTTTTTTGAACTTATTTGTGTTTTTCAAAGTTGAGGGTGTTCCTGAATTTTGTGATGTTATTCAGTGTTGAGGTTGTTGAATTTGTTGCTGATTTTCAATATTGATGTTGTTGTTAAATTTGTTGGTGTTATCAACGTTTATTTTGTTGAACTTTTTTGTACTTTTAAAAGTTGAGGTTGTTGTTGAATTTGTTGGGATTTTCAATATTGAGGTTGTTGTTGAAATTGTTGGCATTTTACAATATTGAGTTGTTGTTGACATTGTTGATGATTGTCAATATTGAGGTTGTCGTTGAATATGTTGGTGTTATCAATGTTATTTTTGAACTTTTTTGTATTTTTGAACGTTGAGGTTGCTGTTTAATTTGTTGATGTTTTTCAGTGTTGAGGTTGATGTTGAATTAACTTGTGTTTTTCAAAATTGAGGTCGTTGATTTTGTTGGTGATTTTCAATATTGAGGTTGTTGTTGCACTTCTTGGTGTTCTGAATGTTTTTTTTTAACTTTTTTGTGTTTTTCAAAGTTGAGTTCGTTGCTGAATTTGTTGGTGTTTTCCAATGTTGAGGTTGTTGTTGAATTTGTTGGTGTTTTCCAATGTTGAGGCTGTTGTTGAATTTGTTGGTGTTATCAATGTAATTTTTTTGAACTTTTTTGTATTTTTGAAAGTTGAGGTTGTTGTTGCATTTGTTGTTGTTTTTCAATGTTGAGGTTGTTGAATTTGTTGGTGATTTTCAATATAGAGGTTGGTGTTGAATTTGTTGGTCATTTTCAATATTGAGGTTGTTTTTGAATTTGTTGGTGTTATGAATGAATTTTTTGAACTTTATGTGTTTTTCATTCTTGAGGTTGTTGCTGAATTTGTTGGTGATTTTCAATGTTGAGGTTGTCGTTGAGTTTGTTGGCTTTTTTCAATATTCAGGTTGTCGTTGAATTTGTTGGTGTTATCAATTTTATTTTTTGAACTTTTTTGTATTTTTGAACGTTGAGGTTGTTGTTGAATTTATTGTTGTTTTTCAATGTTGAGGTTGATGTTGAATTTACTTGTGCTTTTCAAAGTTGAGGTCGTTGAATTTGTTGGTGATTTTCAATATTGATGTTGTTGATGAATTTGTTGGTGTTCTGAATGTTTTTTTTAATTTTTTTGTGTTTTGCAAAGCTGAGGTTGTTGCTGAATTTGTTGGTGATACTCACTGTTGAGGTTGTTGAATTTGTCTGTGTTTTCCAATGTTGAGGTTGTTGTTGAATTTGTTGGTGTTATCAATGTTATTTTTTGAACTTTTTTGTACTTTTGAAAGTTGAGGTTGTTGTTGAACTTGTTGGGATTTTCAATATTGAGGTTGTTGTTGAAATTGTTGGCATTTTTCAATGTTGAGGTTGTTGTTGTTATTGTTGATATTTTTCAATGTTGAAGTTGTTGTTGAAATTGTTGGTGTTTTTCAATGTTGATGTTGTTGAATTTGTTGGTGTTATCAATGTTTTCTTTTGAACTGTTTTGTGTTTTTCAATGTTGAGGTTGTTGAATCTGCTGGTGATTTTCAATATTGAGGATGTTGATGCATTTGTTCGTGTTATCAACATTTATTTTGTTGAACTTTTTTCTACTTTTAAAAGTTGAAGTTATTGTTGAATTTGTTGGGATTTTCAATATTGAGCTTGTTGCTGAAATTGTTGACGTTTTTCAATGTTGAGATTGTTGTTGAATTTGTTGGTGTTTTTCAATGTTGAGTTTGTTGTTGAATTTATTGGTGTTTTTCAATGTTGATGTTGTTGAATTTGTTGGTGATTTTCAATATTGAGCTTGTTTTTGAATTTGTTGGTGTAATCATTGTTTTTTTTTGTTGAACTAGGTTGTATTTTTAAATGTTGAGGTTGTTTAATTTGTTGGTCTTTTTCAAGTTGAGGTCGTTGAAATTGTAGGTGATTTTCGATATTGAGGTTGTTGGTGAATTTGTTGGTGTTATGAATGGTTTTTTTTGAACTTTTTTGTGTTTTTCAAAGTTGAGTTTGTTGCTGAATTTGTTGGTGTTTTCCAATGTTGAGGTTGTTGTTGAATTTGTTGGTGTTTTCCAATGTTGAGGCTGTTGTTGAATTTGTTGGTGTTATCAATGTAATTTTTTGAACTTTTTTGTATTTTTGAAAGTTGAGATTGTTGTTGCATTTGTTGGAGTTTTTCAATGTTGAGGTTGTTGTTGAATTTGTTGGTGCTTTTCAATGTTGAGGTTGTTGTTGAATTTGTTGGTGTTTTTCAATGTTGAGGTTGTTGAATTTGTTGGTGATTTTCAATATCGAGTTTGTCGTTGAATTTGTTGGCGTTTTTCACTGTTGAGGTTGTTGTTGAATTTGTTGGTGTTTTTCAATGTTGAGGTTGTTGTTGGATTTGTTGATGTTTTTCAATGTTGATGTTGTTGATGAATTTGTTGGTGTTATCAAAGTTTTTTTTGAACATTTTCGTGTTTTTCGAAGTTGAGGTTGTTGCGGAATTTATTGGTGTTATCAATGTTTATTTTGTTGAACATTTTGGTACATTTAAAAGTCGAGGTTGATTTTGAATTTGTTCGTGTTTTTCATTGTTGAGGTTCTTGTTGAATTTCTTGGCGTTTTTTAATGTTGAGGTTGTTGTTGAATTTGTTGGTGTTTTTCAATGTTGATTTTGTTGATGAATTTGTTGGTGTTATCAATTTTTTTTGAACTTATTTGTGTTTTTCAAAGTTGAGGGTGTTCCTGAATTCTGTGATGTTATTCAGTGTTGAGGTTGTTGAATTTGTCGCTGATTTTCAATATTGATGTTGTTGTTAAATTTGTTGGTGTTATCAACGTTTATTTTGTTGAACTTTTTTGTACTTTTAAAAGTTGAGGTTGTTGTTGAATTTGTTGGGATTTTCAATATTGAGGTTGTTGTTGAAATTGTTGGCGTTTTACAATGTTGAGTTGTTGTTGACATTGTTGATGATTGTCAATATTGAGGTTGTCGTTGAATATGTTGGTGTTATCAATGTTATTTTTGAACTTTTTTGTATTTTTGAACGTTGAGGTTGCTGTTTAATTTGTTGATGTTTTTCAGTGTTGAGGTTGATGTTGAATTAACTTGTGTTTTTCAAAATTGAGGTCGTTGATTTTGTTGGTGATTTTCAATATTGAGGTTGTTGTCGCACTTCTTGGTGTTCTGAATGTTTTTTTTTAACTTTTTTGTGTTTTTCAAAGTTGAGTTTGTTGCTGAATTTGTTGGTGATACTCAGTGTGGAGGTTATTGAATGTGTTGGTGTTTTTCAATGTTGAGGTTGTTGTTGAATTTGTTGGTGTTTTCCAATGTTGAGGTTGTTGTTGAATTTGTTGGTGTTTTCCAAAGTTGAGGCTGTTGTTGAATTTGTTGGTGTTATCAATGTAATTTTTTGAACTTTTTTGTATTTTTGAAAGTTGAGGTTGTTGTTGCATTTGTTGGAGTTTTTCAATGTTGAGGTTGTTGTTGAATTTGTTGGTGCTTTTCAATGTTGAGGTTGTTGTTGAATTTGTTGGTGTTTTTCAATGTTGATTTTGTTGATGAATTTGTTGGTGTTATCAATTTTTTTTGAACTTATTTGTGTTTTTCAAAGTTGAGGGTGTTCCTGAATTTTGTGATGTTATTCAGTGTTGAGGTTGTTGAATTTGTTGCTGATTTTCAATATTGATGTTGTTGTTAAATTTGTTGGTGTTATCAACGTTTATTTTGTTGAACTTTTTTGTACTTTTAAAAGTTGAGGTTGTTGTTGAATTTGTTGGGATTTTCAATATTGAGGTTGTTGTTGAAATTGTTGGCGTTTTACAATGTTGAGTTGTTGTTGACATTGTTGATGATTGTCATTATTGAGGTTGTCGTTGAATATGTTGGTGTTATCAATGTTATTTTTGAACTTTTTTGTATTTTTGAACGTTGAGGTTGCTGTTTAATTTGTTGATGTTTTTCAGTGTTGAGGTTGATGTTGAATTAACTTGTGTTTTTCAAAATTGAGGTCGTTGATTTTGTTGGTGATTTTCAATATTGAGGTTGTTGTTGCACTTCATGGTGTTCTGAATGTTTTTTTTTAACTTTTTTGTGTTTTTCAAAGTTGAGTTCGTTGCTGAATTTGTTGGTGTTTTCCAATGTTGAGGTTGTTGTTGAATTTGTTGGTGTTTTCCAATGTTGAGGCTGTTGTTGAATTTGTTGGTGTTATCAATGTAATTTTTTTGAACTTTTTTGTATTTTTGAAAGTTGAGGTTGTTGTTGCATTTGTTGTTGTTTTTCAATGTTGAGGTTGTTGAATTTGTTGGTGATTTTCAATATAGAGGTTGGTGTTGAATTTGTTGGTCATTTTCAATATTGAGGTTGTTTTTGAATTTGTTGGTGTTATGAATGAATTTTTTGAACTTTATGTGTTTTTCATTCTTGAGGTTGTTGCTGAATTTGTTGGTGATTTTCAATGTTGAGGTTGTCGTTGAGTTTGTTGGCTTTTTTCAATATTCAGGTTGTTGTTGAATTTGTTGGTGTTATCAATTTTATTTTTTGAACTTTTTTGTATTTTTGAACGTTGAGGTTGTTGTTGAATTTATTGTTGTTTTTCAATGTTGAGGTTGATGTTGAATTTACTTGTGCTTTTCAAAGTTGAGGTCGTTGAATTTGTTGGTGATTTTCAATATTGATGTTGTTGATGAATTTGTTGGTGTTCTGAATGTTTTTTTTAAATTTTTTTGTGTTTTGCAAAGCTGAGGTTGTTGCTGAATTTGTTGGTGATACTCAGTGTTGAGGTTGTTGAATTTGTCTGTGTTTTCCAATGTTGAGGTTGTTGTTGAATTTGTTGGTGTTATCAATGTTATTTTTTGAACTTTTCTGTACTTTTGAAAGTTGAGGTTGTTGTTGAACTTGCTGGGATTTTCAATATTGAGGTTGTTGTTGAAATTGTTGGCGTTTTTCAATGTTGAGGTTGTTGTTGTTATTGTTGATATTTTTCAATGTTGACGTTGTTGTTGAAATTGTTGGTGTTTTTCAATGTTGATGTTGTTGAATTTGTTGGTGTTATCAATGTTTTCTTTTGAACTGTTTTGTGTTTTTCAATGTTGAGGTTGTTGAATCTGCTGGTGATTTTCAATATTGAGGATGTTGATGCATTTGTTCGTGTTATCAACATTTATTTTGTTGAACTTTTTTCTACTTTTAAAAGTTGAAGTTATTGTTGAATTTGTTGGGATTTTCAATATTGAGCTTGTTGCTGAAATTGTTGACGTTTTTCAATGTTGAGATTGTTGTTGAATTTGTTGGTGTTTTTCAATGTTGAGTTTGTTGTTGAATTTATTGGTGTTTTTCAATGTTGATGTTGTTGAATTTGTTGGTGATTTTCAATATTGAGCTTGTTTTTGAATTTGTTGGTGTAATCATTGTTTTTTTTTGTTGAACTAGGTTGTATTTTTAAATGTTGAGGTTGTTTAATTTGTTGGTCTTTTTCAAGTTGAGGTCGTTGAAATTGTAGGTGATTTTCGATATTGAGGTTGTTGGTGAATTTGTTGGTGTTATGAATGGTTTTTTTTGAACTTTTTTGTGTTTTTCAAAGTTGAGTTTGTTGCTGAATTTGTTGGTGTTTTCCAATGTTGAGGTTGTTGTTGAATTTGTTGGTGTTTTCCAATGTTGAGGCTGTTGTTGAATTTGTTGGTGTTATCAATGTAATTTTTTGAACTTTTTTGTATTTTTGAAAGTTGAGATTGTTGTTGCATTTGTTGGAGTTTTTCAATGTTGAGGTTGTTGTTGAATTTGTTGGTGCTTTTCAATGTTGAGGTTGTTGTTGAATTTGTTGGTGTTTTTCAATGTTGAGGTTGTTGAATTTGTTGGTGATTTTCAATATCGAGTTTGTCGTTGAATTTGTTGGCGTTTTTCACTGTTGAGGTTGTTGTTGAATTTGTTGGTGTTTTTCAATGTTGAGGTTGTTGTTGGATTTGTTGATGTTTTTCAATGTTGATGTTGTTGATGAATTTGTTGGTGTTATCAAAGTTTTTTTTGAACATTTTCGTGTTTTTCGAAGTTGAGGTTGTTGCGGAATTTATTGGTGTTATCAATGTTTATTTTGTTGAACATTTTGGTACATTTAAAAGTCGAGGTTGATTTTGAATTTGTTCGTGTTTTTCATTGTTGAGGTTCTTGTTGAATTTCTTGGCGTTTTTTAATGTTGAGGTTGTTGTTGAATTTGTTGGTGTTTTTCAATGTTGATTTTGTTGATGAATTTGTTGGTGTTATCAATTTTTTTTGAACTTATTTGTGTTTTTCAAAGTTGAGGGTGTTCCTGAATTCTGTGATGTTATTCAGTGTTGAGGTTGTTGAATTTGTCGCTGATTTTCAATATTGATGTTGTTGTTAAATTTGTTGGTGTTATCAACGTTTATTTTGTTGAACTTTTTTGTACTTTTAAAAGTTGAGGTTGTTGTTGAATTTGTTGGGATTTTCAATATTGAGGTTGTTGTTGAAATTGTTGGCGTTTTACAATGTTGAGTTGTTGTTGACATTGTTGATGATTGTCAATATTGAGGTTGTCGTTGAATATGTTGGTGTTATCAATGTTATTTTTGAACTTTTTTGTATTTTTGAACGTTGAGGTTGCTGTTTAATTTGTTGATGTTTTTCAGTGTTGAGGTTGATGTTGAATTAACTTGTGTTTTTCAAAATTGAGGTCGTTGATTTTGTTGGTGATTTTCAATATTGAGGTTGTTGTCGCACTTCTTGGTGTTCTGAATGTTTTTTTTTAACTTTTTTGTGTTTTTCAAAGTTGAGTTTGTTGCTGAATTTGTTGGTGATACTCAGTGTGGAGGTTATTGAATGTGTTGGTGTTTTTCAATGTTGAGGTTGTTGTTGAATTTGTTGGTGTTTTCCAATGTTGAGGTTGTTGTTGAATTTGTTGGTGTTTTCCAAAGTTGAGGCTGTTGTTGAATTTGTTGGTGTTATCAATGTAATTTTTTGAACTTTTTTGTATTTTTGAAAGTTGAGGTTGTTGTTGCATTTGTTGGAGTTTTTCAATGTTGAGGTTGTTGTTGAATTTGTTGGTGCTTTTCAATGTTGAGGTTGTTGTTGAATTTGTTGGTGTTTTTCAATGTTGATTTTGTTGATGAATTTGTTGGTGTTATCAATTTTTTTTGAACTTATTTGTGTTTTTCAAAGTTGAGGGTGTTCCTGAATTTTGTGATGTTATTCAGTGTTGAGGTTGTTGAATTTGTTGCTGATTTTCAATATTGATGTTGTTGTTAAATTTGTTGGTGTTATCAACGTTTATTTTGTTGAACTTTTTTGTACTTTTAAAAGTTGAGGTTGTTGTTGAATTTGTTGGGATTTTCAATATTGAGGTTGTTGTTGAAATTGTTGGCGTTTTACAATGTTGAGTTGTTGTTGACATTGTTGATGATTGTCATTATTGAGGTTGTCGTTGAATATGTTGGTGTTATCAATGTTATTTTTGAACTTTTTTGTATTTTTGAACGTTGAGGTTGCTGTTTAATTTGTTGATGTTTTTCAGTGTTGAGGTTGATGTTGAATTAACTTGTGTTTTTCAAAATTGAGGTCGTTGATTTTGTTGGTGATTTTCAATATTGAGGTTGTTGTTGCACTTCATGGTGTTCTGAATGTTTTTTTTTAACTTTTTTGTGTTTTTCAAAGTTGAGTTCGTTGCTGAATTTGTTGGTGTTTTCCAATGTTGAGGTTGTTGTTGAATTTGTTGGTGTTTTCCAATGTTGAGGCTGTTGTTGAATTTGTTGGTGTTATCAATGTAATTTTTTTGAACTTTTTTGTATTTTTGAAAGTTGAGGTTGTTGTTGCATTTGTTGTTGTTTTTCAATGTTGAGGTTGTTGAATTTGTTGGTGATTTTCAATATAGAGGTTGGTGTTGAATTTGTTGGTCATTTTCAATATTGAGGTTGTTTTTGAATTTGTTGGTGTTATGAATGAATTTTTTGAACTTTATGTGTTTTTCATTCTTGAGGTTGTTGCTGAATTTGTTGGTGATTTTCAATGTTGAGGTTGTCGTTGAGTTTGTTGGCTTTTTTCAATATTCAGGTTGTTGTTGAATTTGTTGGTGTTATCAATTTTATTTTTTGAACTTTTTTGTATTTTTGAACGTTGAGGTTGTTGTTGAATTTATTGTTGTTTTTCAATGTTGAGGTTGATGTTGAATTTACTTGTGCTTTTCAAAGTTGAGGTCGTTGAATTTGTTGGTGATTTTCAATATTGATGTTGTTGATGAATTTGTTGGTGTTCTGAATGTTTTTTTTAAATTTTTTTGTGTTTTGCAAAGCTGAGGTTGTTGCTGAATTTGTTGGTGATACTCAGTGTTGAGGTTGTTGAATTTGTCTGTGTTTTCCAATGTTGAGGTTGTTGTTGAATTTGTTGGTGTTATCAATGTTATTTTTTGAACTTTTCTGTACTTTTGAAAGTTGAGGTTGTTGTTGAACTTGCTGGGATTTTCAATATTGAGGTTGTTGTTGAAATTGTTGGCGTTTTTCAATGTTGAGGTTGTTGTTGTTATTGTTGATATTTTTCAATGTTGACGTTGTTGTTGAAATTGTTGGTGTTTTTCAATGTTGATGTTGTTGAATTTGTTGGTGTTATCAATGTTTTCTTTTGAACTGTTTTGTGTTTTTCAATGTTGAGGTTGTTGAATCTGCTGGTGATTTTCAATATTGAGGATGTTGATGCATTTGTTCGTGTTATCAACATTTATTTTGTTGAACTTTTTTCTACTTTTAAAAGTTGAAGTTATTGTTGAATTTGTTGGGATTTTCAATATTGAGCTTGTTGCTGAAATTGTTGACGTTTTTCAATGTTGAGATTGTTGTTGAATTTGTTGGTGCTTTTCAATGTTGAGTTTGTTGTTGAATTTATTGGTGTTTTTCAATGTTGATGTTGTTGAATTTGTTGGTGATTTTCAATATTGAGCTTGTTTTTGAATTTGTTGGTGTAATCAATGTTTTTTTGTTGAACTTGGTTGTATTTTTAAAAGTTGAGGTTGTTTAATTTGTTGGTCTTTTTCAAGTTGAGGTCGTTGAAATTGTAGGTGATTTTCTATATTGAGGTTGTTGGTGAATTTGTTGGTGTTATGAATGGTATTTTTTGAACTTTTTTGTGTTTTTCAAAGTTGAGTTTGTTGCTGAATTTGTTGGTGTTTTCCAATGTTGAGGTTGTTGTTGAATTTGTTGGTGTTTTCCAATGTTGAGGCTGTTGTTGAATTTGTTGGTGTTATCAATGTAATTTTTTGAACTTTTTTGTATTTTTGAAAGTTGAGGTTGTTGTTGCATTTGTTGGAGTTTTTCAATGTTGAGGTTGTTGTTGAATTTGTTGGTGCTTTTCAATGTTGAGGTTGTTGTTGAATTTGTTGGTGTTTTTCAATGTTGAGGTTGTTGAATTTGTTGGTGATTTTCAATATAGAGGTTGGTGTTGAATTTGTTGGTCATTTTCAATATTGAGGTTGTTGTTGAATTTGTTGGTGTTATGAATCAATTTTTTGAACTTTATGTGTTTTTCATTCTTGAGGATGTTGCTGAATTTGTTGGTGATTTTCAATGTTGAGTTTGCTGAATTTGTTGGTGATTTTCAATATTGAGGTTGTCGTTGAGTTTGTTGGCTTTTTTCAATATTCAGGTTGTCGTTGAATTTGTTGGTGTTATCAATTTTATTTTTTGAACTTTTTTGTATTTTTGAACGTTGAGGTTGTTGTTGAATTTATTGTTGTTTTTCAATGTTGAGGTTGATGTTGAATTTACTTGTGCTTTTCAAAGTTGAGGTCGTTGAATTTGTTGGTGATTTTCAATATTGATGTTGTTGATGAATTTGTTGGTGTTCTGAATGTTTTTTTTAATTTTTTTGTGTTTTGCAAAGCTGAGGTTGTTGCTGAATTTGTTGGTGATACTCACTGTTGAGGTTGTTGAATTTGTCTGTGTTTTCCAATGTTGAGGTTGTTGTTGAATTTGTTGGTGTTATCAATGTTATTTTTTGAACTTTTTTGTACTTTTGAAAGTTGAGGTTGTTGTTGAACTTGTTGGGATTTTCAATATTGAGGTTGTTGTTGAAATTGTTGGCATTTTTCAATGTTGAGGTTGTTGTTGTTATTGTTGATATTTTTCAATGTTGAAGTTGTTGTTGAAATTGTTGGTGTTTTTCAATGTTGATGTTGTTGAATTTGTTGGTGTTATCAATGTTTTCTTTTGAACTGTTTTGTGTTTTTCAATGTTGAGGTTGTTGAATCTGCTGGTGATTTTCAATATTGAGGATGTTGATGCATTTGTTCGTGTTATCAACATTTATTTTGTTGAACTTTTTTCTACTTTTAAAAGTTGAAGTTATTGTTGAATTTGTTGGGATTTTCAATATTGAGCTTGTTGCTGAAATTGTTGACGTTTTTCAATGTTGAGATTGTTGTTGAATTTGTTGGTGTTTTTCAATGTTGAGTTTGTTGTTGAATTTATTGGTGTTTTTCAATGTTGATGTTGTTGAATTTGTTGGTGATTTTCAATATTGAGCTTGTTTTTGAATTTGTTGGTGTAATCATTGTTTTTTTTTGTTGAACTAGGTTGTATTTTTAAATGTTGAGGTTGTTTAATTTGTTGGTCTTTTTCAAGTTGAGGTCGTTGAAATTGTAGGTGATTTTCGATATTGAGGTTGTTGGTGAATTTGTTGGTGTTATGAATGGTTTTTTTGGAACTTTTTTGTGTTTTTCAAAGTTGAGGTTGTTACTGAATTTGTTGGTGATATTCAATGTTGAGGATGTTGAATTTGTTGGTGATTTTCAATAGTGAGGTTGTTGTTGTATTTGTTTGTGTTTTTCAATGTTGAGGTTGTTGTTGAAGTTGTTGGTGTTTTTCAATGTTGAGGTTGTTGTTGCATTTGTTCGTGTTTTTCAATGTTGAGGTTGTTGTTGAATTTGTTGGTGTTTTTCAAAGTTGATGTCGTTGAATTTGTTGGTGATTTTCAATATTGAGGTTGTTGTTGAATTTTTGGTGTTATCAATGGATTTTTTTGAACTTTTTTGTGTTTTTCAAAGTTGAGGTTTTTGCTGAATTTATTGATGTTATCAATGTTTATTTTGTTGAACTTTTTTGTACTTTTAAAAATTGAGGTTGATTTTGAATTTGTTGGTGTTTTTCATTTTTGACGTTGTTGTTGGATTTGTTTGTGCTTTTCAAAGTTGAGGTCGTTGAATTTGTTGGTGATTTTCAATATTGAGGTTGTTGTTGAATTTGTTAGTGTTACCAATGTTTTTTTTTTAACTTTTTTGTGTTTTTCAAAGTTGAGGTTGTTGCTGAATTTGTTGGAGATATACAGTTTTTGAATTTTTTGGCGTTTTTCAATGTTTACGTTGTTGTTGAATTTGTTGGTGATTTTCAATATTGAGGTTAATTTTGAATTTGTTGGTGCTATCAATGTTATTTTTTGAACTTTTTTGTATTTTTCAATGTTGAGGTTGTTGTTGAATTTGTTGGTATTTTTCAATGTTGAGGTTGTTGATGAATTTGTTGGTGATTTTCAATATTGAGGTTGTTGTTGAATTGGATAGCGTCATCAATGTTTATTTTGTAGAACTTGTATGTATTATTAAAAGTTGTGGTTGTTGTTTAATTTGTTAGTGTTTTTCATAGTTGAGATCGTTGAATTTGATGGTGATTATCAATATTGAGGTTGTTGTTGAATTTGTTGGTGTTATGAATGGTTTTTTTAAACCTCTTTGTGTTTTTCAAAGTTGAAGTTGTTGCTGAATTTGTTGGTGATATTCAATGTTGAGGTTGATGAATTTGCTGGTGATTTTCAATACTGAGGTTGTTGATGATTTTGTTGTCGTTTTTCAATGTTGAGGTTGTTGTTGAATTTGTTGGTCATTTTCAATATTGAGGTTATTGTGAATTTGTTGTTGTTATCAGTGTTGTCTTTTGAACTTTTTTGTATTTTTCAATGTTGAGGTTGTTGTTGATTTGTTTGCTTTTTTTCAATGTTGCGGTTATTGTTGAATTTTTTGCTGTTTTTCATTGTTGTCGTTGTTGTTGAATTTGTTGTTGTTTTTCAATGTTGAGGTTGTTGTTGAATTTGTTGGTGTTTTTCAATGTTGAGGTTGTTGCTGAATTTGTTGGTGATATTCAATGTTAAGGTTGTTGAATTTGCTGTTATTTTTCAATACTGAGGTTGTTGATGAATTTGTTGTTGTTTTTCAATGTTGAGGTTGTTGTTGAATTTGTTTAAGTTTATCATTGTTGAGGTCGTTGAATTGGTTGGTGATTTTCAAAATTGAGGATGTTGTTCAATTTGTTTGTGTTTTTCAATGTTGAGGTTGTTGTTGAATTTGTTGCTGTTCTTCAATGTTGAGGTTGTTGTTGAATTTGTTGGTGTTTTTCATTGTTGAGGTTGTTGTTGAATTAGTTGATGTTATCAATGTTTTTTGTTGAACTTGTTTGTATTTTTAAAAGTTAAGGATGTTGTTGAATTTGCAGGGGTTTTTCAAGGTTGAGGTTGTTGAATTTGTTGGTGATTTTCAAAGTTGAGGTAGTTGCTGAATATATTGGTGTTTTCAATATTTATTTTGTTGAACTTTATTGCACTTTTAAAATTTGAGGTTGATTTTGAATTTGTTGGTGTTTTTCAATGTTGAGGATGTTGTTGAATTTGTTGCTGTTATCAATGTTCTTTTTTCAACTTTTTTGTACTTTGAAAAGATGAGGTTGTTGTTGAATTTGTTGGTGTTTTTCAATGTTGAGGTTGTTGATGAATTTGTTGGTGTTATTCAATGTTGAGGTTGTTGTTGAATTTTTTGGTGTTTTTCAATATTGAGGTTGTTGTTGAATTTGTTGGTTTTTTTAATCTTGAGGTCGTTGAATTTGTTGGTGATTTTCATTATTAAAGTTGTTGTTGAATTTGTTGGTGTTATGAATGTTATTTTTTGAACTTTTTTGTGTTTTTCAATGTTGAGATTGTTGAATTTGTTGGTGATTTTCAAAGTTGAGGTTGTTGCTGAATATATTGGTGTTATCAATGTTTATTTTGTTGAACTTTCTTGTACTTTTAAAAGTTGAGGTTGATTTTGAATTTGTTGGTGTTTTTCATTGTTGAGGTTGTTGTTGAATTTGTTGGTGTTTTTAAATGTTGAGGTTGTTGCTGAATTTTTTGGTGTTTTTCAATGTTGAGGTTGTCGTTGAATTTGTGGGTGTTTATCAATGTTGAGGTTGATGTTGAAAGTTTTGCTGTTATCAATGTTATTTTTGAACTTTTTTGTGTTTTTGAACGTTGAGGTTGTTGTTTAATTTGTTGTTGTTTTTCAATGTTGAGGTTGATGTTGAATTTACTTGTGTTTTTCAAAATTGAGGTCGTTGAATTTGTTGGTGATTTTCAAAATTGAGGTTGTTGTTGAACTTCTTGGTATTATCAATGTTTTTTTTGTTGAAGTTGTTTGTATTTTTGAAAGTTGAGGTTGTTGTTGAATTTGATGGTGTTTTTCAAAGTTAAGGTCGTTGAATTTATTGGTGATTTTCAATATTAAGGTTGTTGTTGAATTTGTTGGTGCTTTTTATTGTTGAGGTTGTTATTGAATTTGTTGGCGTTATCAATGTTGTTTTTTCAACTTTTTTGTACTTTTAAAAGTTGAGGTTGATGTTGATTTTGTTGCTGTTTTTCAATGTTGAGGCTGTTGTGAATTTGTTGGTGATATTCAGTGTTGAGGTTTTTGAATTTGTTGGTGATATTCAATATCGAGTTTGTCGTTGAATTTGTTGGCGTTTTTCAATGTTGAGGTTGTTGTTGAATTTGTTGTTGTTTTTCAATGTTGAGGTTGTTGTTGAATTTGTTCGAGTTATCAATGCTTTTTGTTGAACTTGTTTGTATTTTTAAAAGTTAAAGTTGTTGTTGAATTTGTTGGTGTTTTTCAATGATGAGGTTGTTGCTGACTTTGTTGGTGTTATCAATGTTCTTTTTTCAACTTTTTTGTACTTTTAAAAGTTGAGGTTTTTGTTGAATTTGTTGGTTTTTTTCTTTGTTGAGGTTGTTGATGAATTTGTTGGTGTTTCTCAATGCTGAGGTTGTTGTTGAATTTGTTGGTGTTTTTCAATGTTGAGGTTGTTGTTGAATTTGTTGGTGTTTTTCAATGTTGATTTTGTTGATGAATTTGTTCGTGTTATCAATTTTTTTTTGAACTTATTTGTGTTTTTCAAAGTTGAGGTTCATGCTGAATTTCGTGGTTATATTCAATGTTGAGGTTGTTGAATTTGTTGGTGATTTTCAATATTGAGGTTGTTGTTAAATTTGTTGGTGTTATCAACATTTATTTTGTTGAACTTCTTTGTACTTTTAAAAGTTGCGGTTGTTGTTGAATGTGTTGGTGTTTTTTACTGTTGAGGTTGTTGTTGAATTTGTTGTTGTTATCAATGTTCTTTTTTCAACTTTTTTGTACTTTTAAAAGTTGAGGTTGTTGTTGATTTTTTGGCGTTTGTCAATGTTGAGTTTCTTGTTGAATTTGTTGGTGTTATCAATGGTTTTTTTGTTGAACTTGTTTGTATCTTTAAAAGTTGAGGTTTTTGTTGAATTTGTTGGTGTTTTTCAAAGTTTAAGTCGTTGAATTTGTTGGTGATTTTCAATATTGAGGATGTTGTTGAATTTGTTGGCATTTTCCAATTTTGAGGTTGTTGTTGAATTTGTTGGTGTTTTTCAATGTTGAGGTTGTTGTTGAATTTGTTGATTTTTTTCAATGTAGAGGTTGTCGTTGAATTTGTTTCTGTTTTTCAATGTTGAGGTTGTTGAATATGTTAGTGATTTTCAAAGTTGAGGTTATTGCTGAATATATTGGTTGTTATCAATATTTATTTTGTTGAACTTTTTTGTACTTTTAAAAGTTGAGGTTGATTTTGAATTTGTTGGTGTTTTTTAATGTTGAGGTTGTTGTTGAATTTCTTGGTGATTTTCATTGTTGAGGTCGTTGAATTTATTGGTGATTTTCAATATAGTGGTTGTTGTTGAATTTGTTGGTGTTATCAATGGGCTTTTTTGAACTTTTTTATGTTTTTCAAAGTTAAGGTTGTGGCTGAATTTGTTGGTGATATTCAGTGTTCAGTTTGTTGAATTTTTTGATGATTTTCAATATTGATTTTGTTGTTGAATTTGTTGGCGTTTTTCAATGTGGAGGTTGTTTTTGAATTTGTTGGTGTTTTTCAATGGTGAGGTTTTTGTTAATTTTTTTGGTGTTTTCATTGTTGAGTTGGTTGTTAAATTTGTTGGTGTTTATAAATGTTGAGGTTGTTGTTGAATTTGTTTGTGATTTTCAATATTGAGGATGTATTTGAATTTGTTGTTGTTGTCAATGTTTATTTTGTTGAACATTTTTGTAGTTTTAAAAGTTGAGGTTGTTGCTGAATTTTTTATTCTTTTTCAATGTTGATGTTGTTGAATTTGTTGATGATTTTCAACATTGAGTTTGTTGTTGAATTTGTTGGTGTTATCAAGGTTTTTTTTGAACTTTTTTAGGTTTTTCAATGTTGAGGTTGTTGTTGAATTTGCAGGAGATTTTCAACATTGAGTTTGTTGTTGAATTTGTTGGTGTTATCAAGGTTTTTTTTGAACTTTTTTGGGTTTTTCAATGTTGAGGTTGTTGTTGAATTTGCAGGTGATTTTCAACATTGAGTTTGTTGCTGAATTTGATGGTGTTATCAATGTTTCTTGAACGTTTTTGTGTTTTTCAAAGTAGACGTTGTTGCTGAATTTCTTGCTGATATTCAGTGTAGAGGTTGTTTAATTTGTTGGTGACTTTCAATGTTTAGGTTGTTGTTGAATTTGTTGGTGATTTTCAATGTTGAGGTTTTTTTTGAATGTTCTGGTGTTTTCATTGTTGAGGTTGTTGTTAAATTTGTTGCTGTTACCAATATTCTTTTTTGAACTTTTTTATACTTTAAAAAGTTGAGGTTGTTGTTGAATTTGTTGGTGTTTTACAATGTTGAGGTTGTTGAATTTGTTGGTGATTTTCAACATTGAGTTTGTTGTTGAATTTGTTGTTGTTATCAATGGGTTTTTTTGTTGAACTTGTTTGTATTTTTAAAAGTTGAGGTTGTTGTTGAATTTGATGGTGTTTTTCAAATAAAGGTCGTTGAATTTGTTGGTGATTTTCAATATTAAGGTTGTTGTTGAATTTGTTGGTGCTTTTCATTGTTGAGCCTGTTGTTGAATTTGTTGGCGTTATCAATGTTCTTTTTTCAACTTTATTGTTCTTTTAAAAGTTGAGGTTGTTGTTGAATTTGTTGCTGTTTTTCAATGTTGAGGCTGTTGTGAATTTGTTGGTGATATTCAGTGTTGAGGTTATTGAATTTGTTGGTGATTTTCAATATTGAGTTTGTTGTTGAATTTGTTGGCGTTTTTCAATGTTGAGGTTGTTGTTGGATTTCTTGGCGTTTTTCAATGTCGATGTTGTTGTTGAATTTTTTTATGTTTTTCATCGTTGAGGTTGTTGCTGAATTTGTTGGCATTATCAATGTTCTTTTTTCAACTTTTTTGTACTTTTAAAAGTTGAGGTTTTTGTTGAATTTGTTGGTGTTTTTCAATGTTGAGGTTGTTGTTGAATTTGTTGGTATTTTTCAATATTGAGGTTGTTGTTCAGTTTTTTGGCATTTTTATAAGTTGAGGTCATTGAATCTGTTGGTGATTTTCAATATTGAGGTTGTCGTTTAATTTGATGGTGTTTCAATGTTATTTTTTGAACTTTTTTGCTTTTAAAAGTTGAGGTATATGTTGAATTTGTTGGTGTTTTTCAAAGTTGAAGTTGTTGAATTTGTTGGTGATTTTCAATATTGAGCTTGTTGTTCAATTTTTTCGTGTTATCAATGGTTTTTTTTTTAAATTCTTTGTGTTTTTCAAAGTTGAGCTTGTTGCTGAATTTGTTGGTGATATTCAGTGTTGAGGTTGTTGAATTTGTTTTTGATTTTCAATGTTGAGGTTGTTGTTGAATTTGTTGTCGTTTTTCAATGTTGAGCTTGTTGTTGAATTTATTGGTGTTTTTCAGTGTTGATTTTGTTGATGAATTTGTTGGCATTATCAATGTTCTTTTTTCAACTTTTTTGTACTTTTAAAAGTTGAGGTTGTTGTTGAATTTGTTGGTGTTTTTCAATGTTGAGGCTGTTGTGAATTTGTTGGTGATATTCAGTGTTGAGGTGATTGAATTTGTTGGTGATTTTCAATATTGAGTTTGTTGTTGAATTTGTTGGTGTTTTTCAATGTTGAGGTTGTTGTTGAATTTGTTGGTGTTTTTCAATGTTGAGGTTGTTGTTGGATTTGTTGATGTTTTTCAATGTTGATGTTGTTGATGAATTTGTTGGTGTTATCAAAGTTTTTTTTGAACATTTTCGTGTTTTTCGAAGTTGAGGTTGTTGCGGAATTTATTGGTGTTATCAATGTTTATTTTGTTGAACATTTTTGTACATTTAAAAGTCGAGGTTGATTTTGAATTTATTAATGTTTTTCATTGTTGAGGTTCTTATTGAATTTCTTGACGTTTTTCAATGTTGAGGTTGTTGTTGAATTTGTTGGTGTTTTTCACTGTTGATTTTGTTGATTAATTTGTTGGTGTTATCAATTTTTTTTTGAACTTATTTCTGTTTTTCAAAGTTGAGGTTGTTTCTGAATTTCGTGGTGATATTCAGTGTTGAGGTTGTTGAATTTGTCGCTGATTTTCAATATTGAGGTTTTTGTTAAATTTGTTGGTGTTGTCAACGTTTATTTTGTTGAACTTTTTTGTACTTTTAAAAGTTGAGGTTGTTGTTGAATTTGTTGGGATTTTCAATATTGAGGTTGTTGTTGAAATTGTTGGCATTTTACAATGTTGAGTTTGTTGTTGGCATTGTTGATGATTGTCAATATTGAGGTTGTTGTTGAATATGTTGGTGTTATCAATGTTATTTTTGAACTTTTTTGTATTTTTGAACGTTGAGGTTGCTGTTTAATTTGTTGTTGTTTTTCAGTGTTGAGGTTGATGTTGAATTAACTTGTGTTTTTCAAAATTGAGGTCGTTGATTTTGTTGGTGATTTTCAATATTGAGGTTTTTGTTGCACTTCTTGGTGTTCTGAATGTTTTTTTTCTACTTTTTTCTGTTTTCCAATGTTGAGGTTGTTGTTGAATTTGTTGGTGTTATCAATGTTATTTTTTGAACTTTTTTGTATTTTTGAAAGTTGAGGTTGTTGTTGCATTTGTTGGTGTTTTTCAATGTTGAGGTTGTTGAATTTATTGGTTTTTTTCAATGTTGAGGTTGTTGTTGAATTTGTTGGTGTTTTTCAATGTTGAGGTCGTTGCATTTGTTGGTGATTTTCAATATAGAGGTTGGTGTTGAATTTGTTGGTCATTTTCAATATTGAGGTTGTTGTTGAATTTGTTGGTGTTATGAAAGCTTTTTTTGTACTTTTTTGTGTTTTTCATTCTTGAGGTTGTTGCTGAATTTGTTGGTGATTTTCAATGTTGAGGTTGTTGAATTTGTTGGTGATTTTCAATATTGAGGTTGTCGTTGAATTTGTTGGTGTTATGAAAGCTTTTTTTGTACTTTTTTGTGTTTTTCATTCTTGAGGTTGTTGCTGAATTTGTTGGTGATTTTCAATGTTGAGGTTGTTGAATTTGTTGGTGATTTTCAATATTGAGGTTGTCGTTGAATTTGTTGGCTTTTTTCAATATTCAGGTTGTTGTTGAATTTGTTGGTGTTATCAATTTTATTTTTTGAACTTTTTTGTATTTTTGAACGTTGAGGTTGTTGTTGAATTTATTTTTGTTTTTCAATGTTGAGGTTGATGTTGAATTTACTTGTGCTTTTCAAAGTTGAGGTCGTTGAATTTGTTGGTGATTTTCAATATTGAGGTTGTTGATGAATTTGTTGGTGATATTCAGCGTTAAGGTTGTTGAATTTGTTGGTGATTTTCAATATTGAGGTTGTTGTTGAATTTGTTGGTGTTCTGAATGTTTTTTTTTTAATTTGTTTGTTATTTTCAAAGCTGAGGTTGTTGCTGAATGTGTTGGTGATACTCAGTGTTGAGGTTGTTGAATTTGTCGGTGTTTTCCAATGTTGAGGTTGTTGTTGAATTTGTTGGTGTTATCAATGTTATTTTTTGAACTTTTTTGTACTTTTGAAAGTTGAGGTTGTTGTTGAATTTGTTGGGATTTTCAATCTTGAGGTTGTTGTTGAAATTGTTGGTGTTTTTCAATGCTGAGGTTGTAGTTGAATTTGTTGATGTTTTTCAATGTTCAGGTTATTGTTGAATTTGTTGACATTATCAATGTTATTTTTTGTTCTTTTTTGTATTTTTGAAAGCTGAGGTTGTTGTTGAATTTGTTGGTGATTTTCAATGTTGAGGTTGTTGTTGAATTTGTTGGTGTTTTTCAATGTTGAGGTCGTTGAATTTGTTCATAATTTTCAATATTCAGCTTGTTGTTGAATTTGTTGATGTTATCAATGTTTTTTTTGTTGAACTTTTTTATACTTTTAAAAGTTGAGGTTGTTGTTGAATTTGTTGTGATTTTCCATAATGAGGTTGTTGTTGAAATTGTTGGCGTTTTTCAATGTTGAGTTTGTTGTTGGAATTATTGGTGATTGTCAATATTGAGGTTGTTGTTGAACATGTTGGTGTTATCAATGTTATTTTTTTGAAACTTTTTGTATTTTTCAATGTTGAGGTTGTTGCTGAATTTGTTGCTGTTATCAATGATATTTTGTGAACATTTTTCTATTTTTGAATGTTGTGGTTGTTGTTTAATTTGTTGTTGTTTTTCAATGTTGAGGTTGATGTTGAATTGACTTGTGCTTTTCAAAGTTGAGGTAGTTGAATTTGTTGGTGATTTTCAATATTGAGGTTGTTGTTGAATTTGTTGGTGTTATGAATGGTTTTTTTGAACTTTTTTGTGTTTTTCAATCTTGAGGTTGTTGTTGAATTTGTTGGTGATATTCAGTGTTTAGGTTGTTGAATTTGTCGGAGATTTTCAATATTGAGGTTGTTGTTCAATTTGTTGCTGTTATCAATGTTTATTTTGTTGAACTTATTTGTACTTTTAAAAGTTGAGGTTGTTGTTGAATATGTTGGGATTTTCAATATTGCGGTTGTTGTTGAAATTGATGGCGTTTTTCAATCTTGAGTTTGTTGTTGGTATTGTTGATGATTGTCAATATTGAGGTTTTTGTTGAACATGTTGGTGTTAGCAATGTTATTTTTTAAAAACTTTTTGTATTTTTCAAAGTTGAAGTTGTTTTTGAATTTGTTGCTGTTTTTCAATGTTGAGGTTGTCGTTCAATTTGTGGGTGTTTATGAATGTACAGGTTGTTGTTGAATTTTTTGCTGTTATCAATGTTATTTTTTCAACTTTTTTGTATTCTTGAACGTTGAGGTCGCTGTTTAATTTGTTGTTGTTTTTCAATGTTGAGGTTGATGCTGAATTCACTTGTGTTTTTCAAAGTTGAGGTCGTTGAAATTGTTGGTGATTTTCAATATTGAGGTTGTTGTTGAATTTGTTGGTGTTCTGAATGTTTTTTTTTGAACTTTTTTGTGTTTTTCAATGTTGAGGTTGTTATTGAATTTGTTGGTGTTTTTCAATGTTGAGGTTGTTGTTGAATTTGTTGGTGTTTTTCAATGTTGAGGTTGTTGTTGAATTTGTTAGTGATTTTCAATATTGAAGTTGTTGTTGAATTTGTTGGTGATTTTCAATATTGAGTTTGTTGTTGAATTTGTTGGTGTTATGAATGTATTTTTTGAACTTTTTTGTGTTTTTCAAAGTTGAGGTTGTTGCTGAATTTGTTGGTGTTATTCAGTGTTGAGGTTGTTGAATATCTTGGTGATTTTCAATATTGAGGTTGTTGTTGAATTCGTTGTTGATTTTCAACATTGAATTTGTTGTTGAATTTTTAGGTGTTATCAATATTTTTCTGTTGAACTTGATGGTATTTTTAAAAGTTGAGGTTGTTATTGAATTTGTTTGTGTTTTTCAAATTTGCGATCGTTGAAATTGTTGCTGATTTTCATTATTGAGGTTGTTGTTGAATCTGTTGGTGTTATCAATGTTTTTTTTTGAAATTTTTTGAGTTTTTCAAAGTTCAGGTTGTTGCTGAATTTGTTGGTGATGTTCAGTGATGAGGTTCTTGAATTTGTCGGTGATTTTCAATATTGAGGTTGTTGTTAAATTTGTTCGTGTTATCAACGTTTATTTTGTTGAACTGTTTTGTACTTTTAAAAGTTGAGGTTGTTGTTGAATTTGTTGGGATTTTCAATATTGACGTTGTTGTTGAAATTGATGGCTTTTTTCAATGTTGAGTCTGTTGTTGGTATTGTTGATGATTGTCAATATTGAGGTTGTTGTTGAATATGTTGGTGTTATCAATGTTTTTTTTTTAAACTTTTTGTATTTTTCAAATTTAAAGCAGTTGTTGAATTTGTTGGTGTTTTTCAATGTTGAGATTGTTGCTGAATTTATTGGTGTTTTTCAATGTTGAGCTTGTTGTTGAATTTGTTCGTGTTTTTCAATGTTGAGGTTGTTGTTGAATTTGTTGGTGTTATGAATGGTTTTTTTGAACTTTTTTGTGTTTTTCAATCTTGAGGTTGTTGCTGAATTTTTTGGTGATATTCAATGTTGAGGTTGTTGAATTTGTCGCTGATTTTCATTATTGAGGTTGTTGTTAAATTTGTTGGTGTTATCAATGTTTAATGAACTTTTTTGTGTTTTTCATTGTTGAGGTTGTTTTTGAATTTGTTGGTGTTTTTCAATGTTGAGGTTGTTGTTCAATTTGCTGGTGTCTTTCACTCTTGTTAAAATTGTTATCAATATTTTTTTGTGGAACTTGTTTATATTTCTAAAAGTTAAGGTTGTTGTTGAATTTGTTCGTGTTTTTCAGTGTTGAGGTTGTTGAATTTGTTGGGGATTTTCAATATTGAGGTTGTTGTTCAAATTGTTGTCGTTTTTCAATGTTAAGTTTGTTGTTGAATATGTTGGTGTTTTTCAATGTTGATGTTGTTGATGAATTTGTTGGTGTTATCAATGTTATTTTTTGAACTTTTTTGTATATTTTAAAGTTGAGGTTGTTCTTGAATTTGTTGGTGTTTTTCAAAGTTGAGGTCATTGAATTTGATGAGGATTTTCAATATTGAGGTTGTTGTTGAATTTGCTGGTGTTATGAATGGTTTTTTTGTTTAAACTGTATAAACAGTGCCCCCAACATAAACCCTATTTATACAGTGCTCCCATCATAAACACTATATAAGCAGCCCCCGCATCATAAACACTATTTAAACAGTGACCCATCATAATCACAATTTAATCAGTGCTACATCATAAACACTGTTAAAGCAGTTTATGTAGTGTTAATGATGCGGCACTGTTTATATTCTGTTTTTGATTGGGCACTCTCTATATAGTGTTTATGATGGGAATTTGTTTAAATAGTGATGGGGCCAGAATTTAAAGTCAGTCCTGGGACAGAGCACATCACTGTTTAAATAATATTTATGAGAGGGCACTGTTTATATAGTGTTTATGATGGGGTCACTGTTTAAATGGAGTTTATGATGGGGCACTGTTTAAATAGTATTTATGATGGGGCATTGTTTATATAGTGTTAATGATGGGGGCACTGTTTAAATATTGTTTACAATGGGGCACTGTTTAAATAGTGTTTATGATGGGGGCACTGTTTAAATAGCGTTTATGATGGGGCACTGTTTAAATAGTGTTTATGATGGGGCATTGTTCATATAGTGTTTATGATGGGGGCACAGTTTAAATAGTGTTTATGATGGTGCACTGTTTAAATAGTGTTTATGATGGGGCACTGTTTAAATAGTGTTTATGATGGGGCACAGCTTAAATAGTGTTTATGATGGGGCACTGTCTAAATAGGGTTTATGATGGGGAAACTGTATACTTACTGTTTATGATGGGGACACTGTTTATATAATATTTATGATGGGGGCACTGTTTAAATAGTATTTATGATGGGGCACTGTTTGTATAGTGTTTATGATGGGGGCACTGTTTAAATAGTGTTTATGTTGGGGGCACTGTTTATATAGTGTTTATGATGGGGGCACTGTTTATGTAGTGTTTATGATGGGGGCACTGTTTATATAGTGTTTATGATGGGGGCACTGTTTATATAGTGTTTATGATGGGGGCACTGTTTAAATGGTGTTTATGTTGGGGGCACTGTTTAAATAGGGTTTATGATGGGGGCACTGTTTAAATAGGGTTTATGACGGGGGCACTTTTTAAATAGGGTTCATGATGGGGGCACTGTTTATATAATGTTTATGACGGTGGCACTGTTTATATAATGTTTGTGACGGGGGCACTGTTTATATAATGTTTATGATGGGGGCACTGTTAAAATAGGGTTTATGATGGGTCACTGTTTAAATAGTATTTATGATGGGGCACTGTTTGTATAGTGTTTATGATGGGGGCACTGTTTAAATAGAGTTTAGGATGCGAGCACTGTTTAAATAGTGTTTATGATGGGGGCACTGTTTATATAGTGTTTATGATGTGGGCACTGTTTATATAGTGATTATGATGGGGCACTGTTTAAATAATGTTTATGATGGGGCACTGTTTAAATAGTGTTTATGATGGGTGCACGGTTCAAATAGTGATTATGATGGGGCACTGTTTATATAGGGTTTATGATGGGGGCACTGTTTATATAGTGTTTATGATGGGGGCACTGTTCATATAGTGTTTATCATGGGGGCGCTGCTTATATAGTGTTTATGATGGGGGCACTGTTTATATAGTGTTTATGATGGGGGCACTGTTTATATAGTGTTTATGATGGGGGCACTGTTTATATTGTGTTTATGATGGGGGCACTGTTTATATAGTGTTTATGATGGGGGCACTGTTTAAATGGTGTTTATGTTGGGGGCACTTTTTAAATAGGGTTTATGATGGGGGCACTGTTTAAATAGGGTTTATGACGGGGGCACTTTTTAAATAGGGTTCATGATGGGGGCACTGTTTATATAATGTTTATGACGGGGGCACTGTTTATATAATGTTTGTGACCGGGGCACTGTTTATATAATGTTTATGATGGGGGCACTGTTAAAATAGGGTTTATGATGGGTCACTGTTTAAATAGTATTTATGATGGGGCACTGTTTGTATAGTGTTAATGATGGGGGCACTGTTTAAATAGAGTTTAGGATGCAAGCACTGTTTAAATAGTGTTTATGATGGGGGCACTGTTTATATAGTGTTTATGATGGGGGCACTGTTTATATAGTGTTTATGATGGGGCACTGTTTAAATAATGTTTATGATGGGGCACTGTTTAAATAGTGTTTATGATGGGTGCACGGTTCAAATAGTGATTATGATGGGGCACTGTTTATATAGGGTTTATGATGGGGGAACTGTTTTTCTGGTGTTTATGATGGGGGCACTGTTTAAATAGTGTTTATAATGGGGGAACTGTTTATATTGTGTTTATGATGGGGGCACGGTTTTAAATACTGTTAATGATGGTGGCTCTGTTTAAATAGTGTTTATCATGGGGTACTGTTTAAATACTATTTATGATGGGGGCACTGTTTAATTAGTGTTTATGATGTGGGAACTGTTTATATAGTGTTTATGTTGGGGGCACTGTTTATATAGTGTTTATGATGGGGCCACTGTTTATATAGTGTTTATGATGGGGCACTGTTTATATAGTGTTTATGATGGGGCCACTGTTTATATAGTGTTTATGATGGGGCAATGTTTAAATAATGTTTATGATGGGGCACTGTTTAATTAGTGTTTATGATGGGTGCACTGTTTAAATAGTGTTTATGATGGGGCACTGTTTATGTAGGGTTTACGATGGGTAACTGTTTAAATAGTGTATATGATGGGGCACTTTTTAAATAGTGTTTATGCTGGGAGCACTGTTTATATAGTGAATATGATGGGGCCCTGTTTAATTAGGGTTTATGATGGGAGCACTGTTTATATAGTGTTTATGATGGGGGCACTGATTATATAGTGTTTATGATGGGGCACTGTAAATATAGTGCTTATGATGGGGGCACTGTTTATATAGTGTTCATGATGGGGGCACTGTTTAAATAGTGTTTATGATGTGGGAACTGTTTATATAGTGTTTATGCTGGGCGCAGCGTTTATTTGTTGTTTATGATGGGGCACTGTTTATATAGTGTTTAAAATGGGGGCACTGTTTAAATAGTGTTTATGATGTGGGAACTGTTTATATAGTGTTTATGATGGGGCAGTGTTTATATAGTGTTTATGATGGGGGCACTGTTTATATAGTGTTTATGATGGGGACACTGTTTAAATTGTGTTTATGATGGGGGCAGTGTTTATATAGTGTTTATGATGAGGGTACTGTTTAAACAGTGTTTATGATGGGGGCACTGTTTAAAATGTGTTTATGATGTGGGAACTGTTTATATAGTGTTTGTGATGTGGGCACTGTTCATATACGGTTTATGATGGGGGCACTGTTTAAATAGTGTTTATGATGTGGGAACTGTTTATATAGTGATTATGATGGGGGCAGTGTTTATTTGTTGTTTATGATGGGGGCACTGTTTATATAGTGTTTTTGATGGTGCCCTGTTTAAATAGTGTTTATGATCGGCACTGTTTATCTCGTGTTTATGTTGGGGCGCTGTTTATATAGTGTTTATGATGGGGTCACTGTTTAAATAGTGTTAATGATGGGGGCACTGTTTAACAAGTGTTCATGATGAGGGCACTGTTTAAATAGGGTTCATGATGGGGGCACTGTTTAAATAGTGTTTATGATGAGGGAACTGTTTATATTGTGTTTATGGTGGGGGCACTGTTTAAATAGCTTTTATGATGGGGGCACTGTTTAAATAGTTTTTGTGATGGGGGAACTGTTTAAATTGGGTTCAGGATGGGGGCACTGTTTAAATAGTGATTATGATGGGGAACTGTTTATATAGTGTTCATGATGCGGGCACTGTTTATATAGTGTTTATGATGTGGGCACTGTTTATATAGTGTTTATGATGTGGGCACTTTTTATATATTGTTTATGATGGGGGCACTGTTTATATTGTGTTTATGATGTGGGCACTGTTTATATAGTGTTTATGATTGGGGCACGGTTTGAATACTGTTAATGACGGGGGCTCTGTTTAAATAGTGTTTAAGATGGGGTACTGTTTAAATACTGTTTATGATGGGGGCACTGTTTAATTAGTGTTTATGATGTGGGAACTGTTTATATAGTATTTATGATGGGGGCACTGTTTATATAGTGTTTATGATGGGGGCACTGTTTAAATAGTGTCTATGATGGGGGCACTGTTTATATAGTGTTTATGACGGGGGTACTATTTAAATAGTGTTTATGCTGGGGGCACTGTTTATATAGTGTTTATGATGGGGGTGCTGTTTATATAGTGTTTATGATGGGGCACTGCTTATATAGTGTTTATGATGGGGCACCGTTTAAATAGGATTTATGATGGGGGCACTGTTTATATAGTGTTTCTGATGGGCGCAGTGTTTATATAGTGTTTATGATGGGGGCTCTTTTTAAACAGTGTTTATGATGGGGGCACTGTTTAAATAGTGTTTATGATGTGGGAACTGTTTATATAGTGTTTGTGATGGGTCAGTGTTTATTTGTTGTTTATGATGGGGGCACTGTTTATATAGTGTTTATGATGGGGGCACTGTTTAAATAGTGTTTATGATGTGGGAACTGTTTATATAGTGTTTATGATGGGGGCAGTGTTTATTTGTTTTTTTATGATGGGTGCACTGTTTATGTAGTGTTTATGATGGAGGCACTGTTTATATAGTGTTTATGATGGAGGCACTGTTTATATAATGTATATGATGGGGGCACTGTTTATATAGTGTTTATGATGGGGCACTGTTTAAATATGGTTTTTGATGGGGCACTGTTTATATAGTGTTTATGATGCGGGCACTGTTTATATAGTGTTTTTGATGGTGCCCTATTTAAATAGTGTTTATGATCGGCACTGTTTATATAGTGTTTATGATGGGGCGCTGTTTATATAGTGTTTATGATGGGGGCACTGTATATATAGGGTATATGATGGGGGCACTGTTTATATAGTGTTTATGATGGGGTCACTGTTTAAATAGTGTTAATGATGGGGGCACTGTATAACAAGGGTTCATGATGAGGGCACTGTTTCAATAGGGTTCATGATGGGGGCACTGTTTAAGTAGTGTTTTTGATGAGGGAACTGTTTATATAGTGTTTATGGTGGGGGCAATGTTTAAATAGCCTTTATGATGGGGGCACTGTTTAAATAGTTTTTGTGATGGGGGAACTGTTTAAATTGGGTTCAGGATGGGGGCACTGTTTAAATAGTTATTATGATGGGGAACTGTTTATATAGTGTTCATGATGCGGGCACTGTTTATATAGTGTTTATGATGTGGGCACTGTTTATATAGTGTTTATGATGGGGACACTTTTTATATATTGTTTATGATGGGGGCACTGTTTATATTGTGTTTATGATGTGGGCACTGTTTATATAGTGTTTATGATTGGGGCACGGTTTGAATACTGTTAATGGCGGGGGCTCTGTTTAAATAGTGTTTAAGATGGGGTACTGTTTAAATACTGTTTATGATGGGGGCACTGTTTAATTAGTGGTTATGATGTGGGAACTGTTTATTTAGTATTTATGATGGGGGCACTGTTTATATAGTGTTTATGATGGGGGCACTGTTTAAATAGTGTCTATGATGGGGGCACTGTTTATATAGTGTTTATGATGGGGCACTGCTTATATAGTGTTTATGAAGGGGTACTGTTTAAATAGGATTTAATGTGGGGCACTGTTTAAATTGTGTGTATGATGGGGGCAGTGTTTATATAAAGTTTATGATGGGGCACTGTTTAAATAGCGTTTATGATGGGGCACTGTATAAATTTTGTTTATGATGGGGGCAGTGTTTTTATAGTGTTTATGATGGGGGCGCTGTTTCAAGTGTGTATGATGGGGGCACTTGTTTATATAGTGCTTAAGATGGGGCACTGTTTATATAGGGTTAATGATGGGGGAGCTTTTTATATAGTGTTTATGATGGGGGCACTGTTTAAGTAGGGTTTATCATGGGGGCACTGTTTCTATAGGGTTTATGATGGGGGCACTGTCTATATAGTGTTTATGATGGGGCACCGTTTAAATAGGATTTATGATGGGGGCACTGTTTATATAGTGTTTCTGATGGGGGCAGTGTTTATATAGTGTTTATGATGGGGCACTGTTTATATAGTGTTTATGATGGGTGCATTGTTTATATAGTGCTTATGATGGGGGCACCGTTTAAATAGTGTTTATGATGGGGGCACTGTTGATATAGTGTTTATGATGGGGGCACTGTTTAAATAGCGTTTATGATGCGGGCATTGTTTAAATAGTATTTATGTTGGGGGCACGGTTTAAATAGTGTTTATGACGTGGGAATTTTTTACGTAGTGTTTATGATGGGGGCACTGTTTATATAGTGCTTATGATGGGAGCACTGTTTAAATAGTGTTTATGATTGAGGCACTGTTTAAATAGGCTTCATGATAGGGGCACTGTTTAAATAGGGTTCATGATGGGGGCACTGTTTAAATAGGTTTCATGATGGGGCACTGTTAATATAGTGTTCATGATGCGGGCACTGTTTATATAGTGTTTATGATATGGGCACTGCTTATATAGTGTTTATGATGGGGGCACTGTTTATATAGTGTTTATGATGGGGCATTGTTTATATAGTGTTTATGATGGGGGTACTGTTTATATAGTGTTTATGATTGGGGCACTGTTGATATAGTGTTTATGATGGGGGCACGGTTTAAATACTGTTAATGATGGGGGCTTTTTTTTTATAGTGTTTATGATGGGGTACTGTTTACATACTGTTTATGATGTGGGAACTGTTTATATAGTGTTTATGATGTGTGCACTGTTTAAATAGTGTTAATGATGTTGGCACTGTTTATATAGTGTTTATGATGGGGGCGCTGTTTATATAGTGCTTAAGATGGGGGCACTGTTTATATAGTGTCTATGATGGGGGCACTGTTTATATAGAGTTTATGATGGGGGCACTGTTTATATAGTGTTAATGATTGTGACACTGTTTATATAGTGTTTATGATGGGGCACTGTTTATATAGTGTTTATGATGGGGGCACTGTTTAAATAGTGTTTATGATGGGGGCACTGTTTAAATAGGGTTCAAGATGGGGGCACTGTTTAAATAGTGTTTAAGATGGGGGCACTGTTTAATTAGTGTTTATGATGTGGGCACTGTACATATAGTGTTTATGATGGGGGCACGGTGTAAATACTGTTAATGATGGGGGCACTATTTAATTAGTGTTTATGATGTGGGAACTGTTTATATAGTGTTTATGATGGGGGCACAGTTTATGAAGTTTTTATGATGGGGGCAGTGTTTATTTATTGTTTATGAAGGGGGCATTGTTTAAATAGTGTTTATGACGTGGGAACTATTTGTATAGTGTTTATGATGGGCCAATGTTTAAATAGTGTTTATGATGGGGGCACTGTTTATATAATGTTTATGATGGCGGCACTGTTTAAATAGCGTTTATGATGCGGGCATTGTTTAAATAGTATTTATGTTGGGGGCACGGTTTAAATAGTGTTTATGACGTGGGAATTTTAACGTAGTGTTTATGATGGGGTCACTGTTTATATAATGTTTATGATGGGGGCACTGTTTATATAGTGTTTATGATGGGGGCACTGCTTATATAGTGTTTATGATGGGGCACTGTTTATATAGTGTTTATGATGGGGGCACTGTAAATATAGTGTTTATGATGGAGGCACTGTTTATATATTGTTTATGATGGGGCACTGCTTATATAGTGTTTATGATGGGGGCACTGTTTAATTAGTGTTTATGATGTGGGAACTGTTTATATAGTATTTATGATGGGGGCACTGTTTATATAGTGTTTATGATGGGGGCACTGTTTAAATAGTGACTATGATGGGGGCACTGTTTATATAGTGTTTATGACGGGGGCACTGTTTAAATAATGTTTATGATGGGGGCACTGTTTATATACTGTTTATGATGGGGGCGCTGTTTATATAGTGTTTATGATGGGGCACTGCTTATATAGTGTTTATGAAGGGGTACTGTTTAAATAGGATTTAATGTGGGGCACTGTTTAAATTGTGTATATGATGGGGGCAGTGTTTATATAAAGTTTATGATGGGGCACTGTTTAAATAGCGTTTATGATGGGGCACTGTTTAAATTTTGTTTATGATGGGGGCAGTGTTTATATAGTGTTTATGATGGGGGCACTGTTTCAAGTGTGTATGATGGGGGCACTTGTTTATATAGTGCTTAAGATGGGGCACTGTTTATATAGGGTTAATGATGGGGGGGCTTTTTATATAGTGTTTAGGATGGGGGCACTGTTTAAGTAGGGTTTATCATGGGGGCACTGCTTCTATAGGGATAATGATGGGGGCACTGTCTATATAGTGTTTATGATGGGGCCATTGTTTAAATAGTGTTTATGATGTGGGAACTGTTTATATAGTGTTTATGATGGGGGAACTGTTTATATTGTGTTTATGATGGGGGCAGTGTTTATTTATTGATTATGATGGGGGCACTGTTTATATAGTGTTTATGATGGGGGCACTATTTATATAGTGTTTATGATGGGGGCACTGTTTAAATAGTGTTTATGATGGGGCACTGTTTATATAGTGTTTATGACGGGGGCGCTGTTTATATAGTGTTTATGATGGGGCACTTTTTATATAGTGTTTATGATGGGTGCACTGTTTATATAGTGTTTATGATGGCGGCACTGTTTCATTAGTGTTTACGATGGGGCACTGTTTATATAGTGTTTATGATGGGGGCAGTGTTTATATAGTGTTTATGATGGGGGACTGTTTATATAGGGTTTATGATGGTGGCACTGTTTAAATAGTGTTTATGATGGGGGCACTGTTGATATAGTGTTTATGATGGGGGCACTGCTTAAATAGCGTTTATGATGGGGGCATTGTTTAAATAGTGCTAACGTTGGGGGCACTGTTTAAATAGTGTTTATGATGTGGGAACTTTTTATATAGTGTTTATGATGGGGGCGCTGTTTATAGAGTGTTTATGATGGGGGCACTGTTTAAATAGTTTTTATGAAGGGGGCACTGTTTAAATAGGGTTCATGATGGGGCCACTGTTTAAATAGGGTTCATGATGGTGGCACTGTTTAAATAGTGTTTATAAAGTGGCACTGATTAAATAGTGTTTATGATGGGGGCACGTTTTATATAGTGTTTATGATGTGGGCACTACTTTTATAGTGTTTATGATGGGGGCACTGTTTATATAGTGTTTATGATGGGGGCACTGTTTATATAGTGTTTATGATGGGGTCACGTTTTAAATACTGTTAATGATGGGTGCTCTGTTTAACTAGTGTTTATGATGGGGCTCTGTATATAATGTGTTTAAACTGGGGGCACTGTTTATATAGTGTATATGATGTGGGCACTGTTTATATAGTGTTTATGATGTGGGCACTGCTTATATAGTGTTTATGATGTGGGAACTGTTTATATAGTATTTATGATGGGGGCACTGTTTATATAGTGTTTATGATGGGGGCACTGTTTAAATAGTGACTATGATGGGGGCACTGTTTATATAGTGTTTATGACGGGGGCACTGTTTAAATAATGTTTATGATGGGGGCACTGTTTATATACTGTTTATGATGTTTATGTTTATGATGTGGGAACTTTTTATATAGTGTTTATGATGGGGGCGCTGTTTATATAGTGTTTATGATGGGGCACTGCTTATATAGTGTTTATGAAGGGGTACTGTTTAAATAGGATTTAATGTGGGGCACTGTTTAAATTGTGTATATGATGGGGGCAGTGTTTATATAAAGTTTATGATGGGGCACTGTTTAAATAGCGTTTATGATGGGGCACTGTTTAAATTTTGTTTATGATGGGGGCAGTGTTTATATAGTGTTTATGATGGGGGCACTGTTTCAAGTGTGTATGATGGGGGCACTTGTTTATATAGTGCTTAAGATGGGGCACTGTTTATATAGGGTTAATGATGGGGGGGCTTTTTATATAGTGTTTAGGATGGGGGCACTGTTTAAGTAGGGTTTATCATGGGGGCACTGCTTCTATAGGGATAATGATGGGGGCACTGTCTATATAGTGTTTATGATGGGGCCATTGTTTAAATAGTGTTTATGATGTGGGAACTGTTTATATAGTGTTTATGATGGGGGCATTGTTTACATAGTGTTTATGATGGGGGCAGTGTTTATTTATTGTTTATGATGGGGGCACTGTTTATATAGTGTTTATGATGGGGGCACTATTTATATAGTGTTTATGATGGGGGCACTGTTTAAATAGTGTTTATGATGGGGCACTGTTTATATAGTGTTTATGACGGGGGCGCTGTTTATATAGTGTTTATGATGGGGCACTTTTTATATAGTGTTTATGATGGGTGCACTGTTTATATAGTGTTTATGATGGCGGCACTGTTTCATTAGTGTTTACGATGGGGCACTGTTTATATAGTGTTTATGATGGGGGCAGTGTTTATATAGTGTTTATGATGGGGGACTGTTTATATAGGGTTTATGATGGTGGCACTGTTTAAATAGTGTTTATGATGGGGGCACTGTTGATATAGTGTTTATGATGGGGGCACTGCTTAAATAGCGTTTATGATGGGGGCATTGTTTAAATAGTGCTAACGTTGGGGGCACTGTTTAAATAGTGTTTATGATGTGGGAACTTTTTATATAGTGTTTATGATGGGGGCGCTGTTTATATAGTGTTTATGATGGGGGCACTGTTTAAATAGTTTTTATGAAGGGGGCACTGTTTAAATAGGGTTCATGATGGGGCCACTGTTTAAATAGGGTTCATGATGGTGGCACTGTTTAAATAGTGTTTATAAAGTGGCACTGATTAAATAGTGTTTATGATGGGGGCACGTTTTATATAGTGTTTATGATGTGGGCACTACTTTTATAGTGTTTATGATGGGGGCACTGTTTATATAGTGTTTATGATGGGGGCACTGTTTATATAGTGTTTATGATGGGGTCACGTTTTAAATACTGTTAATGATGGGTGCTCTGTTTAACTAGTGTTTATGATGGGGCTCTGTATATAATGTGTTTAAACTGGGGGCACTGTTTATATAGTGTATATGATGTGGGCACTGTTTATATAGTGTTTATGATGTGGGCACTGCTTATATAGTGTTTATGATGGGGGCACTGTTTATATAGTGTTTATGATGGGGGCACTGTTTATATAGTGTTTATGAAGTTGGCACTGTTTATATAGTGTTTATGATGGGGCACTGTTTATATAGGGTTTATGATGGGGGCGCTGTTTATACAGTGTTAATGATGGGGCACTTTTTATATAGTGTTTATGATGGGGGCACTGTCTATATAGTTTTTATGATGGGCGCACTGTTTATGTAGTGTTTATGAAGGGGCGCTGTTTATATAGTGTTTATGATGGGGGGACTGTTTAAATAGTGTTTATGATGGGGCTCGGTTTATATAGTGTTTATGATGGGGGCTCTGTTTATATAGTGTTTATGATGGGGGCACTGTTTAAATAGTGTTTATGATGGGGGCAGTGTTTATATAGTGTTTATGATGGGGGCACTGTTTATACAGTGTTTATGCTGGGGGCATTGTTTAAATAGTGTTTATGATGGGGCACTGTTTATATAGTGTTTATGATGGTGACACTGTTTATTTAGTGTTTATGATGGGGCACTGTTTATATAGTGTTTATGATGGGGGCACTGTTTAAATAGTGCTTATGATGAGGGCACAGTTTAAATACTGTTTATGATGGGGGCACTGTTTAATTTGTGTTTATGATGTGGGCACTGTTTATATAGTGTTTATGATGGGGACACGGTTTAAATACTGTTAATGATAGGTGCACTATTTAATTAGTGTTTATGATGTGGGAACTGTTTATATAGTGTTTATGATGGGGGCACAGTTTATGTAGTTTTTATGATGGGGGCAGTGTTTATTTATTGTTTATGATGGGGACATTGTTTAAATAGTGTTTATGACGTGGGACCTATTTATATAGTGTTTATGATGGGCCAATGTTTAAATAGTGTTTATGATGGGGGCACTGTTTATATAATGTTTATGATGGGGGCACTGTTTATATAGTGTTTATGATGGGGGCACTGCTTATATAGTGTTTATGATGGGGCACTTTTATATAGTGTTTATGATGGGGGCACTGTTTATATAGTGTTTATGATGGAGGCACTGTTTATATATTGTTAATGATGGGGCACTGCTTATATAGTGTTTATGATGGGGGCTCACTTTAAATAGGTTTTATGATGTGCCACTATTTTCATAGTGATTATGATGGGGCACTGTTTATATAGTGTTTATGATGGGGCACTGTTTATATAGTGTTTATGATGGGGGCACTGTTTAAATTGTGTTTATGATGGGGGCAGTGTTTATATAGTGTTCATGATGGGGCACTGTATAAATAGGTTTTATGATGGGGGCACTGTTTAAGTAGGGATTATGATGGGGCACTGTTTAGATTGTGTTTATGATGGGGGCACTGTTTAAATAGAGTTTATGATGGGGGGACTGTTTATATTTTGTTTATGATGGGGGAACTGCGTCTATAGTGTTTATGAGGGGGCACTGTTTATATAGTGTTTATGATGGGAGCGCTGTTTATATAGTGTTTATGATGGGGCACTTTTTATATAGTGTTTATGATGGGTGCACTGTTTAAATAGTGTTTATAATGGGGGCACTGTTTAAATAGTTTTTATGATGGGTGCTGTGTTTATATAGTGTTTATGATGGGGGCACTGTTTAAATAGTGTTTACGATGGGGCACTGTTTATATAGTGTTTATGATGGGGGCAGTGTTTATATAGTGTCTATGATGGGGCACTGTTTAATTAGTGTTTATGATGGGGGCACTGTTTATATAGTGTTTATGATGGGGCACTGTTTAAATAGTGTTTATGATGGGGGCACTGTTGATATAGTGTTTATGATGGGGGCACTGTTTATATAGTGTCTATGATGGGGCACTGTTTAATTAGTGTTTATGATGGGGGCACTGTTGATATAGTGTTTATGATGGAGGCACTGTTTATATAGGGTTTATGTTGGGGGCACTGTTTAAATAGTGTTTATGTTGGGGGCACTGTTTAAATAGTGTTTATGACGTGGGAACTTTTTATATAGTGCTTACAATGGGGGCACTGTTTATATAGTGTTTATGATGGGGGCACTGTTTAAATAGTTTTTATGAAGGGGGCACTGTTTAAATAGGGTTCATGATGGGGCCACTGTTTAAATAGGGTTAATGATGGGGGCACTGTTTAAATAGTGTTTATGATGGGGGCACGTTTTATATAGTGTTTATGATGTGGGCACTGCTTATATAGTGTTTATGATGGGGGCACTGTTTATATAGTGTTTATGATGGGGGCACTGATTATATAGTGTTTATGATGGGGTCACGTTTTAAATACTGTTAATGATGGGTGCTCTGTTTAAAAAGTGTTTATGATGGGGCTCTGTATGTATAGTGTTTAAACTGGGGGCACTGTTTATATAGTGTATATGACGTGGGCACTGTTTATATAGTGTTTATGATGTGGGCACTGTTTAAATAGTGTTTATGATGGGGGCACTGTTTAAATAGGGTTCATGATGGGGGCACTGTTTAAATAGGGTTCATGATGGGGACACTGTTTATATAGGGTTTATGATGGGCACTGTTTATATAGTTTTCATGATGCGGGCACTGTTTATATAGTGGTTATGATGTGGGCACTGCTTATATAGTGTTTATGATGGGGGCACTGTTTATATAGTGTTTATGAGGGGGCACTGTTTATATAGTGTTTATGATGGGGTCACGGTTTAAATACTGTTAATGATGTGGGCTGTGTTTAAATAGTGTTTATGATGGGGCTCTGTTTATATAGTGTTTATGATGGGGGCACTGTTTATATAGTGTTTATGACGTGGGCACTGTTTAAATAGTGTTTATGATGGGGCACTGTTTATATAGGGTTTATGATGGGGGCGCTTTTTATACAGTGTTTATGATGGGCGCACTGTTTATGTAGTGTTTATGAAGGGGCGCTGTTTATATAGTGTTTATGAAGGGGGGACTGTTTAAATAGTGTTTATGATGGGGCTCGGTTTATATAGTGTTTACGATGGGGGCTCTGATTATATAGTGTTTATGATGGGGGCACTGTTTATATAGTGTTTATGATGGAGGCAGTGTTTATATAGTGTTTATGGTGGGGGCACTGTTTATATAGTGTTTATGCTGGGGGCATTGTTTAAATAGTGTTTATGATGGGGCACTGTTTATATAGTGTTTATGATGTTGACACTGTTTATTTAGTGTTTATGATGGGGCACTGTTTATATAGTGTTTATGATGGGGGCACTGTTTAAATAGTGTTTATGATGGGGGCACAGTTTAAATAGGGTTCAAGATGGGGGCAATGTTTAAATAGTGTTTATGATGGGGGCACTGTTTAATTTGTGTTTATGATGTGGGCACTGTTTATATAGTGTTTATGATGGGGGCACGGTTTAAATACTGTTAATGATGGGGGCACTATTTAATTAGTGTTTATGATGTGGGAACTGTTTATATAGTGTTTATGATGGGGGCACAGTTTATGTAGTTTTTATGATGGGGGCAGTGTTTATTTATTGTTTATGATGGGGGCATTTTTTAAATAGTATTTATGACTGGGACCTATTTATATAGTGTTTATGATGGGCCAATGTTTAAATAGTGTTTATGATGGGGGCACTGTTTAAATAGAGTTTATGATGGGGGGACTGTTTATATTTTGTTTATGATGGGGGAACTGCGTCTATAGTGTTTATGAGGGGGCACTGTTTATATAGTGTTTATGATGGGAGCGCTGTTTATATAGTGTTTATGATGGGGCACTTTTTATATATTGTTTATGATGGGTGCACTGTTTAAATAGTGTTTATAATGGGGGCACTGTTTAAATAGTTTTTATGATGGGTGCTGTGTTTATATAGTGTTTATGATGGGGGCACTGTTTAAATAGTATTTACGATGGGGCACTGTTTATATAGAGTTTATGATGGGGGCAGTGTTTATATAGTGTCTATGATGGGGCACTGTTTAATTAGTGTTTATGATGGGGGCACTGTTTATATAGTGTTTATGATGGGGCACTGTTGATATAGTGTTTATGATGGAGGCACTGTTTATATAGGGTTTATGTTGGGGGCACTGTTTAAATAGTGTTTATGTTGGGGGCACTGTTTAAATAGTGTTTATGACGTGGGAACTTTTTATATAGTGCTTACAATGGGGGCACTGTTTATATAGTGTTTATGATGGGGGCACTGTTTAAATAGTTTTTATGAAGGGGGCACTGTTTAAATAGGGTTCATGATGGGGCCACTGTTTAAATAGGGTTCATGATGGGGGCACTGTTTAAATAGTGTTTATGATGGGGGCACGTTTTATATAGTGTTTATGATGTGGGCACTGCTTATATAGTGTTTATGATGGGGGCACTGTTTATATAGTGTTTATGATGGGGGCACTGATTATATAGTGTTTATGATTGGGTCACGTTTTAAATACTGTTAATGATGGGTGCTCTGTTTAAAAAGTGTTTATGATGGGGCTCTGTATGTATAGTGTTTAAACTGGGGGCACTGTTTATATAGTGTATATGACGTGGGCACTGTTTATATAGTGTTTATGATGTGGGCACTGTTTAAATAGTGTTTATGATGGGGACACTGTTTATATAGGGTTTATGATGGGCACTGTTTATATAGTTTTCATGATGCGGGCACTGTTTATATAGTGGTTATGATGTGGGCACTGCTTATATAGTGTTTATGATGGGGGCACTGTTTATATAGTGTTTATGAGGGGGCACTGTTTATATAGTGTTTATGATGGGGTCACGGTTTAAATACTGTTAATGATGTGGGCTGTGTTTAAATAGTGTTTATGATGGGGCTCTGTTTATATAGTGTTTATGATGGGGGCACTGTTTATATAGTGTTTATGACGTGGGCACTGTTTAAATAGTGTTTATGATGGGGCACTGTTTATATAGGGTTTATGATGGGGGCGCTTTTTATACAGTGTTTATGATGGGCGCACTGTTTATGTAGTGTTTATGAAGGGGCGCTGTTTATATAGTGTTTATGAAGGGGGGACTGTTTAAATAGTGTTTATGATGGGGCTCGGTTTATATAGTGTTTATGATGGGGGCTCTGATTATATAGTGTTTATGATGGGGGCACTGTTTAAATAGTGTTTATGATGGGGGCAGTGTTTATATAGTGTTTATGGTGGGGGCACTGTTTATATAGTGTTTATGCTGGGGGCATTGTTTAAATAGTGTTTATGATGGGGCACTGTTTATATAGTGTTTATGATGTTGACACTGTTTATTTAGTGTTTATGATGGGGCACTGTTTATATAGTGTTTATGATGGGGGCACTGTTTAAATAGTGTTTATGATGGGGGCACAGTTTAAATAGGGTTCAAGATGGGGGCAATGTTTAAATAGTGTTTATGATGGGGGCACTGTTTAATTTGTGTTTATGATGTGGGCACTGTTTATATAGTGTTTATGATGGGGGCACGGTTTAAATACTGTTAATGATGGGGGCACTATTTAATTAGTGTTTATGATGTGGGAACTGTTTATATAGTGTTTATGATGGGGGCACAGTTTATGTAGTTTTTATGATGGGGGCAGTGTTTATTTATTGTTTATGATGGGGGCATTTTTTAAATAGTATTTATGACTGGGACCTATTTATATAGTGTTTATGATGGGCCAATGTTTAAATAGTGTTTATGATTGGGGCACTGTTTAAATAGAGTTTATGATGGGGGGACTGTTTATATTTTGTTTATGATGGGGGAACTGCGTCTATAGTGTTTATGAGGGGGCACTGTTTATATAGTGTTTATGATGGGAGCGCTGTTTATATAGTGTTTATGATGGGGCACTTTTTATATAGTGTTTATGATGGGTGCACTGTTTAAATAGTGTTTATAATGGGGGCACTGTTTAAATAGTGTTTATGTTGGGGGCACTGTTTAAATAGTGTTTATGACGTGGGAACTTTTTATATAGTGCTTACAATGGGGGCACTGTTTATATAGTGTTTATGATGGGGGCACTGTTTAAATAGTTTTTATGAAGGGGGCACTGTTTAAATAGGGTTCATGATGGGGCCACTGTTTAAATAGGGTTCATGATGGGGGCACTGTTTAAATAGTGTTTATGATGGGGGCACGTTTTATATAGTGTTTATGATGTGGGCACTGCTTATATAGTGTTTATGATGGGGGCACTGTTTATATAGTGTTTATGATGGGGGCACTGATTATATAGTGTTTATGATGGGGTCACGTTTTAAATACTGTTAATGATGGGTGCTCTGTTTAAAAAGTGTTTATGATGGGGCTCTGTATGTATAGTGTTTAAACTGGGGGCACTGTTTATATAGTGTATATGACGTGGGCACTGTTTATATAGTGTTTATGATGTGGGCACTGTTTAAATAGTGTTTATGATGGGGGCACTGTTTAAATAGGGTTCATGATGGGGGCACTGTTTAAATAGGGTTCATGATGGGGGCACTGTTTATATAGGGTTTATGATGGGCACTGTTTATATAGTTTTCATGATGCGGGCACTGTTTATATAGTGGTTATGATGTGGGCACTGCTTATATAGTGTTTATGATGGGGGCACTGTTTATATAGTGTTTATGAGGGGGCACTGTTTATATAGTGTTTATGATGGGGTCACGGTTTAAATACTGTTAATGATGTGGGCTGTGTTTAAATAGTGTTTATGATGGGGCTCTGTTTATATAGTGTTTATGATGGGGGCACTGATTATATAGTGTTTATGACGTGGGCACTGTTTAAATAGTGTTTATGATGGGGCACTGTTTATATAGGGTTTATGATGGGGGCGCTTTTTATACAGTGTTTATGATGGGCGCACTGTTTATGTAGTGTTTATGAAGGGGCGCTGTTTATATAGTGTTTATGAAGGGGGGACTGTTTAAATAGTGTTTATGATGGGGCTCGGTTTATATAGTGTTTATGATGGGGGCTCTGATTATATAGTGTTTATGATGGGGGCACTGTTTAAATAGTGTTTATGATGGGGGCAGTGTTTATATAGTGTTTATGGTGGGGGCACTGTTTATATAGTGCTTATGCTGGGGGCATTGTTTAAATAGTGTTTATGATGGGGCACTGTTTATATAGTGTTTATGATGTTGACACTGTTTATTTAGTGTTTATGATGGGGCACTGTTTATATAGTGTTTATGATGGGGGCACTGTTTAAATAGTGTTTATGATGGGGGCACAGTTTAAATAGGGTTCAAGATGGGGGCAATGTTTAAATAGTGTTTATGATGAGGGCACTGTTTAATTTGTGTTTATGATGTGGGCACTGTTTATATAGTGTTTATGATGGGGGCACGGTTTAAATACTGTTAATGATGGGGGCACTATTTAATTAGTGTTTATGATCTGGGAACTGTTTATATAGCGTTTATGATGGGGGCACAGTTTATGTAGTTTTTATGATGGGGGCAGTGTTTATTTATTGTTTATGATGGGGGCATTGTTTAAATAGTATTTATGACTGGGACCTATTTATATAGTGTTTATGATGGGCCAATGTTTAAATAGTGTTTATGATGGGGGCACTGTTTATAAAATGTTTATGATGGGGGCACTGTTTATATAGCGTTTATGATGGGGGCACTGCTTATATAGTGTTTATGATGGGGCACTTTTATATAGTGTTTATGATGGGGGTACTGTTTATATAGTGTTTATGATGGAGGCACTGTTTATATATTGTTTATGATGGGGCACTGCTTATATAGTGTTTATGATGGGGGCACTGTTTAAATTGTGTTTATGATGGGGGCAGTGTTTATATAGTGTTCATGATGGGGCACTGTATAAATATGTTTTATGATGGGGGCACTGTTTAAGTAGGGATTATGATGGGGCACTGTTTAGATTGTGTTTGTGATGGGGGCACTGTTTAAATAGAGTTTATGATGGGGGGACTGTTTATATTTTGTTTATGATGGGGGAACTGCCTATATAGTGTTTATGATGGGGCCGCTGTTTATACAGTGTTTATGATGGGGCACTTTTTATATAGTGTTTATGATGGTTGCACTGTTTATATAGTGTTTATGATTGGGGCACTGTTTAAATAGTTTTTATGATGGGTGCTGTGTTTATATAGTGTTTATGATGGGGCACTGTTTAAACAGTGTTTATGATGGGTGCACTGTTTATATAGGGTTTATGAAGGGAGCACTGTTTATAAAGTGTTTATTATGGGGGCACTGTTTAAACAGTGTTTATGATGGGGGCACTGTTTATATAGCGTTTATGATGGGGGCACTGTTTATATAGTGTTTATGATGGGGGCACTGTTTAAATAGGGTTTATGATAGGGTCACTGTTTATATAGTGTTTATGATGGGGACACTTTTTAAATAGTGTTTATGATGGGGCCACTGTTTAAATTGTGTTTATGATGGGTGCACTGTTTAAATAGGGTTTATCATGCGGGCACTTTTTATATAGTGTTTATGATGGGGGCACTGTATAAATAGTGTTTATGATTGGGGTGCTGTTCATACAGTGTTTATGAATGTGGCACTGTTTAAATATTTTTTATGATGTGGGAACTGTTTATACAGGGTTTATGATGGGGGCACTGTTTAAACAGTGTTTATGATGGGGGCACTGTTTATATAGAGTTTATGATGGGGGCAAATTTTATAAATAGTGTTTATGATGGGGGCTCTGTTTATGTAGTGTTTATGATGGGGCTCAGTTTAAATAGTGTTTATGATGGGGCACAGTTTATATAGTGTTTATGATTTGGTACTGTTTATATAGTGTTTATGATGGGGGCTCTGTTTATCTAGCGTTTATGATGGGGCACCGTTTAAATAGTTTTTTTGATGGGGTACTGTTTATAAAGTGTTTATGATGGGGCACTGTTTATATATTGTTTATGGTGGGTGTTCTGTTTATATAGGGTTTATGATGGGGCACTGTTTATATTGTGTTTATGATGGGGGCACTGTTTATATAGTGTTCATGATGGGGCACTGTTTAAAAAGTGTTTATGATGGGGGCACTGTTTATATAGGGTTTATGATGCGCGCTCTGTTTATAAAGTGTTTATCATGTGGGCACTGTTTATATAGTGTTTATGATGGGGGCACTGTTTTTTTAGTGATTATGATGGGGGCTCTATTTATATAGTGTTTATGATGGGGGCTCTATTTATATAGTGTTTATGATGGGGGCACTGCTTATATAGAGTTTATGATGGGGGCACTGTTTATATAGTGTTTATGATGGAGGTACTGTTTAAATAGGCTTTATGATGGGGGCTCTGTTTATATAGTGTTTATGATGGGGGCACTGTTTAAATAAGGTTTATCATGTGGGCACTTTTTATATAGTGTTATGATGGGGCACTGTTTATATAGTGTTTATGATGGGGGCACTGTTTATATAGTGTTTATGATGGGGGCTCTGTTAATATAGTGCTTATCATGGGGCAGTGTTTAAATAGTGTTTGTGATGGGGTACTCTTTATATAGTGTTTATGATGGGGGCACTGTTTATACATTGTTTATGATGGGGGCTCTGTTTATGTAATGTTTATGATGGGGTACTGTTTATATAGTGTTTATGATGCGGTACTGCTTATATAGTGTTTATGATGGGGGCTCTGTTTATCTAGCGTTTATGATGGGGCACTGATCAAATAGTGTTTATGTTGGGGTACTGTTTATAACGTGTTTATGATGGAGCACTGTTTATATAGTGTTTATGATGGGGGCTCTGTTTATATAGGGTTTATGATGGGGCACTGTTTATATAGTGTTTATGATGGGGGCACTGTTTATATAGTGTTTATGATGGGGGCACTGTTTAAATAGGGTTCATGATGGGGGCGCTGTTTAAATAGGGTTCATGATGGGGGCACTTTTTAAATAGTGTTTATGATGGGGGATCAGTTTATATAGTGTTTATGATGGGGCACATTGTAAATAAAGTTTATGCCGGGGGCACTGTTTATATAGTGATTATGGTCGCCCCTGTTTAAATAGGGTTTAAATTGGGGGCACTGTTTATATAGTGTTTATGATGGGGGCACTGATTATATAGTGTTTATGATGGGGCACTGTTTATCTAGTGTTTATGATTGGGGCACAGTTTATATAGTGTTTATGATGGGGCACTGTTTATATAGTGTTTATGATGGTGGCACTGTTTACATAGTGTTTATGATGGGGGCACAGTTTATATAGTGTTTATGATGGGGCACTGTTTATATAGTGTTTATGATGGTGGCACTGTTTACATAGTGTTTATGATGGGGCACTGTTTAAACAGTGTTTATGATGGGGGCACTGTTATTTAGGGTTTATGATGGGCGTACTGTTTATAAAGTGTTTATGATGGGGGCAGTGTTTATATAGTGTTTATGATGGGGGCACTGTTAATTTAGTGATTATGATGGGGGAACTGTTTAAATAGGGTTTATGACGGAGGCACTGTTTATATAGTGTTTATGATGAGGGCGCTATTTATATAGTGTCTATGATGGGGGCACTGTTTAAATAGGGTTAATGATGGAGGCACTGTTTATATATTGTTTATGATGGGGGAACTGTTTATATAGTGTTTATGATGGGGCACTGTTTAAATAGTGTTTATGATGGGGGAACTGTTTATATAGTGATGATGATGGGGGCACGGTTTATATAGTGTTTATGATGGGGGCACTGTTTAAATAGTGTTTATGATGGGGCGCTGTTTATATAGTGTTTATGATGGGGCACTGTTTATATAGTATTATGATGGGGCAATGTTTATATCGTGTTTATGATGGGGTCGCTGTTTATATAGTGTTTAAGATGGGGCACTGTTTATTTAGTGTTTATGATGGGGCCACTGTTTAAACAGTGTTTATGATGGGGGCACTGTTTAAACAGTGCTTATGATGGGGGCACTGTTTATATAGGGTTTATGATGGGGGCACTGTTTAAATAGTGTTTATGATGGGGGCACTGTTTAAATAGGGTTTATGATGGGGGCACTGTTTATATAGTGTTTATGATGGGGCACTGTTTAAATAGGGTTTATGATGGGGGCACGGTTTATATAGCGTTTATGATGGGGTCACTGTTTATATAGTGTTTATGATGGGAGCACTGTTTATATAGTGTTTAGCATGCGAGCACTGTTTATATAGTGTTTATGATGGGGGCACTGTTTATATAGTGTTTATGATGGGGGCACTGTTTAAACAGTGCTTATGATGGGGGCACTGTTTATATAGGGTTAATGATGGGGGCACTGTTTAAATAGTGTTTATGATGTGGGCATTGTTTAAATAGGGTTTATGATGGGGGCACTGTTTAAATAGTGTTTATGATGGGGGCACTGTTTATATAGTGTTTATGATGGGGGCACTGTTTATATAGTGTTTATGATGGGGCACTTTGTAAATAATGTTTATGCCGGGGGCACTGTTTATATAGTGATTATGGTGGCCCCTGTTTAAATAGGGTTTAAATTGGGGGCACTGTTTATATAGTGTTTATGATGGGGGCACTGATTATATAGTGTTTATGATGGGGCACTGTTTATCTAGTGTTTATGATTGGGGCACTGTTTATATAGTGTTTATGATGGGGCACTGATTATTTAGTGTTTATGATGGGGGCACAGTTTATATAGTGTTTATGATGGGGCACTGTTTATATAGTGTATATGATGGTAGCACTGTTTACATAGTGTTTATGATGGGGCACTGTTTAAACAGTGTTTATGATGGGGGCACTGTTTATTTAGGGTTTATGATGGGCGTACTGTTTATAAAGTGTTTATGATGGGGGCAGTGTTTATATAGTGTTTATGATGGGGGCACTGTTTTTTTAGTGATTATGATGGGGGAAATGTTTAAATAGGGTTTATGACGGAGGCACTGTTTATATAGTGTTTATGATGGGGGCGCTATTTATATAGTGTCTATGATGGGGGCACTGTTTAAATAGGGTTAATGATGGAGGCACTGTTTATATATTGTTTATGATGGGGGAACTGTTTATATAGTGTTTATGATGGGGCACTGTTTAAATAGTGTTTATGATGGGGGAACTGTTTATATAGTGATGATGATGGGGGCACGGTTTATATAGTGTTTATGATGGGGGCACTGTTTAAATAGTGTTTATGATGGGGCGCTGTTTATATAGTGTTTATGATGGGGCACTGTTTATGTAGTGTTTATGATGGGGCAATGTTTATATCGTGTTTATGATGGGGTCGCTGTTTATATAGTGTTTAAGATGGGGCACTGTTTATTTAGTGTTTATGATGGGGCCACTGTTTAAATAGTGTTTATGATGGGGGCACTGTTTAAACAGTGCTTATGATGGGGGCACTGTTTATATAGGGTTTATGATGGGGCACTGTTTAAATAGGGTTTATGATGGGGGCACGGTTTATATAGCGTTTATGATGGGGTCACTGTTTATATAGTGTTTATGATGGGAACACTGTTTATATAGTTTTTATCATGCGAGCACTGTTTATATTGTGTTTATGATGGGGGCACTGTTTATATAGTGTTTATGATGGGGGCACTGTTTAAACAGTGCTTATGATGGGGGCACTGTTTATATAGGGTTAATGATGGGGGCACTGTTTAAATAGTGTTTATGATGTGGGCACTGTTTAAATAGGGTTTATGATGGGGGCACTGTTTAAATAGTGTTTATGATGGGGGCACTGTTTATATAGTGTTTATGATGGGGGCACTGTTTATATAGTGTTTATGATGGGGCACTGTTTAAATAGGGTTTATGATGGGGGCACGGTTTATATAGTGTTTATGATCGGGACACTGTTTATATAGTGTTTATGATGGGAGCACTGTTTATATAGTGTTTAGCATGCGGGCACTGTTTATATAGTGTTTATAATGGGGGCACTGTTTAAATAGCGTTTATGATGGGGGCACTGTTTAAATTGTGTTTATGATGGGGGCACGGTTTAAATACTGTTAATGATGGGGGCTCTGTTTAAATAGTGTTTATGATGGGGTACTGTTTAAATATTGTTTATGATGGGAGCACTGTTTAAATAGTCTTTATGATTTTGGAACTGTTTATAGAGTGTTTATGATGGAGGCGCTCTTTATATAGTGTTTATGATGGAGCACTGATTATATAGTGTTTATGATGGGGGTGCTGTTTATATAGTGTTTATGATGGGGGTACTGTTTAAATAGTGTTTATGATGGAGGCGCTCTTTATATAGTGTTTATGATGGAGCACTGATTATATAGTGTTTATGATGGGGGTGCTATTTATATAGTGTTTATGATGGGGGTACTGTTTAAATAGTGTTTATGATGGGGGCACTGTTTATATAGTGTTTATGATGGGGGCACTGTTTATATAGTGTTTATGATGGGGGCACTGTTTAAATAGTGTTTATGATGGGGGCACTGTTTATATAGTGTTTATGATGGGGGCACTGTTTATATAGTGTTTATGATGGGGGCACTGTTTAAATAGTGTTTATGATGGGGGCACTGTTTATGTAGTGTTTATGATGGGGGCACTGTTTATGTAATGTTTATGATGGGGGCACAGTTTATGTAGTGTTTATGATGGGGGCACTGTTTAAATAGTGTTTATGATGGGGGCACTGTTTATGTAGTGTTTATGATGGGGGCACTGTTTAAATAGTGTTTATGATGGGGGCACTGTTTATGTAGTGTTTATGATGGGGGTACTGTTTAAATAGTGTTTATGATGGAGGCGCTCTTTATATAGTGTTTATGATGGAGCACTGATTATATAGTGTTTATGATGGGGGTGCTATTTATATAGTGTTTATGATGGGGGTACTGTTTAAATAGTGTTTATGATGGGGGCACTGTTTATATAGTGTTTATGATGGGGGCACTGTTTATATAGTGTTTATGATGGGGGCACTGTTTAAATAGTGTTTATGATGGGGGCACTGTTTATATAGTGTTTATGATGGGGGCACTGTTTATATAGTGTTTATGATGGGGGCACTGTTTAAATAGTGTTTATGATGGGGGCACTGTTTATGTAGTGTTTATGATGGGGGCACTGTTTATGTAATGTTTATGATGGGGGCACAGTTTATGTAGTGTTTATGCTGGGGGCACTGTTTAAATAGTGTTTATGATGGGGGCATTGTTTAAATAGTGTTTATGATGGGGGCACTGTTTATGTAGTGTTTATGATGGGGGCACTGTTTAAATAGTGTTTATGATGGGGGCACTGTTTATGTAGTGTTTATGATGGGGGCACTGTTTATATAGTGTTTATGATGGGGACACTGTTTATATAGTGTTTATGATGGGGGCACTGTTTAAATAGTGTTTATGATGGGGGCACTGTTTATGTAGTGTTTATGATGGGGGCACTGTTTAAATAGTGTTTATGATGGGGGCACTGTTTATGTAGTGTTTATGATGGGGGCACTGTGGGAGTGGTGTGGGCAGTGGTGTAGCGCAGCGGGAGTGGTGTGGGTTGTGGTGTAGCTCTGTGTTCATTCTGGGCGGTTTGATCAGTTTGTGCTTTATATTTAGGTAGACTTGTTTTTTCAGTTTGTGCTCTGTGCTCAGTGATGGCTCTTTGCTCTATCTGAGATCTGTGTTTTGTGTAAAGTCTGCATTCAGTGTTTGCTCTGCATTCACTGTGAGTCCTGTGTTCATGGTGCGCTCTATGTTCAGAGTCAGCTTTGTGCTCAATGTGGACTCTGTGCAACGTGTCAGTTATCTATTCAGTGCTGGCTCCGAATTCATGCTGTGCTCTATGATCCGGGTGAGCTCCGTGCTCAGTGTGTCCTCTGTGTTCAGAGTCGGCTCTGTGTTCAGTGTGGGCTCTGTGTTCAGTGTGGGCTCTGTGTTCAGTGTGAGCTCTGTGTTCAGTGTGGGCTCTGTGTTCAGTGTGGACTCTGTGTTCAGTGTGGACTCTGTGTTCAGTGTGGGCTCTGTATTCAGAGTCGGCTCTGTGTTCAGTGTGGGCTCTGTGTTCAGTGTGGGCTCTGTGTTCAGTGTGGGCTCTGTGCTCAGTGTGGGCTCTGTGTTCAGTGTGGGCTCTGTGTTCAGTGTGGGCTCTGTGCTCGGTGTGGGCTCTGTGTTCGGTGTGGGCTCTGTGTTCGGTGTGGGCTCTGTGTTCGGTGTGGGCTCTGTGTTCGGTGTGGGCTCTGTGTTCGGTGTGGGCTCTGTGCTCGGTGTGGGCTCTGTGTTCGGTGTGGGCTCTGTGTTCAGTGTGGGCTCTGTTCAGTGTGGGCTCTGTGTTCAGTGTGAGCTCTGTGTTCAGTGTGAGCTCTGTGTTCAGTGTGGGCTCTGTATTCAGAGTCGGCTCTGTGTTCAGTGTGGGCTCTGTATTCAGAGTCGGCTCTGTGTTCAGTGTGGGCTCTGTGTTCAGTGTGGGCTCTGTGTTCAGTGTGGGCTCTGTGTTCAGTGTGTGCTCTGTGTTCAGTGTGGGCTCTGTGTTCAGTGTGGGCTCTGTGTTCAGTGTGGGCTCTGTGTTCAGTGTGGGCTCTGTGTTCAGTGTCGGCTCTGTGTTCAGTGTGGGCTCTGTGTTCAGTGTCGGCTCTGTGTTCAGTGTGGGCTCTGTGTTCAGTGTGGGCTCTGTATTCAGAGTCGGCTCTGTGTTCAGTGTGGGCTCTGTGTTCAGTGTGGGCTCTGTGTTCAGTGTGGGCTCTGTGTTCAGTGTGGGCTCTGTATTCAGAGTCGGCTCTGTGTTCAGTGAGGGCTCTGTGTTCAGTGTGGGCTCTGTGTTCAGTGTGGGCTCTGTGTTCAGTGTGGGCTCTGTATTCAGAGTCGGCTCTGTGTTCAGTGTGGGCTCTGTGTTCAGTGTGGGCTCTGTGTTCAGTGTGGGCTCTGTGTTCAGTGTGGGCTCTGAGTTCAGTGTGGGCTCTGTGTTCAGTGTGGGCTCTGTGTTCAGTGTGGGCTCTGTGTTCAGAGTCGGCTCTGTGTTCAGTGTGGGCTCTGTGTTCAGTGTGGGCTCTGTGTTCAGTGTGAGCTCTGTGTTCAGAGTCGGCTCTGTGTTCAGTGTGAGCTCTGTGTTCAGTGTGGGCTCTGTGTTCAGTGTGGACTCTTTGTTCAGTGTGGGCTCTGTGTTCAGTGTGAGCTCTGTGTTCAGAGTCGGCTCTGTGTTCAGTGTGGGCTCTGTGTTCAGTGTGGGCTCTGTGTTCAGTGTGAGCTCTGTGTTCAGTGTGAGCTCTGTGTTCAGTGTGGGCTCTGTGTTCAGTGTGGGCTCTGTGTTCAGTGTGGGCTCTGTGTTCTGTGTGGGCTCTGTGTTCAGAGTCGGCTCTGTCTTCAGTGTGGGCTCTGTATTCCGGCTGACCCCATGGTTAAATCAGGGCTCTGTGTTCAGTATGTGCTCAGATCAGTGTGAGCTCTGAGTTTAGTGTGGGTCCTTTTCAGGTTCGGGTCTGTGTTGAATGTGGGCTCTGTGTTTATAGTGCGCTCTGTATTCAAGGTGATCTCGTTCAGACTGGCATCTGTGAACAGTTTCGGCACTGTGTTCCGCCTGAGTTCTGTGTTGACTATTGGCTCTGCGATCACTGTGAGTTCTGTTATGTGTCGAGTATGTGTTTAGGATGATCTCTGTGTTCTGTGTAAGCTCTCTGTCAAGGATGCGCTCTGTGTTCAATGTGGACTCTGTGTTTACAGTGCACACTATGTTCGGGAAGAGATTTGCCTTAAGTGGGAGAGGTGTATCGCAGTGGGTGAGGTGTGTGCATTGTTGTAGTGCTGTGGGAGTGGTGTGGGCAGTGGTGTTGTGCTGTGGGAGTGGTGTGGGCAGTGGTGTAGAGCTGTGGGAGTGGTGTGGGCAGTGGTGTAGAGCTGCGGGAGTGGTGTGGGCCGTGTTGTAGCGCTGCTGGAGTGGTGTGTGCAGTGGTGTTGTGCTGTGGGAGTGGTGTGGGCAGTGGTGTAGTGCTGTGGGAGTGGTGTGGGCAGTGGTGTAGCGCTGTGGGAGTGGTGTGGGCAGTGGTGTAGAGCTGCGGGAGTGGTGCGGTCAGTGGTGTAGCGCTGTGAGAGTGGTGTGGGCAGTGGTGTAGCGCTGTGGGAGTGGTGTGGGCTGTGGTGTAGCGCCGTGGGAGTGGTGTGGGTTGTGGTATAGCGCTGTGGGAGTGGTGTGGGCAGTGGTGTAATGCTGTGGGAGTGGTGTGGGTTGTGGTGTAGCGCTGTGGGAATGGTGTGGGCAGTGGTGTAGCGCTGTGGGAGTGGTGTGGGCAGGGGTGTAGCGCTATGGGAGTGGTGTGGGCATTAGTGTAGCGCTGTGGGAGTGGTGAGGGCTGTGGTGTAGTGCTGTGAGAGAGGTGTGGGAAGGGGTGAAGTGCTGTTGGAGTGATGTGGGCAGTGGTGTAGCGCTGTGGGAGTGGTGTGGGTAGTGGTCGAGCGCTGTGGGAGTGGTGTGGGCAGTGGTGTAGCGCAGCGGGAGTGGTGTGGGCAGTGGTCGAGCGCTGTGGGTGTGGTGTGGGCAGTGGTGTAGCGCAGCGGGAGTGGTGTGGGTAGTGGTCGAGCGCTGTGGGTGTGGTGTGGGCAGTGGTGTAGCAAGATGATAGAATAAGCTATGCAAGCTCTTTGTATCCTATTAAATGATTTTACCCTGATTAAACAGATGATGTGTGTCAAATAAATGAAAGGTGTTGGCTTCACAAATCATGCTGCAAGGTGACTGAGACCTCCCTCAGCATCTGTACAGCAAACGCAATACGGGAGAATGAATTCCCAGCTAAGATGGTGTCGGCAGTGGTTTAATGCTGCGGGAGTGGTGTGGGCAGTGGTGTAGTCCTGTGGGAGTTGTGTGGGCAGTGGTGTAGCGCTGTGGGAGTGGTGTGGGCAGTGGTGTAGTCCTGTGGGAGTGGTGTGGGCAGTGGTGTAGAGCTTTGGGAGTGGTTTCGGCAGTGGTGTAGTGCTGTGGGAGTGGTGTGGGCCGTGGTGTAAAGCTTTGTGAGTGGTTTGGGCAGTGGTGTAGTGCTTTGGGAGTGTTGTGGGCAGTGGTGTAGTGCTGTGGGAGTGGTGTGGGTAGTGGTGTAGTGCTGTAGGAGTGGTGTGGGTAGTGGTGTAGTGCTGTGGGAGTGGTGTGGGCAGTGGTGTAGTGCTGTGGGAGTGGTGTGGGCTGTGGTGTAGCGCTGTGGGAGTGGTGTGGGCCCTGGTGTAGTGGTGTGGGAGTGGTGTGGTCATTAGTTTAGCGCTGTGGGAATTTCGTGGGCAGTAGTGTAGCCCTGTGGGAGTGGTGTGGGTATTCGTCTAGCGCTGTGGGAGAGGTGTGGGCATTAGTTTAGCGCTGTGTGTGTGATGTGTGTTGTGGACTAGAGCTGCGGGAGTGGTGTGAGCAGTGGAGTAGTGCTGTGGGAGTGTGTGGGGGGTGGTGTAGTGCTGTGGGAGTGGTGTGTGTAGTGGTGTAGCGCTGTGGGAGAGGTGTGGGCAGTGGTGTAGCGCTGTGGGAGTGGTGTGGGCAGTGGTGTAGTGCTGTGGGAGTGTGTGGGCAGTGGTGTAGTGCTGTGGGAGTGGTGTGTGTTGTGGTGAAGCGCTGTGGGAGAGGTTTTGGCAGTGGTGTAGCGCTTTGGGAGTGTGTGGGAAGTGGTGTAGCACTGCGGGAGTGGTGAGAGCAGTGGTGTAGCGCTGTGAGGTTGGTGTGGGCAGTGGTTTAATGCTGTGGGAGTTGTGTGGGCAGTGGTGAAGCGCTGTGGGAGTGGTGTGGGCAGCGGTGTAGTGCTTTGGGAGTGGTGTGTGCAGTTGTGTAGCGCTGTGTGAATTGTATGGGCAGTGGTGTAGTGCTGAGGGAGTGGTGTGGTTAGTGGTGTAGTGCTGTGGGAGTGGTGTGGGGCAGTGGTGTAGTGCTGTGGGAGTGCTGTGGGCAGTGGTGTAGAGTTTTGGAGTGGTTTGGGCAAAGGTGCAGTGCTGTGGGAGTGGTGAGGGCAGTGGTGTAGAGCTTTGGGAGTGGTTTAGGCAGTGATGTAGCGCTGTGGGAATGGTGTGGGCAGTGGTGTAGTGCTGTGGGAGTGGTGAGGGCAGTGGTGTAGAGCTTTGGGAGTGGTTTAGGCAGTGATGTAGCGCTGTGGGAATGGTGTGGGCAGTGGTGTAGTGCTGTGGGAGTGGTGTGGGCAGTGTTGTTGCGCTGTGGTAGTGGTGTGGGCAGTGGTGTAGTGCTGTGGGAGTGTTGTGGGCAGTGGTGTAGTGCTGTGGGAGTGGTGTGGGTAGTGCTGTAGTGCTGTGGGAGTGGTGTGGGTAGTGGTGTAGTGCTGTGGGAGTGGTGTGGGCAGTGGTGTAGTGCTGTGGGAGTTGTGTGGGCAGTGATGTAGTGCTGTGGGAGTGGTGTGGGCAGTGGTGTAGTGCTGAGGGATTGGTGTGGGCAGTGGTGTAATGCTGTGGGAGAGGTGTGGGCAGTGGTGTAGTGCTGTGGGTGTGATGTGGGCAGTGGTGTAGTGCTGTGGGAGTGGTGTGTTCATTAGTGCAGCGCTGTTGGAGTGTCGTGGGCATTAGTGTAGCACAGTGGGAATGGTGTGGGCATTCGTCTAGCGCTGTGGGAGTGGTGTGGGTTGTGGACTAGAGCTGCGGGAGTGGTGTGAGCAGTGTTGTAGTGCTGTGGGAGTGGTGTGGGCAGTGGTTTAATGCTGCGGGAGTGATGAAGACAGTGGTGTAGCGCTGTGGGAGAGGTGTGGACAGTGGTTTATTGTTGCGGGAGTGGTGTGGGCTGTGGTGTAGCGCTGTGGGAGTGGTGTGGGTTGTGGTGTAACGCTGTGGGAGTGGTTTGGGCAGTGGCGTAGCGCTGTAGGAGTGGTGTGGGTTGTGGTGTAGTGCTCTGGGAGTGGTTTTATCAGTGGTGTAGCGCTGTGGGTTGTAGTGTAGTGCTGTGGGAATGGTGTGGGTTGTAGTGTAGCGCTGTGGGAATGGTGTGGGTTGTGGTGTAGCGCTGTGGGAATGGTGTGGGTTGTAGTGTAGCGCTGTGGGAATGGTGTGGGCATTAGTGTAGCGCTATGGGAATGGTGTGGGCTTTAGTTTAGCGCTGTGGTAGTGTTGTGGGCATTAGTTCAGCGCTGTGTGTGTGGTTTGCGTTGTGGAGTAGAGCTGCGGGAGTGGTGTGGGCAGTGGGGTAGTGCTGTGGGTGTGTTGTGGCCTTAGTGTAGCACAGTGGGAGTGGTGTGGTCATTGAGTTAACGCTGCGGGAGTGGTTTGGGCAGTGGTGTAGCGCTGTGCGAGTAGTGTGGGCATTAGTGTTCCGCTGTGGGAGTGTTGTGGGCGTTAGGTTAGCGCTGTGGGAGTGGTGTGGGCATTCGTCTAGCGCTGTGGGAGTGTTTAGCGCTGTGGGAGTGTTGTGGGCATTAATTTAGCACTGTATGTGTGGTGTGGGTTGTGGAGTTGAACTGGGGGAGTGGTGTAGGCAGTGGTGTAGCGCTGTGGGAATTGTGTGGGCAGTGGTGTAGCGCTGTGGGATTGGTGTGAGCAGTGGTTTAACGCTGTGGGATTGGCGTGAGTTGTGGTGTATCGCTGTTGGAGCGGTGTCGGCATTGGTTTAACGCTGTGGGTCTGTTGTGGGCATTAGTGTAGCGCTGTGGGAGTGGTGTGCGCTTTTGTTTAGCGCTGTGGTAGTGGTGTGGGCATTAGTTTAGCGCTTTGTGTGTGGTGTGGGTTGTGGAGTAGACCTGCGGGAGTGGTGTGCGTTGTGGTGTAGCGCTGGGGGAGTGGTGTGGGCAGTGATGTAGTGCTGTGGGAGTGTTGTGGCCTTAGTGTAGCGCTGTGGGAGTGGTGTGGGCATTAGTGTAGCGCTGTGGGAGTGGTGTGGGCGTTCGTTTAGCGCTTTGTGTGTGGTGTGGGTTGTGGAGTGGAGCTGCGGGAGTGGTGTGGGCATTAGTTTAGCGCTATAGGAATGGTGCGGGCGTTAGTTTAGCGGTGTGGGAGTGGTTTGGGCAGTAGTGTAGCGGTGTGGGACTGGTGTGGGCAGTAGTGTAGCGCTGTTGGAGTGGTGTGGGCATTGGTTTAACGCTGCGGGAGTGGTGTGAGCAGTGGTGTAGTGCTGTGGGAGTGGTGTGGTCAGTCTTGTAACGCTGCGGGAGTAGTGTGAGCAGTGGTGTAGTGCTGTGGGAGTGGTGTGGTCAGTCTTGTAACGCTGTGGGAGTGGTGTGGGCTGTGGTGTGGGCTGTGGTGTAACGCTGTGGGAGAGGCGTGGGTTGTGCTGTATCGCTGTTGGAGTGGCGAGGGCAGTGGTGTAGTGCTGTGGGAGTGGTGTGGGCAGTGGTGTAGCGCTGTGGGAGTGGTGTGAGTAGTGGTGTAGTGCTGTGGGAGTGGTGTGGGTAGTGGTGTAGTGCTGTGGGAGTGGTGGGGGCAGTGGTGTAGTTTTGTGGGTGTGATATGGGTTGTGTTGTAGTGCTGTGGGAGTGGTGTGGGGAGTGGTGTAGCGCTGTGGGAGTGGTGTGGGTTGTGACGTAACGCTGTGGGAGAGGTGTGGGCAGTGGTGTAGCGCTGTGGGAGTGGTGTGGGCAGTGGTGTAGCGCTGTTGGAGTGGCGTGGGTTGTGGTGTATCGCTGTGGGAGTGGTGTGGGGCTTAGTGTAGCGCCGTAGGGAGCGATGTGGGCATTAGTGTAGCGCCGTGGGAGTGGTTTGGGCGTTAGTTTAGCGCTTTGTGTGTGGTGTGGGTTGTGGAGCAGTGGGGCAGGAGTGGTGTGGGTTGTGGTGTAGCGCTGCGGGAGTGATATGGGCAGTGGTGTAGCGCTGTGGGAGTGGTGTGGGTAGTGGTTTGTCGCTGCGGGAGTGGTGTGGTTAGTGTTGTAGCGCTGCGGGAGTGGTGTGGGCAGTGGTATAATGCTGTGGGAGTGGTGTGGGCAGTGGTGTAGAGCTGTGGGAGTGGTGTTGGCAGTGGTGTAGAGCTGTGGGAGTGGTGTTGGCAGTGGTGTAGCGCTGTGGGAGTGGTGTGGGCAGTGGTGTAGTGCTGTGGGAGTGTTGTGGGCAGTGGTGTAGTGCTGCGGGAGTGGTGTAGACAGTGGCGTAGCGCTGTGGGAGTGGTGTGTGTAGTGGTGTAGATCTGTGGGAGTGGTGTGGGTAGTGTTGCTACGCTGTCGGTGTGGTGTGGGCAATGGTGTAGCGCTCTGGGAGTGGTGTAGACAGTGGTGTAGCGCTGTGTGAGTGGTGTAGACACTGGTGTAGTCCTGTGGGTGTGGTGTGGGCAGTGGTGTAGCGCTGTGGGAGTGGTGTGGGTGTGGTGTAGAGCTGTGGGAGGGGTGTGGGTTGTGGTGTAGTGCTGTGGGAGTGGTGTGGGCAGTGTTGTAGTGCTGTGGGAGTGGTGTGGACAGTGGTGTAGCGCTGTGGGAGTGGTGTGGGCAGTGGTGTAGCGCTGTGGGAGTGGTGTGGGTTGTGGTGTAGCGCTGTGGGAGAGGTGTGGGCAGTGGTGTAGCGCTGTGGGAGTGCCGTGGGCAGTGGTGTAACGCTGTGGGAGTTGTATGGGCAGTGGTGTAGTGCTGTGGGAGTGGTGTGGGGCTTAGTGTAGCGCTGTGGGAGTGGTGTAGGCGTTAGGTTAGCGCTGTGGTCGTGTTGTGGGCATTTGTTTAGCGCTTTGTGTGTGGTGTGGGTTGTGGAGTTGCGCTCTGGGAGTGGTGTAGACAGTGGTGTAGTCCTGTGGGTGTGGTGTGGGCAGTGGTGTAGCGCTGTGGGAGTGGTGTGGGTGTGGTGTAGAGCTGTGGGAGTGGTGTGGGTTGTGGTGTAGTGCTGTGGGAGTGGTGTGGGCAGTGGTGTAGCGCTGTGGGAGTGGTGTGGGCAGTGGTGTAGTGCTGTGGGAGTGGTGTGGACAGTGGTGTAGCGCTGTGGGAGTGGTATGGGCAGCGGTGTAGTGCTGTGGGAGTGGCTCGGGCAGTGGTGTAGTGCTGTGGGAGTGGTGTGGACAGTGGTGTAGTGCTGCGGGAGAGGTGTGGGCAGTGGTGTAGCGCTGTGGAAGTGGTGTGGGTTGTGGTGTGTCACTGTGGGAGTGGCATGGGCAGTGATGTAGTGCTGTGGGAGTGGTGAGTGTTGTGGTGTAGAGCTGTGGGAGTGGTTTGGGCAGTGGTGTAGCGCTGCTGCAGTGGTGTGGGCACTCGTATGGTACAGTGGGTGTGGTGTGGGTTGCGCTGTAACGCTGTGAGTGTGGTGTTGAATGTGGTGTAGCACTGTGGGAGTGGTTTGGGTTGTGGTGTAACGCTGCGGGAGTGGTGTGGGCAGTGGTGTAGAGCTGTGGGAATGGTTTGGGCAGTGGTGTAGCGCAGCGGGAGTGGTGTGGGCAATGGTGTAACGCTGTGGGAGTGGTGTGTGCAGTGGTGTAGTGCTGTTGGAGTGGTGTGGCCAGTGGTGTAGCGCTGTGGGAGTGGTGTGGGCAGTGGTGTAGCGCTGTGAGAGTGGTGTGGGCAGTAGTGTAGCGCTGCGGGAGTGGTATGGGCAGCGGTGTAGTGCTGTGGGAGTGGTGCGGGCAGTGGTATAGTGCTGTGGGAGTGGTGTGGACAGTGGTGTAGCGCTGTGGGATTGGTGTGTGCAGTAGTATCGCGCTGGGGAAGTGTTGTGGGCAGTAGTGTAGCGCTGTGGGAGTGCTGTGGGCAGTGGTGTAGTGCTGTGGGAGTGGTGCGGGCAGTGGTATAGTGCTGTGGGAGTGGTGTGGACAGTGGTGTAGCGCTGTGGGATTGGTGTGTGCAGTAGTATCGCGCTGGGGAAGTGTTGTGGGCAGTGGTGTAGCGCTGTGGGATTAGTGTGGGCAGTGGTGGAGCGCTGTGGGAGTGGTGTGGGTTGTGGTGTAACACTGTGGGAGTGGCATGGGCAGTGGTGTTGTGCTGTGCGAGTGGTGTGGGCAGCGGTGTAGGGTTGCCCGAGTGGTGTGGGGTGTGGTTTAATGCTGCGGGAGTGGTGTGGGCACTGGTTTAATGCTGCGGGAGTGGTGTGGGCAGTGGCATAGTGTTGTGGGAGTGGTGTTGGCTTTGGTGTATTTCTGTGAGAGTGGTGTGGGCAGTGGTGTGTTGCTGTGGGAGTGGCGAGGGCAGTGGTGTAGTGTTGGAGTGGTGAGGTCATTGGTTTAATACTGTTGGCAGTGGTACTGTGCTGTGGGAGTGGTTTCGGCATTAGTGTAGCGTGTGGGAGTGTTGTGGGCATTAGTGTAGCGCTGTGGGAGTGGTGTGGGTTGTGGTGTAGCGCTGTGGGAGAGGTGTGAGAAGTGGTGTAGCGCTGTGGGAGTGCCGTGGGCAGTGGTGTAGCGCTGTGGGAGTTGTATGGGCAGTGGTGTAGTGCTGTGGGAGTGGTGTGGGGCTTAGTGTAGCGCTGTGGGAGCGATGTGGGCATTAGTTTTGCGCTGTGGGAGTGGTGTAGGCGTTAGTTTAGCGCTGTGGGAGTGGTGTAGGCGTTAGTTTAGCGCTGTGGTCGTGTTGTGGGCATTAGTTTAGCGCTTTGTGTGTGGTGTGGGTTGTGGAGTAGCGCTCTGGGAGTGGTGTAGACAGTGGTGTAGTCCTGTGGGTGTGGTGTGGGCAGTGGTGTAGCGCTGTGGGAGTGGTGTGGGTGTGGTGTAGAGCTGTGGGAGTGGTGTGGGTTGTGGTGTAGTGCTGTGGGAGTGGTGTGGGCAGTAGTGTAGCGCTGTGGGAGTGGTGTGGGCAGTGGTGTAGTCTGTGGGAGTGGTGTGGACAGTGGTGTAGCGCTGTGGGAGTGGTATGGGCAGCGGTGTAGTGCTGTGGGAGTGGCTCGGGCAGTGGTGTAGTGCTGTGGGAGTGGTGTGGACAGTGGTGTAGTGCTGCGGGAGTGGTGTGGACAGTGGTGTAGTGCTGCGGGAGAGGTGTGGGCAGTGGTGTAGCGCTGTGGAAGTGGTGTGGGTTGTGGTGTGTCACTGTGGGAGTGGCATGGGCAGTGATGCAGTGCTGTAGGAGTGGTGAGTGTTGTGGTGTAGAGCTGTGGGAGTGGATTGGGCAGTGGTGTAGCGCTGCTGCAGTGGTGTGGGCATTCGTTTAGTACATTCGGAGTGGTGTGGGTTGTGCTGTAACGCTGTGAGAGTGGTGTTGAATGTGGTGTAGCACTGTGGGAGTGATGTGGGTTGTGGTGTAGCGCTGTGGGAGTGGTGTGGGTTGTGGTGTAACGCTGCGGGAGTGGTGTGGGCAGTGGTGTAGAGCTGTGGGAATGGTTTGGGCAGTGGTGTAGCGCAGCGGGAGTGGTGTGGGCAATGGTGTAACGCTGTGGGAGTGGTGTGTGCAGTGGTGTAGTGCTGTTGGAGTGGTGTGGCCAGTGGTGTAGCGCTGTGGGAGTTCTGTGGGCAGTGATGTAGCGCTGTGGGAGTGGTGTGGGCAGTGGTGTAGCGCTGTGGGAGTGGTATGGGCAGCGGTGTAGTGCTGTGGGAGTGGTGCGGGCAGTGGTATAGTGCTGTGGGAGTGGTGTGGACAGTGGTGTAGCGTTGTGGGAGTTGTGTGGGCAGTGGTGTAGTGCTGTAGGATTGGTGTGTGCAGTAGTATCGCGCTGGGGAAGTGCTGTGGACAGTGGTGTAGCGCTGTGGGAGTTGTGTGTGCAGTGATGTAGTGCTGTGGGATTGGTGTGTGCAGTAGTATCGCGCTGGGGAAGTGTTGTGGGCAGTGGTGTAGCGCTGTGGGATTAGTGTGGGCAGTGGTAGAGCGCTGTGGGAGTGGTGTGGGTTGTGGTGTAACACTGTGGGAGTGGCATGGGCAGTGGTTTTGTGCTGTGCGAGTGGTGTGGGCAGCGGTGTAGGGTTGCCCGAGTGGTGTGGGGTGTGGTTTAATGCTGCGGGAGTGGTGTGGGCACTGGTTTAATGCTGCGGGAGTGGTGTGGGCAGTGGCATAGTGTTGTGGGAGTGTTGTTGGCTTTGGTGTATTTCTGTGAGAGTGGTGTGGGCAGTGGTGTGTTGCTGTGGGAGTGGCGAGGGCAGTGGTGTAGTGCTGGAGTGGTGAGGTCATTGGTTTAATACTGTGGGCAGTGGTACTGTGCTGTGGGAATGGTGTGGGCATTAGTGTAGCGTGTGGGAGTGTTGTGGGCATTAGTGTAGCGCTGTGGGAGTGGTGTGGGTTGTGGTGTAGCGCTGTGGGAGAGGTGTGAGAAGTGGTGTAGCGCTGTGGGAGTGCCGTGGGCAGTGGTGTAGCGCTGTGGGAGTTGTATGGGCAGTGGTGTAGTGCTGTGGGAGTGATGTGGGGCTTAGTGTAGCGCTGTGTGAGCGATGTGGGCATTAGTTTTGCGCTGTGGGAGTGGTGTAGGCGTTAGTTTAGCGCTGTGGTCGTGTTGTGGGCATTAGTTTAGCGCATTGTGTGTGGTGTGGGTTGTGGAGTAGCTCTCTGGGAGTGGTGTAGACAGTGGTGTAGTCCTGTGGGTGTGGTGTGGGCAGTGGTGTAGCGCTGTGGGAGTGGTGTGGGTGTGGTGTAGAGCTGTGGGAATGGTTTGGGCAGTGGTGTAGCGCAGCGGGAGTGGTGTGGGCAATGGTGTAACGCTGTGGGAGTGGTGTGTGCAGTGGTGTAGTGCTGTTGGAGTGGTGTGGCCAGTGGTGTAGCGCTGTGGGAGTGCTGTGGGCAGTGGTGTAGCGCTGTGGGAGTGGTGTGGGCAGTGGTGTAGCGCTGTGGGAGTGGTATGGGCAGCTGTGTAGCGCTGTGGGAGTGGTGCGGGCAGTGGTATAGTGCTGTGGGAGTGGTGTGGACAGTGGTGTAGCGTTGTGGGAGTGGTGTGGGCAGTGGTGTAGCGCTGTGGGATTGGTGTGTGCAGTAGTATCGCGCTGGGGAAGTGTTGTGGGCAGTGGTGTAGCGCTGTGGGAGTGGTGTGGGCAGTGGTGGAGCGCTGTGGGAGTGCTGTGGGTTGTGGTGTAACACTGTGGGAGTGGCATGGGCAGTGGTGTTGTGCTGTGCGAGTGGTGTGGGCAGCGGTTTAGGGTTGCCCGAGTGGTGTGGGGTGTGGTTTAATGCTGCGGGAGTGGTGTGGGCACTGGTTTAATGCTGCGGGAGTGGTGTGGGCAGTGGCATAGTGTTGTGGGAGTGGTGTTGGCTTCTGGTGTATTTCTGTGAGAGTGGTGTGGGCAGTGGTGTGTTGCTGTGGGAGTGGCGAGGGCAGTGGTGTAGTGCTGGAGTGGTGAGGTCATTGGTTTAATACTGTGGGCAGTGGTACTGTGCTGTGGGAGTGGTTTCGTCATTAGTGTAGCGTGTGGGAGTGTTGTGGGCATTAGTGTAGCGCTGTGGGAGTGGTGTGGGTTGTGGTGTAGCGCTGTGGGAGAGGTGTGAGAAGTGGTGTAGCGCTGTGGGAGTGCCGTGGGCAGTGGTGTAGCGCTGTGGGAGTTGTATGGGCAGTGGTGTAGTGCTGTGGGAGTGGTGTGGGGCTTAGTGTAGCGCTGTGGGAGCGATGTGGGCATTAGTTTTGCGCTGTGGGAGTGGTGTAGGCGTTAGTTTAGCGCTGTGGTCGTGTTGTGGGCATTAGTTTAGCGCTTTGTGTGTGGTGTGGGTTGTGGAGTAGCGCTCTGGGAGTGGTGTAGACAGTGGTGTAGTCCTGTGGGTGTGGTGTGGGCAGTGGTGTAGCGCTGTGGGAGTGGTGTGGTTGTGGTGTAGAGCTGTGGGAGTGGTGTGGGTTGTGGTGTAGTGCTTTGGGAGTGGTGTGGGCAGTGGTGTAGCGCTGTGGGAGTGGTGTGGGCAGTGGTGTAGTGCTGTGGGAGTGGTGTGGGCAGTGGTGTAGCGCTGTGGGAGTGGTATGGGCAGCGGTGTAGTGCTGTGGGAGTGGCTCGGGTAGTGGTGTAGTGCTGTGGGAGTGGTGTGGACAGTGGTGTAGCGCTGCGGGAGAGGTGTGGGCAGTGGTGTAGCGCTGTGGAAGTGGTGTGGGTTGTGGTGTAGCGCTGTGGAAGTGGTGTGGGTTGTGGTGTGTCACTGTGGGAGTGGCATGGGCAGTGATGCAGTGCTGTAGGAGTGGTGAGTGTTGTGGTGTAGAGCTGTGGGAGTGGTTTGGGCAGTGGTGTAGCGCTGCTGCAGTGGTGTGGGCATTCGTTTAGTACAGTGGGAGTGGTGTGGGTTGCGCTGAAACGCTGTGAGAGTGGTGTTGAATGCGGTGTAACGCTGTGGGAGTGGTGTGGGTTGTGGTGTAACGCTGCGGGAGTGGTGTGGGCAGTGGTGTAGAGCTGTGGGAATGGTTTGGGCAGTGGTGTAGCGCAGCGGGAGTGGTGTGGCAATGGTGTAACGCTGTGGGAGTGGTGTGTGCAGTGGTGTAGTGCTGTTGGAGTGGTGTGGCCAGAGGTGTAGCGCTGTGGGAGTGCTGTGGGCAGTGATGTAGCGCTGTGGGAGTGGTGTGGGCAGTGGTGTAGCGCTGCGGGAGTGGTATGGGCAGCGGTGTAGTGCTGTGGGAGTGGTTCGGACAGTGGTGTAGCGTTGTGGGAGTTGTGTGGGCAGTGGTGTAGTGCTGTAGGATTGGTGTGTGCATTAGTATCGCGCTGGGGAAGTGTTGTGGGCAGTGGTGTAGCGCTGTGGGATTAGTGTGGGCAGTGGTAGAGCGCTGTGGGAGTGGTGTGGGTTGTGGTGTAACACTGTGGGAGTGGCATGGGCAGTGGTGTTGTGCTGTGCGAGTGGTGTGGGCAGCGGTGTAGGGTTGCCCGAGTGGTGTGGGGTGTGGTTTAATGCTGCGGGAGTGGTGTGGGCACTGGTTTAATGCTGCGGGAGTGGTGTGGGCAGTGGCATAGTGTTGTGGGAGTGTTGTTGGCTTTGGTGTATTTCTGTGAGAGTGGTGTGGGCAGTGGTGTGTTGCTGTGGGAGTGGCGAGGGCAGTGGTGTAGTGCTGGAGTGGTGAGGTCATTGGTTTAATACTGTGGGCAGTGGTACTGTGCTGTGGGAGTGGTGTGGGCATTAGTGTAGCTTGTGGGAGTGCTGTGGGCATTAGTGTAGCGCTGTGGGAGTGGTGTGGGTTGTGGTGTAGCGCTGTGGGAGAGGTGTGAGAAGTGGTGTAGCGCTGTGGGAGTGCCGTGGGCAGTGGTGTAGCGCTGTGGGAGTTGTATGGGCAGTGGTGTAGTGCTGTGGGAGTGGTGTGGGGCTTAGTGTAGCGCTGTGTGAGCGATGTGGGCATTAGTTTTGCGCTGTGGTAGTGGTGTAGGCGTTAGTTTAGCGCTGTGGTCGTGTTGTGGGCATTAGTTTAGCGCTTTGTGTGTGGTGTGGGTTGTGGAGTAGCGCTCTGGGAGTGGTGTAGACAGTGGTGTAGTCCTGTGGGTGTGGTGTGGGCAGTGGTGTAGCGCTGTGGGAGTGGTGTGGGTGTGGTGTAGAGCTGTGGGAGTGGTGTGGGTTGTGGTGTAGTGCTGTGGGAGTGGTGTGGGCAGTGGTGTAGAGCTGTGGGAGTGGTGTGGGCAGTGGTGTAGTGCTGTGGGAGTGGTGTGGACAGTGGTGTAGCGCTGCGGGAGTGGTGTGGGCAGTGGTGTAGCGCTGTGGAAGTGGTGTGTGTTGTGGTGTGTCACTGTGGGAGTGGCATGGGCAGTGATGCAGTGCTGTGGGAGTGGTGAGTGTTGTGGTGTAGAGCTGTGGGAGTGGTGTTGAATGTGGTGTAGCGCTGTGGGAGTGGTGTGGGTTGTGGTGTAACGCTGCGGGAGTGGTGTGGGCAGTGGTGTAGAGCTGTGGGAATGGTTTGGGCAGTGGTGTAGCGCAGCGGGAGTGGTGTGGGCAATGGTGTAACGCTGTGGGAGTGGTGTGTGCAGTGGTGTAGTGCTTTTGGAGTGGTGTGGCCAGTGGTGTAGCGCTGTGGGAGTGCTGTGGGCAGTGGTGTAGCGCTGTGTGAGTGGTGTGGGCAGTGGTATAGCGCTGTGGGAGTGGTATGGGCAGCGGTGTAGTGCTGTGGGAGTGGTGCGGGCAGTGGTGTAGCGCTGTGGGAGTGGTGTGGGCAGTGGTGTAGCGCTGTGGGAGTGGTGTGGGCAGTGGTGTAGTGCTGTGGGAGTGGTGTGTTCAGTGGTGTAGCGCTGTGGGAGTGGTTTGGGTAGTGGTGTAGCGCTGTGGGAGTGCTGTGGGGAGTGGTGTTGCGCTGTGGGAGTGGTGTGGGCAGTGGTGTAGCGCTGTGGGAGTAGTGTGGGCAGTGGTGTAGCGCTGTGGGAGTGATGTGGGTAGTGGTGTATTGCTGTAGAAGTGGTGTGGGTTGTGGTGTAGTGCTGTGGGAGTGGTGTGGGTAGTGGTGTAGTGCTGTGGGAGTGCTGTGGACAGTGGTGTAGCTTTGTGGGAGTTGTGTGGGCAGTGATGTAGTGCTGTGGGATTGGTGTGTGCAGTAGTATCGCGCTGGGGAAGTGTTGTGGGCAGTGGTGTAGCGCTGTGGGATTAGTGTGGGCAGTGGTAGAGCGCTGTGGGAGTGGTGTGGGTTGTGGTGTAACACTGTGGGAGTGGCATGGGCAGTGGTGTTGTGCTGTGCGAGTGGTGTGGGCAGCGGTGTACGGTTGCCCGAGTGGTGTGGGGTGTGGTTTAATGCTGCGGGAGTGGTGTGGGCACTGGTTTAATGATGCGGGAGTGGTGTGGGCAGTGGCATAGTGTTGTGGGAGTGGTGTTGGCTTTGGTGTATTTCTGTGAGAGTGGTGTGGGCAGTGGTGTGTTGCTGTGGGAGTGGTGTGGGCTGTTGTGTAATGCTGCGGGAGTGGTGCCTGCAGTGGTGTAGTGTTGTGGGAGTGATGTTGGCTTTGGTGTATTTCTGTGGGTTTGGTCTGCGTTGTAGTATAACGCCATGGGAGGGTTGCGGGCAGTGGTGTAATGCTGCTGGAGTGGTGTGGGTTGTGGCGTAGCGCTGCGGGAGTTGTGTCGGCATTGATTTAAGGCTGCGGGAGTATTGTGGGCAGTGCTGTAGCGCTGTGGGAGTTGCGTGGGCAGTGGTGTAGCGCTGCTGGAGTGGTGTGGGCATTAGTGTAGCGCTGTGGCAGTGTTGTGGGCATTAGTGTAGCGCTGTGGGAGTGGTGTGGGCGTTAGTTTAGCGCTGTGGGAGTGGTGTGGGCGTTAGTTTAGCGCTGGGGGTGTGGTTGTGGTTGTGGAGTAGACCTGCTGGAGTGGTGTGGGTTGTGTTGTGGCGCTGGGGGACTGGTGTGGGTACTGGTGTAGCGCTGCGGGTGTGGCGTGTGCTGTGGTGTAGCTCTGTGGGAGTGGTGTGGGTAGTGGAGCATTGCTATGTGAGTGGTGTGGGTAGTGGTTTAGTGCTGTGGGAGTGGTGTGGGTAGTTGTGTAGCGCTGTGGGAGTGGTGTGGGTAGTGGTTTAGCGCTGTGGGAGTGGTGTGGGTAGTTGTGTAGCGTTGTGGGAGTGGTGTGGGCAGTGGTGTTGCGTTGTGGGAATTGCGTGGGCAGAGGTGTAGCGCTGTGGGATTGGTGTGTGTTGTGGTGTTGCGCTGTGGGAGTGGTGTGTTCAGTCTTGTAACGCTGTGGGAGTTGTTTGGGCAGCGGTGTAGCGCTGTGGGAGTGGTGCGGGCAGTGGTGTAGCGCTGTCCGAGTGGTGTGGGCAGTCGTGTAGCGCTGTGGGATTAGTGTTGGCAATCTCGTAGCGCTGAGGGAGTGGTGTGGGCAGTGGTGTAGTGCTGCTGGAGTGTGTGGGCATTGGTTTAACGCTGAGGGAGTGGTGTGGGCAGTGGTATTGTGCTGTGGGAGTAGTGTGGGCATTATTGTAGCGCTGTGGCAGTGTTGTGGGCATTAGTGTTGCGCTGTGGGAGTGGTGTGGGCGTTAGTTTAGCGCTGTGGGTGTGGTGTGGTTGTGGTGTAGACATGCGGGAGTGGTGTGCGTTGTGGTGTAGCGATGGGGAGGTGGTGTCGGTAGTGGTGTAGCGCTGCGGGTGTGGCGTGGGCAGTGGTGTAGCTCTGTGGGATTGGTGTGGGTAGTGGTGTATTGCTATGTGAGTGGTGTGGGCAGTGGTGTAGTGCCGTTGGAGTGGTGTGGGCAGTGGTGTAGCGCTGTGGGAGTGCTGTGGGTTGTGATGTAACGCTGTGGGAGTGGTGTGGGCAGTGGTGTAGCGCTGTGGGAGTGGTGTGGGTAGTGGTGTAGCGCTGCGGGATTGGTGTGGGCAGTGGTGTAGCCCTGTGGGAGTTGCGTGGGCAGTGCTGTAGCGCAGTGAGTGAGGTGTGGGCAGTGGTGTAATGCTGCTGGTGTGGTGTGGGCAGTGGCGTAGCGCTGCGGGAGTGGTGTGGGTTGTTGTGTAGCGCTGCGGGAGTGGTGTGGGCAGTGGTGTAGCGCTGTGGGAGTGGTGTGGGCAGTGGTGTAGCGTTGTGGGATTGGTGTGGGAAGTGGTGTAGCGCTGTGGGAGTGGTGTGGTCAGTGGTGTAGCGCTGTGGGAGTGGTGTGGGCAGTGGTGTAGCGTTGTGGGAGTGGTGTGGGCAGTGGTGTAATGCTGCGGGAGTGGTGTGGTCAGTGGTGTAGCGCTGTTGGAGTGGTGTGGGCAGTGGTGTAGCACTGCGGGAGTGGTGTGGGCAGTGGTGTAGCGCTGCGGGAGTGGTATGGGCAGTGGTGTAGATCTGTGGGATTGGTGTGGGTAGTAGTGTAGTTCTGTGGGAGTGGTGTGGGCAGCGTTTTAGCGCTGTGGGAGTGGTGTGGACAGTGGTGTAGCGTTGTTGCAGTCGTGTGGGTTGTGGTGTACCGCTGTGGGAGTGGTTTGGTCAGTCGTGTAACGCTGTGGGAGTGGCGTGGGTTGTGGTGTAACGCTATGGGATTGGTTTGGGCAGTCGTGTAACGCTGTGGGTGTGGTGTGGGCAGTGGTGTAGCGCTTTGTGTGTGGTGTGGGTTGTGGAGTAGACCTGCGGGAGCGGTGTGGGTTGTGGTGTAACGCTGTCGGAGTGGCGTGGGCAGTGGTGCAGCTCTGTGGGAGTGGTGTGTGTAGTGGTGTAGCGCTGTGGGAGTGGTGTGGGCAGTGGTTTAGCGCTGTGGGAGTGGTGTGGGTAGTGGTGTAGCGCTGTGGGAGTGGTGTGGGCAGTGGTGTAGCGCTGTGGGAGTGGTGTGAGCAGTGGTGTAGTGCTGTGGGAGTGGTGTGGGCAGTGGTGTAGCGCTGTGGGAGTGGTGTGGGCAGTTGTGTAGAGCTGTGGTAGTTGTGTGGGCAGTGGTGTAGCGTAGTGGGAGTGATGTGGGTTGTGGTGTAGTGCTGTGGGAGTGGTGTGGGCAGTTGTGTAGCGCTGTAGGAGTCGTGTGGGTTGTGGTGTAACACTGTGAGAGTGGCATGGGCAGTGGTGTAGGTGATGTGGGAGTGGTGTGGGTTGTGGTGTAACGCTGTGGGAGTGGTGTGGGCAGTGGTGTAGCGCTGCGGGGGTGATGTGGGCAGTGGTGTAGCGCTGCGGGAGTGGAGTGGGTTGTGGTGTAGCGCTGTGGGTGTGGTGTGGGCAGTGGTGTAGATGATGTGGGAGTGGTGTGGGTTGTGGTGTAACGATGTGGGAGTGGTGTGGGCAGTGGTGTAGCGCTGCGGGGGTGATGTGGGCAGTGGTGGAGCGCTGCGGGAGTGGTGTGAGTAGTGGTTTAGCTCTATGGGAGTGGTGTGGGTAGTGCTGTAGCGATGTGGGAGTGGTGTGGGCAGTGGTGTAGCGCTGTTGGAGAGGTGTGGGTTGTGGTGTATTGCTGTGGGAGTGGTTTGGGCAGTGGTGTAGAGCTGTGGGAGTGGTGTGGGTTGTGGTGAAGCGCTGTGGGAGTGGTATGGGCATTAGTAGCGCTATGGGAATGGTGTGGGCGTTAGTTTTGCGCTGTTTTAGTGTTGTGGGCATTAGTTTATGTATGTGTATGTGGTTTGGGTTGTGGAGTAAAGCTGCGGGAGTGCTGTGGATAGTGGTGTAGCGCGGCGGGGGTGGTGTGGGCAGTGGTGTAGCGCTGTGGGAGTTTTGTGGGTTGTGGTGTAGTGCTGTGGAGTGGTGTGGGCATCGGTTTAACGCTGCGGGACTGGTGTCGGCATTAGTGTTGCGCTGTGGGACTGGTGTGGGCATTGGTGTAGCTCTATGGGAATGGTGTGGGCGTTAGTTTAGCGCTGTGGTAGTGTGTGCATTAGTTTAGCGCTTTGTGTGTTATTTGGGTTGTGGAGTAGAGCTGCGGGAGAGGTGTGGGCAGTGGTGTAGCGCTGTGGGAGAGGTGTGGGCAGTGGTGTAGCACTTTTAGGAATGGTGTGGGTGTGGTGTAGTGCTGTGGGAGTGGTGTGGTCGGTGGTGTAATTCTGTGAGGGTGGTTTGGGCAGTGTCGTAGTGCTGTGGAAGTGGTGTTGGCTTTGGTGTATTTCTGTGGCAATGGTGTGGGCAGTGGTGTAGCGCTGTGGGAGTGATGTAGCGCAGTGGATGTGGTTTGGAGTGGTGTGGGCAGTGTTGTAACGCTGTGGGAGTGGTGTAGGCAGTGGTGTAGCGCTGTGGGAGTGGTGTGGGCAGTGGTGTAGTGCTGTGGGAGTGATGTGGGCAGTGGTGTAGCGCTGTGGGAGTGGTGTGGGCTGTAGTGTAGTGCTGTGCGAGTGGTGTGGGCAGTGGTGTAGCGCTGTGGGAGTGGTGTGGGCAGTGGTGTAGCGCTGTGGGAGTGGTGTGGGCAGTGGTGTAGCGCTGTGGGAGTGGTGTCGGCATTAGTGTAGCGCCATGGGAATGGTGTGGGCGTTAGTTTTGCGCTGTGGTAGTCGTGTGGGCATTAGTTTAGCGCTGTGTATGTGGATTGGGTTCTGGGGTAGAGCTGCGGGAGTGGTGTGGTTAGTGGTGTAGCGCTGTGGGAGTGGTGTGGGCAGTGGTGTAGCGCTGTGGGAGTGGTGTCGGCATTAGTGTTGCGCTGTGGGAGTGGTGTGGGCATTGGTGTAGCCCTATGGGAATGGTGTGGGCGTTAGTTTAGCGCTGTGGTAGTGTGTGCATTAGTTTAGCGCTTTGTGTGTTATTTGGGTTGTGGAGTAGAGCTGCGGGAGAGGTGTGGGCAGTGGTGTAGCGCTGTGGGAGAGGTGTGGGCAGTGGTGTAGCACTTTTAGGAATGGTGTGGGTGTGGTGTAGTGCTGTGGGAGTGGTGTGGTCGGTGGTGTAATTCTGTGAGGGTGGTTTAGGCAGTGTCGTAGTGCTGTGGAAGTGGTGTTGGCTTTGGTGTATTTCTGTGGCAATGGTGTGGGCAGTGGTGTAGCGCTGTGGGAGTGATGTAGCGCAGTGGATGTGGTTTGGAGTTGTGTGGGCAGTGTTGTAACGCTGTGGGAGTGGTGTGGGCAGTGGTGTAGCGCTGTGGGAGTGGTGTGGGCAGTGGTGTAGTGCTGTGGGAGTGATGTGGGCAGTGGTGTAGCGCTGTGGGAGTGGTGTGGGCTGTGGTGTAGTGCTGTGCGAGTGGTGTGGGCAGTGGTGTAGCGCTGTGGGAGTGGTGTGGGCAGTGGTGTAGCGCTGTGGGAGTGGTGTGGGCAGTGGTGTAGCGCTGTGGGAGTGGTGTGGGTAGTGGTGTAGCGCTGTGGGATTGGTGTGGGCAGTGGTGTAGCGCTGTGGGAGTGGTGTGGGCAGTGGTGTAGCGCTGTGGGAGTGGTGTGGGCTGTGGTGTAGTGCTGTGGGAGTGGTGTGGGCAGTGGTGTAGCGCTGTGGGAGTGGTGTGGGCAGTTGTGTAGTGCTGTGGGAGTGGTGTGGGTAGTGGTGTAGCGCTGTGGGAGTGGTGTGGGTAGTGGTGTAGCGCTGTGTGAGTGGTGTGGGCAGTGGTGTCGTGCTGTTTAACTGGTCTGTGCTGTGGTGTAGCGCTGTGGGAGTGGTGTGGGTTGTGGTGTAGCGCTGTGGGAGTGGTGTCGGCATTAGTGTAGCGCCATGGGAATGGTGTGGGCGTTAGTTTTGCGCTGTGGTAGTCGTGTGGGCATTAGTTTAGCGCTGTGTATGTGGTTTGGGTTGTGGGGTAGAGCTGCGGGAGCGCTGTGGTTAGTGGTGTAGCGCTGTGGGAGTGGTGTGGGCAGTAGTGTAGCGCTGTGGGAGTGGTGTGGGCAGTGCTGTAGCGCTGTGGGAGTGGTGTGGGCAGTGGTGTAGCGCTGTGGGAGTGGTGTGGGCAGTGGTGTAGCGCTGTGGGAGTGGTGTGGGCAGTGGTGTAGCGCTGTGGGAGTGGTGTGGGCAGTGGTGTAGTGCTGTGCGAATGGTTTGGCAGTGGTGTAGTTCTGTGGGAGTGGTGTGGGAAGTATTGTAGTGCTGTGGGGTTGATGTGGGCACTGGTGTAGGGCTGCGGTAGTATTGTGCGCAGTGCTGTAGCGCTGTAGGAGTGGCGTGTGTTGAGGTGTAGCGCTGTGGGAGTGGTGTGGGCAGTGGTGTAGCGCTGTGGGAGTGGTGTGGGCAGTAGTGTAGCGCTGTGGGAGTGGTGTGGGCAGTGGTGTAGCGCTGTGGGAGTGGTGTGGGCAGTGGTGTAGCGCTGTGGGAGTGGTGTGGGCAGTGGTGTAGCGCTGTGGGAGTGGTGTGGGCAGTGGTGTAGCGCTGTGGGAGTGGTGTGGGCAGTGGTGTAGCGCTGTGGGAGTGGTGTGGGCAGTAGTGTAGCGCTGTGGGAGTGGTGTGGGCAGTGGTTTAGCGCTGTGGGAGTGGTGTGGGCAGTGGTGTAGCGCTGTGGGAGTGGTGTGGGCAGTGGTGTAGCGCTGTGGGAGTGGTGTGGGTTGTGGTGTAGCGCTGTGGGAATTGTGTGGGCAGTGGTGTAGCGCTGTGGGAATTGTGTGGGCAGTGGTGTAGCGCTGTGGGATTGGTGTGAGCAGTGGTTTAACGCTGTGGGATTGGCGTGAGTTGTGGTGTATCGCTGTAGGAGCGGTGTCGGCATTGGTTTAACGCTGTGGGTCTGTTGTGGGCATTAGTGCAGCGCTGTGGGAGTGGTGTGCGCTTTTGTTTAGCGCTGTGGTAGTGGTGTGGGCATTAGTGTAGTGCTGTGGGAGTGGTGTGCGCTTTTGTTTAGCGCTGTGGTAGTGGTGTGGGCATTAGTTTAGCGCTTTGTGTGTGGTGTGGGTTGTGGAGTAGAGCTGCGGGAGTGGTGTGGGTTGTGGGGTAGCGCTGCGGGAGTGGTGTTGGTAGTGGTGTAGCGCTGAGGGAGTGGTGTGGGCAGTGGTGTAGCGCTGCGGGAGTGGTGTTGGTAGTGGTGTAGTGCTGTGGGTGTGTTGTGGCCTTAGTGTAGCACAGTGGGAGTGGTGTGGTCATTGATTTAACGCTGCGGGAGTGGTTTGGGCAGTGGTGTAGCGCTGTGCGAGTAGTGTGGGCATTAGTGTTCCGCTGTGGGAGTGGTGTGGGAATTAGCGTAGCGCTGTGGGAGTGTTGTGGGCGTTAGTTTAGCGCTGTGGGAGTGGTGTGGGCATTCGTCTAGCGCTGTGGGAGTGTTTAGCGCTGTGGGAGTGTTGTGGGCATTAGTTTAGCGCTGTGTGTGCTGTTTGCGTTGTGGAGTAGAGCTGCGGGAGTGGTTGTGGGCAGTGGTGTAGCGCTGTGGGAGTGGTGTGGGCAGTGGTGTAGTGCTGTGCGAATGGTTTGGCAGTGGTGTAGTTCTGTGGGAGTGGTGTGGGAAGTATTGTAGTGCTGTGGGGTTGATGTGGGCACTGGTGTAGGGCTGCGGGAGTATTGTGCGCAGTGCTGTAGCGCTGTAGGAGTGGCGTGTGTTGAGGCGTAGCGCTGTGGGAGTGGTGTGGGCAGTGGTGTAGCGCTGTGGGAGTGGTGTGGGCAGTGGTGTAGCGCTGTGGGAGTGGTGTGGGCAGTGCTGTAGCGCTGTGGGAGTGGTGTGGACAGTGGTGTAGAGCTGTGGGAGTGGTGTGGGCAGTGGTGTAGCGCTGTGGGAGTGGTGTGGGCTTTGGTGTAATTCTCTGGGAGTGATGTGGACAGTGGTGTGTTGCAGCGGGAGTAGTGTGGGCACTGGTGCAGCGCTGTGGCAGTGGTGTGGGCAGTGGTGTAGTGCTGTAGGAGGAGTGTGGGCAGTGGTGCAGCGCTGTGGCAGTGGTGTGGGCAGGTGTGTAGTGCTCTGGGAGTGGTGTGGGTAGTGTTGTAGTGCTGTGGGGTTGATGTAGGCACTGGTGTAGGGCTGCGGGAATATTGTGCACAGTGGTGTAGCGCTGTGGGAGTGGTTTGGTCAGTCGTGTAGTGCTGTGGGAGTGGTGTGGGCAATGGTGTAACGCTGTGGGTGTGGTGTGGGCAGTTGTGTAGTGCTTCGGGAGTATTGTGGGCAATGGTGCAGCACTGTGTGAGTGGTGTGGGCATTAGTTTTGCGCTTTGTGTGTGGTTTGTGTTGTGGTGTAATGCTGTGGGGGTGGTGTGGGCAGTGATGTAGTGCTGTGGGAGTGGTGTGGGCAGTGGTGTAGCGCTGTGGGGGTGGTGTGGGCAGTGATGTAGCGCTGCCGGAGTGGTGTGGGCAGTGATGTAGCGCTGTGGGGGTGGTGTGGGCAGTGGTGTAATGCTGTGGGGGTGGTGTGGGCAGTGATGTAGTGCTGTCGGAGTGGTGTGGGCAGTGGTGTAGCGCTGTGGGGGTGGTGTGGGCAGTGGTGTAATGCTGTGGGGGTGGTGTGGGCAGTGATGTAGTGCTGTGGGAGTGGCGTGGGCAGTGGTGTAGCGCTGTGGGAGTGGTGTGGGCAGTGGTGTAGCGCTGTGGGAGTGGTGTGGGCAGTGGTGTAGCGCTGTGGGAGTGGTGTGGGCAGTGGTGTAGCGCTGTGGGAGTTATGTGGGCATTAGTGTAGCGCAGTGGGAATGTTGTGGGCATTGGTGTAGCGCTATGGGAATGTTGTGGGCGTTAGTTTAGCGCTTTGTGTGTGGTTTGGGTTGTGGAGTAGAGCTGCGGGAGTGGCGTGGGCAGTGGTGTAGCGCTGTGGGAGTGGCGTGGGCATTGGTTTAATGCTGCGGGAGTGGTGTGGGCATTAGTGTAGCGCTGTGGGAGTAGTGTGGGCATTAGTGTAGCGCTGTGGGAGTGGTGTGGGCGTTAGTGTAGGGCTGTGGTAATGTTGTGGGCATTAGTTTAGCGCTTTGTGTGTGTTGCGGGTTGTGGAGTAGAGCTGCGGGAGTGGTGTGGGAAGTGGTGTAGCGCTGCGGTAGTGGTGTGGGCAGTCGGGTAGCGATCTGTGAGTAGTGTGGGCAGTGGTGTAGCGCTGAGGGCGTGATGTGGGCAGTGGTGTAGAGCTGTGGGAGTGGTGTGGGTTGTGGTGTAGCGCTGCGGGAGTGGTTTGGGCATCGATTTAACGCTGCAGGATTGGTATGGCCCATGGTGTAGCGCTTGGGAGTGTTTTGGGCTTCAGCGTAGCACTGTGGGAGTGGTGTGGGCATTGTTTTAATGCTCGGGAGTGTTGTGGGCATTAGTGTAGCGCTGTGGGAGTGTTGTGGGCATTAGTGTAGTGCTGTGGGAGTGGTGTGGGCAATGGTGTAGTGCTGTGGGAGTGGTGTGGGCTTTAGTGTAGTGCTGTGGGAGTAGTGTGGGCATTTGTGTAGCGCTGTGGGAGTGGTGTTGGCAGTTGTGTAGCGCTGTGGGAGTGGTGTGGGCATTAGTGTAGTGCTGTGGGAGTGGTGTGGCCGTTAGTGTAGGGCTGTGGTAGTGTTGCGGGCATTAGTTTAGCGCTTTGTGTGTGGTGTGGGTTGTGGAGTAGACCTGTGGGAGTGGTGTGGGTAGTGGTGTAGTGCTCTGGGAGTGGTGTGGGCAGTGGTGTAGCGCTGTGGGAGTAATGTGGGTTGTGGTTTAGCGATGTGGGTGTGGTGTGGGCAGTGGTGTAGTGCTGTGGGAGTGGTGTGGGTTGTGGTGTAGCGCTGTGGGAGTGGCGTGGGCACTGGTGAAGCGCTGTGGGAGTCCTTTGGGCAGTGGTGTAGCGCTGTGGGAGTGGCGTGGGTTGTGGTGTAACGCTGTGGGAGTAGTGTGGGCAGTGGTGTAGCGCTGCGGGAGTATTGTGCGCAGTGGTGCAGCGCTGTGGGAGTGGTATGGGCAGTGGTGTAGCTCTGCAGGAGTAGTGCGGGCAGTGGTGTAGCGCTGCGGGAGTAGTGTGGGCAGTGGTGCAGCGCTGTGGGAGTGGTGTGGGCAGTGGTATAGCGCTGCGGGAGTGGTGTGGGCAGTGGTGTAGCGCTGTGGGAGTGGCGTGGGCACTGGTGAAACGCTGTAGGAGTAGTTTGGGCAGTGGAGTAGCGCTGTGGGAGCGGCGTGGGTTGTGGTGTAACGCTGTGGGAGTGGCGTGGGCAGTGGTGTAGCGCTGCGGGAGTATTGTGCGCAGTGGTGCAGCGCTGTGGGAGTGGTATGGGCAGTGGTGTAGCTCTGCAGGAGTAGTGTTGGCAGTGGTGTAGCGTTGTGGGAGTGGTGTGGGTTGTGGTGTAGCGCTGTGGGAGTGGTGTGGGCAGTAGTGTTGCGCTGTGGGAGTGGTGTGGGCAGTGGTGTAGCGCTGTGGGAGTGGTGTGGGCAGTGGTGTAGCGCTGCGGGAGTGGTGTGGGCAGTGGTGTAGCGCTGTGGGAGTGGTTTGGCAGTGGTGTAGTGCTGTGGGAGTGGTGTGGGCAGTGGTGTAGCGCTGTGGGAGTGGTGGGGGCAGTGGTGTAGGGCTGTGGGAGTGGTTTGGGCAGTGGTGTAGTGCTGTGGGAGTGCTGTGGACAGTAGTGTACCGCTGTGGGAGTTTTGTGGGCATTAGTGTAGCGCTGTGGGAATGTTTTGGGCATTGGTGTAGCGCTTTGTGTGTGGTTTGGGTTGTGGAGTAGAGCTGCGGGAGTGGTGTGGGAAGTGGTGTAGCGCTGCGGTAGTGGTGTGGGCAGTCGTGTAGCGCTGTGGGAGTGGTGTGGGCAGTGGTGTAGAGCTGTGGGAGTGGTGTGGGTTGTGGTGTAGCGCTGCGGGAGTGGTTTGGGCATCGATTTAACGCTGCAGGATTGGTATGGCCCATGGTGTAGCGCTTGGGAGTGTTTTGGGCTTCAGCGTAGCACTGTGGGAGTGGTGTGGGCATTAGTGTAGCGCTGTGGGAGTGTTGTGGGCATTAGTGTAGTGCTGTGGGAGTGGTGTGGGCAATGGTGTAGTGCTGTGGGAGTGGTGTGGGCATTAGTGTAGTGCTGTGGGAGTAGTGTGGGCATTTGTGTAGCGCTGTGGGAGTGGTGTTGGCAGTTGTGTAGTGCTGTGGGAGTGGTGTGGGCATTAGTGTAGTGCTGTGGGAGTGGTGTGGCCGTTAGTGTAGGGCTGTGGTAGTGTTGTGGGCATTAGTTTAGCGCTTTGTGTGTGGTGTGGGTTGTGGAGTAGACCTGTGGGAGTGGTGTGGGCAGTGGTGTAGCGCTGTGGGAGTGGTGTGGGTTGTGGTGTAGTGCTGTGGGAGTGGTTTGGTCAGTGGTGTAGCGCTGTGGGAGTAATGTGGGTTGTGGTTTAGCGATGTAGGTGTGGTGTGGGCAGTGGTGTAGCGCTGTGGAAGTGGTGTTGGTTGTGGTGTAACACTGTGGGAGTGGCATGGTCAGTGGTGTAGTGCTGTGGGAGTGGTGTGGGCATCGGTGCAATTCTGTGGGAGTGTTGTGGGCAGTGGTGTAGCGCTGCGGGAGTGGTGTGGGCAGTGGTGCAGCGCTGTGGGAGTGGTGTGGGCAGTGGTGTAGCGCTGCAGGAGTGGTGTAGCGCTGTGGGAGTGGCGTGGGCACTGGTGAAGCGCTGTGGGAGTCCTTTGGGCAGTGGTGTAGCGCTGTGGGAGTGGCGTGGGTTGTGGTGTAACGCTGTGGGAGTAGCGTGGGCAGTGGTGTAGCGCTGCGGGAGTATTGTGCGCAGTGGTGCAGCGCTGTGGGAGTGGTGAGGGCAGTGGTATAGCGCTGCGGGAGTGGTGTGGGCAGTGGTGTAGCGCTGTGGGAGTGGCGTGGGCACTGGTGAAGCGCTGTAGGAGTAGTTTGGGCAGTGGTGTAGCGCTGTGGGAGCGGCGTGGGTTGTGGTGTAACGCTGTGGGAGTGGCGTGGGCAGTGGTGTAGCGCTGCGGGAGTATTGTGCGCAGTGGTGCAGCGCTGTGGGAGTGGTATGGGCAGTGGTGTAGCTCTGCAGGAGTAGTGTTGGCAGTGGTGTAGCGTTGTGGGAGTGGTGTGGGTTGTGGTTTAACGCTGGGGGACTGACGTCGGCAGTGGTGTAGCGCTGTGGGAGTGGTATGGGCAGTGGTGTAGCTCTGCAGGAGTAGTGTTGGCAGTGGTGTAGCGTTGTGGGAGTGGTGTGGGTTGTGGTTTAACGCTGGGGGACTGACGTCGGCAGTGGTGTAGCTCTGTGGGAGTGGTGTGGGCAGTGGTGTAGCGCTGTGGGAGTGGTGTGGGGAGTGTTGTAGAGCTGTGGGAGTGGTGTGGGCAGTGGTGTAGTGCTGCCGGAGTGGTGTTGGCAGTGGTGTAGAGCTGTGGGAGTGGTGTGGGCATTGCTGTAGCGCTGCGGGACTTGTGTGGGCCTTGGTGTAGCACTGTCGATGTGGTGTGGGCAGAGGTGTAGCGCTATGGGAGTGGTGTGGGCAGTGGTGTAGCGCTGAGGGTGTGGTGTGGGCAGTGCTGTAGCGCTGTGGGAGTGCTGTGGGTTGTGGTGTAGTGCTGTGGGAGTGGTGTGGGCAGTGGTGTGCTGCTGTGGGAGTGGTGTGTGCAGTGGCGTAGCGCTGTGGGAGTGGTGTGTGCAGTGGTGTAGCGCTGTGGGTGTGGTGTGGGTTGTGGATTAACACTGCGAGAGTGGCATGGGCAGTGGTGTAGATGCTGTTGGAGTGGTGTGGGCAGTGGTGTAGTGCTGTGGGAGTGGTGTGGGTTGTGGTGTAGGGCTGCGGGAGAGGTGTGGCAAGTGGTGTAGTGCTGTGTGAGTGGTGTGGTGAGTGTTGTAGCGCTGCAGGAGTTGTGTTGGCAGTGGTGAAACGCTGTGGGAGTGGTTTGGCAGTGATGCAGAGCTGTGGGACTGCTGTGGGCAGTGGTGTAGCGCTGTGGGAGTGGTGTGGGTAGTGGTGCAGCGCTGTGGGAGTGCTGTGGGCAGTGGTGTAGCGCTGTGGGAGTGGTTTGGGCAGTGGTGTAGCGCTGTGGGAGTGGTTTGGGCAGTGGTATAACGCTGTGGGAATGGCGTGGGCAGAGGTGTAACGCTCTGGGTGTGGTGCTTGCATTAGTGTCGATCTATAGGAATGGTGTGGGCGTTATTTTAGTGCTGTGGGAGTTATGTGGACATTAGTGCATCGCTGCGGGAGTGGTGTGGGTAGTGGTTTAGCGCTGTGGGAGTGGTGGGGGCAGTGGTGTAGCCCTGTGGGAGTGGTGGCGGCAGTGGTGTAGCGCTGTGGGCGTGGTGGTGGTAGTGGTGTAGCGCTGTGGGAGTGGTGTGGGCAGTGGTGTAGCGCTGTGGGAGTGGTGTGGGCAGTGGTCTAGCGCTGTGGGAGTGTTGTGGGCAGTCGTGTAGCGCTGTGGGATTGGTGTGGGCAGTGGTGTAACGCTGTGTGAGTGGTGCGGGCTGTGGTGTAATGCTACTGGAGTGCTGTGGGTTGTGGTGTAGCGCTGTGGGAGTGGTGTGGGTTGTGGTCTAGCGCTGTGGGAGTGGTGTGGGTTGTGGTGTAGCGCTGTGGGAGTGGTGTGGGCATTAGTGTAGCGCTGCGGGAGTGGTGTGGGCATTGATTTTACGCTGTGGGAGTGTTGTTGGCGTTGGTTTAACACTGAGTGTGTGGTGTGGGTTGTGGAGTGGAACTGCGGGTGTGGCATGGGCAGTGGTGTAGTGCTGTGGGAGTGGTGTGGGCAGTGGTGTAAAGCTGTGGGTGTTTTGTGGGTTGTGGTGTAACGCTGTGTGAGTGGCGTGGGCAGTGGTGTAGCGCTGTGGGAGTGGTGTGGGTTGTGGTGTAATGCTGAGTGAGTGGCGTGGGCAGTGGTGTAAAGCTGTGGGAGTTTTGTGGGTTGTGGTGTAACGCTGTGTGAGTGGCGTGGGCAGTGGTGTAGCGCTGTGGGAGTGGTGTGGGCAGTGGTGTAACGCTGTGGGAGTGGTGTGGGCAGTGGTGTAGTGCTATAGGTGCTGTGTGGGCATTCGTCTAGCACTGTGGGAGTGGTGTGGGCATTAGCGTAGCGCCTTGGGAGTGTTGTTGGCATTATTTTCGCACTGTGTTTGTGGTGTTGTTGTGTAGTGCAACTGCGGGAGTGATGTGGGCAGTGGTGTAGCGCTGTTGGAGTGGTGTGAGTTGAGGTGTAGCGCTGCGGGAGTGGCGTGTGCAGTGGTGTAGTGCTGTTGGAGTCGTGTGGGTTGTGGTGTAGCGCTGTGGGAGTGGCGTGGGCAGTGGTTTACCGCTGCGGGAATGGTGTGGGCTGTGGTGTAGCGCTGTGGGAGAGGTGTGGGTTGTGTTGTAATGCTGTGGAGTTGCGTGGGCAGTGGTGTAGCGCTGTGGGAGTGGTGTGGGCAGTGGTGTAGCGCTGTGGGATTGGTGTGGATTGTGGTGTAGCGCTGTGGGAGTGGCGAGGGTTGAGGTGTAGCGCTGTGGGAGTGGTGAGGGCCGTGGTGTAGAGCTGTGGGAGTGATGTTGGTAAAAGGGAATCAGAGTGAGATCACGGGAAGGTTAATGGGACAGAGAGTGAGATCACGGGGAGGTTAAAGGGACAGTGAGTGACAGTATGGGGAGGTTAAATGAACAGACAGTGTGATCACGAGGAGGTTAAAGGAACAGAGAGTGTGATCACAGGGAGGTTAATGGGATAGAGAGTGAGATCACGGCGTGTTTCAAGGAGCAGAGAGTGAGATCACGGGGTGTTTAAAGGGACAGAGAGTGAGATCACAGGGGAGGTTAAAGGGATAGAGAGTGAAATCATGGAGTACTTAAAGGGAAAGAGATGAAATCACAGGGAGGTTAAAGGGACAGTGAGTGAGATGACGGGGTGGTTAAAGGGACAGAGAGTGAGATCACGGGGTGTTTAAAGTGACAGAGAGTGAAATCACGAGGAGGTTAAAGGGACAGAGAGTGAGAACACGGGGAGGTTAAAGGGACAGTGAGTGACAGCATGGGGAGGTTAAAGGTACAGAGAGTGTGATCACGGGGAGGTTAAAGGGACAGAGAGTGAGATCACGGGGTGTTTAAAGGGGCAGAGAGTGAGATCACAGGGTGGTTATAGGGACAATGAGTGAGATCATGGGGAGGAAAAAGGGACAGAGAGTGAGATCAAGTAGAGGTTCAAGGGACCGAGATTGAGATCACGGAGAGGTTAAGAGAAGAGAGAGATCACGGGGAGGTTAATTGGACAGAGAGTGAGATCACGGTGAGGTTAAAGGTACAGACGGTGAGGTTAAAGGGACAGAGAGTGAGGTCATGGGGAGGTTAAAGGGACAGAGAGTGAGATCACGGGGTGCTTAAAGGGACAGAGAGTGAAATCACGGGGAGGTTAAAGGGACAGAGAGTGAGATGACGGGGTGTTTAAAGGGACAGAGAGTGAGATCATGGGGTGTTTAAAGTGACAGAGAGTGAGATCACGGGGAGGATAAAGGGACAGTGAGTGAGATCACGGGGAGGTTAAAGGGACAGAGAGTGAGATCACAGGGAGGTTAATGGGACAGAAAGTGAGACCTCGGGGATGTTAAAGTGCCAGAGAATGATATCACAGAGAGGTTAATGGGACAGTGAGTGAGATTACGTGAAGGTTAACGGGACAGAGAATGAGATCACGGGGAGGTTAAAGGGACTGAGAGTAAGATCACGGAGTGGTTAAAGGAAAATTGAGTGAGATCGCGCGGAGGTTTAAGGGACAGAGAGTTAGATCACGGGGATGTTAAAGGGACAGAGAGTTAGATCACGGGGAGGTTAAAGGGACAGAGAGTGATAACACGGGGAGGTTAAAGGGACAGAGATTGAGATCACGGGGATGTTAAAGGGAGAGAGAGTGAGATCACAGGGAGAATAAAGGGACCGAGGGTGAGATCACGGGGAGTTTAATGGGAGAGAAAGTGAGATGACGGGGTTTTTAAAGTGACAGAGAGTGAGATCACGGGACGTTCAAAGGGACAGAGTATGAGATTACGGGGAGTTTAAAGGGACAGTGACTGAGATTACGTAGAGTTTAATGGGAATGAGAGTGAGATCACGGGGAGGTCAAAGGGACAGAGAGTGAGATCACGGGGAGGTTAATGGGACAGAGAGTGAGATCACGGGGTGGATAAATGGACTGAGAGTGAAATCACGGGGACATTAAATGGACAGAGAGTGAGATCACGGGGAGGTTAAAGGGACAGAGCGTGAGATCACGGGTAGTTTAAAGGGACAGAGAGTGAGATAACGGGGAGGTTAAAGGGACATAGAGTGAGATCACGGGGAGGTTAAAGGGACAGTGAATGAGATAACGTTGAGGATTAGGGGACAGAGAATGAGTTCACGGGCAGGTTCAAGGGACAGTGTTTGAGAACACGGGAAGGTAAAGGGACAGTGTGAGATCACGGGGAGGTTAAAGGGACAGAGAATGAAATCACGAGGAGGTTAAAGGGACAGAGAGTGAGATCACGGGGTGCTTAAAGGGACAGAGAGTGAAATCACGGGGAGGTTAAAGGGACAGAGAGTGAGATGACGGGGTGGTTAAAGGGACAGAGAGTGAGATCACGGGGATGATAAAGGGACAGAGAGTGAGATCACGGGGTGGTTAAAGGGACAGAGATTGAGTTCACGGGGAGGTTAATGGGACAGAGAGGGAGACCTCGGGGATGTTAAAGGGCCAGAGAATGAGATCACAGAGAGGTTAATGGGACAGAGAGTGAGATTACGTGGAGGTTAACGGGACAGAGAATGAGATCACGGGGAGGTTAAAGGGACAGAGAGTAAGATCACGGGGTGGTTAAAGGGAAAGTGAGTGAGATCGCGTGGAGGTTAAAGGGACAGAGAGTTAGATCACGGGGAGGTTAAAGGGACAGAGATTGAGATCACGGGGATGTTAAAGGGACAGAGATTGAGATCACGGGGATGTTAAAGGGAGAGAGAGTGAGATCACGGGGAGTTTAAATGGAAAGAGAGTGAGATCACGGGGAGATTAAAGGGACCGAGAGTGAGATCACGGGGTGTTTAAAGGGACAGAAAGTGAGATCACGGGGTGGTTAAAGTGACAGAGAGTGAGATCAAGGGACGTTCAAAGGGACAAAGTGTGAGATCACGGGGAGTTTAAAGGGACAGTGACTGACATTACGGAGAGTTTAAAGGGAATGAGAGTGAGATCACGGGGAGGTCAAAGGGACAGAGAGTGAGATCACGGGGGGGTTAATGGGACAGAGAGTGAGATCACGGGAAGTTGAAAGGGACAGAGAGTGAGATCACAGGGTGGATAAATGGACTGTGAGTGAAATCACGGGGACATTAAATGGACAGAGAGTGAGATTACGGGTAGGTTAAAGGGACAGAGCGTGAGATCACGGGTAGGTTAAAGGGACAGAGAGTGAGATAACGAGGAGGTTAAAGGGACAGAGAGTGAGATCACGGGGAGGTTAAAGGGACAGTGAATGAGATAACGTTGAAGATTAGGGGACAGAGAACGAGTTCACGGGCAGGTTCAAGGGACAGTGTTTGAGATAACGGGAAGGTTAAAGGGACAGAGAGTAAGATCACGGGGAGGTTAAAGGGACAGAGAGTGAGATCACGGGGAGATTAAAGGGACAGACAGTGAGATCACAGAGAGGTTAAAGGGACAGAGAGTGAGAACACGGGGAGGTTAAAGGGACAGAGAGTGAGATCACGGGAGGTTAAAGGGACAGAGAATGAGTTCACGGGGAGTTCAAAGGGACAGAGAGTGAGAACACACGGAGGTTAAAGGGACAGTGAGTGACAGCATGGGGAGGTTAAAGGTACAGAGAGTGTGATCACGGGGAGGTTAAAGGGGCAGAGAGTGAGATCACGGGGTGGTTATAGGGACATTAGTGAGATCATGGGGAGGAAAAAGGGACAGAGAGTGAGATCAAGTAGTGGTTCAAGGGACCGAGATTGAGATCACGGAGAGGTTAAGAGAAGAGAGAGATCACGGGGATGTTAATTGGACAGAGAGTGAGATCACGGGGAGGATAAAGGGACAGAGAGTGAGGTCATGGGGAGGTTAAAGGGACAGAGAGTGAGATCACTGGGAGGTTAAAGGGACAGAGAGTGAGATCACGGGGTGCTTAAAGGGACAGAGAGTGAGATTACGGGTAGGTTAAAGGGACAGAGAGTGAGATGACGGGTTGGTTAAAGGGACAGAGAGTGAGATCACGGGGTGTTTATAGTGACAGAGAGTGAGATCACGGGGATGATAAAGGGTCAGAGAGTGAGATCACGGGGTGGTTAAAGGGACAGAGAGTGAGATCACAGGGAGGTTAATGGGACAGAGAGGGAGACCTCGGGGATGTTAAAGGGCCAGAGAATGAGATCACAGAGAGGTTAATGGGACAGAGAGTGAGATTACGTGGAGGTTAACGGGACAGAGAATGAGATCACGGGGAGGTTAAAGGGACTGAGAGTAAGATCACGGAGTGGTTAAAGGGAAAGTGAGTGAGATCGCGCGGAGGTTAAAGGGACAGAGAGTTAGATCACGGGGATGTTAAAGGGACAGAGAGTCAGATAACGGGGAGGTTAGAGGGACAGAAAGTGATAACACGGGGAGGTTAAAGAGACAGAGATTGAGATCACGGGGATGTTAAAGGGAGAGAGAGTGAGATCACGGGGAGTTTAAAGGGACAGAAAGTGAGATCACGGGGAGATTAAAGGGACAGAAAGTGAGATCACGGGGTGGTTAAAGTGACAGAGAGTGAGATCAAGGGACGTTCAAATGGACAAAGTGTGAGATCACGGGGAGTTTAAAGGGTCAGTGACTGACATTACGGAGAGTTTAAAGGGAATGAGAGTGAGATCACGGGGAGGTCAAAGGGACAGAGAGTGAGATCACGGGGGGGTTAATGGGACAGAGAGTGAGATCACGGGAAGTTGAAAGGGACAGAGAGTGAGATCACAGGGTGGATAAATGGACTGTGAGTGAAATCACGGGGACATTAAATGGACAGAGAGTGAGATTACGGGTAGGTTAAAGGGACAGAGCGTGAGCTCACGGGTAGGTTAAAGGGACAGAGAGTGAGATCACGGGGAGGTTAATGGTACAGTGAATGAGATAACGTTGAATATTAGGGGACGGAGAATGAGTTCACGGGCAGGTTCAAGGGACAGTGTTTGAGATAACGGGAAGGTTAAAGGGACAGAGAGTGAGATCACGGGGAGGATAAAGGGAGAGAGAGTGAGATCGCGGGTAGGTTAAAGGGACAGAGAGTAAGATCACGGGGAGGTTAAAGGGACAGAGAGTGAGATCACGGTGAGGTTAAAGGCACAGAGAGTGAAATCACGGGGAGGATAAAGGGAAAGAGAGTGAGATCACGGGAAGGTTAAATGGAAAGAGAGTGAGATCACGGGGAGATTAAAGGGACAGACAGTGAGTTAATGGAGAGGTTCAAGGGACCGAGATTGAGATCACGGAGAGGTTAAAGAGAAGAGAGAGATCACGGGGAGGTTAAAGGGACAGAGAGTGAGACCATGGGGTGCTTTAAGGGACAGAGAGTGAAATCACGGGGAGGTTAAAGGGACAGAGAGTGAGATGACGGGGTGGTTTAAGGGACAGAGAGTGAGATCACGGGGTGTTTATGGGGACAATGAGTGAGATCACAGAGAGGTTAATGGGACAAAGAATGAGATCACGGGGAGGTTAAAGGGACTGAGAGTAAGATCACGGTGTGGTTAAAGGGAAAGTGAGTGAGATCGCCCGGAGTTTAAAGGAACAGAGAGTTAGATCACGGGGATGTTAAAGGGACAGAGAGTTAGATCACGGGGAGGTTAAAGGGACAGAGAGTGATAACACGGGGAGGTTAAAGGGACAGAGATTGAGATCACGGGGATGTTAAAGGGAGAGAGAGTGAGATCACGGGGAGTTTAAATGGAAAGAGAGTGAGATCACGGGGAGATTAAAGGGACCGAGAGTGAGATCACGGGGAGTTTAATGGGACAGAAAGTGAGATGACGGGGTGGTTAAAGTGACAGAGAGTGAGATCACGGGACATTCAAAGGGACAGAGTGTGAGATTACGGGGAGTTTAAAGGGACAGTGACTGAGATTACGTAGAGTTTAATGCGAATGAGAGTGAGATCACGGGGAGGTCAAAGGGACAGAGAGTGAGATCACGGGGAGGTTAATTGGACAGAGAGTGAGATCACGGGAAGTTGAAAGGGACAGTGAGTGAGATTACGGAGAGTTTAAAGGGACAGAGCGTGAGATCACGGGTAGGTAAAAGGGACAGAGAGTGAGATAACGGGGAGGTTAAAGGGAAAGAGAGTGAGATCACGGGGAAGTTAAAGGGACAGTGAATGAGATAACGTTGAGGATTAGGGGACAGAGAATGAGTTCACGGGCAGGTTCAAGGGACCGTGTTTGAGATCACGGGAAGGTTAAAGGGACAGTGTGAGATCACGGGGAGATTAAAGGGACAGAGAGTGAGATCACAGGGAGGTTAAAGGGACAGAGAGTGAAATGACGGGGTGGTTAAAGGGACAGAGAGTGAGACCACGGGGTGTTTAAAGTGACAGAGATTGAAATCACGGGGAGGATAAAGGGACAGAGAGTGAGATCACGGGGAGGTTAAATGGACAGAGTGAGATCACGGGGAGATTAAAGGGACAGACAGTGAGATCACGGAGAGGTTAAAGGGACAGGGAGTGAGAACACGGGGAGGTTAAAGGGACAGAGAGTGAGAACACGGGGAGGTTAAAGGGACAGACAGTGAGATCACAGGGAGGTTAAAGGGACAGAGAGTGAGATCACGGGGAGATTAAAGGGACAGACAGTGAGATCACGGAGAGGTTAAAGGGACAGAGAGTGAGAACACGGGGAGGTTAAAGGGACAGAGAGTGAGAACACGGGGAGGTTAAAGGGACAGACAGTGAGATCACAGGGAGGTTAAAGGGACAGAGAGTGAAATCACGGGGAGGTTAATGGGACAGAGAGTGAGATCACGGGGAGGTTAAAGGGACAAAGAATGAGTTCACGGGGAGTTCAAAGGGACAGAGAGTGAGAACACACGGAGGTTAAAGGGACAGTGAGTGACAGCATGGGGAGGTTAAAGGTACAGAGAGTGTGATCACGGGGAGGTTAAAGGGACAGAGAGTGAGATCTCGGGGAGGTAAAAGGGACAGAGAGTGAGATCAAGTAGAAGTTCAAGGGACCGAGATTGAGATCACGGAGAGGTTAAAGAGAAGAGAGGGATCACGGGGAGGTTGAAGGTACAGAGAATGAGATCACGGGGATGTTAAAGGGACAGAGAGTGAGATCACGGTGTGTTTAAAGGGACTGAGAGTGAGATCACGGGGGAGGTTAAAGGGACAGAGAGTGAGATGACGGGGTGGTTAAAGGGACAGAGAGTGAGATCACGGGTTGTTTAAAGTGACAGAGAGTGAGATCACGGGGATGATAAAGGGTCAGAGAGTGAGATCACGGGGTGGTTGAAGGGACAGAGAGTGAGATTACGTGGAAGTTAACGGGACAGAGAATGAGATCACGGGGAGGTTAAAGGGACAGAGAGTCAGATCACGGGGAGGTTAAAGGGACAGAAAGTGAGGTCACGAGGAGGTAAAATGGAAAGTGAGTGAGATCACGGGGAGGTTAAAGGGACAGAGAGTGATAACACGGGGAGATTATAGGGACAGAGATTGAGATCACGGGGATGTTAAAGGGAGAGAGAGTGAGATCACGGGGAGTTTAAATGGAAAGAGAGTGAGATCACGGGGAGATTAAAGGGACCGAGAGTGAGATCACGGGGAGTTTAAAGGGGCAGAAAGTGAGATCACGGGGTCGTTAAAGTGACAGAGAGTGAGATCACGGGGAGTTTAAAGGGACAGTGACTGAGATTACAGAGAGTTTAATGGGACAGAGAGTGAGTTCACGGGAAGTTGAAAGGGACAGTGAGTGAGATTAAGGAGAGGTTAAATGGACAGAGAGTGAGATAACGGGGAGGTTAAAGGGACAGAGCGTGAGATCACGGGTAGGTTAAAGGGACAGTGTTTGAGATCACGCGAAGGTTAAAGGGACAGAGTGAGATCACGGGGAGGTTAAAGGGACAGAGAGTGAGATCAATGGGAGGTTAAAGGGACAGAGAGTGAGATGACGGGGAGGTTAAAGGGACAGAGAATGAGATCACGGGGAGGTTAAAGGGTCCGAGAGTGAGATCACGGGGAGGTTAAAGGGACAGAGAGTGAGATCACGGGGAGGTTAAAGTGACAGAGAGAGAGATCACGGGGAGGTTTAAGGGAATGAGAGTGAGATCACCGGGAGGTTAAAGGGACAGAGAGTGAGATCACGGGGAGTTTAAAGGGACAGAAAGTGAGATCACGGGGTGTTTAAAGTGACAGAGAGTGAAATCACGGGGAGGATAAAGGGACAGAGAGTGAGATCACGGAGAGGTTAAAGGGACAGAGAGTGAGAACACGGGGAGGTTAAAGGGACAGAGAGTGAGATCACGGGGAGGTTAAAGGGACAAAGAATGAGTTCACGGGGAGTTCAAAGGTACAGAGAGTGAGAACACACGGAGGTTAAAGGGACAGTGAGTGACAGCATGCGGAGGTTAAAGGAACAAAGAGTGTGATCACGGGGAGGTTAAAGGGACAGAGAGTGAGATCACGCGGTGTTTAAAGGGGCAGAGAGTGAGATCACGTTGTGTTTATAGGGACAATGAGTGAGATCACGGGGAGGTTGACGGGACAGTGAGTGAGATAATGGGGACTTTAAAGGGACAGCGAGTGAGACCATGGGGAGGTTAAAGGAACAGAGAGTGAAATCACGGGGAGGTTAAAGGGACAGAGAGTGAGATGACGGGGTGGTTTAAGGGACAGAGAGTGAGATCACGGGGTGTTTAAAGGGACAGAGAGTTAGATCACGGGGACTTTAAATGGACAGAGAGTAAAATCACGGGGACGTTAAAGGTACAGAGACTGATATCACGGGGAGTTTAAAGCTACAGAGATTGAGATCATGGGGAGGTTAATGGGACAGAGAATGAGATCAAGCACAGTTAAAGGGACAGAGATTGAGATCAGGGACTGTAATAGGGACGGAGAGTGAGATCATGGACTGTTAACGGGACAGAGAATGAGATCATGGACTGTTAAAGGGACAGAGATTGAGATCAGGGACAGTTTTAGGGACAGAGAGTGAGATCATGGACTGTTAAAGAGACAGAGATTGAGATTAGGGACAGTTAAAGGGACAGAGATTGAGATAATGGACTGTTAAAGGGACAGAGATTGAGATTAGGGACAGTTAATGGGAATAATGTGAGATCAGGGACAGAAAAAGGGACATACATTGAGATCAGGGGGACAGTTACAGTGACAAAGAGTGAAATCAGGGTAAGCTAAAGGGACAGAAAGAGATCAGGGACTATTAAAGGGACAGAAAGTGTGATCAGGGGGTCAGTTAAAGGGACAGAGAGTGAGATCAGGGGGACAGTTAAAGGGACAGCGAGTGAGATCAGGCGGAGTTTAAAGGGAGAGAGAGTGAGATCACAGGGATATTAAAGTGACAGAGTGTGAGAACACAGGGAGGTTAAAGGGACCGAGAGTGAGGTCACGGGACGGTTAAATGGACAGAGAGTGAGATCACTGGGAGGTTATATGGAGAGAGAGTGAGATCACGGGGAGGTTAAAGGGACAGAGATTGAGATCACAGGGAGGTTAAAGGGACAGAGAGTGAGTTCACGGGGAGGTTAAAGGGACAGAGAGTGAGATTACGGGGATGTTAAAGGGACAGAGAGTGATATGACGGGAGGTTAAAGCGACAGAGAGTGAGACCACGGGAAGCTTAAAGGGACAGAGAGTGAGATCACGGGGAGGTTAAAGGGACAGAGAGTGAGATCACGGGGAGGTTAAAGGGACAGAGAGTGAGATCACGGGGAGGTTAAAGGGACAGAGAGTGAGATCACGGGGAGGTTAAAGGGACAGAGAGTGAGATGACGGGGTGGTTAAAGGGACAGAGAGTGAGATCACGGGGTGTTTAAAGTGGCAGAGAGTGAAATCACGGGGAAGATAAAGGGACAGAGAGTGAGATCACGGGGAGGTTAAATGGACAGAGAGTGAGATCACGGGGAGATTAAAGGGACAGACAGTGAGATCACGGAGAGGTTAAAGGGACAAAGAGTGAGAACACGGGGAGGTTAAAGGGAAAGAGAGTGAGATCACGGGGAGGTTAAAGGGACAGAGAATGAGTTCACGGGGAGTTCAAATGGACAGAGAGTGAGAACAGATGTAGGTTAAAGGGACAGTGATCGACAGCATGGGAGGTTAAAGGAACAGAGAGTGTGATCACGGGGAGTATAAAGTGACAGAGAGTGAGATCACGGGGTAGTTATAGGGACAATGAGTGAGATCACGAGGAGGTTGAAGCGACAGTGAGTGAGATAATGGGGAGTTTAAAGGGACAGTGAGTGAGACCATGGGGAGGTTAAAGGAACAGAGAGTGAATATCTCTGGGAGGTAAAAGGGACAGAGAATGAGATCAAGTAGAGGTTCAAGGGACCGAGATTGAGATCACGGAGAGGTTAAAGAGAAGAGAGAGATCACGGGGAGGTTAAAGGTACAGAGAGTGAGATCACGGTGAGGTTAAAGGGACAGAGAGTGAGATCATGGGGAGGTTAAAGGGACAGAGAGTGAGATCACGGGGAGGTAAAAGGGACAGAGAGTGAGATCACGGGGTGCTTAAAGGGACCGAGAGTGAAATCACGGGGAGGTTAAAGGGACAGAGAGTGAGATGACGGGGTGGTTAAAGGGACAGAGAGTCAGATTACGGGGTGTTTAAAGGGACAGAGAGTGAGATCACGGGGTGCTTAAAGGGACAGAGAGTGAAATCACGGGGAGGTTAAAGGGACAGAGAGTGAGATGACGGGGTGGTTAAAGGGACAGAGAATGAGGTCACGGGGTTTTTAAAGTGACAGAGAGTGAGATTACGGGGATGATAAAGGGACAGAGAGTGAGATCACGGGGAGGTTAAAGGGACAGAGAGTGAGATCACGGGGAGGTTAAAGGTACAGAGAGTGAGATCACAGAGAGGTTAATGGGACAGAGAGTGAGATCACGGGGTGGTTAAAGGGAAAGTGAGTGAGATCGCGAGGAGGTTAAAAGGACAGAGAGTTAGATCACGGGGATGTTAAAGGGACAGAGAGTCAGATCACGGGGAGGTTAGAGGGACAGAAAGTGAGGTCACGAGGAGGTAAAATGGAAAGTGAGTGAGAATACGGGGAGGTTAAAAGGACAGAGAGTGAGATCACGGGGAGGTTAAAGGGACAGAGAGTGAGATCACGGGGAGGTTAAAGGGACAGAGAGTGAGATCACGGGGAGTTTAAATGGAAAGAGAGTGAGATCACGGGGAGATTAAAGGGACCGAGAGTGAGATCACGGGGAGTTTAAATGGAAAGAGAGTGAGATCACGGGGAGATTAAAGGGACCGAGAGTGAGATCACGGGGAGTTTAAAGGGACAGAAAGTGAGATCACGGGGTGGTTAAAGTGACAGAGAGTGAGATCACGGGACGTTCAAAGGGACAGAGTGTGAGATTACGGGGAGTTTAAACGGAATGAGAGTGAGATCACGGGGAGGTCAAAGGGACAGAGAGTGAGATCACGGGAAGTTGAAAGGGACAGAGAGTGAGATCACGGGAAGTTGAAAGGGACAGAGAGTGAGATTACGGAGAGGTTAAAGGGACAGTGAGTGAGATAACGGGGTGGATAAATGGACTGTGAGTGTAATCACGGGGACATTAAATGGATAGAGAGTGAGATCACGGAAGAGGTTAAAGGGACAGAGCGTGAGATCACGGGTAGGTTAAAGGGACAGAGAGTGAGATAACGGGGAGGTTAAAGGGACAGAGAGAGCGATCACGGGGAGGTTAAAGGGACAGTGAATGAGATAACGTTGAGGATTAGGGGACAGCGAATGAGTTCACGGGCAGGTTCAAGGGACAGTGTTTGAGATCACGGTAAGGTTAAAGGGACAGAGAGTGAGATCACGGGGAGGTTAAAGGGACAGAGAGTGAGATCACGGGGAGGTTAAAGGGACAGAGAGTGAGATCACGGTGAGGTTAAAGGCACAGAGAGTGAGATCACGGGGAGGTTAAAGGGACAGAGAGTAAGATCACGGGGAGGTTAAAGTGACTGAGAGAGAGATCACGGGGAGGTTTAAGGGAATGAGAGTGAGATCACCGGCAGGTTAATGGGACAGAGAGAAAGTTCACGGGGACGTTAAAGGGACAGTGAGTGAGATCACGGGGAGGTTAAAGGTTTCAGAGAGTTGGATGATAGGGAGTTTAAAGGGACAGTGAGTGAGATCACGGGCAGGGTAAATGGACAGAGAGTGAGATCGCCGCGTCATTAAATGGACAGAGAGTGAGATCACGGGGAGGTTAAAGGGACAGAGTCTGAGATCACGAGGAAGTTAAAGGGACAGAGTCTGAGATCACGGGTAGGTTAAAGGGACAGAGAGTGGCATCACGGGGCGGTTAAAGGGACAGTGATTGAGACCACGGGGAGTTTATAGTGACAGAGAGAGAGATCACGGGGAGGTTAATGGGACAGAGAGTGAGATCAAGGAGAGGTTAAAGGAACAGAAAGTGAAACCACTGGGAGGTTAAAGGGACAGAGAATGAGTTCACGGGGAGTTCAAAGGGACAGAGATTGAGAACACGCGGAGGCTAATGGGACAGTGAGTCAGATCATGGGGCGGTTAAAGGGACAGAGAATGAGAACACACGGAGGTTAAAAGGGACAGAGAGTGGCATCACGGGGCAGTTAAAGGGACAGTGATTGAGACCACGGGGAGTTTATAGTGACAGAGAGTGAGACCACGGGGAGGTTAAAGGGACAGAGAGTGAGATCACGGGATGTTAAGGAGACAGACAGTGAGATCACGGGAGGTTTCAGGGACAGAGAATGAGATCAGGGGGAGCATAATGGGAACGAGAGTGAGATGACGGGGAGGTTTAAGGGTCAGAGAGTGAGATGACGGGGAGGTTAAAGGGACAGAGAGTGAGATCACGGGGAGTTTAAAGTTATAGAGAGAGAGTTCACGGGGAGGTTAAAGGGAATGAGAGTAAGATCACGGGGAGGTTAAAGGGACGGAGTTTGATATCACGGGGAGGTTAACGGGACAGAAGGTGAGATCACGGGGAGGTTAAAGGGACAGAGAGTGAGATCACGGGGAGTTTAAAGGGACAGAGAGTGAGATCACGGCGAGGTTAAAGCGGCAGAGAGTGTATAAGGGGAGTTTAAAGGGACAGAGATTGAGATCACGGGTAGGTTAAAGGGACAGAGAGTGAGATGACGGGTAGGTTAAAGAGACAGAGAGTAAGTTCTCGGGGAATTTAAAAGGACAGTGAGTGAGATCACGGGGAGGATTAGGCGACAGAGAATGAGATCACGTGAGGATTAAAGGGACAGAGAGTGATATCACGAGGAGTTTAAAGGGGCAGAGAATGAGATCTCAGGGAGGTTAAAGGGACCGAGAGTGAGATCACGGGGGACAGTTAATGGAACAGAGAGTGAGATCACGGGGAGTTTAAAGGGGCCGAGAGTGAGATCACAGAGAAGTTAAAGGGACAGAGAGTGAGATCAGGGACTGTTAAAGGGATAGAGATTGAGATCATGGACTGTTAAAGGTACAGAGATTGAGATTAGGGACAGTTAAAGGGACAAATGTGAGATCAGGGACAGAAAAAGTGACAGAGATTGAGATCAGGGGGACAGTTAAAGGGACAGAGAGTGAGATCAGGGGGTCAGTTAAAGGCAAAGAGAGTGAGATCAAGAGGACAGTTAAAGGGACAGAGTGTGAGATCAGGGGGTTAGTTAAAGGGAAAGAGAGTGAGATCGGGGGACAGTTAAAGGGACAGAGAGTGAGTTCACGTGGTGTTTAAAGGGACAGCGAGTGAGATCACGGGGAAGTTAAAGGGACAGAGAGTGAGATCACGGGGAGGTTAACGATCAGAGAGTGAGATAACGGGGAGGTTCAAGGGACAGGGAGTGAGATCACGGGGTGTTTAAAGGGACAGCGAGTGAGATCACGGGGAGGTTAGAGGGACAGAAAGTGAGGTCACGAGGAGGTAAAATGGAAAGTGAGTGAGAATACGGGGAGGTTAAAGGGACAGAGAGTGAGATCACGGGGAGGTTAAAGGGACAGAGAGTGAGATCACGGGGAGGTTAAAGGGACAGAGAGTGAGATCACGGGGAGTTTAAATGGAAAGAGAGTGAGATCACGGGGAGATTAAAGGGACCGAGAGTGAGATCACGGGGAGTTTAAAGGGACAGAAAGTGAGATCACGGGGTGGTTAAAGTGACAGAGAGTGAGATCACGGGACGTTCAAAGGGACAGAGTGTGAGATTACGGGGAGTTTAAACGGAATGAGAGTGAGATCACGGGGAGGTCAAAGGGACAGAGAGTGAGATCACGGGAAGTTGAAAGGGACAGAGAGTGAGATCACGGGAAGTTGAAAGGGACAGAGAGTGAGATTACGGAGAGGTTAAAGGGACAGTGAGTGAGATAACGGGGTGGATAAATGGACTGTGAGTGTAATCACGGGGACATTAAATGGATAGAGAGTGAGATCACGGAAGAGGTTAAAGGGACAGAGCGTGAGATCACGGGTAGGTTAAAGGGACAGAGAGTGAGATAACGGGGAGGTTAAAGGGACAGAGAGAGCGATCACGGGGAGGTTAAAGGGACAGTGAATGAGATAACGTTGAGGATTAGGGGACAGCGAATGAGTTCACGGGCAGGTTCAAGGGACAGTGTTTGAGATCACGGTAAGGTTAAAGGGACAGAGAGTGAGATCACGGGGAGGTTAAAGGGACAGAGAGTGAGATCACGGGGAGGTTAAAGGGACAGAGAGTGAGATCACGGTGAGGTTAAAGGCACAGAGAGTGAGATCACGGGGAGGTTAAAGGGACAGAGAGTAAGATCACGGGGAGGTTAAAGTGACTGAGAGAGAGATCACGGGGAGGTTTAAGGGAATGAGAGTGAGATCACCGGCAGGTTAATGGGACAGAGAGAAAGTTCACGGGGACGTTAAAGGGACAGTGAGTGAGATCACGGGGAGGTTAAAGGTTTCAGAGAGTTGGATGATAGGGAGTTTAAAGGGACAGTGAGTGAGATCACGGGCAGGGTAAATGGACAGAGAGTGAGATCGCCGCGTCATTAAATGGACAGAGAGTGAGATCACGGGGAGGTTAAAGGGACAGAGTCTGAGATCACGAGGAAGTTAAAGGGACAGAGTCTGAGATCACGGGTAGGTTAAAGGGACAGAGAGTGGCATCACGGGGCGGTTAAAGGGACAGTGATTGAGACCACGGGGAGTTTATAGTGACAGAGAGAGAGATCACGGGGAGGTTAATGGGACAGAGAGTGAGATCAAGGAGAGGTTAAAGGAACAGAAAGTGAAACCACTGGGAGGTTAAAGGGACAGAGAATGAGTTCACGGGGAGTTCAAAGGGACAGAGATTGAGAACACGCGGAGGCTAATGGGACAGTGAGTCAGATCATGGGGCGGTTAAAGGGACAGAGAATGAGAACACACGGAGGTTAAAAGGGACAGAGAGTGGCATCACGGGGCGGTTAAAGGGACAGTGATTGAGACCACGGGGAGTTTATAGTGACAGAGAGTGAGACCACGGGGAGGTTAAAGGGACAGAGAGTGAGACCACGGGGTGGTTAAAGGGACAGAGAATGAGTTCACGGGGAAGTTAAAGGGACAGAGAGTGAGATCACGGGGAGGTTAACGATCAGAGAGTGAGATAACGGGGAGGTTAAAGGGACAGGGAGTGAGATCACGGGGTGTTTAAAGGGACAGCGAGTGAGATCACGGGGAAGTTAAAGGGACAGAGAGTGAGATCACGGGGTGTTTAAAGCGACAGAGAGTGAGATCATGGGGAGGTTAAAGGGACGGAGAGGGAGATCACGGGGAGGTTAAAGGGACAGACAGTGAGATCAGGGAGTTTATAGGGACGGAGAGTGAGATCACGGGGCGGTTAAAGGGACAGAGAGTGAGATCACGGGGAGGTCAAAGGGACAGAGGGAGATTACGGAGAGGTTAAAGGGACAGAGAGTGAGATCACGGGGAGGATAAAGGGACAGAGGGTGAGATCAGGGACAGTTAAAGGGACAGAGATTGAGATCAGGGACAGGTAATGGGACAGAGATTGAGATCAGGGACAGTTAATGGGACAAAGATTGAGATCAGGGACAGCTAAAGGGACAGAGAGAGATCATGGATTATTAAATGGACAGAGAGTGAGATCACGGGGAGTTAAAGGGACAGAGAGTGAGATCACAGGCAGGTTAAAGGGAGAGAGAGTGAGATCACGGGTAGTTTGAAGGGACAGAGAATGTGATCACGGGGAGGTTAAAGGGACAGAGAATGAAAGCACGGGGAAGTTAAAGTGACAGAGTTTGAGATCACGGTCACATAAAAGGGACAGAGAGTGAGATCACGGGGAGGTTAAAGGGACGGAGAGTGAGATCACGGGGAGTTTAAAGGGACTGAGAGTGAGATCACGGGGAGTTTAAAGGGACTGATAGTGAGATCACGGGGAGGTTATCCGGACAGAGAGTGAGATCACGGGGTGCTGAAAGTGACAGAGAGTGTGATGACGGGGTGGTTAAAGAGACAGAGAGTGAGATCATGAGGAGGTTAAAGGGACAGATAGTGAGATCACGGGGAGGTAAAAGGGACAGAGAGAGAGATCACGGGGAGGTTAAAGGGACTGTGAGTGAGATCATGGGCTGGTTAAAGGGACAGAGAGTGCGATTACGGAGAGGTTAAAGTCACAGAGAGTGATATCACGGGGACGTTAAAGGGACAGTGAGTGAGATCACGGGGAGGTTAAAGGGACAGAGAGTGAGGTCACGGGGAGGTTAAAGGGACAGAGAATGAGAGCACGGGGAAGTTAAAGTGACAGGGAGTGAGATCACGGTCACATTAAAGGGATAGAGAGTGATATCACGAGGAGGTTAAAGGGACGGAGAGTGAGATCACGGGGAGTTTAAACGGATTGAGAGTGAGATCACGGGGAGGTTATCCGGACAGAGAGTGAGAACACCGGGACGTTAAAGGGACAGAGAGTGAGATCACGGGGAGGTTAAAGGGACAGAGAGAGAGATATCGGGGAGGTTAAAGGGACAGAGAGTGAGATCAGGGAGGTTAAAGGGACAGACAGTGAGATCACGGGCTCGTTAAATGGACAGAGAGTGAGATTACG